>NC_064639.1:1072093831-1072693831 GCF_023864345.2 Schistocerca serialis cubense
ATCTCGTTTTTAATACAAACGTAGAAACTACACCCCTGAGCCTATCGCTGCTACTTCATCGGCGAGAAACGCTTATTACAGAAAATTTAGACTAAACGAAGGTTCCACCGAGATTCGAACTCGGATCGCTGGATTCAGAGTCCAGAGTGCTAACCGTTACACCATGGAACCAGACAGGAGAATGGGACTCGTAAATACACTTAGCAGTGTTCTGACGTACTTCAGACACTTCCTACTTGCATTTTTTAACCTAATTGACACGATCGAGCATTATAAACTTAATCTGGGCAATGTTTGCACTTGCAGCCGATGACTGCATTTCCTGTGCGTCTATATGGCAGCGCTGAGTAGCAGTGTGTGGAAACGAAAGACAGGGACGGACGTAAAGCAATCAGTACGAATAAGAAAGTATGCAGAGCCTCTGGTAGCTCAGTTGGTAGAGCGGTGGACTGTAGTGGAGGATTCACAGTTATCCATAGGTCGCTGGTTCAAATCCGGCCCAGAGGACTGTTTTTCTAATCTCAGGAGCAAAGAGGCTCCAGAGCATGCCCACTCGGTCAGAACCTCCCTATGTTTTAAACCTATTTTAAAGGAAATTCATTTGCTCAGCTTCTAGTAGCTAGTTGATAATCATGGGATTCTTAGCCTTCGTAGGATAATGATATTTCTTCGAATTATAGTAAAATTGCTTGCTCTTACAGGCATTACTCGTTTAATGTGCTATATAGGTCACATAGTCGTACCAATATTCAGCCGTTTCATAGACATCTCGTTTTTAATACAAACGTAGAAACTACACCCCTGAGCCTATCGCTGCTACTTCATCGGCGAGAAACGCTTATTACAGAAAATTTAGACTAAACGAAGGTTCCACCGAGATTCGAACTCGGATCGCTGGATTCAGAGTCCAGAGTGCTAACCGTTACACCATGGAACCAGACAGGAGAATGGGACTCGTAAATACACTTAGCAGTGTTCTGACGTACTTCAGACACTTCCTACTTGCATTTTTTAACCTAATTGACACGATCGAGCATTATAAAACTTAATCTGGGCAATGTTTGCACTTGCAGCCGATGACTGCATTTCCTGTGCGTCTATATGGCAGCGCTGAGTAGCAGTGTGTGGAAACGAAAGACAGGGACGGACGTAAAGCAATCAGTACGAATAAGAAAGTATGCAGAGCCTCTGGTAGCTCAGTTGGTAGAGCGGTGGACTGTAGTGGAGGATTCACAGTTATCCATAGGTCGCTGGTTCAAATCCGGCCCAGAGGACTGTTTTTCTAATCTCAGGAGCAAAGAGGCTCCAGAGCATGCCCACTCGGTCAGAACCTCCCTATGTTTTAAACCTATTTTAAAGGAAATTCATTTGCTCAGCTTCTAGTAGCTAGTTGATAATCATGGGATTCTTAGCCTTCGTAGGATAATGATATTTCTTCGAATTATAGTAAAATTGCTTGCTCTTACAGGCATTACTCGTTTAATGTGCCTATATAGGTCACATAGTCGTACCAATATTCAGCCGTTTCATAGACATCTCGTTTTTAATACAAACGTAGAAACTACACCCCTGAGCCTATCGCTGCTACTTCATCGGCGAGAAACGCTTATTACAGAAAATTTAGACTAAACGAAGGTTCCACCGAGATTCGAACTCGGATCGCTGGATTCAGAGTCCAGAGTGCTAACCGTTACACCATGGAACCAGACAGGAGAATGGGACTCGTAAATACACTTAGCAGTGTTCTGACGTACTTCAGACACTTCCTACTTGCATTTTTTAACCTAATTGACACGATCGAGCATTATAAAACTTAATCTGGGCAATGTTTGCACTTGCAGCCGATGACTGCATTTCCTGTGCGTCTATATGGCAGCGCTGAGTAGCAGTGTGTGGAAACGAAAGACAGGGACGGACGTAAAGCAATCAGTACGAATAAGAAAGTATGCAGAGCCTCTGGTAGCTCAGTTGGTAGAGCGGTGGACTGTAGTGGAGGATTCACAGTTATCCATAGGTCGCTGGTTCAAATCCGGCCCAGAGGACTGTTTTTCTAATCTCAGGAGCAAAGAGGCTCCAGAGCATGCCCACTCGGTCAGAACCTCCCTATGTTTTAAAACCTATTTTAAAGGAAATTCATTGCTCAGCTTCTAGTAGCTAGTTGATAATCATGGGATTCTTAGCCTTCGTAGGATAATGATATTTCTTCGAATTATAGTAAAATTGCTTGCTCTTACAGGCATTACTCGTTTAATGTGCTATATAGGTCACATAGTCGTACCAATATTCAGCCGTTTCATAGACATCTCGTTTTTAATACAAACGTAGAAACTACACCCCTGAGCCTATCGCTGCTACTTCATCGGCGAGAAACGCTTATTACAGAAAATTTAGACTAAACGAAGGTTCCACCGAGATTCGAACTCGGATCGCTGGATTCAGAGTCCAGAGTGCTAACCGTTACACCATGGAACCAGACAGGAGAATGGGACTCGTAAATACACTTAGCAGTGTTCTGACGTACTTCAGACACTTCCTACTTGCATTTTTTAACCTAATTGACACGATCGAGCATTATAAAACTTAATCTGGGCAATGTTTGCACTTGCAGCCGATGACTGCATTTCCTGTGCGTCTATATGGCAGCGCTGAGTAGCAGTGTGTGGAAACGAAAGACAGGGACGGACGTAAAGCAATCAGTACGAATAAGAAAGTATGCAGAGCCTCTGGTAGCTCAGTTGGTAGAGCGGTGGACTGTAGTGGAGGATTCACAGTTATCCATAGGTCGCTGGTTCAAATCCGGCCCAGAGGACTGTTTTTCTAATCTCAGGAGCAAAGAGGCTCCAGAGCATGCCCACTCGGTCAGAACCTCCCTATGTTTTAAACCTATTTTAAAGGAAATTCATTTGCTCAGCTTCTAGTAGCTAGTTGATAATCATGGGATTCTTAGCCTTCGTAGGATAATGATATTTCTTCGAATTATAGTAAAATTGCTTGCTCTTACAGGCATTACTCGTTTAATGTGCTATATAGGTCACATAGTCGTACCAATATTCAGCCGTTTCATAGACATCTCGTTTTTAATACAAACGTAGAAACTACACCCCTGAGCCTATCGCTGCTACTTCATCGGCGAGAAACGCTTATTACAGAAAATTTAGACTAAACGAAGGTTCCACCGAGATTCGAACTCGGATCGCTGGATTCAGAGTCCAGAGTGCTAACCGTTACACCATGGAACCAGACAGGAGAATGGGACTCGTAAATACACTTAGCAGTGTTCTGACGTACTTCAGACACTTCCTACTTGCATTTTTAACCTAATTGACACGATCGAGCATTATAAAACTTAATCTGGGCAATGTTTGCACTTGCAGCCGATGACTGCATTTCCTGTGCGTCTATATGGCAGCGCTGAGTAGCAGTGTGTGGAAACGAAAGACAGGGACGGACGTAAAGCAATCAGTACGAATAAGAAAGTATGCAGAGCCTCTGGTAGCTCAGTTGGTAGAGCGGTGGACTGTAGTGGAGGATTCACAGTTATCCATAGGTCGCTGGTTCAAATCCGGCCCAGAGGACTGTTTTTCTAATCTCAGGAGCAAAGAGGCTCCAGAGCATGCCCACTCGGTCAGAACCTCCCTATGTTTTAAACCTATTTTAAAGGAAATTCATTTGCTCAGCTTCTAGTAGCTAGTTGATAATCATGGGATTCTTAGCCTTCGTAGGATAATGATATTTCTTCGAATTATAGTAAAATTGCTTGCTCTTACAGGCATTACTCGTTTAATGTGCTATATAGGTCACATAGTCGTACCAATATTCAGCCGTTTCATAGACATCTCGTTTTTAATACAAACGTAGAAACTACACCCCTGAGCCTATCGCTGCTACTTCATCGGCGAGAAACGCTTATTACAGAAAATTTAGACTAAACGAAGGTTCCACCGAGATTCGAACTCGGATCGCTGGATTCAGAGTCCAGAGTGCTAACCGTTACACCATGGAACCAGACAGGAGAATGGGACTCGTAAATACACTTAGCAGTGTTCTGACGTACTTCAGACACTTCCTACTTGCATTTTTTAACCTAATTGACACGATCGAGCATTATAAAACTTAATCTGGGCAATGTTTGCACTTGCAGCCGATGACTGCATTTCCTGTGCGTCTATATGGCAGCGCTGAGTAGCAGTGTGTGGAAACGAAAGACAGGGACGGACGTAAAGCAATCAGTACGAATAAGAAAGTATGCAGAGCCTCTGGTAGCTCAGTTGGTAGAGCGGTGGACTGTAGTGGAGGATTCACAGTTATCCATAGGTCGCTGGTTCAAATCCGGCCCAGAGGACTGTTTTTCTAATCTCAGGAGCAAAGAGGCTCCAGAGCATGCCCACTCGGTCAGAACCTCCCTATGTTTTAAACCTATTTTAAAGGAAATTCATTTGCTCAGCTTCTAGTAGCTAGTTGATAATCATGGGATTCTTAGCCTTCGTAGGATAATGATATTTCTTCGAATTATAGTAAAATTGCTTGCTCTTACAGGCATTACTCGTTTAATGTGCTATATAGGTCACATAGTCGTACCAATATTCAGCCGTTTCATAGACATCTCGTTTTTAATACAAACGTAGAAACTACACCCCTGAGCCTATCGCTGCTACTTCATCGGCGAGAAACGCTTATTACAGAAAATTTAGACTAAACGAAGGTTCCACCGAGATTCGAACTCGGATCGCTGGATTCAGAGTCCAGAGTGCTAACCGTTACACCATGGAACCAGACAGGAGAATGGGACTCGTAAATACACTTAGCAGTGTTCTGACGTACTTCAGACACTTCCTACTTGCATTTTTTAACCTAATTGACACGATCGAGCATTATAAAACTTAATCTGGGCAATGTTTGCACTTGCAGCCGATGACTGCATTTCCTGTGCGTCTATATGGCAGCGCTGAGTAGCAGTGTGTGGAAACGAAAGACAGGGACGGACGTAAAGCAATCAGTACGAATAAGAAAGTATGCAGAGCCTCTGGTAGCTCAGTTGGTAGAGCGGTGGACTGTAGTGGAGGATTCACAGTTATCCATAGGTCGCTGGTTCAAATCCGGCCCAGAGGACTGTTTTTCTAATCTCAGGAGCAAAGAGGCTCCAGAGCATGCCCACTCGGTCAGAACCTCCCTATGTTTTAAACCTATTTTAAAGGAAATTCATTTGCTCAGCTTCTAGTAGCTAGTTGATAATCATGGGATTCTTAGCCTTCGTAGGATAATGATATTTCTTCGAATTATAGTAAAATTGCTTGCTCTTACAGGCATTACTCGTTTAATGTGCTATATAGGTCACATAGTCGTACCAATATTCAGCCGTTTCATAGACATCTCGTTTTTAATACAAACGTAGAAACTACACCCCTGAGCCTATCGCTGCTACTTCATCGGCGAGAAACGCTTATTACAGAAAATTTAGACTAAACGAAGGTTCCACCGAGATTCGAACTCGGATCGCTGGATTCAGAGTCCAGAGTGCTAACCGTTACACCATGGAACCAGACAGGAGAATGGGACTCGTAAATACACTTAGCAGTGTTCTGACGTACTTCAGACACTTCCTACTTGCATTTTTTAACCTAATTGACACGATCGAGCATTATAAAACTTAATCTGGGCAATGTTTGCACTTGCAGCCGATGACTGCATTTCCTGTGCGTCTATATGGCAGCGCTGAGTAGCAGTGTGTGGAAACGAAAGACAGGGACGGACGTAAAGCAATCAGTACGAATAAGAAAGTATGCAGAGCCTCTGGTAGCTCAGTTGGTAGAGCGGTGGACTGTAGTGGAGGATTCACAGTTATCCATAGGTCGCTGGTTCAAATCCGGCCCAGAGGACTGTTTTTCTAATCTCAGGAGCAAAGAGGCTCCAGAGCATGCCCACTCGGTCAGAACCTCCCTATGTTTTAAACCTATTTTAAAGGAAATTCATTTGCTCAGCTTCTAGTAGCTAGTTGATAATCATGGGATTCTTAGCCTTCGTAGGATAATGATATTTCTTCGAATTATAGTAAAATTGCTTGCTCTTACAGGCATTACTCGTTTAATGTGCTATATAGGTCACATAGTCGTACCAATATTCAGCCGTTTCATAGACATCTCGTTTTTAATACAAACGTAGAAACTACACCCCTGAGCCTATCGCTGCTACTTCATCGGCGAGAAACGCTTATTACAGAAAATTTAGACTAAACGAAGGTTCCACCGAGATTCGAACTCGGATCGCTGGATTCAGAGTCCAGAGTGCTAACCGTTACACCATGGAACCAGACAGGAGAATGGGACTCGTAAATACACTTAGCAGTGTTCTGACGTACTTCAGACACTTCCTACTTGCATTTTTTAACCTAATTGACACGATCGAGCATTATAAAACTTAATCTGGGCAATGTTTGCACTTGCAGCCGATGACTGCATTTCCTGTGCGTCTATATGGCAGCGCTGAGTAGCAGTGTGTGGAAACGAAAGACAGGGACGGACGTAAAGCAATCAGTACGAATAAGAAAGTATGCAGAGCCTCTGGTAGCTCAGTTGGTAGAGCGGTGGACTGTAGTGGAGGATTCACAGTTATCCATAGGTCGCTGGTTCAAATCCGGCCCAGAGGACTGTTTTTCTAATCTCAGGAGCAAAGAGGCTCCAGAGCATGCCCACTCGGTCAGAACCTCCCTATGTTTTAAACCTATTTTAAAGGAAATTCATTTGCTCAGCTTCTAGTAGCTAGTTGATAATCATGGGATTCTTAGCCTTCGTAGGATAATGATATTTCTTCGAATTATAGTAAAATTGCTTGCTCTTACAGGCATTACTCGTTTAATGTGCTATATAGGTCACATAGTCGTACCAATATTCAGCCGTTTCATAGACATCTCGTTTTTAATACAAACGTAGAAACTACACCCCTGAGCCTATCGCTGCTACTTCATCGGCGAGAAACGCTTATTACAGAAAATTTAGACTAAACGAAGGTTCCACCGAGATTCGAACTCGGATCGCTGGATTCAGAGTCCAGAGTGCTAACCGTTACACCATGGAACCAGACAGGAGAATGGGACTCGTAAATACACTTAGCAGTGTTCTGACGTACTTCAGACACTTCCTACTTGCATTTTTTAACCTAATTGACACGATCGAGCATTATAAAACTTAATCTGGGCAATGTTTGCACTTGCAGCCGATGACTGCATTTCCTGTGCGTCTATATGGCAGCGCTGAGTAGCAGTGTGTGGAAACGAAAGACAGGGACGGACGTAAAGCAATCAGTACGAATAAGAAAGTATGCAGAGCCTCTGGTAGCTCAGTTGGTAGAGCGGTGGACTGTAGTGGAGGATTCACAGTTATCCATAGGTCGCTGGTTCAAATCCGGCCCAGAGGACTGTTTTTCTAATCTCAGGAGCAAAGAGGCTCCAGAGCATGCCCACTCGGTCAGAACCTCCCTATGTTTTAAACCTATTTTAAAGGAAATTCATTTGCTCAGCTTCTAGTAGCTAGTTGATAATCATGGGATTCTTAGCCTTCGTAGGATAATGATATTTCTTCGAATTATAGTAAAATTGCTTGCTCTTACAGGCATTACTCGTTTAATGTGCTATATAGGTCACATAGTCGTACCAATATTCAGCCGTTTCATAGACATCTCGTTTTTAATACAAACGTAGAAACTACACCCCTGAGCCTATCGCTGCTACTTCATCGGCGAGAAACGCTTATTACAGAAAATTTAGACTAAACGAAGGTTCCACCGAGATTCGAACTCGGATCGCTGGATTCAGAGTCCAGAGTGCTAACCGTTACACCATGGAACCAGACAGGAGAATGGGACTCGTAAATACACTTAGCAGTGTTCTGACGTACTTCAGACACTTCCTACTTGCATTTTTTAACCTAATTGACACGATCGAGCATTATAAAACTTAATCTGGGCAATGTTTGCACTTGCAGCCGATGACTGCATTTCCTGTGCGTCTATATGGCAGCGCTGAGTAGCAGTGTGTGGAAACGAAAGACAGGGACGGACGTAAAGCAATCAGTACGAATAAGAAAGTATGCAGAGCCTCTGGTAGCTCAGTTGGTAGAGCGGTGGACTGTAGTGGAGGATTCACAGTTATCCATAGGTCGCTGGTTCAAATCCGGCCCAGAGGACTGTTTTTCTAATCTCAGGAGCAAAGAGGCTCCAGAGCATGCCCACTCGGTCAGAACCTCCCTATGTTTTAAACCTATTTTAAAGGAAATTCATTTGCTCAGCTTCTAGTAGCTAGTTGATAATCATGGGATTCTTAGCCTTCGTAGGATAATGATATTTCTTCGAATTATAGTAAAATTGCTTGCTCTTACAGGCATTACTCGTTTAATGTGCTATATAGGTCACATAGTCGTACCAATATTCAGCCGTTTCATAGACATCTCGTTTTTAATACAAACGTAGAAACTACACCCCTGAGCCTATCGCTGCTACTTCATCGGCGAGAAACGCTTATTACAGAAAATTTAGACTAAACGAAGGTTCCACCGAGATTCGAACTCGGATCGCTGGATTCAGAGTCCAGAGTGCTAACCGTTACACCATGGAACCAGACAGGAGAATGGGACTCGTAAATACACTTAGCAGTGTTCTGACGTACTTCAGACACTTCCTACTTGCATTTTTTAACCTAATTGACACGATCGAGCATTATAAAACTTAATCTGGGCAATGTTTGCACTTGCAGCCGATGACTGCATTTCCTGTGCGTCTATATGGCAGCGCTGAGTAGCAGTGTGTGGAAACGAAAGACAGGGACGGACGTAAAGCAATCAGTACGAATAAGAAAGTATGCAGAGCCTCTGGTAGCTCAGTTGGTAGAGCGGTGGACTGTAGTGGAGGATTCACAGTTATCCATAGGTCGCTGGTTCAAATCCGGCCCAGAGGACTGTTTTTCTAATCTCAGGAGCAAAGAGGCTCCAGAGCATGCCCACTCGGTCAGAACCTCCCTATGTTTTAAACCTATTTTAAAGGAAATTCATTTGCTCAGCTTCTAGTAGCTAGTTGATAATCATGGGATTCTTAGCCTTCGTAGGATAATGATATTTCTTCGAATTATAGTAAAATTGCTTGCTCTTACAGGCATTACTCGTTTAATGTGCTATATAGGTCACATAGTCGTACCAATATTCAGCCGTTTCATAGACATCTCGTTTTTAATACAAACGTAGAAACTACACCCCTGAGCCTATCGCTGCTACTTCATCGGCGAGAAACGCTTATTACAGAAAATTTAGACTAAACGAAGGTTCCACCGAGATTCGAACTCGGATCGCTGGATTCAGAGTCCAGAGTGCTAACCGTTACACCATGGAACCAGACAGGAGAATGGGACTCGTAAATACACTTAGCAGTGTTCTGACGTACTTCAGACACTTCCTACTTGCATTTTTTAACCTAATTGACACGATCGAGCATTATAAAACTTAATCTGGGCAATGTTTGCACTTGCAGCCGATGACTGCATTTCCTGTGCGTCTATATGGCAGCGCTGAGTAGCAGTGTGTGGAAACGAAAGACAGGGACGGACGTAAAGCAATCAGTACGAATAAGAAAGTATGCAGAGCCTCTGGTAGCTCAGTTGGTAGAGCGGTGGACTGTAGTGGAGGATTCACAGTTATCCATAGGTCGCTGGTTCAAATCCGGCCCAGAGGACTGTTTTTCTAATCTCAGGAGCAAAGAGGCTCCAGAGCATGCCCACTCGGTCAGAACCTCCCTATGTTTTAAACCTATTTTAAAGGAAATTCATTTGCTCAGCTTCTAGTAGCTAGTTGATAATCATGGGATTCTTAGCCTTCGTAGGATAATGATATTTCTTCGAATTATAGTAAAATTGCTTGCTCTTACAGGCATTACTCGTTTAATGTGCTATATAGGTCACATAGTCGTACCAATATTCAGCCGTTTCATAGACATCTCGTTTTTAATACAAACGTAGAAACTACACCCCTGAGCCTATCGCTGCTACTTCATCGGCGAGAAACGCTTATTACAGAAAATTTAGACTAAACGAAGGTTCCACCGAGATTCGAACTCGGATCGCTGGATTCAGAGTCCAGAGTGCTAACCGTTACACCATGGAACCAGACAGGAGAATGGGACTCGTAAATACACTTAGCAGTGTTCTGACGTACTTCAGACACTTCCTACTTGCATTTTTTAACCTAATTGACACGATCGAGCATTATAAAACTTAATCTGGGCAATGTTTGCACTTGCAGCCGATGACTGCATTTCCTGTGCGTCTATATGGCAGCGCTGAGTAGCAGTGTGTGGAAACGAAAGACAGGGACGGACGTAAAGCAATCAGTACGAATAAGAAAGTATGCAGAGCCTCTGGTAGCTCAGTTGGTAGAGCGGTGGACTGTAGTGGAGGATTCACAGTTATCCATAGGTCGCTGGTTCAAATCCGGCCCAGAGGACTGTTTTTCTAATCTCAGGAGCAAAGAGGCTCCAGAGCATGCCCACTCGGTCAGAACCTCCCTATGTTTTAAACCTATTTTAAAGGAAATTCATTTGCTCAGCTTCTAGTAGCTAGTTGATAATCATGGGATTCTTAGCCTTCGTAGGATAATGATATTTCTTCGAATTATAGTAAAATTGCTTGCTCTTACAGGCATTACTCGTTTAATGTGCTATATAGGTCACATAGTCGTACCAATATTCAGCCGTTTCATAGACATCTCGTTTTTAATACAAACGTAGAAACTACACCCCTGAGCCTATCGCTGCTACTTCATCGGCGAGAAACGCTTATTACAGAAAATTTAGACTAAACGAAGGTTCCACCGAGATTCGAACTCGGATCGCTGGATTCAGAGTCCAGAGTGCTAACCGTTACACCATGGAACCAGACAGGAGAATGGGACTCGTAAATACACTTAGCAGTGTTCTGACGTACTTCAGACACTTCCTACTTGCATTTTTTAACCTAATTGACACGATCGAGCATTATAAAACTTAATCTGGGCAATGTTTGCACTTGCAGCCGATGACTGCATTTCCTGTGCGTCTATATGGCAGCGCTGAGTAGCAGTGTGTGGAAACGAAAGACAGGGACGGACGTAAAGCAATCAGTACGAATAAGAAAGTATGCAGAGCCTCTGGTAGCTCAGTTGGTAGAGCGGTGGACTGTAGTGGAGGATTCACAGTTATCCATAGGTCGCTGGTTCAAATCCGGCCCAGAGGACTGTTTTTCTAATCTCAGGAGCAAAGAGGCTCCAGAGCATGCCCACTCGGTCAGAACCTCCCTATGTTTTAAACCTATTTTAAAGGAAATTCATTTGCTCAGCTTCTAGTAGCTAGTTGATAATCATGGGATTCTTAGCCTTCGTAGGATAATGATATTTCTTCGAATTATAGTAAAATTGCTTGCTCTTACAGGCATTACTCGTTTAATGTGCTATATAGGTCACATAGTCGTACCAATATTCAGCCGTTTCATAGACATCTCGTTTTTAATACAAACGTAGAAACTACACCCCTGAGCCTATCGCTGCTACTTCATCGGCGAGAAACGCTTATTACAGAAAATTTAGACTAAACGAAGGTTCCACCGAGATTCGAACTCGGATCGCTGGATTCAGAGTCCAGAGTGCTAACCGTTACACCATGGAACCAGACAGGAGAATGGGACTCGTAAATACACTTAGCAGTGTTCTGACGTACTTCAGACACTTCCTACTTGCATTTTTTAACCTAATTGACACGATCGAGCATTATAAAACTTAATCTGGGCAATGTTTGCACTTGCAGCCGATGACTGCATTTCCTGTGCGTCTATATGGCAGCGCTGAGTAGCAGTGTGTGGAAACGAAAGACAGGGACGGACGTAAAGCAATCAGTACGAATAAGAAAGTATGCAGAGCCTCTGGTAGCTCAGTTGGTAGAGCGGTGGACTGTAGTGGAGGATTCACAGTTATCCATAGGTCGCTGGTTCAAATCCGGCCCAGAGGACTGTTTTTCTAATCTCAGGAGCAAAGAGGCTCCAGAGCATGCCCACTCGGTCAGAACCTCCCTATGTTTTAAACCTATTTTAAAGGAAATTCATTTGCTCAGCTTCTAGTAGCTAGTTGATAATCATGGGATTCTTAGCCTTCGTAGGATAATGATATTTCTTCGAATTATAGTAAAATTGCTTGCTCTTACAGGCATTACTCGTTTAATGTGCTATATAGGTCACATAGTCGTACCAATATTCAGCCGTTTCATAGACATCTCGTTTTTAATACAAACGTAGAAACTACACCCCTGAGCCTATCGCTGCTACTTCATCGGCGAGAAACGCTTATTACAGAAAATTTAGACTAAACGAAGGTTCCACCGAGATTCGAACTCGGATCGCTGGATTCAGAGTCCAGAGTGCTAACCGTTACACCATGGAACCAGACAGGAGAATGGGACTCGTAAATACACTTAGCAGTGTTCTGACGTACTTCAGACACTTCCTACTTGCATTTTTTAACCTAATTGACACGATCGAGCATTATAAAACTTAATCTGGGCAATGTTTGCACTTGCAGCCGATGACTGCATTTCCTGTGCGTCTATATGGCAGCGCTGAGTAGCAGTGTGTGGAAACGAAAGACAGGGACGGACGTAAAGCAATCAGTACGAATAAGAAAGTATGCAGAGCCTCTGGTAGCTCAGTTGGTAGAGCGGTGGACTGTAGTGGAGGATTCACAGTTATCCATAGGTCGCTGGTTCAAATCCGGCCCAGAGGACTGTTTTTCTAATCTCAGGAGCAAAGAGGCTCCAGAGCATGCCCACTCGGTCAGAACCTCCCTATGCTTTAAACCTATTTTAAAGGAAATTCATTTGCTCAGCTTCTAGTAGCTAGTTGATAATCATGGGATTCTTAGCCTTCGTAGGATAATGATATTTCTTCGAATTATAGTAAAATTGCTTGCTCTTACAGGCATTACTCGTTTAATGTGCTATATAGGTCACATAGTCGTACCAATATTCAGCCGTTTCATAGACATCTCGTTTTTAATACAAACGTAGAAACTACACCCCTGAGCCTATCGCTGCTACTTCATCGGCGAGAAACGCTTATTACAGAAAATTTAGACTAAACGAAGGTTCCACCGAGATTCGAACTCGGATCGCTGGATTCAGAGTCCAGAGTGCTAACCGTTACACCATGGAACCAGACAGGAGAATGGGACTCGTAAATACACTTAGCAGTGTTCTGACGTACTTCAGACACTTCCTACTTGCATTTTTTAACCTAATTGACACGATCGAGCATTATAAAACTTAATCTGGGCAATGTTTGCACTTGCAGCCGATGACTGCATTTCCTGTGCGTCTATATGGCAGCGCTGAGTAGCAGTGTGTGGAAACGAAAGACAGGGACGGACGTAAAGCAATCAGTACGAATAAGAAAGTATGCAGAGCCTCTGGTAGCTCAGTTGGTAGAGCGGTGGACTGTAGTGGAGGATTCACAGTTATCCATAGGTCGCTGGTTCAAATCCGGCCCAGAGGACTGTTTTTCTAATCTCAGGAGCAAAGAGGCTCCAGAGCATGCCCACTCGGTCAGAACCTCCCTATGTTTGAAACCTATTTTAAAGGAAATTCATTTGCTCAGCTTCTAGTAGCTAGTTGATAATCATGGGATTCTTAGCCTTCGTAGGATAATGATATTTCTTCGAATTATAGTAAAATTGCTTGCTCTTACAGGCATTACTCGTTTAATGTGCTATATAGGTCACATAGTCGTACCAATATTCAGCCGTTTCATAGACATCTCGTTTTTAATACAAACGTAGAAACTACACCCCTGAGCCTATCGCTGCTACTTCATCGGCGAGAAACGCTTATTACAGAAAATTTAGACTAAACGAAGGTTCCACCGAGATTCGAACTCGGATCGCTGGATTCAGAGTCCAGAGTGCTAACCGTTACACCATGGAACCAGACAGGAGAATGGGACTCGTAAATACACTTAGCAGTGTTCTGACGTACTTCAGACACTTCCTACTTGCATTTTTTAACCTAATTGACACGATCGAGCATTATAAAACTTAATCTGGGCAATGTTTGCACTTGCAGCCGATGACTGCATTTCCTGTGCGTCTATATGGCAGCGCTGAGTAGCAGTGTGTGGAAACGAAAGACAGGGACGGACGTAAAGCAATCAGTACGAATAAGAAAGTATGCAGAGCCTCTGGTAGCTCAGTTGGTAGAGCGGTGGACTGTAGTGGAGGATTCACAGTTATCCATAGGTCGCTGGTTCAAATCCGGCCCAGAGGACTGTTTTTCTAATCTCAGGAGCAAAGAGGCTCCAGAGCATGCCCACTCGGTCAGAACCTCCCTATGTTTTAAACCTATTTTAAAGGAAATTCATTTGCTCAGCTTCTAGTAGCTAGTTGATAATCATGGGATTCTTAGCCTTCGTAGGATAATGATATTTCTTCGAATTATAGTAAAATTGCTTGCTCTTACAGGCATTACTCGTTTAATGTGCTATATAGGTCACATAGTCGTACCAATATTCAGCCGTTTCATAGACATCTCGTTTTTAATACAAACGTAGAAACTACACCCCTGAGCCTATCGCTGCTACTTCATCGGCGAGAAACGCTTATTACAGAAAATTTAGACTAAACGAAGGTTCCACCGAGATTCGAACTCGGATCGCTGGATTCAGAGTCCAGAGTGCTAACCGTTACACCATGGAACCAGACAGGAGAATGGGACTCGTAAATACACTTAGCAGTGTTCTGACGTACTTCAGACACTTCCTACTTGCATTTTTTAACCTAATTGACACGATCGAGCATTATAAAACTTAATCTGGGCAATGTTTGCACTTGCAGCCGATGACTGCATTTCCTGTGCGTCTATATGGCAGCGCTGAGTAGCAGTGTGTGGAAACGAAAGACAGGGACGGACGTAAAGCAATCAGTACGAATAAGAAAGTATGCAGAGCCTCTGGTAGCTCAGTTGGTAGAGCGGTGGACTGTAGTGGAGGATTCACAGTTATCCATAGGTCGCTGGTTCAAATCCGGCCCAGAGGACTGTTTTTCTAATCTCAGGAGCAAAGAGGCTCCAGAGCATGCCCACTCGGTCAGAACCTCCCTATGTTTTAAACCTATTTTAAAGGAAATTCATTTGCTCAGCTTCTAGTAGCTAGTTGATAATCATGGGATTCTTAGCCTTCGTAGGATAATGATATTTCTTCGAATTATAGTAAAATTGCTTGCTCTTACAGGCATTACTCGTTTAATGTGCTATATAGGTCACATAGTCGTACCAATATTCAGCCGTTTCATAGACATCTCGTTTTTAATACAAACGTAGAAACTACACCCCTGAGCCTATCGCTGCTACTTCATCGGCGAGAAACGCTTATTACAGAAAATTTAGACTAAACGAAGGTTCCACCGAGATTCGAACTCGGATCGCTGGATTCAGAGTCCAGAGTGCTAACCGTTACACCATGGAACCAGACAGGAGAATGGGACTCGTAAATACACTTAGCAGTGTTCTGACGTACTTCAGACACTTCCTACTTGCATTTTTTAACCTAATTGACACGATCGAGCATTATAAAACTTAATCTGGGCAATGTTTGCACTTGCAGCCGATGACTGCATTTCCTGTGCGTCTATATGGCAGCGCTGAGTAGCAGTGTGTGGAAACGAAAGACAGGGACGGACGTAAAGCAATCAGTACGAATAAGAAAGTATGCAGAGCCTCTGGTAGCTCAGTTGGTAGAGCGGTGGACTGTAGTGGAGGATTCACAGTTATCCATAGGTCGCTGGTTCAAATCCGGCCCAGAGGACTGTTTTTCTAATCTCAGGAGCAAAGAGGCTCCAGAGCATGCCCACTCGGTCAGAACCTCCCTATGTTTTAAACCTATTTTAAAGGAAATTCATTTGCTCAGCTTCTAGTAGCTAGTTGATAATCATGGGATTCTTAGCCTTCGTAGGATAATGATATTTCTTCGAATTATAGTAAAATTGCTTGCTCTTACAGGCATTACTCGTTTAATGTGCTATATAGGTCACATAGTCGTACCAATATTCAGCCGTTTCATAGACATCTCGTTTTTAATACAAACGTAGAAACTACACCCCTGAGCCTATCGCTGCTACTTCATCGGCGAGAAACGCTTATTACAGAAAATTTAGACTAAACGAAGGTTCCACCGAGATTCGAACTCGGATCGCTGGATTCAGAGTCCAGAGTGCTAACCGTTACACCATGGAACCAGACAGGAGAATGGGACTCGTAAATACACTTAGCAGTGTTCTGACGTACTTCAGACACTTCCTACTTGCATTTTTTAACCTAATTGACACGATCGAGCATTATAAAACTTAATCTGGGCAATGTTTGCACTTGCAGCCGATGACTGCATTTCCTGTGCGTCTATATGGCAGCGCTGAGTAGCAGTGTGTGGAAACGAAAGACAGGGACGGACGTAAAGCAATCAGTACGAATAAGAAAGTATGCAGAGCCTCTGGTAGCTCAGTTGGTAGAGCGGTGGACTGTAGTGGAGGATTCACAGTTATCCATAGGTCGCTGGTTCAAATCCGGCCCAGAGGACTGTTTTTCTAATCTCAGGAGCAAAGAGGCTCCAGAGCATGCCCACTCGGTCAGAACCTCCCTATGTTTTAAACCTATTTTAAAGGAAATTCATTTGCTCAGCTTCTAGTAGCTAGTTGATAATCATGGGATTCTTAGCCTTCGTAGGATAATGATATTTCTTCGAATTATAGTAAAATTGCTTGCTCTTACAGGCATTACTCGTTTAATGTGCTATATAGGTCACATAGTCGTACCAATATTCAGCCGTTTCATAGACATCTCGTTTTTAATACAAACGTAGAAACTACACCCCCTGAGCCTATCGCTGCTACTTCATCGGCGAGAAACGCTTATTACAGAAAATTTAGACTAAACGAAGGTTCCACCGAGATTCGAACTCGGATCGCTGGATTCAGAGTCCAGAGTGCTAACCGTTACACCATGGAACCAGACAGGAGAATGGGACTCGTAAATACACTTAGCAGTGTTCTGACGTACTTCAGACACTTCCTACTTGCATTTTTTAACCTAATTGACACGATCGAGCATTATAAAACTTAATCTGGGCAATGTTTGCACTTGCAGCCGATGACTGCATTTCCTGTGCGTCTATATGGCAGCGCTGAGTAGCAGTGTGTGGAAACGAAAGACAGGGACGGACGTAAAGCAATCAGTACGAATAAGAAAGTATGCAGAGCCTCTGGTAGCTCAGTTGGTAGAGCGGTGGACTGTAGTGGAGGATTCACAGTTATCCATAGGTCGCTGGTTCAAATCCGGCCCAGAGGACTGTTTTTCTAATCTCAGGAGCAAAGAGGCTCCAGAGCATGCCCACTCGGTCAGAACCTCCCTATGTTTTAAACCTATTTTAAAGGAAATTCATTTGCTCAGCTTCTAGTAGCTAGTTGATAATCATGGGATTCTTAGCCTTCGTAGGATAATGATATTTCTTCGAATTATAGTAAAATTGCTTGCTCTTACAGGCATTACTCGTTTAATGTGCTATATAGGTCACATAGTCGTACCAATATTCAGCCGTTTCATAGACATCTCGTTTTTAATACAAACGTAGAAACTACACCCCTGAGCCTATCGCTGCTACTTCATCGGCGAGAAACGCTTATTACAGAAAATTTAGACTAAACGAAGGTTCCACCGAGATTCGAACTCGGATCGCTGGATTCAGAGTCCAGAGTGCTAACCGTTACACCATGGAACCAGACAGGAGAATGGGACTCGTAAATACACTTAGCAGTGTTCTGACGTACTTCAGACACTTCCTACTTGCATTTTTTAACCTAATTGACACGATCGAGCATTATAAAACTTAATCTGGGCAATGTTTGCACTTGCAGCCGATGACTGCATTTCCTGTGCGTCTATATGGCAGCGCTGAGTAGCAGTGTGTGGAAACGAAAGACAGGGACGGACGTAAAGCAATCAGTACGAATAAGAAAGTATGCAGAGCCTCTGGTAGCTCAGTTGGTAGAGCGGTGGACTGTAGTGGAGGATTCACAGTTATCCATAGGTCGCTGGTTCAAATCCGGCCCAGAGGACTGTTTTTCTAATCTCAGGAGCAAAGAGGCTCCAGAGCATGCCCACTCGGTCAGAACCTCCCTATGTTTTAAACCTATTTTAAAGGAAATTCATTTGCTCAGCTTCTAGTAGCTAGTTGATAATCATGGGATTCTAGCCTTCGTAGGATAATGATATTTCTTCGAATTATAGTAAAATTGCTTGCTCTTACAGGCATTACTCGTTTAATGTGCTATATAGGTCACATAGTCGTACCAATATTCAGCCGTTTCATAGACATCTCGTTTTTAATACAAACGTAGAAACTACACCCCTGAGCCTATCGCTGCTACTTCATCGGCGAGAAACGCTTATTACAGAAAATTTAGACTAAACGAAGGTTCCACCGAGATTCGAACTCGGATCGCTGGATTCAGAGTCCAGAGTGCTAACCGTTACACCATGGAACCAGACAGGAGAATGGGACTCGTAAATACACTTAGCAGTGTTCTGACGTACTTCAGACACTTCCTACTTGCATTTTTTAACCTAATTGACACGATCGAGCATTATAAAACTTAATCTGGGCAATGTTTGCACTTGCAGCCGATGACTGCATTTCCTGTGCGTCTATATGGCAGCGCTGAGTAGCAGTGTGTGGAAACGAAAGACAGGGACGGGACGTAAAGCAATCAGTACGAATAAGAAAGTATGCAGAGCCTCTGGTAGCTCAGTTGGTAGAGCGGTGGACTGTAGTGGAGGATTCACAGTTATCCATAGGTCGCTGGTTCAAATCCGGCCCAGAGGACTGTTTTTCTAATCTCAGGAGCAAAGAGGCTCCAGAGCATGCCCACTCGGTCAGAACCTCCCTATGTTTTAAACCTATTTTAAAGGAAATTCATTTGCTCAGCTTCTAGTAGCTAGTTGATAATCATGGGATTCTTAGCCTTCGTAGGATAATGATATTTCTTCGAATTATAGTAAAATTGCTTGCTCTTACAGGCATTACTCGTTTAATGTGCTATATAGGTCACATAGTCGTACCAATATTCAGCCGTTTCATAGACATCTCGTTTTTAATACAAACGTAGAAACTACACCCCTGAGCCTATCGCTGCTACTTCATCGGCGAGAAACGCTTATTACAGAAAATTTAGACTAAACGAAGGTTCCACCGAGATCGAACTCGGATCGCTGGATTCAGAGTCCAGAGTGCTAACCGTTACACCATGGAACCAGACAGGAGAATGGGACTCGTAAATACACTTAGCAGTGTTCTGACGTACTTCAGACACTTCCTACTTGCATTTTTTAACCTAATTGACACGATCGAGCATTATAAAACTTAATCTGGGCAATGTTTGCACTTGCAGCCGATGACTGCATTTCCTGTGCGTCTATATGGCAGCGCTGAGTAGCAGTGTGTGGAAACGAAAGACAGGGACGGACGTAAAGCAATCAGTACGAATAAGAAAGTATGCAGAGCCTCTGGTAGCTCAGTTGGTAGAGCGGTGGACTGTAGTGGAGGATTCACAGTTATCCATAGGTCGCTGGTTCAAATCCGGCCCAGAGGACTGTTTTTCTAATCTCAGGAGCAAAGAGGCTCCAGAGCATGCCCACTCGGTCAGAACCTCCCTATGTTTTAAACCTATTTTAAAGGAAATTCATTTGCTCAGCTTCTAGTAGCTAGTTGATAATCATGGGATTCTTAGCCTTCGTAGGATAATGATATTTCTTCGAATTATAGTAAAATTGCTTGCTCTTACAGGCATTACTCGTTTAATGTGCTATATAGGTCACATAGTCGTACCAATATTCAGCCGTTTCATAGACATCTCGTTTTTAATACAAACGTAGAAACTACACCCCTGAGCCTATCGCTGCTACTTCATCGGCGAGAAACGCTTATTACAGAAAATTTAGACTAAACGAAGGTTCCACCGAGATTCGAACTCGGATCGCTGGATTCAGAGTCCAGAGTGCTAACCGTTACACCATGGAACCAGACAGGAGAATGGGACTCGTAAATACACTTAGCAGTGTTCTGACGTACTTCAGACACTTCCTACTTGCATTTTTTAACCTAATTGACACGATCGAGCATTATAAAACTTAATCTGGGCAATGTTTGCACTTGCAGCCGATGACTGCATTTCCTGTGCGTCTATATGGCAGCGCTGAGTAGCAGTGTGTGGAAACGAAAGACAGGGACGGACGTAAAGCAATCAGTACGAATAAGAAAGTATGCAGAGCCTCTGGTAGCTCAGTTGGTAGAGCGGTGGACTGTAGTGGAGGATTCACAGTTATCCATAGGTCGCTGGTTCAAATCCGGCCCAGAGGACTGTTTTTCTAATCTCAGGAGCAAAGAGGCTCCAGAGCATGCCCACTCGGTCAGAACCTCCCTATGTTTTAAACCTATTTTAAAGGAAATTCATTTGCTCAGCTTCTAGTAGCTAGTTGATAATCATGGGATTCTTAGCCTTCGTAGGATAATGATATTTCTTCGAATTATAGTAAAATTGCTTGCTCTTACAGGCATTACTCGTTTAATGTGCTATATAGGTCACATAGTCGTACCAATATTCAGCCGTTTCATAGACATCTCGTTTTTAATACAAACGTAGAAACTACACCCCTGAGCCTATCGCTGCTACTTCATCGGCGAGAAACGCTTATTACAGAAAATTTAGACTAAACGAAGGTTCCACCGAGATTCGAACTCGGATCGCTGGATTCAGAGTCCAGAGTGCTAACCGTTACACCATGGAACCAGACAGGAGAATGGGACTCGTAAATACACTTAGCAGTGTTCTGACGTACTTCAGACACTTCCTACTTGCATTTTTTAACCTAATTGACACGATCGAGCATTATAAAACTTAATCTGGGCAATGTTTGCACTTGCAGCCGATGACTGCATTTCCTGTGCGTCTATATGGCAGCGCTGAGTAGCAGTGTGTGGAAACGAAAGACAGGGACGGACGTAAAGCAATCAGTACGAATAAGAAAGTATGCAGAGCCTCTGGTAGCTCAGTTGGTAGAGCGGTGGACTGTAGTGGAGGATTCACAGTTATCCATAGGTCGCTTTTTCAAATCCGGCCCAGAGGACTGTTTTTCTAATCTCAGGAGCAAAGAGGCTCCAGAGCATGCCCACTCGGTCAGAACCTCCCTATGTTTTAAACCTATTTTAAAGGAAATTCATTTGCTCAGCTTCTAGTAGCTAGTTGATAATCATGGGATTCTTAGCCTTCGTAGGATAATGATATTTCTTCGAATTATAGTAAAATTGCTTGCTCTTACAGGCATTACTCGTTTAATGTGCTATATAGGTCACATAGTCGTACCAATATTCAGCCGTTTCATAGACATCTCGTTTTTAATACAAACGTAGAAACTACACCCCTGAGCCTATCGCTGCTACTTCATCGGCGAGAAACGCTTATTACAGAAAATTTAGACTAAACGAAGGTTCCACCGAGATTCGAACTCGGATCGCTGGATTCAGAGTCCAGAGTGCTAACCGTTACACCATGGAACCAGACAGGAGAATGGGACTCGTAAATACACTTAGCAGTGTTCTGACGTACTTCAGACACTTCCTACTTGCATTTTTTAACCTAATTGACACGATCGAGCATTATAAAACTTAATCTGGGCAATGTTTGCACTTGCAGCCGATGACTGCATTTCCTGTGCGTCTATATGGCAGCGCTGAGTAGCAGTGTGTGGAAACGAAAGACAGGGACGGACGTAAAGCAATCAGTACGAATAAGAAAGTATGCAGAGCCTCTGGTAGCTCAGTTGGTAGAGCGGTGGACTGTAGTGGAGGATTCACAGTTATCCATAGGTCGCTGGTTCAAATCCGGCCCAGAGGACTGTTTTTCTAATCTCAGGAGCAAAGAGGCTCCAGAGCATGCCCACTCGGTCAGAACCTCCCTATGTTTTAAACCTATTTTAAAGGAAATTCATTTGCTCAGCTTCTAGTAGCTAGTTGATAATCATGGGATTCTTAGCCTTCGTAGGATAATGATATTTCTTCGAATTATAGTAAAATTGCTTGCTCTTACAGGCATTACTCGTTTAATGTGCTATATAGGTCACATAGTCGTACCAATATTCAGCCGTTTCATAGACATCTCGTTTTTAATACAAACGTAGAAACTACACCCCTGAGCCTATCGCTGCTACTTCATCGGCGAGAAACGCTTATTACAGAAAATTTAGACTAAACGAAGGTTCCACCGAGATTCGAACTCGGATCGCTGGATTCAGAGTCCAGAGTGCTAACCGTTACACCATTTTTTTTTTTTTTTTTTATTTTTAACCTGGAGGGCTGGAAATGCGCGGAACAGCCGCCGGCATGACGGTAGTTGCCACACGTTTGCACAAAACGCAAGGGCTCGTCCGGGATATGAACCCGGGACCTCCTGCACCCGAAGCAGGAATCATACCCCTTTTTTTTTTTTTTTTTTTTTAATGGATTAGCAGTCCAACGCCTTAACCACTTTTTTTTTTTTTTTTTTTTTTTTTTATTAATGCCTGCAATTCAGTCTCAGCTCATTATGAGCAAATGAAAGCGTAATTATTATTCCTCTAACAAATATGTCTATTGAAAAAAAAAATATTAAGGAACATCCACAACACAGCCACTTCAAAAGAAGTACACTACTGAAATTAAAATCCTAAAACATGACTATATAATGTAGACTGCTTTGTGAAATAAAGATTAAAAAAAAACAAAAAAAAAAACACGGAAACTTCAGTCCTGGTGTAGAGAAGAAACATACATAAAGGCGGCAAATCCAGAAACAGTATAAAAGAAAATGGCTCACACAGGTGACCTTAGCCAACACCCTCTCTTTCAAATGTCAGGCTAAGCATATTGGCAAAATCATCTCGGAGGCCTGGCAATCGCAAGCGCTGCCAGTAAGCAGTAAGCATGTACTGCCGAAACGCTAGGTGTCCATCCTCTTCATGACAACTGTTGACAAAATGTACGAAATGGCCAATCAACCACATGACGGTATGGAGCTTCGTTCGCGGAAAAAAGGAAGAATCGGGCCGGACGATGATGTCAATAGTATAAGCGGCTTCAGCAGACCTAGTGACAAAGGCAAGTTGTTTCCTGAGCCAACGCCAATTAGCAAGGTGCCCACAGCAGGTGAATCGATGTTCAAGGGTATCCACGAGACCACACCGAGTACAGGTGTCCGTGTCAGAAAGACCAATACGGTGCAGTCGTACATTGGTGGGAACCAAATTATTTATTACCCTATACCACGTGGACGCCACGGCCATAGAGTGGATCGGCAGACTAACATTCTTCCAGACGTTCCTCCAGGACACAGATGGAGACGCCAGTTCTATTGGATTGGGACCGATCAGCCCCTCCCAGCGGGCAATCAAGCCCTTGGTCGTTGGCACCGGTCGCCGCAAGAAGACGTCACCGAGGTAACTCACCGCAATGTAAAATTCCCGAATGTGTTTCAACTTAAAATTTAGGCGTCCGACATCGACAGGTGGAGCAAGGCTCGCCGGACGCACAACAGTAAAAAGCCTGGATGTAATCGAAGTCACTTCTTGCGTAACAATTAGAGTCGTTCGGCGGACGTACAAAGCAGACGCCTTGCGAGTAATGTCAGAGAGGCCCAAGCCTCCGGAGATACGCGGTTTCGTCATTACCTCGTAACGTAACTTGAATAGATGGCCCTTCCATATAAACCTGCTAGACAATTGGCGCAACCTTTTCGCCACCATCATGGGAAGTGGGAACAGCTGAGCAACATAATAAGCTTTACATAGAACGTAGGTGTCTAAAATTCTGACTTTTTGCAAAATGGTAGCAGAGCGCTGCTCATGGACCATCAGAGCCCCCTGTATCTTCTCGGTGACAGATTTCCAATTGAGAGCCGCCATTTTTAGAGGACACCGATCAATGATAATCCCCAAGGACGTATGGCGATCGACAACAGTGGCCCAAGGGACGTCAGCATCGCGAAATCCTCGAATATCAAGGAACTTACATTTACCCTGATTGAGACGCGCTCCAGAGACACGACAGTATGCATCAACTGCCCCTTTCAACAACGGGATATCATCACGTTGACGGAGGAGAACAACGACATCATCCGCATATGCCTTAACCGAGAGCTTCCCACCAGAGAGGGACATACCCTGAAGCTTGAGAGCAATAGTCCGAAGCAGCGGTTCCAGGGACAATACGAATAAAGACATAGAGAGCGGACTACCCTGAGGCACTCCGCGGCGGATAGCAATGGGCGGCGTCAGCTGCCCATTGACTGACACCCGAGCTGTTATTCCCCTATACAAATTGCCAAGAACACCACGTGATGAAGCGTTAAAACCTATTGTACCTAAAACACGATCTAAAAACACATGACCGACGTGATCAAAAGCCTTATGAAAATCAAGGAAGGCAAAGGCACAATGTACGTTTGTAACCGCCGCAACCGAGACAACATCCCGATATTCGGCTACTGGTGTCAGAATAGATCTATCATGAAAACAACATTGATGTGCACCAATCACACCCCGAAGCAGAGAGGACAACCGGCTATTGAGCGCTCTAGCAGCTGTCTTGTAGTCAAAATTCAGCAATGTGAGCGGACGAAGATTGGCAGCAGATAAACGACCAGAAGACTTCGGAATTAAAACAATTTTCCCTACTTTAAAATCGGCAGGCACATCCATCCCCCTGACAATCTCATTTAAAATCTGCGTAAAAATGCCACCCAAAAGAGGCCAAAAACGGAGATAAAATTCTTTAGGCAGGCCGTCTGGACCCGGCGATTTACTGGACGGAGAGCGAGCAATAAAATCGAAAACCTCATCTACCTGGAACTCCCGGAGAAATTCGCCGTTCGCGTCAGGCGCGATCGTCGCAGTTAGATCCCCAAAGACATCATCCGAAAGAGACTCACCAGAATCATCGGCAGAATATAGACTAGTGTAATACTGATGAAGAGCACGAACCATTTCCTCCTGTGCAATAAGCTGTCGTCCACCATCCACCGTAAGAGAAGAGATGAAGGAGCGACGACGACGAGTGTAATGCCGTAGCAGGTGGTACAAGGATGTCAGCTCACCTTCAACAAGAGAGTGAGGTTTCGACTTGACTCGCAGACCATCCATCTGTCGTCGTTTAAGGCTCAAGAGCTTGGCTTTAATACGACGAACATCATGGATCCGCAGAGGAGAGGTACCCGCCGCGTCATATAGTTCACGCAGGACAGAGTAGTAATATTCATACGTGTTCTTAAAATCACGCGCCCTAGCAGCACAGTAGAAAATCAAAGTCTGACGAATCTTGGGCTTGGCAAACGCAGTCCACCAAACCAGCAAGGAGGGGTATCGCGGGACAGAGCGAAGACATCGCTCCCACACGCCACTTATAACATCATCCATAGCACTGTCGGCAAGGTGGGAAACATTTAACATCCACTGGGAACGATAAAGTTTTGCAGGTTGGTGACTAAGATTTACAGTGGCAGTAAAAGCACAATGGTCAGAAAAACTAGTAGGAATAACATCGACAGAAAGAATTTTATCACATAAAAAATCAGATAAATAGAATCTGTCGAGTCTACTGCATGAGGACGCGGTAAAAAACGTATATTTCACCAGGGTTGGATATTTGTGTTCCCAAACATCACGCAGATGCATCGTACGAACTAAGTCATGTAAATCACGGCAATAATTAAAATTGGGGGACTGGTCTGCAGGGCGTAAAACACAATTAAAATCGCCTCCGAGCAGGAGACTCCGAGGACTCTGGCGCAAAAGATAAATAAGCTCTTCTTTATAAAAGCGCGATCGAGCCACAGTGTGACCCGAACCAGAGGGGGCATACAAAACAATGAGGCGGAGATCAAAAAGACGACAACCAATCCCACGGCCAGAGTCAAGGAATTCAACGTCAGTAATAGGAATGCCCTCTCGAAAGAAAAGAGCAGTTCCTGTTGAATATTCCGGCGCGACATTAAAAACAGTTTGAAATCCAGGTAGAGAGAGATCAGAAAACAACACTTCCTGCAAAAACACTACGTCCGCACAGGCGTCGTAAATAAACTGCCGCAAAGAGGCAATGCGAACGTCGGACTCAATACGGTTAACATTTAAGGTAAGAAAGGTGTATGCTTGAACCATAGAGAGAAAAGCGAGAAAACAAATCACCTACACCGACGCACCAGCGTCACAGTCCATAGCAGGGGTGACGGAGGCATCCGAGGGAGGGGGACTGCTACCCCGTTCCGTGGATCCCTTACGTTTCGGTTTTTTACGAACAGCATTAACGTTCGGCTGAACGCGTAACTTGCGTCGGCTGACGGGCAAGGAAACTTCAGCCGCCGGTGACGTAGGAGGGTCAAGTTCTGTATCCGACACCACCCGCGCCGGTCCACATGCGGGATCCGGGGTCGCGGGGGAAACATCCGACAAAACGGAATGGTCAACACCTGCACTAGCTTCCGGCAAACATGGACTGCACGGAGGCGAAACGTGAGCAGGAAGGTCCGAGGCCGCAGAGTTGGAAGGAAGCGGAGCAGCTCCGCTGGCAGAGGTATGGGGCAGCGAAGCAGGAAGTTGTCGCGGCTCCACTTGTTGTGACATCGAAGTCGGTTCGGAAGACGGCGCCAACAGGTCCGACCGACGACCCGACTCGAGAGAAGCTGCGTCGGAGGCCGGAGGGGCGCCAGCAGCCGCCACCGGAACCGCTACCTCAGGAGGGCAGGGAGCAGCTACAGTACACAGTGGCTCGGAGGATGCCGGTCGCTCGGACTGGGGCATCTCAGGGAGATCCTCATCCGTACTATTTCCATCGTGTGGGCGACGCCTCTTATTATTCAAAAGTGGCACACCCACCTGAGGGACAGACGGAACAACATCAGATTTAGCACGCAAAGGAGGAAATTCTGTGTCAGGGGTGCGCAAAACCTGTGGCGGGGCGCTACTACCACTGGACTGTGCTACACCAAGAGCAGAACCACCTGCAACGAGGTCAGCGACCGTTAACTTGCGACGCTGTTCGAGAGAATTTTTTAAAACAAAAACTCTCCGCGGACAGTCGGTACGCACGTGACCACTTTCATTGCACAAAAAACAGGTGCCAACCTGACCACTATATGTTACATGGACACGATATCCACCGATCTGCAGGTGAGATGGAATATTCTGCTTAACGTGCATTTCGACTGAACGAATACCACTGTAACATTGCAGGCGATGTTGGCTTGGCCAGCGTTCAAGGCGAATGCTCTTTACATCACCATACTTCTGTAGACCCTCCTTAAGATAGACATTATCCACCTCCGGTGGAAGGTTGTAAACACGAACATTGGTATACGTGATGGAAGCATTGGAAAGCAGCACGGTACTTACAGAATCATCCCGATGCCGAAAGAGAACTTGATGACCATATTTAGAAAGAATTTTATCAACCTGAAGTGGGTCCATAAACTTAACAAAGAAAACATATAGTTCGGTATCAAAATAAGCAGTGTGCACCTGATCCGAATGAACACCAAAGGTATCTACCAACCAATCATGTATCTCAAGAGAACTAGGTTGCACATGGCGGGTTGACTTGTCAAAAGCAAAACTAACTGTAGCCTGACGAGGAATAACCTGGGACGACATTTTCAAAATATGCGGTCGAAACCGCTACACAAAAAACACTGAAATAAGGACAGAAAGTAACACAAGGTACGAAACAACGACGGAGAAACACTCTCAGAAGTTGCAACACAACACGTAAACAAAAACGATAGTCCACTATACGTAACGCTACGGCGGAGCGGAAGACTAGGCACGTCCACACTGCACGGCGTCTAAAGCGGAACTGAATACACTTAGCAGTGTTCTGACGTACTTCAGACACTTCCTACTTGCATTTTTTAACCTAATTGACACGATCGAGCATTATAAAACTTAATCTGGGCAATGTTTGCACTTGCAGCCGATGACTGCATTTCCTGTGCGTCTATATGGCAGCGCTGAGTAGCAGTGTGTGGAAACGAAAGACAGGGACGGACGTAAAGCAATCAGTACGAATAAGAAAGTATGCAGAGCCTCTGGTAGCTCAGTTGGTAGAGCGGTGGACTGTAGTGGAGGATTCACAGTTATCCATAGGTCGCTGGTTCAAATCCGGCCCAGAGGACTGTTTTTCTAATCTCAGGAGCAAAGAGGCTCCAGAGCATGCCCACTCGGTCAGAACCTCCCTATGTTTTAAACCTATTTTAAAGGAAATTCATTTGCTCAGCTTCTAGTAGCTAGTTGATAATCATGGGATTCTTAGCCTTCGTAGGATAATGATATTTCTTCGAATTATAGTAAAATTGCTTGCTCTTACAGGCATTACTCGTTTAATGTGCTATATAGGTCACATAGTCGTACCAATATTCAGCCGTTTCATAGACATCTCGCTTTTAATACAAACGTAGAAACTACACCCCTGAGCCTATCGCTGCTACTTCATCGGCGAGAAACGCTTATTACAGAAAATTTAGACTAAACGAAGGTTCCACCGAGATTCGAACTCGGATCGCTGGATTCAGAGTCCAGAGTGCTAACCGTTACACCATGGAACCAGACAGGAGAATGGGACTCGTAAATACACTTAGCAGTGTTCTGACGTACTTCAGACACTTCCTACTTGCATTTTTTAACCTAATTGACACGATCGAGCATTATAAAACTTAATCTGGGCAATGTTTGCACTTGCAGCCGATGACTGCATTTCCTGTGCGTCTATATGGCAGCGCTGAGTAGCAGTGTGTGGAAACGAAAGACAGGGACGGACGTAAAGCAATCAGTACGAATAAGAAAGTATGCAGAGCCTCTGGTAGCTCAGTTGGTAGAGCGGTGGACTGTAGTGGAGGATTCACAGTTATCCATAGGTCGCTGGTTCAAATCCGGCCCAGAGGACTGTTTTTCTAATCTCAGGAGCAAAGAGGCTCCAGAGCATGCCCACTCGGTCAGAACCTCCCTATGTTTTAAACCTATTTTAAAGGAAATTCATTTGCTCAGCTTCTAGTAGCTAGTTGATAATCATGGGATTCTTAGCCTTCGTAGGATAATGATATTTCTTCGAATTATAGTAAAATTGCTTGCTCTTACAGGCATTACTCGTTTAATGTGCTATATAGGTCACATAGTCGTACCAATATTCAGCCGTTTCATAGACATCTCGTTTTTAATACAAACGTAGAAACTACACCCCTGAGCCTATCGCTGCTACTTCATCGGCGAGAAACGCTTATTACAGAAAATTTAGACTAAACGAAGGTTCCACCGAGATTCGAACTCGGATCGCTGGATTCAGAGTCCAGAGTGCTAACCGTTACACCATGGAACCAGACAGGAGAATGGGACTCGTAAATACACTTAGCAGTGTTCTGACGTACTTCAGACACTTCCTACTTGCATTTTTTAACCTAATTGACACGATCGAGCATTATAAAACTTAATCTGGGCAATGTTTGCACTTGCAGCCGATGACTGCATTTCCTGTGCGTCTATATGGCAGCGCTGAGTAGCAGTGTGTGGAAACGAAAGACAGGGACGGACGTAAAGCAATCAGTACGAATAAGAAAGTATGCAGAGCCTCTGGTAGCTCAGTTGGTAGAGCGGTGGACTGTAGTGGAGGATTCACAGTTATCCATAGGTCGCTGGTTCAAATCCGGCCCAGAGGACTGTTTTTCTAATCTCAGGAGCAAAGAGGCTCCAGAGCATGCCCACTCGGTCAGAACCTCCCTATGTTTTAAACCTATTTTAAAGGAAATTCATTTGCTCAGCTTCTAGTAGCTAGTTGATAATCATGGGATTCTTAGCCTTCGTAGGATAATGATATTTCTTCGAATTATAGTAAAATTGCTTGCTCTTACAGGCATTACTCGTTTAATGTGCTATATAGGTCACATAGTCGTACCAATATTCAGCCGTTTCATAGACATCTCGTTTTTAATACAAACGTAGAAACTACACCCCTGAGCCTATCGCTGCTACTTCATCGGCGAGAAACGCTTATTACAGAAAATTTAGACTAAACGAAGGTTCCACCGAGATTCGAACTCGGATCGCTGGATTCAGAGTCCAGAGTGCTAACCGTTACACCATGGAACCAGACAGGAGAATGGGACTCGTAAATACACTTAGCAGTGTTCTGACGTACTTCAGACACTTCCTACTTGCATTTTTTAACCTAATTGACACGATCGAGCATTATAAAACTTAATCTGGGCAATGTTTGCACTTGCAGCCGATGACTGCATTTCCTGTGCGTCTATATGGCAGCGCTGAGTAGCAGTGTGTGGAAACGAAAGACAGGGACGGACGTAAAGCAATCAGTACGAATATGAAAGTATGCAGAGCCTCTGGTAGCTCAGTTGGTAGAGCGGTGGACTGTAGTGGAGGATTCACAGTTATCCATAGGTCGCTGGTTCAAATCCGGCCCAGAGGACTGTTTTTCTAATCTCAGGAGCAAAGAGGCTCCAGAGCATGCCCACTCGGTCAGAACCTCCCTATGTTTTAAACCTATTTTAAAGGAAATTCATTTGCTCAGCTTCTAGTAGCTAGTTGATAATCATGGGATTCTTAGCCTTCGTAGGATAATGATATTTCTTCGAATTATAGTAAAATTGCTTGCTCTTACAGGCATTACTCGTTTAATGTGCTATATAGGTCACATAGTCGTACCAATATTCAGCCGTTTCATAGACATCTCGTTTTTAATACAAACGTAGAAACTACACCCCTGAGCCTATCGCTGCTACTTCATCGGCGAGAAACGCTTATTACAGAAAATTTAGACTAAACGAAGGTTCCACCGAGATTCGAACTCGGATCGCTGGATTCAGAGTCCAGAGTGCTAACCGTTACACCATGGAACCAGACAGGAGAATGGGACTCGTAAATACACTTAGCAGTGTTCTGACGTACTTCAGACACTTCCTACTTGCATTTTTTAACCTAATTGACACGATCGAGCATTATAAAACTTAATCTGGGCAATGTTTGCACTTGCAGCCGATGACTGCATTTCCTGTGCGTCTATATGGCAGCGCTGAGTAGCAGTGTGTGGAAACGAAAGACAGGGACGGACGTAAAGCAATCAGTACGAATAAGAAAGTATGCAGAGCCTCTGGTAGCTCAGTTGGTAGAGCGGTGGACTGTAGTGGAGGATTCACAGTTATCCATAGGTCGCTGGTTCAAATCCGGCCCAGAGGACTGTTTTTCTAATCTCAGGAGCAAAGAGGCTCCAGAGCATGCCCACTCGGTCAGAACCTCCCTATGTTTTAAACCTATTTTAAAGGAAATTCATTTGCTCAGCTTCTAGTAGCTAGTTGATAATCATGGGATTCTTAGCCTTCGTAGGATAATGATATTTCTTCGAATTATAGTAAAATTGCTTGCTCTTACAGGCATTACTCGTTTAATGTGCTATATAGGTCACATAGTCGTACCAATATTCAGCCGTTTCATAGACATCTCGTTTTTAATACAAACGTAGAAACTACACCCCTGAGCCTATCGCTGCTACTTCATCGGCGAGAAACGCTTATTACAGAAAATTTAGACTAAACGAAGGTTCCACCGAGATTCGAACTCGGATCGCTGGATTCAGAGTCCAGAGTGCTAACCGTTACACCATGGAACCAGACAGGAGAATGGGACTCGTAAATACACTTAGCAGTGTTCTGACGTACTTCAGACACTTCCTACTTGCATTTTTTAACCTAATTGACACGATCGAGCATTATAAAACTTAATCTGGGCAATGTTTGCACTTGCAGCCGATGACTGCATTTCCTGTGCGTCTATATGGCAGCGCTGAGTAGCAGTGTGTGGAAACGAAAGACAGGGACGGACGTAAAGCAATCAGTACGAATAAGAAAGTATGCAGAGCCTCTGGTAGCTCAGTTGGTAGAGCGGTGGACTGTAGTGGAGGATTCACAGTTATCCATAGGTCGCTGGTTCAAATCCGGCCCAGAGGACTGTTTTTCTAATCTCAGGAGCAAAGAGGCTCCAGAGCATGCCCACTCGGTCAGAACCTCCCTATGTTTTAAACCTATTTTAAAGGAAATTCATTTGCTCAGCTTCTAGTAGCTAGTTGATAATCATGGGATTCTTAGCCTTCGTAGGATAATGATATTTCTTCGAATTATAGTAAAATTGCTTGCTCTTACAGGCATTACTCGTTTAATGTGCTATATAGGTCACATAGTCGTACCAATATTCAGCCGTTTCATAGACATCTCGTTTTTAATACAAACGTAGAAACTACACCCCTGAGCCTATCGCTGCTACTTCATCGGCGAGAAACGCTTATTACAGAAAATTTAGACTAAACGAAGGTTCCACCGAGATTCGAACTCGGATCGCTGGATTCAGAGTCCAGAGTGCTAACCGTTACACCATGGAACCAGACAGGAGAATGGGACTCGTAAATACACTTAGCAGTGTTCTGACGTACTTCAGACACTTCCTACTTGCATTTTTTAACCTAATTGACACGATCGAGCATTATAAAACTTAATCTGGGCAATGTTTGCACTTGCAGCCGATGACTGCATTTCCTGTGCGTCTATATGGCAGCGCTGAGTAGCAGTGTGTGGAAACGAAAGACAGGGACGGACGTAAAGCAATCAGTACGAATAAGAAAGTATGCAGAGCCTCTGGTAGCTCAGTTGGTAGAGCGGTGGACTGTAGTGGAGGATTCACAGTTATCCATAGGTCGCTGGTTCAAATCCGGCCCAGAGGACTGTTTTTCTAATCTCAGGAGCAAAGAGGCTCCAGAGCATGCCCACTCGGTCAGAACCTCCCTATGTTTTAAACCTATTTTAAAGGAAATTCATTTGCTCAGCTTCTAGTAGCTAGTTGATAATCATGGGATTCTTAGCCTTCGTAGGATAATGATATTTCTTCGAATTATAGTAAAATTGCTTGCTCTTACAGGCATTACTCGTTTAATGTGCTATATAGGTCACATAGTCGTACCAATATTCAGCCGTTTCATAGACATCTCGTTTTTAATACAAACGTAGAAACTACACCCCTGAGCCTATCGCTGCTACTTCATCGGCGAGAAACGCTTATTACAGAAAATTTAGACTAAACGAAGGTTCCACCGAGATTCGAACTCGGATCGCTGGATTCAGAGTCCAGAGTGCTAACCGTTACACCATGGAACCAGACAGGAGAATGGGACTCGTAAATACACTTAGCAGTGTTCTGACGTACTTCAGACACTTCCTACTTGCATTTTTTAACCTAATTGACACGATCGAGCATTATAAAACTTAATCTGGGCAATGTTTGCACTTGCAGCCGATGACTGCATTTCCTGTGCGTCTATATGGCAGCGCTGAGTAGCAGTGTGTGGAAACGAAAGACAGGGACGGACGTAAAGCAATCAGTACGAATAAGAAAGTATGCAGAGCCTCTGGTAGCTCAGTTGGTAGAGCGGTGGACTGTAGTGGAGGATTCACAGTTATCCATAGGTCGCTGGTTCAAATCCGGCCCAGAGGACTGTTTTTCTAATCTCAGGAGCAAAGAGGCTCCAGAGCATGCCCACTCGGTCAGAACCTCCCTATGTTTTAAACCTATTTTAAAGGAAATTCATTTGCTCAGCTTCTAGTAGCTAGTTGATAATCATGGGATTCTTAGCCTTCGTAGGATAATGATATTTCTTCGAATTATAGTAAAATTGCTTGCTCTTACAGGCATTACTCGTTTAATGTGCTATATAGGTCACATAGTCGTACCAATATTCAGCCGTTTCATAGACATCTCGTTTTTAATACAAACGTAGAAACTACACCCCTGAGCCTATCGCTGCTACTTCATCGGCGAGAAACGCTTATTACAGAAAATTTAGACTAAACGAAGGTTCCACCGAGATTCGAACTCGGATCGCTGGATTCAGAGTCCAGAGTGCTAACCGTTACACCATGGAACCAGACAGGAGAATGGGACTCGTAAATACACTTAGCAGTGTTCTGACGTACTTCAGACACTTCCTACTTGCATTTTTTAACCTAATTGACACGATCGAGCATTATAAAACTTAATCTGGGCAATGTTTGCACTTGCAGCCGATGACTGCATTTCCTGTGCGTCTATATGGCAGCGCTGAGTAGCAGTGTGTGGAAACGAAAGACAGGGACGGACGTAAAGCAATCAGTACGAATAAGAAAGTATGCAGAGCCTCTGGTAGCTCAGTTGGTAGAGCGGTGGACTGTAGTGGAGGATTCACAGTTATCCATAGGTCGCTGGTTCAAATCCGGCCCAGAGGACTGTTTTTCTAATCTCAGGAGCAAAGAGGCTCCAGAGCATGCCCACTCGGTCAGAACCTCCCTATGTTTTAAACCTATTTTAAAGGAAATTCATTTGCTCAGCTTCTAGTAGCTAGTTGATAATCATGGGATTCTTAGCCTTCGTAGGATAATGATATTTCTTCGAATTATAGTAAAATTGCTTGCTCTTACAGGCATTACTCGTTTAATGTGCTATATAGGTCACATAGTCGTACCAATATTCAGCCGTTTCATAGACATCTCGTTTTTAATACAAACGTAGAAACTACACCCCTGAGCCTATCGCTGCTACTTCATCGGCGAGAAACGCTTATTACAGAAAATTTAGACTAAACGAAGGTTCCACCGAGATTCGAACTCGGATCGCTGGATTCAGAGTCCAGAGTGCTAACCGTTACACCATGGAACCAGACAGGAGAATGGGACTCGTAAATACACTTAGCAGTGTTCTGACGTACTTCAGACACTTCCTACTTGCATTTTTTAACCTAATTGACACGATCGAGCATTATAAAACTTAATCTGGGCAATGTTTGCACTTGCAGCCGATGACTGCATTTCCTGTGCGTCTATATGGCAGCGCTGAGTAGCAGTGTGTGGAAACGAAAGACAGGGACGGACGTAAAGCAATCAGTACGAATAAGAAAGTATGCAGAGCCTCTGGTAGCTCAGTTGGTAGAGCGGTGGACTGTAGTGGAGGATTCACAGTTATCCATAGGTCGCTGGTTCAAATCCGGCCCAGAGGACTGTTTTTCTAATCTCAGGAGCAAAGAGGCTCCAGAGCATGCCCACTCGGTCAGAACCTCCCTATGTTTTAAACCTATTTTAAAGGAAATTCATTTGCTCAGCTTCTAGTAGCTAGTTGATAATCATGGGATTCTTAGCCTTCGTAGGATAATGATATTTCTTCGAATTATAGTAAAATTGCTTGCTCTTACAGGCATTACTCGTTTAATGTGCTATATAGGTCACATAGTCGCACCAATATTCAGCCGTTTCATAGACATCTCGTTTTTAATACAAACGTAGAAACTACACCCCTGAGCCTATCGCTGCTACTTCATCGGCGAGAAACGCTTATTACAGAAAATTTAGACTAAACGAAGGTTCCACCGAGATTCGAACTCGGATCGCTGGATTCAGAGTCCAGAGTGCTAACCGTTACACCATGGAACCAGACAGGAGAATGGGACTCGTAAATACACTTAGCAGTGTTCTGACGTACTTCAGACACTTCCTACTTGCATTTTTTAACCTAATTGACACGATCGAGCATTATAAAACTTAATCTGGGCAATGTTTGCACTTGCAGCCGATGACTGCATTTCCTGTGCGTCTATATGGCAGCGCTGAGTAGCAGTGTGTGGAAACGAAAGACAGGGACGGACGTAAAGCAATCAGTACGAATAAGAAAGTATGCAGAGCCTCTGGTAGCTCAGTTGGTAGAGCGGTGGACTGTAGTGGAGGATTCACAGTTATCCATAGGTCGCTGGTTCAAATCCGGCCCAGAGGACTGTTTTTCTAATCTCAGGAGCAAAGAGGCTCCAGAGCACGCCCACTCGGTCAGAACCTCCCTATGTTTTAAACCTATTTTAAAGGAAATTCATTTGCTCAGCTTCTAGTAGCTAGTTGATAATCATGGGATTCTTAGCCTTCGTAGGATAATGATATTTCTTCGAATTATAGTAAAATTGCTTGCTCTTACAGGCATTACTCGTTTAATGTGCTATATAGGTCACATAGTCGCACCAATATTCAGCCGTTTCATAGACATCTCGTTTTTAATACAAACGTAGAAACTACACCCCTGAGCCTATCGCTGCTACTTCATCGGCGAGAAACGCTTATTACAGAAAATTTAGACTAAACGAAGGTTCCACCGAGATTCGAACTCGGATCGCTGGATTCAGAGTCCAGAGTGCTAACCGTTACACCATGGAACCAGACAGGAGAATGGGACTCGTAAATACACTTAGCAGTGTTCTGACGTACTTCAGACACTTCCTACTTGCATTTTTTAACCTAATTGACACGATCGAGCATTATAAAACTTAATCTGGGCAATGTTTGCACTTGCAGCCGATGACTGCATTTCCTGTGCGTCTATATGGCAGCGCTGAGTAGCAGTGTGTGGAAACGAAAGACAGGGACGGACGTAAAGCAATCAGTACGAATAAGAAAGTATGCAGAGCCTCTGGTAGCTCAGTTGGTAGAGCGGTGGACTGTAGTGGAGGATTCACAGTTATCCATAGGTCGCTGGTTCAAATCCGGCCCAGAGGACTGTTTTTCTAATCTCAGGAGCAAAGAGGCTCCAGAGCATGCCCACTCGGTCAGAACCTCCCTATGTTTTAAACCTATTTTAAAGGAAATTCATTTGCTCAGCTTCTAGTAGCTAGTTGATAATCATGGGATTCTTAGCCTTCGTAGGATAATGATATTTCTTCGAATTATAGTAAAATTGCTTGCTCTTACAGGCATTACTCGTTTAATGTGCTATATAGGTCACATAGTCGCACCAATATTCAGCCGTTTCATAGACATCTCGTTTTTAATACAAACGTAGAAACTACACCCCTGAGCCTATCGCTGCTACTTCATCGGCGAGAAACGCTTATTACAGAAAATTTAGACTAAACGAAGGTTCCACCGAGATTCGAACTCGGATCGCTGGATTCAGAGTCCAGAGTGCTAACCGTTACACCATGGAACCAGACAGGAGAATGGGACTCGTAAATACACTTAGCAGTGTTCTGACGTACTTCAGACACTTCCTACTTGCATTTTTTAACCTAATTGACACGATCGAGCATTATAAAACTTAATCTGGGCAATGTTTGCACTTGCAGCCGATGACTGCATTTCCTGTGCGTCTATATGGCAGCGCTGAGTAGCAGTGTGTGGAAACGAAAGACAGGGACGGACGTAAAGCAATCAGTACGAATAAGAAAGTATGCAGAGCCTCTGGTAGCTCAGTTGGTAGAGCGGTGGACTGTAGTGGAGGATTCACAGTTATCCATAGGTCGCTGGTTCAAATCCGGCCCAGAGGACTGTTTTTCTAATCTCAGGAGCAAAGAGGCTCCAGAGCATGCCCACTCGGTCAGAACCTCCCTATGTTTTAAACCTATTTTAAAGGAAATTCATTTGCTCAGCTTCTAGTAGCTAGTTGATAATCATGGGATTCTTAGCCTTCGTAGGATAATGATATTTCTTCGAATTATAGTAAAATTGCTTGCTCTTACAGGCATTACTCGTTTAATGTGCTATATAGGTCACATAGTCGCACCAATATTCAGCCGTTTCATAGACATCTCGTTTTTAATACAAACGTAGAAACTACACCCCTGAGCCTATCGCTGCTACTTCATCGGCGAGAAACGCTTATTACAGAAAATTTAGACTAAACGAAGGTTCCACCGAGATTCGAACTCGGATCGCTGGATTCAGAGTCCAGAGTGCTAACCGTTACACCATGGAACCAGACAGGAGAATGGGACTCGTAAATACACTTAGCAGTGTTCTGACGTACTTCAGACACTTCCTACTTGCATTTTTTAACCTAATTGACACGATCGAGCATTATAAAACTTAATCTGGGCAATGTTTGCACTTGCAGCCGATGACTGCATTTCCTGTGCGTCTATATGGCAGCGCTGAGTAGCAGTGTGTGGAAACGAAAGACAGGGACGGACGTAAAGCAATCAGTACGAATAAGAAAGTATGCAGAGCCTCTGGTAGCTCAGTTGGTAGAGCGGTGGACTGTAGTGGAGGATTCACAGTTATCCATAGGTCGCTGGTTCAAATCCGGCCCAGAGGACTGTTTTTCTAATCTCAGGAGCAAAGAGGCTCCAGAGCATGCCCACTCGGTCAGAACCTCCCTATGTTTTAAACCTATTTTAAAGGAAATTCATTTGCTCAGCTTCTAGTAGCTAGTTGATAATCATGGGATTCTTAGCCTTCGTAGGATAATGATATTTCTTCGAATTATAGTAAAATTGCTTGCTCTTACAGGCATTACTCGTTTAATGTGCTATATAGGTCACATAGTCGCACCAATATTCAGCCGTTTCATAGACATCTCGTTTTTAATACAAACGTAGAAACTACACCCCTGAGCCTATCGCTGCTACTTCATCGGCGAGAAACGCTTATTACAGAAAATTTAGACTAAACGAAGGTTCCACCGAGATTCGAACTCGGATCGCTGGATTCAGAGTCCAGAGTGCTAACCGTTACACCATGGAACCAGACAGGAGAATGGGACTCGTAAATACACTTAGCAGTGTTCTGACGTACTTCAGACACTTCCTACTTGCATTTTTTAACCTAATTGACACGATCGAGCATTATAAAACTTAATCTGGGCAATGTTTGCACTTGCAGCCGATGACTGCATTTCCTGTGCGTCTATATGGCAGCGCTGAGTAGCAGTGTGTGGAAACGAAAGACAGGGACGGACGTAAAGCAATCAGTACGAATAAGAAAGTATGCAGAGCCTCTGGTAGCTCAGTTGGTAGAGCGGTGGACTGTAGTGGAGGATTCACAGTTATCCATAGGTCGCTGGTTCAAATCCGGCCCAGAGGACTGTTTTTCTAATCTCAGGAGCAAAGAGGCTCCAGAGCATGCCCACTCGGTCAGAACCTCCCTATGTTTTAAACCTATTTTAAAGGAAATTCATTTGCTCAGCTTCTAGTAGCTAGTTGATAATCATGGGATTCTTAGCCTTCGTAGGATAATGATATTTCTTCGAATTATAGTAAAATTGCTTGCTCTTACAGGCATTACTCGTTTAATGTGCTATATAGGTCACATAGTCGCACCAATATTCAGCCGTTTCATAGACATCTCGTTTTTAATACAAACGTAGAAACTACACCCCTGAGCCTATCGCTGCTACTTCATCGGCGAGAAACGCTTATTACAGAAAATTTAGACTAAACGAAGGTTCCACCGAGATTCGAACTCGGATCGCTGGATTCAGAGTCCAGAGTGCTAACCGTTACACCATGGAACCAGACAGGAGAATGGGACTCGTAAATACACTTAGCAGTGTTCTGACGTACTTCAGACACTTCCTACTTGCATTTTTTAACCTAATTGACACGATCGAGCATTATAAAACTTAATCTGGGCAATGTTTGCACTTGCAGCCGATGACTGCATTTCCTGTGCGTCTATATGGCAGCGCTGAGTAGCAGTGTGTGGAAACGAAAGACAGGGACGGACGTAAAGCAATCAGTACGAATAAGAAAGTATGCAGAGCCTCTGGTAGCTCAGTTGGTAGAGCGGTGGACTGTAGTGGAGGATTCACAGTTATCCATAGGTCGCTGGTTCAAATCCGGCCCAGAGGACTGTTTTTCTAATCTCAGGAGCAAAGAGGCTCCAGAGCATGCCCACTCGGTCAGAACCTCCCTATGTTTTAAACCTATTTTAAAGGAAATTCATTTGCTCAGCTTCTAGTAGCTAGTTGATAATCATGGGATTCTTAGCCTTCGTAGGATAATGATATTTCTTCGAATTATAGTAAAATTGCTTGCTCTTACAGGCATTACTCGTTTAATGTGCTATATAGGTCACATAGTCGCACCAATATTCAGCCGTTTCATAGACATCTCGTTTTTAATACAAACGTAGAAACTACACCCCTGAGCCTATCGCTGCTACTTCATCGGCGAGAAACGCTTATTACAGAAAATTTAGACTAAACGAAGGTTCCACCGAGATTCGAACTCGGATCGCTGGATTCAGAGTCCAGAGTGCTAACCGTTACACCATGGAACCAGACAGGAGAATGGGACTCGTAAATACACTTAGCAGTGTTCTGACGTACTTCAGACACTTCCTACTTGCATTTTTTAACCTAATTGACACGATCGAGCATTATAAAACTTAATCTGGGCAATGTTTGCACTTGCAGCCGATGACTGCATTTCCTGTGCGTCTATATGGCAGCGCTGAGTAGCAGTGTGTGGAAACGAAAGACAGGGACGGACGTAAAGCAATCAGTACGAATAAGAAAGTATGCAGAGCCTCTGGTAGCTCAGTTGGTAGAGCGGTGGACTGTAGTGGAGGATTCACAGTTATCCATAGGTCGCTGGTTCAAATCCGGCCCAGAGGACTGTTTTTCTAATCTCAGGAGCAAAGAGGCTCCAGAGCATGCCCACTCGGTCAGAACCTCCCTATGTTTTAAACCTATTTTAAAGGAAATTCATTTGCTCAGCTTCTAGTAGCTAGTTGATAATCATGGGATTCTTAGCCTTCGTAGGATAATGATATTTCTTCGAATTATAGTAAAATTGCTTGCTCTTACAGGCATTACTCGTTTAATGTGCTATATAGGTCACATAGTCGCACCAATATTCACCACGGGACTATTAAGTCCCACGGCCACACCTTCACCTGCCCATGTTCGGCAAAATTTTTCTGCCTGACTCATGTAGTACTATCACCGTCAGAGGGTGGCACGGGACTACAAGTCCCACCGCCACACCTCCAAAGTGAATTGCAGTGACGCAGTCACTGCCCTGTGGAAATTTACTGCCTCACCAACACAGTTAGACCGCAATAGACCGGTGATGCTGTATTGTAACATATCACCCCGGACTACAAGTCCCAATATTCAGCCGTTTCATAGACATCTCGTTTTTAATACAAACGTAGAAACTACACCCCTGAGCCTATCGCTGCTACTTCATCGGCGAGAAACGCTTATTACAGAAAATTTAGACTAAACGAAGGTTCCACCGAGATTCGAACTCGGATCGCTGGATTCAGAGTCCAGAGTGCTAACCGTTACACCATGGAACCAGACAGGAGAATGGGACTCGTAAATACACTTAGCAGTGTTCTGACGTACTTCAGACACTTCCTACTTGCATTTTTTAACCTAATTGACACGATCGAGCATTATAAAACTTAATCTGGGCAATGTTTGCACTTGCAGCCGATGACTGCATTTCCTGTGCGTCTATATGGCAGCGCTGAGTAGCAGTGTGTGGAAACGAAAGACAGGGACGGACGTAAAGCAATCAGTACGAATAAGAAAGCATGCAGAGCCTCTGGTAGCTCAGTTGGTAGAGCGGTGGACTGTAGTGGAGGATTCACAGTTATCCATAGGTCGCTGGTTCAAATCCGGCCCAGAGGACTGTTTTTCTAATCTCAGGAGCAAAGAGGCTCCAGAGCATGCCCACTCGGTCAGAACCTCCCTATGTTTTAAACCTATTTTAAAGGAAATTCATTTGCTCAGCTTCTAGTAGCTAGTTGATAATCATGGGATTCTTAGCCTTCGTAGGATAATGATATTTCTTCGAATTATAGTAAAATTGCTTGCTCTTACAGGCATTACTCGTTTAATGTGCTATATAGGTCACATAGTCGCACCAATATTCAGCCGTTTCATAGACATCTCGTTTTTAATACAAACGTAGAAACTACACCCCTGAGCCTATCGCTGCTACTTCATCGGCGAGAAACGCTTATTACAGAAAATTTAGACTAAACGAAGGTTCCACCGAGATTCGAACTCGGATCGCTGGATTCAGAGTCCAGAGTGCTAACCGTTACACCATGGAACCAGACAGGAGAATGGGACTCGTAAATACACTTAGCAGTGTTCTGACGTACTTCAGACACTTCCTACTTGCATTTTTTAACCTAATTGACACGATCGAGCATTATAAAACTTAATCTGGGCAATGTTTGCACTTGCAGCCGATGACTGCATTTCCTGTGCGTCTATATGGCAGCGCTGAGTAGCAGTGTGTGGAAACGAAAGACAGGGACGGACGTAAAGCAATCAGTACGAATAAGAAAGTATGCAGAGCCTCTGGTAGCTCAGTTGGTAGAGCGGTGGACTGTAGTGGAGGATTCACAGTTATCCATAGGTCGCTGGTTCAAATCCGGCCCAGAGGACTGTTTTTCTAATCTCAGGAGCAAAGAGGCTCCAGAGCATGCCCACTCGGTCAGAACCTCCCTATGTTTTAAACCTATTTTAAAGGAAATTCATTTGCTCAGCTTCTAGTAGCTAGTTGATAATCATGGGATTCTTAGCCTTCGTAGGATAATGATATTTCTTCGAATTATAGTAAAATTGCTTGCTCTTACAGGCATTACTCGTTTAATGTGCTATATAGGTCACATAGTCGCACCAATATTCAGCCGTTTCATAGACATCTCGTTTTTAATACAAACGTAGAAACTACACCCCTGAGCCTATCGCTGCTACTTCATCGGCGAGAAACGCTTATTACAGAAAATTTAGACTAAACGAAGGTTCCACCGAGATTCGAACTCGGATCGCTGGATTCAGAGTCCAGAGTGCTAACCGTTACACCATGGAACCAGACAGGAGAATGGGACTCGTAAATACACTTAGCAGTGTTCTGACGTACTTCAGACACTTCCTACTTGCATTTTTTAACCTAATTGACACGATCGAGCATTATAAAACTTAATCTGGGCAATGTTTGCACTTGCAGCCGATGACTGCATTTCCTGTGCGTCTATATGGCAGCGCTGAGTAGCAGTGTGTGGAAACGAAAGACAGGGACGGACGTAAAGCAATCAGTACGAATAAGAAAGTATGCAGAGCCTCTGGTAGCTCAGTTGGTAGAGCGGTGGACTGTAGTGGAGGATTCACAGTTATCCATAGGTCGCTGGTTCAAATCCGGCCCAGAGGACTGTTTTTCTAATCTCAGGAGCAAAGAGGCTCCAGAGCATGCCCACTCGGTCAGAACCTCCCTATGTTTTAAACCTATTTTAAAGGAAATTCATTTGCTCAGCTTCTAGTAGCTAGTTGATAATCATGGGATTCTTAGCCTTCGTAGGATAATGATATTTCTTCGAATTATAGTAAAATTGCTTGCTCTTACAGGCATTACTCGTTTAATGTGCTATATAGGTCACATAGTCGCACCAATATTCAGCCGTTTCATAGACATCTCGTTTTTAATACAAACGTAGAAACTACACCCCTGAGCCTATCGCTGCTACTTCATCGGCGAGAAACGCTTATTACAGAAAATTTAGACTAAACGAAGGTTCCACCGAGATTCGAACTCGGATCGCTGGATTCAGAGTCCAGAGTGCTAACCGTTACACCATGGAACCAGACAGGAGAATGGGACTCGTAAATACACTTAGCAGTGTTCTGACGTACTTCAGACACTTCCTACTTGCATTTTTTAACCTAATTGACACGATCGAGCATTATAAAACTTAATCTGGGCAATGTTTGCACTTGCAGCCGATGACTGCATTTCCTGTGCGTCTATATGGCAGCGCTGAGTAGCAGTGTGTGGAAACGAAAGACAGGGACGGACGTAAAGCAATCAGTACGAATAAGAAAGTATGCAGAGCCTCTGGTAGCTCAGTTGGTAGAGCGGTGGACTGTAGTGGAGGATTCACAGTTATCCATAGGTCGCTGGTTCAAATCCGGCCCAGAGGACTGTTTTTCTAATCTCAGGAGCAAAGAGGCTCCAGAGCATGCCCACTCGGTCAGAACCTCCCTATGTTTTAAACCTATTTTAAAGGAAATTCATTTGCTCAGCTTCTAGTAGCTAGTTGATAATCATGGGATTCTTAGCCTTCGTAGGATAATGATATTTCTTCGAATTATAGTAAAATTGCTTGCTCTTACAGGCATTACTCGTTTAATGTGCTATATAGGTCACATAGTCGCACCAATATTCAGCCGTTTCATAGACATCTCGTTTTTAATACAAACGTAGAAACTACACCCCTGAGCCTATCGCTGCTACTTCATCGGCGAGAAACGCTTATTACAGAAAATTTAGACTAAACGAAGGTTCCACCGAGATTCGAACTCGGATCGCTGGATTCAGAGTCCAGAGTGCTAACCGTTACACCATGGAACCAGACAGGAGAATGGGACTCGTAAATACACTTAGCAGTGTTCTGACGTACTTCAGACACTTCCTACTTGCATTTTTTAACCTAATTGACACGATCGAGCATTATAAAACTTAATCTGGGCAATGTTTGCACTTGCAGCCGATGACTGCATTTCCTGTGCGTCTATATGGCAGCGCTGAGTAGCAGTGTGTGGAAACGAAAGACAGGGACGGACGTAAAGCAATCAGTACGAATAAGAAAGTATGCAGAGCCTCTGGTAGCTCAGTTGGTAGAGCGGTGGACTGTAGTGGAGGGTTCACAGTTATCCATAGGTCGCTGGTTCAAATCCGGCCCAGAGGACTGTTTTTCTAATCTCAGGAGCAAAGAGGCTCCAGAGCATGCCCACTCGGTCAGAACCTCCCTATGTTTTAAACCTATTTTAAAGGAAATTCATTTGCTCAGCTTCTAGTAGCTAGTTGATAATCATGGGATTCTTAGCCTTCGTAGGATAATGATATTTCTTCGAATTATAGTAAAATTGCTTGCTCTTACAGGCATTACTCGTTTAATGTGCTATATAGGTCACATAGTCGCACCAATATTCAGCCGTTTCATAGACATCTCGTTTTTAATACAAACGTAGAAACTACACCCCTGAGCCTATCGCTGCTACTTCATCGGCGAGAAACGCTTATTACAGAAAATTTAGACTAAACGAAGGTTCCACCGAGATTCGAACTCGGATCGCTGGATTCAGAGTCCAGAGTGCTAACCGTTACACCATGGAACCAGACAGGAGAATGGGACTCGTAAATACACTTAGCAGTGTTCTGACGTACTTCAGACACTTCCTACTTGCATTTTTTAACCTAATTGACACGATCGAGCATTATAAAACTTAATCTGGGCAATGTTTGCACTTGCAGCCGATGACTGCATTTCCTGTGCGTCTATATGGCAGCGCTGAGTAGCAGTGTGTGGAAACGAAAGACAGGGACGGACGTAAAGCAATCAGTACGAATAAGAAAGTATGCAGAGCCTCTGGTAGCTCAGTTGGTAGAGCGGTGGACTGTAGTGGAGGATTCACAGTTATCCATAGGTCGCTGGTTCAAATCCGGCCCAGAGGACTGTTTTTCTAATCTCAGGAGCAAAGAGGCTCCAGAGCATGCCCACTCGGTCAGAACCTCCCTATGTTTTAAACCTATTTTAAAGGAAATTCATTTGCTCAGCTTCTAGTAGCTAGTTGATAATCATGGGATTCTTAGCCTTCGTAGGATAATGATATTTCTTCGAATTATAGTAAAATTGCTTGCTCTTACAGGCATTACTCGTTTAATGTGCTATATAGGTCACATAGTCGCACCAATATTCAGCCGTTTCATAGACATCTCGTTTTTAATACAAACGTAGAAACTACACCCCTGAGCCTATCGCTGCTACTTCATCGGCGAGAAACGCTTATTACAGAAAATTTAGACTAAACGAAGGTTCCACCGAGATTCGAACTCGGATCGCTGGATTCAGAGTCCAGAGTGCTAACCGTTACACCATGGAACCAGACAGGAGAATGGGACTCGTAAATACACTTAGCAGTGTTCTGACGTACTTCAGACACTTCCTACTTGCATTTTTTAACCTAATTGACACGATCGAGCATTATAAAACTTAATCTGGGCAATGTTTGCACTTGCAGCCGATGACTGCATTTCCTGTGCGTCTATATGGCAGCGCTGAGTAGCAGTGTGTGGAAACGAAAGACAGGGACGGACGTAAAGCAATCAGTACGAATAAGAAAGTATGCAGAGCCTCTGGTAGCTCAGTTGGTAGAGCGGTGGACTGTAGTGGAGGATTCACAGTTATCCATAGGTCGCTGGTTCAAATCCGGCCCAGAGGACTGTTTTTCTAATCTCAGGAGCAAAGAGGCTCCAGAGCATGCCCACTCGGTCAGAACCTCCCTATGTTTTAAACCTATTTTAAAGGAAATTCATTTGCTCAGCTTCTAGTAGCTAGTTGATAATCATGGGATTCTTAGCCTTCGTAGGATAATGATATTTCTTCGAATTATAGTAAAATTGCTTGCTCTTACAGGCATTACTCGTTTAATGTGCTATATAGGTCACATAGTCGCACCAATATTCAGCCGTTTCATAGACATCTCGTTTTTAATACAAACGTAGAAACTACACCCCTGAGCCTATCGCTGCTACTTCATCGGCGAGAAACGCTTATTACAGAAAATTTAGACTAAACGAAGGTTCCACCGAGATTCGAACTCGGATCGCTGGATTCAGAGTCCAGAGTGCTAACCGTTACACCATGGAACCAGACAGGAGAATGGGACTCGTAAATACACTTAGCAGTGTTCTGACGTACTTCAGACACTTCCTACTTGCATTTTTTAACCTAATTGACACGATCGAGCATTATAAAACTTAATCTGGGCAATGTTTGCACTTGCAGCCGATGACTGCATTTCCTGTGCGTCTATATGGCAGCGCTGAGTAGCAGTGTGTGGAAACGAAAGACAGGGACGGACGTAAAGCAATCAGTACGAATAAGAAAGTATGCAGAGCCTCTGGTAGCTCAGTTGGTAGAGCGGTGGACTGTAGTGGAGGATTCACAGTTATCCATAGGTCGCTGGTTCGAATCCGGCCCAGAGGACTGTTTTTCTAATCTCAGGAGCAAAGAGGCTCCAGAGCATGCCCACTCGGTCAGAACCTCCCTATGTTTTAAACCTATTTTAAAGGAAATTCATTTGCTCAGCTTCTAGTAGCTAGTTGATAATCATGGGATTCTTAGCCTTCGTAGGATAATGATATTTCTTCGAATTATAGTAAAATTGCTTGCTCTTACAGGCATTACTCGTTTAATGTGCTATATAGGTCACATAGTCGCACCAATATTCAGCCGTTTCATAGACATCTCGTTTTTAATACAAACGTAGAAACTACACCCCTGAGCCTATCGCTGCTACTTCATCGGCGAGAAACGCTTATTACAGAAAATTTAGACTAAACGAAGGTTCCACCGAGATTCGAACTCGGATCGCTGGATTCAGAGTCCAGAGTGCTAACCGTTACACCATGGAACCAGACAGGAGAATGGGACTCGTAAATACACTTAGCAGTGTTCTGACGTACTTCAGACACTTCCTACTTGCATTTTTTAACCTAATTGACACGATCGAGCATTATAAAACTTAATCTGGGCAATGTTTGCACTTGCAGCCGATGACTGCATTTCCTGTGCGTCTATATGGCAGCGCTGAGTAGCAGTGTGTGGAAACGAAAGACAGGGACGGACGTAAAGCAATCAGTACGAATAAGAAAGTATGCAGAGCCTCTGGTAGCTCAGTTGGTAGAGCGGTGGACTGTAGTGGAGGATTCACAGTTATCCATAGGTCGCTGGTTCAAATCCGGCCCAGAGGACTGTTTTTCTAATCTCAGGAGCAAAGAGGCTCCAGAGCATGCCCACTCGGTCAGAACCTCCCTATGTTTTAAACCTATTTTAAAGGAAATTCATTTGCTCAGCTTCTAGTAGCTAGTTGATAATCATGGGATTCTTAGCCTTCGTAGGATAATGATATTTCTTCGAATTATAGTAAAATTGCTTGCTCTTACAGGCATTACTCGTTTAATGTGCTATATAGGTCACATAGTCGCACCAATATTCAGCCGTTTCATAGACATCTCGTTTTTAATACAAACGTAGAAACTACACCCCTGAGCCTATCGCTGCTACTTCATCGGCGAGAAACGCTTATTACAGAAAATTTAGACTAAACGAAGGTTCCACCGAGATTCGAACTCGGATCGCTGGATTCAGAGTCCAGAGTGCTAACCGTTACACCATGGAACCAGACAGGAGAATGGGACTCGTAAATACACTTAGCAGTGTTCTGACGTACTTCAGACACTTCCTACTTGCATTTTTTAACCTAATTGACACGATCGAGCATTATAAAACTTAATCTGGGCAATGTTTGCACTTGCAGCCGATGACTGCATTTCCTGTGCGTCTATATGGCAGCGCTGAGTAGCAGTGTGTGGAAACGAAAGACAGGGACGGACGTAAAGCAATCAGTACGAATAAGAAAGTATGCAGAGCCTCTGGTAGCTCAGTTGGTAGAGCGGTGGACTGTAGTGGAGGATTCACAGTTATCCATAGGTCGCTGGTTCAAATCCGGCCCAGAGGACTGTTTTTCTAATCTCAGGAGCAAAGAGGCTCCAGAGCATGCCCACTCGGTCAGAACCTCCCTATGTTTTAAACCTATTTTAAAGGAAATTCATTTGCTCAGCTTCTAGTAGCTAGTTGATAATCATGGGATTCTTAGCCTTCGTAGGATAATGATATTTCTTCGAATTATAGTAAAATTGCTTGCTCTTACAGGCATTACTCGTTTAATGTGCTATATAGGTCACATAGTCGCACCAATATTCAGCCGTTTCATAGACATCTCGTTTTTAATACAAACGTAGAAACTACACCCCTGAGCCTATCGCTGCTACTTCATCGGCGAGAAACGCTTATTACAGAAAATTTAGACTAAACGAAGGTTCCACCGAGATTCGAACTCGGATCGCTGGATTCAGAGTCCAGAGTGCTAACCGTTACACCATGGAACCAGACAGGAGAATGGGACTCGTAAATACACTTAGCAGTGTTCTGACGTACTTCAGACACTTCCTACTTGCATTTTTTAACCTAATTGACACGATCGAGCATTATAAAACTTAATCTGGGCAATGTTTGCACTTGCAGCCGATGACTGCATTTCCTGTGCGTCTATATGGCAGCGCTGAGTAGCAGTGTGTGGAAACGAAAGACAGGGACGGACGTAAAGCAATCAGTACGAATGAGAAAGTATGCAGAGCCTCTGGTAGCTCAGTTGGTAGAGCGGTGGACTGTAGTGGAGGATTCACAGTTATCCATAGGTCGCTGGTTCAAATCCGGCCCAGAGGACTGTTTTTCTAATCTCAGGAGCAAAGAGGCTCCAGAGCATGCCCACTCGGTCAGAACCTCCCTATGTTTTAAACCTATTTTAAAGGAAATTCATTTGCTCAGCTTCTAGTAGCTAGTTGATAATCATGGGATTCTTAGCCTTCGTAGGATAATGATATTTCTTCGAATTATAGTAAAATTGCTTGCTCTTACAGGCATTACTCGTTTAATGTGCTATATAGGTCACATAGTCGCACCAATATTCAGCCGTTTCATAGACATCTCGTTTTTAATACAAACGTAGAAACTACACCCCTGAGCCTATCGCTGCTACTTCATCGGCGAGAAACGCTTATTACAGAAAATTTAGACTAAACGAAGGTTCCACCGAGATTCGAACTCGGATCGCTGGATTCAGAGTCCAGAGTGCTAACCGTTACACCATGGAACCAGACAGGAGAATGGGACTCGTAAATACACTTAGCAGTGTTCTGACGTACTTCAGACACTTCCTACTTGCATTTTTTAACCTAATTGACACGATCGAGCATTATAAAACTTAATCTGGGCAATGTTTGCACTTGCAGCCGATGACTGCATTTCCTGTGCGTCTATATGGCAGCGCTGAGTAGCAGTGTGTGGAAACGAAAGACAGGGACGGACGTAAAGCAATCAGTACGAATAAGAAAGTATGCAGAGCCTCTGGTAGCTCAGTTGGTAGAGCGGTGGACTGTAGTGGAGGATTCACAGTTATCCATAGGTCGCTGGTTCAAATCCGGCCCAGAGGACTGTTTTTCTAATCTCAGGAGCAAAGAGGCTCCAGAGCATGCCCACTCGGTCAGAACCTCCCTATGTTTTAAACCTATTTTAAAGGAAATTCATTTGCTCAGCTTCTAGTAGCTAGTTGATAATCATGGGATTCTTAGCCTTCGTAGGATAATGATATTTCTTCGAATTATAGTAAAATTGCTTGCTCTTACAGGCATTACTCGTTTAATGTGCTATATAGGTCACATAGTCGCACCAATATTCAGCCGTTTCATAGACATCTCGTTTTTAATACAAACGTAGAAACTACACCCCTGAGCCTATCGCTGCTACTTCATCGGCGAGAAACGCTTATTACAGAAAATTTAGACTAAACGAAGGTTCCACCGAGATTCGAACTCGGATCGCTGGATTCAGAGTCCAGAGTGCTAACCGTTACACCATGGAACCAGACAGGAGAATGGGACTCGTAAATACACTTAGCAGTGTTCTGACGTACTTCAGACACTTCCTACTTGCATTTTTTAACCTAATTGACACGATCGAGCATTATAAAACTTAATCTGGGCAATGTTTGCACTTGCAGCCGATGACTGCATTTCCTGTGCGTCTATATGGCAGCGCTGAGTAGCAGTGTGTGGAAACGAAAGACAGGGACGGACGTAAAGCAATCAGTACGAATAAGAAAGTATGCAGAGCCTCTGGTAGCTCAGTTGGTAGAGCGGTGGACTGTAGTGGAGGATTCACAGTTATCCATAGGTCGCTGGTTCAAATCCGGCCCAGAGGACTGTTTTTCTAATCTCAGGAGCAAAGAGGCTCCAGAGCATGCCCACTCGGTCAGAACCTCCCTATGTTTTAAACCTATTTTAAAGGAAATTCATTTGCTCAGCTTCTAGTAGCTAGTTGATAATCATGGGATTCTTAGCCTTCGTAGGATAATGATATTTCTTCGAATTATAGTAAAATTGCTTGCTCTTACAGGCATTACTCGTTTAATGTGCTATATAGGTCACATAGTCGCACCAATATTCAGCCGTTTCATAGACATCTCGTTTTTAATACAAACGTAGAAACTACACCCCTGAGCCTATCGCTGCTACTTCATCGGCGAGAAACGCTTATTACAGAAAATTTAGACTAAACGAAGGTTCCACCGAGATTCGAACTCGGATCGCTGGATTCAGAGTCCAGAGTGCTAACCGTTACACCATGGAACCAGACAGGAGAATGGGACTCGTAAATACACTTAGCAGTGTTCTGACGTACTTCAGACACTTCCTACTTGCATTTTTTAACCTAATTGACACGATCGAGCATTATAAAACTTAATCTGGGCAATGTTTGCACTTGCAGCCGATGACTGCATTTCCTGTGCGTCTATATGGCAGCGCTGAGTAGCAGTGTGTGGAAACGAAAGACAGGGACGGACGTAAAGCAATCAGTACGAATAAGAAAGTATGCAGAGCCTCTGGTAGCTCAGTTGGTAGAGCGGTGGACTGTAGTGGAGGATTCACAGTTATCCATAGGTCGCTGGTTCAAATCCGGCCCAGAGGACTGTTTTTCTAATCTCAGGAGCAAAGAGGCTCCAGAGCATGCCCACTCGGTCAGAACCTCCCTATGTTTTAAACCTATTTTAAAGGAAATTCATTTGCTCAGCTTCTAGTAGCTAGTTGATAATCATGGGATTCTTAGCCTTCGTAGGATAATGATATTTCTTCGAATTATAGTAAAATTGCTTGCTCTTACAGGCATTACTCGTTTAATGTGCTATATAGGTCACATAGTCGCACCAATATTCAGCCGTTTCATAGACATCTCGTTTTTAATACAAACGTAGAAACTACACCCCTGAGCCTATCGCTGCTACTTCATCGGCGAGAAACGCTTATTACAGAAAATTTAGACTAAACGAAGGTTCCACCGAGATTCGAACTCGGATCGCTGGATTCAGAGTCCAGAGTGCTAACCGTTACACCATGGAACCAGACAGGAGAATGGGACTCGTAAATACACTTAGCAGTGTTCTGACGTACTTCAGACACTTCCTACTTGCATTTTTTAACCTAATTGACACGATCGAGCATTATAAAACTTAATCTGGGCAATGTTTGCACTTGCAGCCGATGACTGCATTTCCTGTGCGTCTATATGGCAGCGCTGAGTAGCAGTGTGTGGAAACGAAAGACAGGGACGGACGTAAAGCAATCAGTACGAATAAGAAAGTATGCAGAGCCTCTGGTAGCTCAGTTGGTAGAGCGGTGGACTGTAGTGGAGGATTCACAGTTATCCATAGGTCGCTGGTTCAAATCCGGCCCAGAGGACTGTTTTTCTAATCTCAGGAGCAAAGAGGCTCCAGAGCATGCCCACTCGGTCAGAACCTCCCTATGTTTTAAACCTATTTTAAAGGAAATTCATTTGCTCAGCTTCTAGTAGCTAGTTGATAATCATGGGATTCTTAGCCTTCGTAGGATAATGATATTTCTTCGAATTATAGTAAAATTGCTTGCTCTTACAGGCATTACTCGTTTAATGTGCTATATAGGTCACATAGTCGCACCAATATTCAGCCGTTTCATAGACATCTCGTTTTTAATACAAACGTAGAAACTACACCCCTGAGCCTATCGCTGCTACTTCATCGGCGAGAAACGCTTATTACAGAAAATTTAGACTAAACGAAGGTTCCACCGAGATTCGAACTCGGATCGCTGGATTCAGAGTCCAGAGTGCTAACCGTTACACCATGGAACCAGACAGGAGAATGGGACTCGTAAATACACTTAGCAGTGTTCTGACGTACTTCAGACACTTCCTACTTGCATTTTTTAACCTAATTGACACGATCGAGCATTATAAAACTTAATCTGGGCAATGTTTGCACTTGCAGCCGATGACTGCATTTCCTGTGCGTCTATATGGCAGCGCTGAGTAGCAGTGTGTGGAAACGAAAGACAGGGACGGACGTAAAGCAATCAGTACGAATAAGAAAGTATGCAGAGCCTCTGGTAGCTCAGTTGGTAGAGCGGTGGACTGTAGTGGAGGATTCACAGTTATCCATAGGTCGCTGGTTCAAATCCGGCCCAGAGGACTGTTTTTCTAATCTCAGGAGCAAAGAGGCTCCAGAGCATGCCCACTCGGTCAGAACCTCCCTATGTTTTAAACCTATTTTAAAGGAAATTCATTTGCTCAGCTTCTAGTAGCTAGTTGATAATCATGGGATTCTTAGCCTTCGTAGGATAATGATATTTCTTCGAATTATAGTAAAATTGCTTGCTCTTACAGGCATTACTCGTTTAATGTGCTATATAGGTCACATAGTCGCACCAATATTCAGCCGTTTCATAGACATCTCGTTTTTAATACAAACGTAGAAACTACACCCCTGAGCCTATCGCTGCTACTTCATCGGCGAGAAACGCTTATTACAGAAAATTTAGACTAAACGAAGGTTCCACCGAGATTCGAACTCGGATCGCTGGATTCAGAGTCCAGAGTGCTAACCGTTACACCATGGAACCAGACAGGAGAATGGGACTCGTAAATACACTTAGCAGTGTTCTGACGTACTTCAGACACTTCCTACTTGCATTTTTTAACCTAATTGACACGATCGAGCATTATAAAACTTAATCTGGGCAATGTTTGCACTTGCAGCCGATGACTGCATTTCCTGTGCGTCTATATGGCAGCGCTGAGTAGCAGTGTGTGGAAACGAAAGACAGGGACGGACGTAAAGCAATCAGTACGAATAAGAAAGTATGCAGAGCCTCTGGTAGCTCAGTTGGTAGAGCGGTGGACTGTAGTGGAGGATTCACAGTTATCCATAGGTCGCTGGTTCAAATCCGGCCCAGAGGACTGTTTTTCTAATCTCAGGAGCAAAGAGGCTCCAGAGCATGCCCACTCGGTCAGAACCTCCCTATGTTTTAAACCTATTTTAAAGGAAATTCATTTGCTCAGCTTCTAGTAGCCAGTTGATAATCATGGGATTCTTAGCCTTCGTAGGATAATGATATTTCTTCGAATTATAGTAAAATTGCTTGCTCTTACAGGCATTACTCGTTTAATGTGCTATATAGGTCACATAGTCGCACCAATATTCAGCCGTTTCATAGACATCTCGTTTTTAATACAAACGTAGAAACTACACCCCTGAGCCTATCGCTGCTACTTCATCGGCGAGAAACGCTTATTACAGAAAATTTAGACTAAACGAAGGTTCCACCGAGATTCGAACTCGGATCGCTGGATTCAGAGTCCAGAGTGCTAACCGTTACACCATGGAACCAGACAGGAGAATGGGACTCGTAAATACACTTAGCAGTGTTCTGACGTACTTCAGACACTTCCTACTTGCATTTTTTAACCTAATTGACACGATCGAGCATTATAAAACTTAATCTGGGCAATGTTTGCACTTGCAGCCGATGACTGCATTTCCTGTGCGTCTATATGGCAGCGCTGAGTAGCAGTGTGTGGAAACGAAAGACAGGGACGGACGTAAAGCAATCAGTACGAATAAGAAAGTATGCAGAGCCTCTGGTAGCTCAGTTGGTAGAGCGGTGGACTGTAGTGGAGGATTCACAGTTATCCATAGGTCGCTGGTTCAAATCCGGCCCAGAGGACTGTTTTTCTAATCTCAGGAGCAAAGAGGCTCCAGAGCATGCCCACTCGGTCAGAACCTCCCTATGTTTTAAACCTATTTTAAAGGAAATTCATTTGCTCAGCTTCTAGTAGCTAGTTGATAATCATGGGATTCTTAGCCTTCGTAGGATAATGATATTTCTTCGAATTATAGTAAAATTGCTTGCTCTTACAGGCATTACTCGTTTAATGTGCTATATAGGTCACATAGTCGCACCAATATTCAGCCGTTTCATAGACATCTCGTTTTTAATACAAACGTAGAAACTACACCCCTGAGCCTATCGCTGCTACTTCATCGGCGAGAAACGCTTATTACAGAAAATTTAGACTAAACGAAGGTTCCACCGAGATTCGAACTCGGATCGCTGGATTCAGAGTCCAGAGTGCTAACCGTTACACCATGGAACCAGACAGGAGAATGGGACTCGTAAATACACTTAGCAGTGTTCTGACGTACTTCAGACACTTCCTACTTGCATTTTTTAACCTAATTGACACGATCGAGCATTATAAAACTTAATCTGGGCAATGTTTGCACTTGCAGCCGATGACTGCATTTCCTGTGCGTCTATATGGCAGCGCTGAGTAGCAGTGTGTGGAAACGAAAGACAGGGACGGACGTAAAGCAATCAGTACGAATAAGAAAGTATGCAGAGCCTCTGGTAGCTCAGTTGGTAGAGCGGTGGACTGTAGTGGAGGATTCACAGTTATCCATAGGTCGCTGGTTCAAATCCGGCCCAGAGGACTGTTTTTCTAATCTCAGGAGCAAAGAGGCTCCAGAGCATGCCCACTCGGTCAGAACCTCCCTATGTTTTAAACCTATTTTAAAGGAAATTCATTTGCTCAGCTTCTAGTAGCTAGTTGATAATCATGGGATTCTTAGCCTTCGTAGGATAATGATATTTCTTCGAATTATAGTAAAATTGCTTGCTCTTACAGGCATTACTCGTTTAATGTGCTATATAGGTCACATAGTCGCACCAATATTCAGCCGTTTCATAGACATCTCGTTTTTAATACAAACGTAGAAACTACACCCCTGAGCCTATCGCTGCTACTTCATCGGCGAGAAACGCTTATTACAGAAAATTTAGACTAAACGAAGGTTCCACCGAGATTCGAACTCGGATCGCTGGATTCAGAGTCCAGAGTGCTAACCGTTACACCATGGAACCAGACAGGAGAATGGGACTCGTAAATACACTTAGCAGTGTTCTGACGTACTTCAGACACTTCCTACTTGCATTTTTTAACCTAGTTGACACGATCGAGCATTATAAAACTTAATCTGGGCAATGTTTGCACTTGCAGCCGATGACTGCATTTCCTGTGCGTCTATATGGCAGCGCTGAGTAGCAGTGTGTGGAAACGAAAGACAGGGACGGACGTAAAGCAATCAGTACGAATAAGAAAGTATGCAGAGCCTCTGGTAGCTCAGTTGGTAGAGCGGTGGACTGTAGTGGAGGATTCACAGTTATCCATAGGTCGCTGGTTCAAATCCGGCCCAGAGGACTGTTTTTCTAATCTCAGGAGCAAAGAGGCTCCAGAGCATGCCCACTCGGTCAGAACCTCCCTATGTTTTAAACCTATTTTAAAGGAAATTCATTTGCTCAGCTTCTAGTAGCTAGTTGATAATCATGGGATTCTTAGCCTTCGTAGGATAATGATATTTCTTCGAATTATAGTAAAATTGCTTGCTCTTACAGGCATTACTCGTTTAATGTGCTATATAGGTCACATAGTCGCACCAATATTCAGCCGTTTCATAGACATCTCGTTTTTAATACAAACGTAGAAACTACACCCCTGAGCCTATCGCTGCTACTTCATCGGCGAGAAACGCTTATTACAGAAAATTTAGACTAAACGAAGGTTCCACCGAGATTCGAACTCGGATCGCTGGATTCAGAGTCCAGAGTGCTAACCGTTACACCATGGAACCAGACAGGAGAATGGGACTCGTAAATACACTTAGCAGTGTTCTGACGTACTTCAGACACTTCCTACTTGCATTTTTTAACCTAATTGACACGATCGAGCATTATAAAACTTAATCTGGGCAATGTTTGCACTTGCAGCCGATGACTGCATTTCCTGTGCGTCTATATGGCAGCGCTGAGTAGCAGTGTGTGGAAACGAAAGACAGGGACGGACGTAAAGCAATCAGTACGAATAAGAAAGTATGCAGAGCCTCTGGTAGCTCAGTTGGTAGAGCGGTGGACTGTAGTGGAGGATTCACAGTTATCCATAGGTCGCTGGTTCAAATCCGGCCCAGAGGACTGTTTTTCTAATCTCAGGAGCAAAGAGGCTCCAGAGCATGCCCACTCGGTCAGAACCTCCCTATGTTTTAAACCTATTTTAAAGGAAATTCATTTGCTCAGCTTCTAGTAGCTAGTTGATAATCATGGGATTCTTAGCCTTCGTAGGATAATGATATTTCTTCGAATTATAGTAAAATTGCTTGCTCTTACAGGCATTACTCGTTTAATGTGCTATATAGGTCACATAGTCGCACCAATATTCAGCCGTTTCATAGACATCTCGTTTTTAATACAAACGTAGAAACTACACCCCTGAGCCTATCGCTGCTACTTCATCGGCGAGAAACGCTTATTACAGAAAATTTAGACTAAACGAAGGTTCCACCGAGATTCGAACTCGGATCGCTGGATTCAGAGTCCAGAGTGCTAACCGTTACACCATGGAACCAGACAGGAGAATGGGACTCGTAAATACACTTAGCAGTGTTCTGACGTACTTCAGACACTTCCTACTTGCATTTTTTAACCTAATTGACACGATCGAGCATTATAAAACTTAATCTGGGCAATGTTTGCACTTGCAGCCGATGACTGCATTTCCTGTGCGTCTATATGGCAGCGCTGAGTAGCAGTGTGTGGAAACGAAAGACAGGGACGGACGTAAAGCAATCAGTACGAATAAGAAAGTATGCAGAGCCTCTGGTAGCTCAGTTGGTAGAGCGGTGGACTGTAGTGGAGGATTCACAGTTATCCATAGGTCGCTGGTTCAAATCCGGCCCAGAGGACTGTTTTTCTAATCTCAGGAGCAAAGAGGCTCCAGAGCATGCCCACTCGGTCAGAACCTCCCTATGTTTTAAACCTATTTTAAAGGAAATTCATTTGCTCAGCTTCTAGTAGCTAGTTGATAATCATGGGATTCTTAGCCTTCGTAGGATAATGATATTTCTTCGAATTATAGTAAAATTGCTTGCTCTTACAGGCATTACTCGTTTAATGTGCTATATAGGTCACATAGTCGCACCAATATTCAGCCGTTTCATAGACATCTCGTTTTTAATACAAACGTAGAAACTACACCCCTGAGCCTATCGCTGCTACTTCATCGGCGAGAAACGCTTATTACAGAAAATTTAGACTAAACGAAGGTTCCACCGAGATTCGAACTCGGATCGCTGGATTCAGAGTCCAGAGTGCTAACCGTTACACCATGGAACCAGACAGGAGAATGGGACTCGTAAATACACTTAGCAGTGTTCTGACGTACTTCAGACACTTCCTACTTGCATTTTTTAACCTAATTGACACGATCGAGCATTATAAAACTTAATCTGGGCAATGTTTGCACTTGCAGCCGATGACTGCATTTCCTGTGCGTCTATATGGCAGCGCTGAGTAGCAGTGTGTGGAAACGAAAGACAGGGACGGACGTAAAGCAATCAGTACGAATAAGAAAGTATGCAGAGCCTCTGGTAGCTCAGTTGGTAGAGCGGTGGACTGTAGTGGAGGATTCACAGTTATCCATAGGTCGCTGGTTCAAATCCGGCCCAGAGGACTGTTTTTCTAATCTCAGGAGCAAAGAGGCTCCAGAGCATGCCCACTCGGTCAGAACCTCCCTATGTTTTAAACCTATTTTAAAGGAAATTCATTTGCTCAGCTTCTAGTAGCTAGTTGATAATCATGGGATTCTTAGCCTTCGTAGGATAATGATATTTCTTCGAATTATAGTAAAATTGCTTGCTCTTACAGGCATTACTCGTTTAATGTGCTATATAGGTCACATAGTCGCACCAATATTCAGCCGTTTCATAGACATCTCGTTTTTAATACAAACGTAGAAACTACACCCCTGAGCCTATCGCTGCTACTTCATCGGCGAGAAACGCTTATTACAGAAAATTTAGACTAAACGAAGGTTCCACCGAGATTCGAACTCGGATCGCTGGATTCAGAGTCCAGAGTGCTAACCGTTACACCATGGAACCAGACAGGAGAATGGGACTCGTAAATACACTTAGCAGTGTTCTGACGTACTTCAGACACTTCCTACTTGCATTTTTTAACCTAATTGACACGATCGAGCATTATAAAACTTAATCTGGGCAATGTTTGCACTTGCAGCCGATGACTGCATTTCCTGTGCGTCTATATGGCAGCGCTGAGTAGCAGTGTGTGGAAACGAAAGACAGGGACGGACGTAAAGCAATCAGTACGAATAAGAAAGTATGCAGAGCCTCTGGTAGCTCAGTTGGTAGAGCGGTGGACTGTAGTGGAGGATTCACAGTTATCCATAGGTCGCTGGTTCAAATCCGGCCCAGAGGACTGTTTTTCTAATCTCAGGAGCAAAGAGGCTCCAGAGCATGCCCACTCGGTCAGAACCTCCCTATGTTTTAAACCTATTTTAAAGGAAATTCATTTGCTCAGCTTCTAGTAGCTAGTTGATAATCATGGGATTCTTAGCCTTCGTAGGATAATGATATTTCTTCGAATTATAGTAAAATTGCTTGCTCTTACAGGCATTACTCGTTTAATGTGCTATATAGGTCACATAGTCGCACCAATATTCAGCCGTTTCATAGACATCTCGTTTTTAATACAAACGTAGAAACTACACCCCTGAGCCTATCGCTGCTACTTCATCGGCGAGAAACGCTTATTACAGAAAATTTAGACTAAACGAAGGTTCCACCGAGATTCGAACTCGGATCGCTGGATTCAGAGTCCAGAGTGCTAACCGTTACACCATGGAACCAGACAGGAGAATGGGACTCGTAAATACACTTAGCAGTGTTCTGACGTACTTCAGACACTTCCTACTTGCATTTTTTAACCTAATTGACACGATCGAGCATTATAAAACTTAATCTGGGCAATGTTTGCACTTGCAGCCGATGACTGCATTTCCTGTGCGTCTATATGGCAGCGCTGAGTAGCAGTGTGTGGAAACGAAAGACAGGGACGGACGTAAAGCAATCAGTACGAATAAGAAAGTATGCAGAGCCTCTGGTAGCTCAGTTGGTAGAGCGGTGGACTGTAGTGGAGGATTCACAGTTATCCATAGGTCGCTGGTTCAAATCCGGCCCAGAGGACTGTTTTTCTAATCTCAGGAGCAAAGAGGCTCCAGAGCATGCCCACTCGGTCAGAACCTCCCTATGTTTTAAACCTATTTTAAAGGAAATTCATTTGCTCAGCTTCTAGTAGCTAGTTGATAATCATGGGATTCTTAGCCTTCGTAGGATAATGATATTTCTTCGAATTATAGTAAAATTGCTTGCTCTTACAGGCATTACTCGTTTAATGTGCTATATAGGTCACATAGTCGCACCAATACTCAGCCGTTTCATAGACATCTCGTTTTTAATACAAACGTAGAAACTACACCCCTGAGCCTATCGCTGCTACTTCATCGGCGAGAAACGCTTATTACAGAAAATTTAGACTAAACGAAGGTTCCACCGAGATTCGAACTCGGATCGCTGGATTCAGAGTCCAGAGTGCTAACCGTTACACCATGGAACCAGACAGGAGAATGGGACTCGTAAATACACTTAGCAGTGTTCTGACGTACTTCAGACACTTCCTACTTGCATTTTTTAACCTAATTGACACGATCGAGCATTATAAAACTTAATCTGGGCAATGTTTGCACTTGCAGCCGATGACTGCATTTCCTGTGCGTCTATATGGCAGCGCTGAGTAGCAGTGTGTGGAAACGAAAGACAGGGACGGACGTAAAGCAATCAGTACGAATAAGAAAGTATGCAGAGCCTCTGGTAGCTCAGTTGGTAGAGCGGTGGACTGTAGTGGAGGATTCACAGTTATCCATAGGTCGCTGGTTCAAATCCGGCCCAGAGGACTGTTTTTCTAATCTCAGGAGCAAAGAGGCTCCAGAGCATGCCCACTCGGTCAGAACCTCCCTATGTTTTAAACCTATTTTAAAGGAAATTCATTTGCTCAGCTTCTAGTAGCTAGTTGATAATCATGGGATTCTTAGCCTTCGTAGGATAATGATATTTCTTCGAATTATAGTAAAATTGCTTGCTCTTACAGGCATTACTCGTTTAATGTGCTATATAGGTCACATAGTCGCACCAATACTCAGCCGTTTCATAGACATCTCGTTTTTAATACAAACGTAGAAACTACACCCCTGAGCCTATCGCTGCTACTTCATCGGCGAGAAACGCTTATTACAGAAAATTTAGACTAAACGAAGGTTCCACCGAGATTCGAACTCGGATCGCTGGATTCAGAGTCCAGAGTGCTAACCGTTACACCATGGAACCAGACAGGAGAATGGGACTCGTAAATACACTTAGCAGTGTTCTGACGTACTTCAGACACTTCCTACTTGCATTTTTTAACCTAATTGACACGATCGAGCATTATAAAACTTAATCTGGGCAATGTTTGCACTTGCAGCCGATGACTGCATTTCCTGTGCGTCTATATGGCAGCGCTGAGTAGCAGTGTGTGGAAACGAAAGACAGGGACGGACGTAAAGCAATCAGTACGAATAAGAAAGTATGCAGAGCCTTTGGTAGCTCAGTTGGTAGAGCGGTGGACTGTAGTGGAGGATTCACAGTTATCCATAGGTCGCTGGTTCAAATCCGGCCCAGAGGACTGTTTTTCTAATCTCAGGAGCAAAGAGGCTCCAGAGCATGCCCACTCGGTCAGAACCTCCCTATGTTTTAAACCTATTTTAAAGGAAATTCATTTGCTCAGCTTCTAGTAGCTAGTTGATAATCATGGGATTCTTAGCCTTCGTAGGATAATGATATTTCTTCGAATTATAGTAAAATTGCTTGCTCTTACAGGCATTACTCGTTTAATGTGCTATATAGGTCACATAGTCGCACCAATACTCAGCCGTTTCATAGACATCTCGTTTTTAATACAAACGTAGAAACTACACCCCTGAGCCTATCGCTGCTACTTCATCGGCGAGAAACGCTTATTACAGAAAATTTAGACTAAACGAAGGTTCCACCGAGATTCGAACTCGGATCGCTGGATTCAGAGTCCAGAGTGCTAACCGTTACACCATGGAACCAGACAGGAGAATGGGACTCGTAAATACACTTAGCAGTGTTCTGACGTACTTCAGACACTTCCTACTTGCATTTTTTAACCTAATTGACACGATCGAGCATTATAAAACTTAATCTGGGCAATGTTTGCACTTGCAGCCGATGACTGCATTTCCTGTGCGTCTATATGGCAGCGCTGAGTAGCAGTGTGTGGAAACGAAAGACAGGGACGGACGTAAAGCAATCAGTACGAATAAGAAAGTATGCAGAGCCTCTGGTAGCTCAGTTGGTAGAGCGGTGGACTGTAGTGGAGGATTCACAGTTATCCATAGGTCGCTGGTTCAAATCCGGCCCAGAGGACTGTTTTTCTAATCTCAGGAGCAAAGAGGCTCCAGAGCATGCCCACTCGGTCAGAACCTCCCTATGTTTTAAACCTATTTTAAAGGAAATTCATTTGCTCAGCTTCTAGTAGCTAGTTGATAATCATGGGATTCTTAGCCTTCGTAGGATAATGATATTTCTTCGAATTATAGTAAAATTGCTTGCTCTTACAGGCATTACTCGTTTAATGTGCTATATAGGTCACATAGTCGCACCAATATTCAGCCGTTTCATAGACATCTCGTTTTTAATACAAACGTAGAAACTACACCCCTGAGCCTATCGCTGCTACTTCATCGGCGAGAAACGCTTATTACAGAAAATTTAGACTAAACGAAGGTTCCACCGAGATTCGAACTCGGATCGCTGGATTCAGAGTCCAGAGTGCTAACCGTTACACCATGGAACCAGACAGGAGAATGGGACTCGTAAATACACTTAGCAGTGTTCTGACGTACTTCAGACACTTCCTACTTGCATTTTTTAACCTAATTGACACGATCGAGCATTATAAAACTTAATCTGGGCAATGTTTGCACTTGCAGCCGATGACTGCATTTCCTGTGCGTCTATATGGCAGCGCTGAGTAGCAGTGTGTGGAAACGAAAGACAGGGACGGACGTAAAGCAATCAGTACGAATAAGAAAGTATGCAGAGCCTCTGGTAGCTCAGTTGGTAGAGCGGTGGACTGTAGTGGAGGATTCACAGTTATCCACAGGTCGCTGGTTCCAATCCGGCCCAGAGGACTGTTTTTCTAATCTCAGGAGCAAAGAGGCTCCAGAGCAAGCCCACTCGGTCAGAACCTCCCTATGTTTTAAACCTATTTTAAAGGAAATTCATTTGCTCAGCTTCTAGTAGCTAGTTGATAATCATGGGATTCTTAGCCTTCGTAGGATAATGATATTTCTTCGAATTATAGTAAAATTGCTTGCTCTTACAGGCATTACTCGTTTAATGTGCTATATAGGTCACATAGTCGCACCAATATTCAGCCGTTTCATAGACATCTCGTTTTTAATACAAACGTAGAAACTACACCCCTGAGCCTATCGCTGCTACTTCATCGGCGAGAAACGCTTATTACAGAAAATTTAGACTAAACGAAGGTTCCACCGAGATTCGAACTCGGATCGCTGGATTCAGAGTCCAGAGTGCTAACCGTTACACCATGGAACCAGACAGGAGAATGGGACTCGTAAATACACTTAGCAGTGTTCTGACGTACTTCAGACACTTCCTACTTGCATTTTTTAACCTAATTGACACGATCGAGCATTATAAAACTTAATCTGGGCAATGTTTGCACTTGCAGCCGATGACTGCATTTCCTGTGCGTCTATATGGCAGCGCTGAGTAGCAGTGTGTGGAAACGAAAGACAGGGACGGACGTAAAGCAATCAGTACGAATAAGAAAGTATGCAGAGCCTCTGGTAGCTCAGTTGGAAGTCTGGCCTCGGCGGCCGTGCCGTGCGGATGTGCTGTGTTTACGTCGCCGCTGCTGTTGGCCGAGCGCTGTTTGTGGTGAGTTAAACGCTGTAGAGCGTTTCTCTTCTATCTGTCGACGATTCGCTCTTGAAAGTGGTAATGGCCGAATTAGTACGAAAAGATACGTTGAAATTTGTCTTCGACAACCATTTCGCGAGACCTACCTCATTTGAAATAGAGAGATTTCTTGAGGAGACAGTACAGTTAACGGGTGATGATATTATTGGCATTCATTCATCGATCTGCAGTAGTACGGTGTATTTGAAGCTCAGGAGTGCGACTAAATGTGACCAAGTTGTTGAATCCTGTGGAGGTACTTTCAAGTTTAAGCATTCTGATGGCAATGTGGGCGAGGTTAAAGTTTCTCATGCTGGTTTTGGTGTGAGGACCGTTCGCGTTTTCGAACTGCCATTTGAGATAACTGCTGAACAAATTAATTCCGTTTTGAAGCCTTATGGAACTATCATTAGTAATGTTGCCGAGCGGTGGTCCTCTGCACATAAATTTCAAGTTTTAAATGGTGTTCGACAGATCAAAATCGATATGGTCAAGCATATCCCGTCTTATGTCAGTGTCTGTGGCTACAGAGCTATCGTGATATACGAGGGGCAACCGCGAACATGCGCGGGTTGTGGTTCTGCAGGACACGTTCGTGCTCAGTGCCTGCAAAGGCGCGTAACACAAATACCGACCGGAGAGGCAGGAGTCCCACACGCCATGTCACAGCTACCGCTGACATACGTTGCGGCGGTGCGCACGATCTCGTCCACGACCAAAGCGACCGAGAGACCTGCTTCCGAGGGCGACTTAATTGACTGTCAAATGACCATCACCGAACCGGAAGCCGGCCAGGAGGTCATCGTTCCTGCACAACCAGCACAACAAGACCATTGCCCCTCAGCCGATGTTGCGCGTAACAGCTCTCCGGCAGGCTCCCTGAACATAACTGTCGCTGGTGAGAACCATTCAGCGGCTGGTCTCGACGGTATAGTAGCAGCAGATAGACAAATCGACACTCATACCAAGGACACTAAGAAGCGCAGGATTGCTCACCAGGGAGCGGCCGAAACTGCCCCTGTCATGCGAGACAAGATCAAACAGGTGAAACAAAAAATGACCGACGTACCACCAGCACCACAGGACGGTAATCGCAAACCGTTGAAGAAGTCGCGGACAGGAGCATCATCCGACAGTGGCACTGACGACCTTGTGTTCTCCGCGTCTACACAGCCGACTCCAAAGAGTGACATAGTACCTGAGCCGCAACCTACAGACGCTTGCCCACGACTCAAGGAGAATCGAAACGACACTCGTTCCCCACACTGGGCTGATGATCACGACGATGAGGATCAAGATGAAGACATGACGGAAGACAATGCTGCACCGGACCTTAGACTTAGCGGAGGGGACTCTAACCAACAGCGACGCCCCTCCTCACGAGGAACGGGCACTGATGATGACGCCGATTTCTATTAACTGAACATTCGATCATTAGCAGAGACAAAATATATCTAGATCCGTAGGACGATAGGCAGTCAGTTCTTTTACACACTTACGTTCAAGCAAATTTGGCGGGCTTACAAGCTTACCGGATTGCAACATTAAATATTAATAAGATCCGGAGTGCACTGAATTTGCGGAATCTCCAGGACGTTGTCTATGCAGCCGACATCGATATCGTATTGTTACAAGAAGTGACAGATATTGACCTAGAGCACATACCGGGCTATAACGCTATTGTTAACCCCAGTAGCAATAACGAACTTGGAACGGCTATATTATATAAAGAAGGTATACTAATCCGCAACGTTGAGAAACTACCCAACTGTAGAGGTATAGCTGGCACCGTCAATGACACCCGAATCATTAATATCTATGCACCTTCCGGATCTGGTAACAGACAGCGGCGAGCCGTCTTCTTCAAAGAAGAGATAGTTCCACTGTTCGGAACGGGTCATGATCACATAATATTTGCCGGGGATTTTAACTGTGTTATCCGTCCGAAAGACCAAACGCCGAACTTTACTAAATCACTGGAGCTTGAAACCATCATCACTGAGTTGGGACTTATTGACACGTGGGAACATCAGCATGGTGACGCGCCCGGTTTCACACACGTCACTAGCCATTCTGCGAGCCGTTTAGACCGGATCTATACAACAACTGGTTTGAAGTCCAATGTGCTACACTCCGAAATCTGGCCCACCATATTTTCTGATCATGCCGCGTATATTTGTACCATCAATTTAGCGAAACAAGGCACCTACAAAGCCAGGGGACAGTGGAAACTTAATGTTGCTCATTTATTAGATCCGGCGTGCCGCGTAGCATTTAACAATACGTGGGACGATTGTGAAAAACGTTTCCCGCAGTACAACTCGCCGCTCATTTGGTGGATCAAGTGCGCCAAACCTGCTATAACGAAAACCTTGAAACGCTACTCTCGCGAGAAGGCTGCCTGGCAAAAGGCAACTGTGGAATTTTATTTTCAGTGCCTCCGTGACTTGCATAAGCCGGATGTGACGATAATAGACAATTATGCACAAATTAAACGAATACAAGCAAAACTATTGACTTTAAAACGACAACAACTTCAGGGTTGCCGCATTAGGACTCGTTTGCAAAACACCGTTCCGAACGAAGCGACCTCCATGTATCATGTGATACACGAAAATAAACGGAACATTAGGAAAATAATTACTAAACTGACAACCACTGATGGTCGATTATTGACCAAACAGTGCGAGATCAAGGACGAAATCTACAAGCATTATACAGAATTGTTGGCCACCACACCAACGGATGACGTGGCGCAAAGGGAAGTCATCGACGGGATAACAGGTAGACTCAGTTCGGATGAAGCCGGCACCCTCACTACCGCTATAACGGAGGACGAAGTGGTGGACGCCATACTGAGAGGTCCAAAGAACAAATCACCCGGACCTGATGGACTACCTGCAGAACTGTATCAAATTTTTCGACAAAAAATGGCGACGAAGCTGACGTGCATATGCAATGAACTCATGAATCCCAGTGCCCCCCTCCCAGAAGAGTTCTGTGAGGGGACGGTGGTCCTGGTCCCCAAAAAGCCAGGAGGCAAGGGAATTGGTAATCTTCGACCTATCACCTTATTGAACGGCGATTACAAAATCTTCGCCCGCGTCATCATGCAACGGCTGCACTCCGTAATTACCACGGTTACAGGATCCTACCAATCGTGTGTTGGCAAGCATAGAAAGATATATCAGACCTTAAGTGATTACAGGGATGTCATTTCCATAGCGGCGACTTGCAGACTCCGATGCGCCATCGTATCACTCGACTTCGAACAAGCATTCGACAGAGTGAGCCATTCTTACCTTTTCAGTGTAATGCGGAAAATGAATTTTCCTCCGAATTTTTTAGCCATGCTCAACTCCGTGCTCACGAATGGTACCTCTAAAATCCAGATCAATGGACAACTCAGTAGCCCCATCAAGGTTCGTAGCTCGGTACGACAAGGTTGCCCAATGTCCATGGTATTGTTTGCAATAGCAATCGAACCGCTCCTGTTCAATTTAAACAAGGTTCTGCAAGGATTACACATACACGACCACAAAGTCACGTGTAAATCATACGCTGATGATGTCGGTTTCATAGTCAGGAGTAACCAAGAACTAGACACTGCGCTCCAAATTACGAAGAAGTATGAACTTGCTTCCGGCGCTAAAATAAATATGGCGAAGTCTGGAATTTTGCCGATCGGCCGCGGAGATGACATTGGAGCTCGAGAACACCTGAAACGCCTTGACACACTGAAAAGCCTCGGCATAGTATACACGCGCCATATCCGACGAACAGTTGCTATCAACTACAGGCGCATTTTGACGAACATGCGGGCGTGCCTCCACCAACACAGTCTACGGAATCTGGACGCTATGCAGAAGGTACAGCTCGCCAATACCTATATCACGTCCAAAGTGAACTACGTCGCCCAAATATTGCCATTACCACCAGCAATAGCGAAACGGATGCTGGCAGCGCTCGGCCATTATGTTAGTAGGGGTCATATTTTCAAAATTAAATATGAAACGCTGACGTTACCAGCCAACAAAGGTGGTCTCAATCTTACCGATATCTACTGTAAAGCACAGGCACTGTATATTTGCAAGACATACCGACTGTGGAAAGAATCGCCGAGTAATCTAGTGGGTCATCTTCTGAATGAAATACTCCCGCTCAGTCTGGATCCGCCTATCGACGTGCACCACCTCCCGACGGAGCTTTCGCACCTCAAACATTTTCTCATTGAATACAGCTACATTCCGAGAACGCTTTTCCACAACGGTACGCCAACAGTCAAAGACGTGTACAAGACCATGATTGACGGAAAACCCAGAAACAGCATCGAGGGGAAACTTCACCAGTATGACTGGAATACGATTTGGAAGAATATTCATGATCCCCGATTACCGACTAAGGTGAGAGCCGTATGGTACTTTGCTGTTAATAGAAAACTGCCGACGAACTCTAAGTTGCACGCCATACATCTGGCAGAAACGCCAAACTGCACTACCTGCAACGTCCTCGATACCGAGGAACACAGGTTTACATGTGATACGATCAGCGACGTATGGTGCTGCATTCGGCGCATGCTAGCAATTATACTCAGAACTTCCGATAATGCCATCACACCGACTCACCTCCTCAATCCTGAGGGCGTCCCCTACCCCAATACTAAAAGAAATGCTGCCCATTGGTTGATGGGACATTCAGTTTTTTATGTTCTCACACAAGAAGACCGGAGCGAAGAAGATTTTATGACATTTCTGCGCATTCAGCATCATCAGCTTGAACAAATACGAGATTATAGATTGAAATATGCTAATTTTCTCAAGAGAATCTTGGTGTAGAAACCAAACCAATCTCGATGAAAAAAAAAAAAAAAAAAAAAAAAAAAAAAAAAAAAAAAAAAAAAAAAATGGATAAGGCATAAAAAAAAAAAAAGTGCTTTAGAAAAACAAGTGGTAGAGCAATTTAAAAAAAAAAAAAAAAAAAAAAAAAAAAAAAAAAAAAAAAAAAAAAAAAAAAAAAAAAAAGTTGGTAGAGCGGTGGACTGTAGTGGAGGATTCACAGTTATCCATAGGTCGCTGGTTCAAATCCGGCCCAGAGGACTGTTTTTCTAATCTCAGGAGCAAAGAGGCTCCAGAGCATGCCCACTCGGTCAGAACCTCCCTATGTTTTAAACCTATTTTAAAGGAAATTCATTTGCTCAGCTTCTAGTAGCTAGTTGATAATCATGGGATTCTTAGCCTTCGTAGGATAATGATATTTCTTCGAATTATAGTAAAATTGCTTGCTCTTACAGGCATTACTCGTTTAATGTGCTATATAGGTCACATAGTCGCACCAATATTCAGCCGTTTCATAGACATCTCGTTTTTAATACAAACGTAGAAACTACACCCCTGAGCCTATCGCTGCTACTTCATCGGCGAGAAACGCTTATTACAGAAAATTTAGACTAAACGAAGGTTCCACCGAGATTCGAACTCGGATCGCTGGATTCAGAGTCCAGAGTGCTAACCGTTACACCATGGAACCAGACAGGAGAATGGGACTCGTAAATACACTTAGCAGTGTTCTGACGTACTTCAGACACTTCCTACTTGCATTTTTTAACCTAATTGACACGATCGAGCATTATAAAACTTAATCTGGGCAATGTTTGCACTTGCAGCCGATGACTGCATTTCCTGTGCGTCTATATGGCAGCGCTGAGTAGCAGTGTGTGGAAACGAAAGACAGGGACGGACGTAAAGCAATCAGTACGAATAAGAAAGTATGCAGAGCCTCTGGTAGCTCAGTTGGTAGAGCGGTGGACTGTAGTGGAGGATTCACAGTTATCCATAGGTCGCTGGTTCAAATCCGGCCCAGAGGACTGTTTTTCTAATCTCAGGAGCAAAGAGGCTCCAGAGCATGCCCACTCGGTCAGAACCTCCCTATGTTTTAAACCTATTTTAAAGGAAATTCATTTGCTCAGCTTCTAGTAGCTAGTTGATAATCATGGGATTCTTAGCCTTCGTAGGATAATGATATTTCTTCGAATTATAGTAAAATTGCTTGCTCTTACAGGCATTACTCGTTTAATGTGCTATATAGGTCACATAGTCGCACCAATATTCAGCCGTTTCATAGACATCTCGTTTTTAATACAAACGTAGAAACTACACCCCTGAGCCTATCGCTGCTACTTCATCGGCGAGAAACGCTTATTACAGAAAATTTAGACTAAACGAAGGTTCCACCGAGATTCGAACTCGGATCGCTGGATTCAGAGTCCAGAGTGCTAACCGTTACACCATGGAACCAGACAGGAGAATGAGACTCGTAAATACACTTAGCAGTGTTCTGACGTACTTCAGACACTTCCTACTTGCATTTTTTAACCTAATTGACACGATCGAGCATTATAAAACTTAATCTGGGCAATGTTTGCACTTGCAGCCGATGACTGCATTTCCTGTGCGTCTATATGGCAGCGCTGAGTAGCAGTGTGTGGAAACGAAAGACAGGGACGGACGTAAAGCAATCAGTACGAATAAGAAAGTATGCAGAGCCTCTGGTAGCTCAGTTGGTAGAGCGGTGGACTGTAGTGGAGGATTCACAGTTATCCATAGGTCGCTGGTTCAAATCCGGCCCAGAGGACTGTTTTTCTAATCTCAGGAGCAAAGAGGCTCCAGAGCATGCCCACTCGGTCAGAACCTCCCTATGTTTTAAACCTATTTTAAAGGAAATTCATTTGCTCAGCTTCTAGTAGCTAGTTGATAATCATGGGATTCTTAGCCTTCGTAGGATAATGATATTTCTTCGAATTATAGTAAAATTGCTTGCTCTTACAGGCATTACTCGTTTAATGTGCTATATAGGTCACATAGTCGCACCAATATTCAGCCGTTTCATAGACATCTCGTTTTTAATACAAACGTAGAAACTACACCCCTGAGCCTATCGCTGCTACTTCATCGGCGAGAAACGCTTATTACAGAAAATTTAGACTAAACGAAGGTTCCACCGAGATTCGAACTCGGATCGCTGGATTCAGAGTCCAGAGTGCTAACCGTTACACCATGGAACCAGACAGGAGAATGGGACTCGTAAATACACTTAGCAGTGTTCTGACGTACTTCAGACACTTCCTACTTGCATTTTTTAACCTAATTGACACGATCGAGCATTATAAAACTTAATCTGGGCAATGTTTGCACTTGCAGCCGATGACTGCATTTCCTGTGCGTCTATATGGCAGCGCTGAGTAGCAGTGTGTGGAAACGAAAGACAGGGACGGACGTAAAGCAATCAGTACGAATAAGAAAGTATGCAGAGCCTCTGGTAGCTCAGTTGGTAGAGCGGTGGACTGTAGTGGAGGATTCACAGTTATCCATAGGTCGCTGGTTCAAATCCGGCCCAGAGGACTGTTTTTCTAATCTCAGGAGCAAAGAGGCTCCAGAGCATGCCCACTCGGTCAGAACCTCCCTATGTTTTAAACCTATTTTAAAGGAAATTCATTTGCTCAGCTTCTAGTAGCTAGTTGATAATCATGGGATTCTTAGCCTTCGTAGGATAATGATATTTCTTCGAATTATAGTAAAATTGCTTGCTCTTACAGGCATTACTCGTTTAATGTGCTATATAGGTCACATAGTCGCACCAATATTCAGCCGTTTCATAGACATCTCGTTTTTAATACAAACGTAGAAACTACACCCCTGAGCCTATCGCTGCTACTTCATCGGCGAGAAACGCTTATTACAGAAAATTTAGACTAAACGAAGGTTCCACCGAGATTCGAACTCGGATCGCTGGATTCAGAGTCCAGAGTGCTAACCGTTACACCATGGAACCAGACAGGAGAATGGGACTCGTAAATACACTTAGCAGTGTTCTGACGTACTTCAGACACTTCCTACTTGCATTTTTTAACCTAATTGACACGATCGAGCATTATAAAACTTAATCTGGGCAATGTTTGCACTTGCAGCCGATGACTGCATTTCCTGTGCGTCTATATGGCAGCGCTGAGTAGCAGTGTGTGGAAACGAAAGACAGGGACGGACGTAAAGCAATCAGTACGAATAAGAAAGTATGCAGAGCCTCTGGTAGCTCAGTTGGTAGAGCGGTGGACTGTAGTGGAGGATTCACAGTTATCCATAGGTCGCTGGTTCAAATCCGGCCCAGAGGACTGTTTTTCTAATCTCAGGAGCAAAGAGGCTCCAGAGCATGCCCACTCGGTCAGAACCTCCCTATGTTTTAAACCTATTTTAAAGGAAATTCATTTGCTCAGCTTCTAGTAGCTAGTTGATAATCATGGGATTCTTAGCCTTCGTAGGATAATGATATTTCTTCGAATTATAGTAAAATTGCTTGCTCTTACAGGCATTACTCGTTTAATGTGCTATATAGGTCACATAGTCGCACCAATATTCAGCCGTTTCATAGACATCTCGTTTTTAATACAAACGTAGAAACTACACCCCTGAGCCTATCGCTGCTACTTCATCGGCGAGAAACGCTTATTACAGAAAATTTAGACTAAACGAAGGTTCCACCGAGATTCGAACTCGGATCGCTGGATTCAGAGTCCAGAGTGCTAACCGTTACACCATGGAACCAGACAGGAGAATGGGACTCGTAAATACACTTAGCAGTGTTCTGACGTACTTCAGACACTTCCTACTTGCATTTTTTAACCTAATTGACACGATCGAGCATTATAAAACTTAATCTGGGCAATGTTTGCACTTGCAGCCGATGACTGCATTTCCTGTGCGTCTATATGGCAGCGCTGAGTAGCAGTGTGTGGAAACGAAAGACAGGGACGGACGTAAAGCAATCAGTACGAATAAGAAAGTATGCAGAGCCTCTGGTAGCTCAGTTGGTAGAGCGGTGGACTGTAGTGGAGGATTCACAGTTATCCATAGGTCGCTGGTTCAAATCCGGCCCAGAGGACTGTTTTTCTAATCTCAGGAGCAAAGAGGCTCCAGAGCATGCCCACTCGGTCAGAACCTCCCTATGTTTTAAACCTATTTTAAAGGAAATTCATTTGCTCAGCTTCTAGTAGCTAGTTGATAATCATGGGATTCTTAGCCTTCGTAGGATAATGATATTTCTTCGAATTATAGTAAAATTGCTTGCTCTTACAGGCATTACTCGTTTAATGTGCTATATAGGTCACATAGTCGCACCAATATTCAGCCGTTTCATAGGCATCTCGTTTTTAATACAAACGTAGAAACTACACCCCTGAGCCTATCGCTGCTACTTCATCGGCGAGAAACGCTTATTACAGAAAATTTAGACTAAACGAAGGTTCCACCGAGATTCGAACTCGGATCGCTGGATTCAGAGTCCAGAGTGCTAACCGTTACACCATGGAACCAGACAGGAGAATGGGACTCGTAAATACACTTAGCAGTGTTCTGACGTACTTCAGACACTTCCTACTTGCATTTTTTAACCTAATTGACACGATCGAGCATTATAAAACTTAATCTGGGCAATGTTTGCACTTGCAGCCGATGACTGCATTTCCTGTGCGTCTATATGGCAGCGCTGAGTAGCAGTGTGTGGAAACGAAAGACAGGGACGGACGTAAAGCAATCAGTACGAATAAGAAAGTATGCAGAGCCTCTGGTAGCTCAGTTGGTAGAGCGGTGGACTGTAGTGGAGGATTCACAGTTATCCATAGGTCGCTGGTTCAAATCCGGCCCAGAGGACTGTTTTTCTAATCTCAGGAGCAAAGAGGCTCCAGAGCATGCCCACTCGGTCAGAACCTCCCTATGTTTTAAACCTATTTTAAAGGAAATTCATTTGCTCAGCTTCTAGTAGCTAGTTGATAATCATGGGATTCTTAGCCTTCGTAGGATAATGATATTTCTTCGAATTATAGTAAAATTGCTTGCTCTTACAGGCATTACTCGTTTAATGTGCTATATAGGTCACATAGTCGCACCAATATTCAGCCGTTTCATAGACATCTCGTTTTTAATACAAACGTAGAAACTACACCCCTGAGCCTATCGCTGCTACTTCATCGGCGAGAAACGCTTATTACAGAAAATTTAGACTAAACGAAGGTTCCACCGAGATTCGAACTCGGATCGCTGGATTCAGAGTCCAGAGTGCTAACCGTTACACCATGGAACCAGACAGGAGAATGGGACTCGTAAATACACTTAGCAGTGTTCTGACGTACTTCAGACACTTCCTACTTGCATTTTTTAACCTAATTGACACGATCGAGCATTATAAAACTTAATCTGGGCAATGTTTGCACTTGCAGCCGATGACTGCATTTCCTGTGCGTCTATATGGCAGCGCTGAGTAGCAGTGTGTGGAAACGAAAGACAGGGACGGACGTAAAGCAATCAGTACGAATAAGAAAGTATGCAGAGCCTCTGGTAGCTCAGTTGGTAGAGCGGTGGACTGTAGTGGAGGATTCACAGTTATCCATAGGTCGCTGGTTCAAATCCGGCCCAGAGGACTGTTTTTCTAATCTCAGGAGCAAAGAGGCTCCAGAGCATGCCCACTCGGTCAGAACCTCCCTATGTTTTAAACCTATTTTAAAGGAAATTCATTTGCTCAGCTTCTAGTAGCTAGTTGATAATCATGGGATTCTTAGCCTTCGTAGGATAATGATATTTCTTCGAATTATAGTAAAATTGCTTGCTCTTACAGGCATTACTCGTTTAATGTGCTATATAGGTCACATAGTCGCACCAATATTCAGCCGTTTCATAGACATCTCGTTTTTAATACAAACGTAGAAACTACACCCCTGAGCCTATCGCTGCTACTTCATCGGCGAGAAACGCTTATTACAGAAAATTTAGACTAAACGAAGGTTCCACCGAGATTCGAACTCGGATCGCTGGATTCAGAGTCCAGAGTGCTAACCGTTACACCATGGAACCAGACAGGAGAATGGGACTCGTAAATACACTTAGCAGTGTTCTGACGTACTTCAGACACTTCCTACTTGCATTTTTTAACCTAATTGACACGATCGAGCATTATAAAACTTAATCTGGGCAATGTTTGCACTTGCAGCCGATGACTGCATTTCCTGTGCGTCTATATGGCAGCGCTGAGTAGCAGTGTGTGGAAACGAAAGACAGGGACGGACGTAAAGCAATCAGTACGAATAAGAAAGTATGCAGAGCCTCTGGTAGCTCAGTTGGTAGAGCGGTGGACTGTAGTGGAGGATTCACAGTTATCCATAGGTCGCTGGTTCAAATCCGGCCCAGAGGACTGTTTTTCTAATCTCAGGAGCAAAGAGGCTCCAGAGCATGCCCACTCGGTCAGAACCTCCCTATGTTTTAAACCTATTTTAAAGGAAATTCATTTGCTCAGCTTCTAGTAGCTAGTTGATAATCATGGGATTCTTAGCCTTCGTAGGATAATGATATTTCTTCGAATTATAGTAAAATTGCTTGCTCTTACAGGCATTACTCGTTTAATGTGCTATATAGGTCACATAGTCGCACCAATATTCAGCCGTTTCATAGACATCTCGTTTTTAATACAAACGTAGAAACTACACCCCTGAGCCTATCGCTGCTACTTCATCGGCGAGAAACGCTTATTACAGAAAATTTAGACTAAACGAAGGTTCCACCGAGATTCGAACTCGGATCGCTGGATTCAGAGTCCAGAGTGCTAACCGTTACACCATGGAACCAGACAGGAGAATGGGACTCGTAAATACACTTAGCAGTGTTCTGACGTACTTCAGACACTTCCTACTTGCATTTTTTAACCTAATTGACACGATCGAGCATTATAAAACTTAATCTGGGCAATGTTTGCACTTGCAGCCGATGACTGCATTTCCTGTGCGTCTATATGGCAGCGCTGAGTAGCAGTGTGTGGAAACGAAAGACAGGGACGGACGTAAAGCAATCAGTACGAATAAGAAAGTATGCAGAGCCTCTGGTAGCTCAGTTGGTAGAGCGGTGGACTGTAGTGGAGGATTCACAGTTATCCATAGGTCGCTGGTTCAAATCCGGCCCAGAGGACTGTTTTTCTAATCTCAGGAGCAAAGAGGCTCCAGAGCATGCCCACTCGGTCAGAACCTCCCTATGTTTTAAACCTATTTTAAAGGAAATTCATTTGCTCAGCTTCTAGTAGCTAGTTGATAATCATGGGATTCTTAGCCTTCGTAGGATAATGATATTTCTTCGAATTATAGTAAAATTGCTTGCTCTTACAGGCATTACTCGTTTAATGTGCTATATAGGTCACATAGTCGCACCAATATTCAGCCGTTTCATAGACATCTCGTTTTTAATACAAACGTAGAAACTACACCCCTGAGCCTATCGCTGCTACTTCATCGGCGAGAAACGCTTATTACAGAAAATTTAGACTAAACGAAGGTTCCACCGAGATTCGAACTCGGATCGCTGGATTCAGAGTCCAGAGTGCTAACCGTTACACCATGGAACCAGACAGGAGAATGAGACTCGTAAATACACTTAGCAGTGTTCTGACGTACTTCAGACACTTCCTACTTGCATTTTTTAACCTAATTGACACGATCGAGCATTATAAAACTTAATCTGGGCAATGTTTGCACTTGCAGCCGATGACTGCATTTCCTGTGCGTCTATATGGCAGCGCTGAGTAGCAGTGTGTGGAAACGAAAGACAGGGACGGACGTAAAGCAATCAGTACGAATAAGAAAGTATGCAGAGCCTCTGGTAGCTCAGTTGGTAGAGCGGTGGACTGTAGTGGAGGATTCACAGTTATCCATAGGTCGCTGGTTCAAATCCGGCCCAGAGGACTGTTTTTCTAATCTCAGGAGCAAAGAGGCTCCAGAGCATGCCCACTCGGTCAGAACCTCCCTATGTTTTAAACCTATTTTAAAGGAAATTCATTTGCTCAGCTTCTAGTAGCTAGTTGATAATCATGGGATTCTTAGCCTTCGTAGGATAATGATATTTCTTCGAATTATAGTAAAATTGCTTGCTCTTACAGGCATTACTCGTTTAATGTGCTATATAGGTCACATAGTCGCACCAATATTCAGCCGTTTCATAGACATCTCGTTTTTAATACAAACGTAGAAACTACACCCCTGAGCCTATCGCTGCTACTTCATCGGCGAGAAACGCTTATTACAGAAAATTTAGACTAAACGAAGGTTCCACCGAGATTCGAACTCGGATCGCTGGATTCAGAGTCCAGAGTGCTAACCGTTACACCATGGAACCAGACAGGAGAATGGGACTCGTAAATACACTTAGCAGTGTTCTGACGTACTTCAGACACTTCCTACTTGCATTTTTTAACCTAATTGACACGATCGAGCATTATAAAACTTAATCTGGGCAATGTTTGCACTTGCAGCCGATGACTGCATTTCCTGTGCGTCTATATGGCAGCGCTGAGTAGCAGTGTGTGGAAACGAAAGACAGGGACGGACGTAAAGCAATCAGTACGAATAAGAAAGTATGCAGAGCCTCTGGTAGCTCAGTTGGTAGAGCGGTGGACTGTAGTGGAGGATTCACAGTTATCCATAGGTCGCTGGTTCAAATCCGGCCCAGAGGACTGTTTTTCTAATCTCAGGAGCAAAGAGGCTCCAGAGCATGCCCACTCGGTCAGAACCTCCCTATGTTTTAAACCTATTTTAAAGGAAATTCATTTGCTCAGCTTCTAGTAGCTAGTTGATAATCATGGGATTCTTAGCCTTCGTAGGATAATGATATTTCTTCGAATTATAGTAAAATTGCTTGCTCTTACAGGCATTACTCGTTTAATGTGCTATATAGGTCACATAGTCGCACCAATATTCAGCCGTTTCATAGACATCTCGTTTTTAATACAAACGTAGAAACTACACCCCTGAGCCTATCGCTGCTACTTCATCGGCGAGAAACGCTTATTACAGAAAATTTAGACTAAACGAAGGTTCCACCGAGATTCGAACTCGGATCGCTGGATTCAGAGTCCAGAGTGCTAACCGTTACACCATGGAACCAGACAGGAGAATGGGACTCGTAAATACACTTAGCAGTGTTCTGACGTACTTCAGACACTTCCTACTTGCATTTTTTAACCTAATTGACACGATCGAGCATTATAAAACTTAATCTGGGCAATGTTTGCACTTGCAGCCGATGACTGCATTTCCTGTGCGTCTATATGGCAGCGCTGAGTAGCAGTGTGTGGAAACGAAAGACAGGGACGGACGTAAAGCAATCAGTACGAATAAGAAAGTATGCAGAGCCTCTGGTAGCTCAGTTGGTAGAGCGGTGGACTGTAGTGGAGGATTCACAGTTATCCATAGGTCGCTGGTTCAAATCCGGCCCAGAGGACTGTTTTTCTAATCTCAGGAGCAAAGAGGCTCCAGAGCATGCCCACTCGGTCAGAACCTCCCTATGTTTTAAACCTATTTTAAAGGAAATTCATTTGCTCAGCTTCTAGTAGCTAGTTGATAATCATGGGATTCTTAGCCTTCGTAGGATAATGATATTTCTTCGAATTATAGTAAAATTGCTTGCTCTTACAGGCATTACTCGTTTAATGTGCTATATAGGTCACATAGTCGCACCAATATTCAGCCGTTTCATAGACATCTCGTTTTTAATACAAACGTAGAAACTACACCCCTGAGCCTATCGCTGCTACTTCATCGGCGAGAAACGCTTATTACAGAAAATTTAGACTAAACGAAGGTTCCACCGAGATTCGAACTCGGATCGCTGGATTCAGAGTCCAGAGTGCTAACCGTTACACCATGGAACCAGACAGGAGAATGGGACTCGTAAATACACTTAGCAGTGTTCTGACGTACTTCAGACACTTCCTACTTGCATTTTTTAACCTAATTGACACGATCGAGCATTATAAAACTTAATCTGGGCAATGTTTGCACTTGCAGCCGATGACTGCATTTCCTGTGCGTCTATATGGCAGCGCTGAGTAGCAGTGTGTGGAAACGAAAGACAGGGACGGACGTAAAGCAATCAGTACGAATAAGAAAGTATGCAGAGCCTCTGGTAGCTCAGTTGGTAGAGCGGTGGACTGTAGTGGAGGATTCACAGTTATCCATAGGTCGCTGGTTCAAATCCGGCCCAGAGGACTGTTTTTCTAATCTCAGGAGCAAAGAGGCTCCAGAGCATGCCCACTCGGTCAGAACCTCCCTATGTTTTAAACCTATTTTAAAGGAAATTCATTTGCTCAGCTTCTAGTAGCTAGTTGATAATCATGGGATTCTTAGCCTTCGTAGGATAATGATATTTCTTCGAATTATAGTAAAATTGCTTGCTCTTACAGGCATTACTCGTTTAATGTGCTATATAGGTCACATAGTCGCACCAATATTCAGCCGTTTCATAGACATCTCGTTTTTAATACAAACGTAGAAACTACACCCCTGAGCCTATCGCTGCTACTTCATCGGCGAGAAACGCTTATTACAGAAAATTTAGACTAAACGAAGGTTCCACCGAGATTCGAACTCGGATCGCTGGATTCAGAGTCCAGAGTGCTAACCGTTACACCATGGAACCAGACAGGAGAATGAGACTCGTAAATACACTTAGCAGTGTTCTGACGTACTTCAGACACTTCCTACTTGCATTTTTTAACCTAATTGACACGATCGAGCATTATAAAACTTAATCTGGGCAATGTTTGCACTTGCAGCCGATGACTGCATTTCCTGTGCGTCTATATGGCAGCGCTGAGTAGCAGTGTGTGGAAACGAAAGACAGGGACGGACGTAAAGCAATCAGTACGAATAAGAAAGTATGCAGAGCCTCTGGTAGCTCAGTTGGTAGAGCGGTGGACTGTAGTGGAGGATTCACAGTTATCCATAGGTCGCTGGTTCAAATCCGGCCCAGAGGACTGTTTTTCTAATCTCAGGAGCAAAGAGGCTCCAGAGCATGCCCACTCGGTCAGAACCTCCCTATGTTTTAAACCTATTTTAAAGGAAATTCATTTGCTCAGCTTCTAGTAGCTAGTTGATAATCATGGGATTCTTAGCCTTCGTAGGATAATGATATTTCTTCGAATTATAGTAAAATTGCTTGCTCTTACAGGCATTACTCGTTTAATGTGCTATATAGGTCACATAGTCGCACCAATATTCAGCCGTTTCATAGACATCTCGTTTTTAATACAAACGTAGAAACTACACCCCTGAGCCTATCGCTGCTACTTCATCGGCGAGAAACGCTTATTACAGAAAATTTAGACTAAACGAAGGTTCCACCGAGATTCGAACTCGGATCGCTGGATTCAGAGTCCAGAGTGCTAACCGTTACACCATGGAACCAGACAGGAGAATGGGACTCGTAAATACACTTAGCAGTGTTCTGACGTACTTCAGACACTTCCTACTTGCATTTTTTAACCTAATTGACACGATCGAGCATTATAAAACTTAATCTGGGCAATGTTTGCACTTGCAGCCGATGACTGCATTTCCTGTGCGTCTATATGGCAGCGCTGAGTAGCAGTGTGTGGAAACGAAAGACAGGGACGGACGTAAAGCAATCAGTACGAATAAGAAAGTATGCAGAGCCTCTGGTAGCTCAGTTGGTAGAGCGGTGGACTGTAGTGGAGGATTCACAGTTATCCATAGGTCGCTGGTTCAAATCCGGCCCAGAGGACTGTTTTTCTAATCTCAGGAGCAAAGAGGCTCCAGAGCATGCCCACTCGGTCAGAACCTCCCTATGTTTTAAACCTATTTTAAAGGAAATTCATTTGCTCAGCTTCTAGTAGCTAGTTGATAATCATGGGATTCTTAGCCTTCGTAGGATAATGATATTTCTTCGAATTATAGTAAAATTGCTTGCTCTTACAGGCATTACTCGTTTAATGTGCTATATAGGTCACATAGTCGCACCAATATTCAGCCGTTTCATAGACATCTCGTTTTTAATACAAACGTAGAAACTACACCCCTGAGCCTATCGCTGCTACTTCATCGGCGAGAAACGCTTATTACAGAAAATTTAGACTAAACGAAGGTTCCACCGAGATTCGAACTCGGATCGCTGGATTCAGAGTCCAGAGTGCTAACCGTTACACCATGGAACCAGACAGGAGAATGGGACTCGTAAATACACTTAGCAGTGTTCTGACGTACTTCAGACACTTCCTACTTGCATTTTTTAACCTAATTGACACGATCGAGCATTATAAAACTTAATCTGGGCAATGTTTGCACTTGCAGCCGATGACTGCATTTCCTGTGCGTCTATATGGCAGCGCTGAGTAGCAGTGTGTGGAAACGAAAGACAGGGACGGACGTAAAGCAATCAGTACGAATAAGAAAGTATGCAGAGCCTCTGGTAGCTCAGTTGGTAGAGCGGTGGACTGTAGTGGAGGATTCACAGTTATCCATAGGTCGCTGGTTCAAATCCGGCCCAGAGGACTGTTTTTCTAATCTCAGGAGCAAAGAGGCTCCAGAGCATGCCCACTCGGTCAGAACCTCCCTATGTTTTAAACCTATTTTAAAGGAAATTCATTTGCTCAGCTTCTAGTAGCTAGTTGATAATCATGGGATTCTTAGCCTTCGTAGGATAATGATATTTCTTCGAATTATAGTAAAATTGCTTGCTCTTACAGGCATTACTCGTTTAATGTGCTATATAGGTCACATAGTCGCACCAATATTCAGCCGTTTCATAGACATCTCGTTTTTAATACAAACGTAGAAACTACACCCCTGAGCCTATCGCTGCTACTTCATCGGCGAGAAACGCTTATTACAGAAAATTTAGACTAAACGAAGGTTCCACCGAGATTCGAACTCGGATCGCTGGATTCAGAGTCCAGAGTGCTAACCGTTACACCATGGAACCAGACAGGAGAATGGGACTCGTAAATACACTTAGCAGTGTTCTGACGTACTTCAGACACTTCCTACTTGCATTTTTTAACCTAATTGACACGATCGAGCATTATAAAACTTAATCTGGGCAATGTTTGCACTTGCAGCCGATGACTGCATTTCCTGTGCGTCTATATGGCAGCGCTGAGTAGCAGTGTGTGGAAACGAAAGACAGGGACGGACGTAAAGCAATCAGTACGAATAAGAAAGTATGCAGAGCCTCTGGTAGCTCAGTTGGTAGAGCGGTGGACTGTAGTGGAGGATTCACAGTTATCCATAGGTCGCTGGTTCAAATCCGGCCCAGAGGACTGTTTTTCTAATCTCAGGAGCAAAGAGGCTCCAGAGCATGCCCACTCGGTCAGAACCTCCCTATGTTTTAAACCTATTTTAAAGGAAATTCATTTGCTCAGCTTCTAGTAGCTAGTTGATAATCATGGGATTCTTAGCCTTCGTAGGATAATGATATTTCTTCGAATTATAGTAAAATTGCTTGCTCTTACAGGCATTACTCGTTTAATGTGCTATATAGGTCACATAGTCGCACCAATATTCAGCCGTTTCATAGGCATCTCGTTTTTAATACAAACGTAGAAACTACACCCCTGAGCCTATCGCTGCTACTTCATCGGCGAGAAACGCTTATTACAGAAAATTTAGACTAAACGAAGGTTCCACCGAGATTCGAACTCGGATCGCTGGATTCAGAGTCCAGAGTGCTAACCGTTACACCATGGAACCAGACAGGAGAATGGGACTCGTAAATACACTTAGCAGTGTTCTGACGTACTTCAGACACTTCCTACTTGCATTTTTTAACCTAATTGACACGATCGAGCATTATAAAACTTAATCTGGGCAATGTTTGCACTTGCAGCCGATGACTGCATTTCCTGTGCGTCTATATGGCAGCGCTGAGTAGCAGTGTGTGGAAACGAAAGACAGGGACGGACGTAAAGCAATCAGTACGAATAAGAAAGTATGCAGAGCCTCTGGTAGCTCAGTTGGTAGAGCGGTGGACTGTAGTGGAGGATTCACAGTTATCCATAGGTCGCTGGTTCAAATCCGGCCCAGAGGACTGTTTTTCTAATCTCAGGAGCAAAGAGGCTCCAGAGCATGCCCACTCGGTCAGAACCTCCCTATGTTTTAAACCTATTTTAAAGGAAATTCATTTGCTCAGCTTCTAGTAGCTAGTTGATAATCATGGGATTCTTAGCCTTCGTAGGATAATGATATTTCTTCGAATTATAGTAAAATTGCTTGCTCTTACAGGCATTACTCGTTTAATGTGCTATATAGGTCACATAGTCGCACCAATATTCAGCCGTTTCATAGACATCTCGTTTTTAATACAAACGTAGAAACTACACCCCTGAGCCTATCGCTGCTACTTCATCGGCGAGAAACGCTTATTACAGAAAATTTAGACTAAACGAAGGTTCCACCGAGATTCGAACTCGGATCGCTGGATTCAGAGTCCAGAGTGCTAACCGTTACACCATGGAACCAGACAGGAGAATGGGACTCGTAAATACACTTAGCAGTGTTCTGACGTACTTCAGACACTTCCTACTTGCATTTTTTAACCTAATTGACACGATCGAGCATTATAAAACTTAATCTGGGCAATGTTTGCACTTGCAGCCGATGACTGCATTTCCTGTGCGTCTATATGGCAGCGCTGAGTAGCAGTGTGTGGAAACGAAAGACAGGGACGGACGTAAAGCAATCAGTACGAATAAGAAAGTATGCAGAGCCTCTGGTAGCTCAGTTGGTAGAGCGGTGGACTGTAGTGGAGGATTCACAGTTATCCATAGGTCGCTGGTTCAAATCCGGCCCAGAGGACTGTTTTTCTAATCTCAGGAGCAAAGAGGCTCCAGAGCATGCCCACTCGGTCAGAACCTCCCTATGTTTTAAACCTATTTTAAAGGAAATTCATTTGCTCAGCTTCTAGTAGCTAGTTGATAATCATGGGATTCTTAGCCTTCGTAGGATAATGATATTTCTTCGAATTATAGTAAAATTGCTTGCTCTTACAGGCATTACTCGTTTAATGTGCTATATAGGTCACATAGTCGCACCAATATTCAGCCGTTTCATAGACATCTCGTTTTTAATACAAACGTAGAAACTACACCCCTGAGCCTATCGCTGCTACTTCATCGGCGAGAAACGCTTATTACAGAAAATTTAGACTAAACGAAGGTTCCACCGAGATTCGAACTCGGATCGCTGGATTCAGAGTCCAGAGTGCTAACCGTTACACCATGGAACCAGACAGGAGAATGGGACTCGTAAATACACTTAGCAGTGTTCTGACGTACTTCAGACACTTCCTACTTGCATTTTTTAACCTAATTGACACGATCGAGCATTATAAAACTTAATCTGGGCAATGTTTGCACTTGCAGCCGATGACTGCATTTCCTGTGCGTCTATATGGCAGCGCTGAGTAGCAGTGTGTGGAAACGAAAGACAGGGACGGACGTAAAGCAATCAGTACGAATAAGAAAGTATGCAGAGCCTCTGGTAGCTCAGTTGGTAGAGCGGTGGACTGTAGTGGAGGATTCACAGTTATCCATAGGTCGCTGGTTCAAATCCGGCCCAGAGGACTGTTTTTCTAATCTCAGGAGCAAAGAGGCTCCAGAGCATGCCCACTCGGTCAGAACCTCCCTATGTTTTAAACCTATTTTAAAGGAAATTCATTTGCTCAGCTTCTAGTAGCTAGTTGATAATCATGGGATTCTTAGCCTTCGTAGGATAATGATATTTCTTCGAATTATAGTAAAATTGCTTGCTCTTACAGGCATTACTCGTTTAATGTGCTATATAGGTCACATAGTCGCACCAATATTCAGCCGTTTCATAGACATCTCGTTTTTAATACAAACGTAGAAACTACACCCCTGAGCCTATCGCTGCTACTTCATCGGCGAGAAACGCTTATTACAGAAAATTTAGACTAAACGAAGGTTCCACCGAGATTCGAACTCGGATCGCTGGATTCAGAGTCCAGAGTGCTAACCGTTACACCATGGAACCAGACAGGAGAATGGGACTCGTAAATACACTTAGCAGTGTTCTGACGTACTTCAGACACTTCCTACTTGCATTTTTTAACCTAATTGACACGATCGAGCATTATAAAACTTAATCTGGGCAATGTTTGCACTTGCAGCCGATGACTGCATTTCCTGTGCGTCTATATGGCAGCGCTGAGTAGCAGTGTGTGGAAACGAAAGACAGGGACGGACGTAAAGCAATCAGTACGAATAAGAAAGTATGCAGAGCCTCTGGTAGCTCAGTTGGTAGAGCGGTGGACTGTAGTGGAGGATTCACAGTTATCCATAGGTCGCTGGTTCAAATCCGGCCCAGAGGACTGTTTTTCTAATCTCAGGAGCAAAGAGGCTCCAGAGCATGCCCACTCGGTCAGAACCTCCCTATGTTTTAAACCTATTTTAAAGGAAATTCATTTGCTCAGCTTCTAGTAGCTAGTTGATAATCATGGGATTCTTAGCCTTCGTAGGATAATGATATTTCTTCGAATTATAGTAAAATTGCTTGCTCTTACAGGCATTACTCGTTTAATGTGCTATATAGGTCACATAGTCGCACCAATATTCAGCCGTTTCATAGACATCTCGTTTTTAATACAAACGTAGAAACTACACCCCTGAGCCTATCGCTGCTACTTCATCGGCGAGAAACGCTTATTACAGAAAATTTAGACTAAACGAAGGTTCCACCGAGATTCGAACTCGGATCGCTGGATTCAGAGTCCAGAGTGCTAACCGTTACACCATGGAACCAGACAGGAGAATGAGACTCGTAAATACACTTAGCAGTGTTCTGACGTACTTCAGACACTTCCTACTTGCATTTTTTAACCTAATTGACACGATCGAGCATTATAAAACTTAATCTGGGCAATGTTTGCACTTGCAGCCGATGACTGCATTTCCTGTGCGTCTATATGGCAGCGCTGAGTAGCAGTGTGTGGAAACGAAAGACAGGGACGGACGTAAAGCAATCAGTACGAATAAGAAAGTATGCAGAGCCTCTGGTAGCTCAGTTGGTAGAGCGGTGGACTGTAGTGGAGGATTCACAGTTATCCATAGGTCGCTGGTTCAAATCCGGCCCAGAGGACTGTTTTTCTAATCTCAGGAGCAAAGAGGCTCCAGAGCATGCCCACTCGGTCAGAACCTCCCTATGTTTTAAACCTATTTTAAAGGAAATTCATTTGCTCAGCTTCTAGTAGCTAGTTGATAATCATGGGATTCTTAGCCTTCGTAGGATAATGATATTTCTTCGAATTATAGTAAAATTGCTTGCTCTTACAGGCATTACTCGTTTAATGTGCTATATAGGTCACATAGTCGCACCAATATTCAGCCGTTTCATAGACATCTCGTTTTTAATACAAACGTAGAAACTACACCCCTGAGCCTATCGCTGCTACTTCATCGGCGAGAAACGCTTATTACAGAAAATTTAGACTAAACGAAGGTTCCACCGAGATTCGAACTCGGATCGCTGGATTCAGAGTCCAGAGTGCTAACCGTTACACCATGGAACCAGACAGGAGAATGGGACTCGTAAATACACTTAGCAGTGTTCTGACGTACTTCAGACACTTCCTACTTGCATTTTTTAACCTAATTGACACGATCGAGCATTATAAAACTTAATCTGGGCAATGTTTGCACTTGCAGCCGATGACTGCATTTCCTGTGCGTCTATATGGCAGCGCTGAGTAGCAGTGTGTGGAAACGAAAGACAGGGACGGACGTAAAGCAATCAGTACGAATAAGAAAGTATGCAGAGCCTCTGGTAGCTCAGTTGGTAGAGCGGTGGACTGTAGTGGAGGATTCACAGTTATCCATAGGTCGCTGGTTCAAATCCGGCCCAGAGGACTGTTTTTCTAATCTCAGGAGCAAAGAGGCTCCAGAGCATGCCCACTCGGTCAGAACCTCCCTATGTTTTAAACCTATTTTAAAGGAAATTCATTTGCTCAGCTTCTAGTAGCTAGTTGATAATCATGGGATTCTTAGCCTTCGTAGGATAATGATATTTCTTCGAATTATAGTAAAATTGCTTGCTCTTACAGGCATTACTCGTTTAATGTGCTATATAGGTCACATAGTCGCACCAATATTCAGCCGTTTCATAGACATCTCGTTTTTAATACAAACGTAGAAACTACACCCCTGAGCCTATCGCTGCTACTTCATCGGCGAGAAACGCTTATTACAGAAAATTTAGACTAAACGAAGGTTCCACCGAGATTCGAACTCGGATCGCTGGATTCAGAGTCCAGAGTGCTAACCGTTACACCATGGAACCAGACAGGAGAATGGGACTCGTAAATACACTTAGCAGTGTTCTGACGTACTTCAGACACTTCCTACTTGCATTTTTTAACCTAATTGACACGATCGAGCATTATAAAACTTAATCTGGGCAATGTTTGCACTTGCAGCCGATGACTGCATTTCCTGTGCGTCTATATGGCAGCGCTGAGTAGCAGTGTGTGGAAACGAAAGACAGGGACGGACGTAAAGCAATCAGTACGAATAAGAAAGTATGCAGAGCCTCTGGTAGCTCAGTTGGTAGAGCGGTGGACTGTAGTGGAGGATTCACAGTTATCCATAGGTCGCTGGTTCAAATCCGGCCCAGAGGACTGTTTTTCTAATTTCAGGAGCAAAGAGGCTCCAGAGCATGCCCACTCGGTCAGAACCTCCCTATGTTTTAAACCTATTTTAAAGGAAATTCATTTGCTCAGCTTCTAGTAGCTAGTTGATAATCATGGGATTCTTAGCCTTCGTAGGATAATGATATTTCTTCGAATTATAGTAAAATTGCTTGCTCTTACAGGCATTACTCGTTTAATGTGCTATATAGGTCACATAGTCGCACCAATATTCAGCCGTTTCATAGACATCTCGTTTTTAATACAAACGTAGAAACTACACCCCTGAGCCTATCGCTGCTACTTCATCGGCGAGAAACGCTTATTACAGAAAATTTAGACTAAACGAAGGTTCCACCGAGATTCGAACTCGGATCGCTGGATTCAGAGTCCAGAGTGCTAACCGTTACACCATGGAACCAGACAGGAGAATGGGACTCGTAAATACACTTAGCAGTGTTCTGACGTACTTCAGACACTTCCTACTTGCATTTTTTAACCTAATTGACACGATCGAGCATTATAAAACTTAATCTGGGCAATGTTTGCACTTGCAGCCGATGACTGCATTTCCTGTGCGTCTATATGGCAGCGCTGAGTAGCAGTGTGTGGAAACGAAAGACAGGGACGGACGTAAAGCAATCAGTACGAATAAGAAAGTATGCAGAGCCTCTGGTAGCTCAGTTGGTAGAGCGGTGGACTGTAGTGGAGGATTCACAGTTATCCATAGGTCGCTGGTTCAAATCCGGCCCAGAGGACTGTTTTTCTAATCTCAGGAGCAAAGAGGCTCCAGAGCATGCCCACTCGGTCAGAACCTCCCTATGTTTTAAACCTATTTTAAAGGAAATTCATTTGCTCAGCTTCTAGTAGCTAGTTGATAATCATGGGATTCTTAGCCTTCGTAGGATAATGATATTTCTTCGAATTATAGTAAAATTGCTTGCTCTTACAGGCATTACTCGTTTAATGTGCTATATAGGTCACATAGTCGCACCAATATTCAGCCGTTTCATAGACATCTCGTTTTTAATACAAACGTAGAAACTACACCCCTGAGCCTATCGCTGCTACTTCATCGGCGAGAAACGCTTATTACAGAAAATTTAGACTAAACGAAGGTTCCACCGAGATTCGAACTCGGATCGCTGGATTCAGAGTCCAGAGTGCTAACCGTTACACCATGGAACCAGACAGGAGATTGGGACTCGTAAATACACTTAGCAGTGTTCTGACGTACTTCAGACACTTCCTACTTGCATTTTTTAACCTAATTGACACGATCGAGCATTATAAAACTTAATCTGGGCAATGTTTGCACTTGCAGCCGATGACTGCATTTCCTGTGCGTCTATATGGCAGCGCTGAGTAGCAGTGTGTGGAAACGAAAGACAGGGACGGACGTAAAGCAATCAGTACGAATAAGAAAGTATGCAGAGCCTCTGGTAGCTCAGTTGGTAGAGCGGTGGACTGTAGTGGAGGATTCACAGTTATCCATAGGTCGCTGGTTCAAATCCGGCCCAGAGGACTGTTTTTCTAATCTCAGGAGCAAAGAGGCTCCAGAGCATGCCCACTCGGTCAGAACCTCCCTATGTTTTAAACCTATTTTAAAGGAAATTCATTTGCTCAGCTTCTAGTAGCTAGTTGATAATCATGGGATTCTTAGCCTTCGTAGGATAATGATATTTCTTCGAATTATAGTAAAATTGCTTGCTCTTACAGGCATTACTCGTTTAATGTGCTATATAGGTCACATAGTCGCACCAATATTCAGCCGTTTCATAGACATCTCGTTTTTAATACAAACGTAGAAACTACACCCCTGAGCCTATCGCTGCTACTTCATCGGCGAGAAACGCTTATTACAGAAAATTTAGACTAAACGAAGGTTCCACCGAGATTCGAACTCGGATCGCTGGATTCAGAGTCCAGAGTGCTAACCGTTACACCATGGAACCAGACAGGAGAATGGGACTCGTAAATACACTTAGCAGTGTTCTGACGTACTTCAGACACTTCCTACTTGCATTTTTTAACCTAATTGACACGATCGAGCATTATAAAACTTAATCTGGGCAATGTTTGCACTTGCAGCCGATGACTGCATTTCCTGTGCGTCTATATGGCAGCGCTGAGTAGCAGTGTGTGGAAACGAAAGACAGGGACGGACGTAAAGCAATCAGTACGAATAAGAAAGTATGCAGAGCCTCTGGTAGCTCAGTTGGTAGAGCGGTGGACTGTAGTGGAGGATTCACAGTTATCCATAGGTCGCTGGTTCAAATCCGGCCCAGAGGACTGTTTTTCTAATCTCAGGAGCAAAGAGGCTCCAGAGCATGCCCACTCGGTCAGAACCTCCCTATGTTTTAAACCTATTTTAAAGGAAATTCATTTGCTCAGCTTCTAGTAGCTAGTTGATAATCATGGGATTCTTAGCCTTCGTAGGATAATGATATTTCTTCGAATTATAGTAAAATTGCTTGCTCTTACAGGCATTACTCGTTTAATGTGCTATATAGGTCACATAGTCGCACCAATATTCAGCCGTTTCATAGACATCTCGTTTTTAATACAAACGTAGAAACTACACCCCTGAGCCTATCGCTGCTACTTCATCGGCGAGAAACGCTTATTACAGAAAATTTAGACTAAACGAAGGTTCCACCGAGATTCGAACTCGGATCGCTGGATTCAGAGTCCAGAGTGCTAACCGTTACACCATGGAACCAGACAGGAGAATGGGACTCGTAAATACACTTAGCAGTGTTCTGACGTACTTCAGACACTTCCTACTTGCATTTTTTAACCTAATTGACACGATCGAGCATTATAAAACTTAATCTGGGCAATGTTTGCACTTGCAGCCGATGACTGCATTTCCTGTGCGTCTATATGGCAGCGCTGAGTAGCAGTGTGTGGAAACGAAAGACAGGGACGGACGTAAAGCAATCAGTACGAATAAGAAAGTATGCAGAGCCTCTGGTAGCTCAGTTGGTAGAGCGGTGGACTGTAGTGGAGGATTCACAGTTATCCATAGGTCGCTGGTTCAAATCCGGCCCAGAGGACTGTTTTTCTAATCTCAGGAGCAAAGAGGCTCCAGAGCATGCCCACTCGGTCAGAACCTCCCTATGTTTTAAACCTATTTTAAAGGAAATTCATTTGCTCAGCTTCTAGTAGCTAGTTGATAATCATGGGATTCTTAGCCTTCGTAGGATAATGATATTTCTTCGAATTATAGTAAAATTGCTTGCTCTTACAGTTCCGCTTTAGACGCCGTGCAGTGTGGACGTGCCTAGTCTTCCGCTCCGCCGTAGCGTTACGTATAGTGGACTATCGTTTTTGTTTACGTGTTGTGTTGCAACTTCTGAGAGTGTTTCTCCGTCGTTGTTTCGTACCTTGTGTTACTTTCTGTCCTTATTTCAGTGTTTATTTGTGTAGCGGTTTCGGCCGCATATTTTGAAAATGTCGTCCCAGGTTATTCCTCGTCAGGCTACAGTTAGTTTTGCTTTTGACAAGTCAACCCGCCATGTGCAACCTAGTTCTCTTGAGATACATGATTGGTTGGTAGATACCTTTGGTGTTCATTCGGATCAGGTGCACACTGCTTATTTTGATACCGAACTATATGTTTTCTTTGTTAAGTTTATGGACCCACTTCAGGTTGATAAAATTCTTTCTAAATATGGTCATCAAGTTCTCTTTCGGCATCGGGATGATTCTGTAAGTACCGTGCTGCTTTCCAATGCTTCCATCACGTATACCAATGTTCGTGTTTACAACCTTCCACCGGAGGTGGATAATGTCTATCTTAAGGAGGGTCTACAGAAGTATGGTGATGTAAAGAGCATTCGCCTTGAACGCTGGTCAAGCCAACATCGCCTGCAATGTTACAGTGGTATTCGTGCAGTCGAAATGCACGTTAAGCAGAATATTCCATCTCACCTGCAGATCGGTGGATATCGTGTCCATGTAACATATAGTGGTCAGGTTGGCACCTGTTTTTTGTGCAATGAAAGTGGTCACGTGCGTACCGACTGTCCGCGGAGAGTTTTTGTTTTAAAAAATTCTCTCGAACAGCGTCGCAAGTTAACGGTCGCTGACCTCGTTGCAGGTGGTTCTGCTCTTGGTGTAGCACAGTCCAGTGGTAGTAGCGCCCCGCCACAGGTTTTGCGCACCCCTGACACAGAATTTCCTCCTTTGCGTGCTAAATCTGATGTTGTTCCGTCTGTCCCTCAGGTGGGTGTGCCACTTTTGAATAATAAGAGGCGTCGCCCACACGATGGAAATAGTACGGATGAGGATCTCCCTGAGATGCCCCAGTCCGAGCGACCGGCATCCTCCGAGCCACTGTGTACTGTAGCTGCTCCCTGCCCTCCTGAGGTAGCGGTTCCGGTGGCGGCTGCTGGCGCCCCTCCGGCCTCCGACGCAGCTTCTCTCGAGTCGGGTCGTCGGTCGGACCTGTTGGCGCCGTCTTCCGAACCGACTTCGATGTCACAACAAGTGGAGCCGCGACAACTTCCTGCTTCGCTGCCCCATACCTCTGCCAGCGGAGCTGCTCCGCTTCCTTCCAACTCTGCGGCCTCGGACCTTCCTGCTCACGTTTCGCCTCCGTGCAGTCCATGTTTGCCGGAAGCTAGTGCAGGTGTTGACCATTCCGTTTTGTCGGATGTTTCCCCCGCGACCCCGGATCCCGCATGTGGACCGGCGCGGGTGGTGTCGGATACAGAACTTGACCCTCCTACGTCACCGGCGGCTGAAGTTTCCTTGCCCGTCAGCCGACGCAAGTTACGCGTTCAGCCGAACGTTAATGCTGTTCGTAAAAAACCGAAACGTAAGGGATCCACGGAACGGGGTAGCAGTCCCCCTCCCTCGGATGCCTCCGTCACCCCTGCTATGGACTGTGACGCTGGTGCGTCGGTGTAGGTGATTTGTTTTCTCGCTTTTCTCTCTATGGTTCAAGCATACACCTTTCTTACCTTAAATGTTAACCGTATTGAGTCCGACGTTCGCATTGCCTCTTTGCGGCAGTTTATTTACGACGCCTGTGCGGACGTAGTGTTTTTGCAGGAAGTGTTGTTTTCTGATCTCTCTCTACCTGGATTTCAAACTGTTTTTAATGTCGCGCCGGAATATTCAACAGGAACTGCTCTTTTCTTTCGAGAAGGCATTCCTATTACTGACGTTGAATTCCTTGACTCTGGCCGTGGGATTGGTTGTCGTCTTTTTGATCTCCGCCTCATTGTTTTGTATGCCCCCTCTGGTTCGGGTCACACTGTGGCTCGATCGCGCTTTTATAAAGAAGAGCTTATTTATCTTTTGCGCCAGAGTCCTCGGAGTCTCCTGCTCGGAGGCGATTTTAATTGTGTTTTACGCCCTGCAGACCAGTCCCCCAATTTTAATTATTGCCGTGATTTACATGACTTAGTTCGTATGATGCATCTGCGTGATGTTTGGGAACACAAATATCCAACCCTGGTGAAATATACGTTTTTTACCGCGTCCTCATGCAGTAGACTCGACAGATTCTATTTATCTGATTTTTTATGTGATAAAATTCTTTCTGTCGATGTTATTCCTACTAGTTTTTCTGACCATTGTGCTTTTACTGCCACTGTAAATCTTAGTCACCAACCTGCAAAACTTTATCGTTCCCAGTGGATGTTAAATGTTTCCCACCTTGCCGACAGTGCTATGGATGATGTTATAAGTGGCGTGTGGGAGCGATGTCTTCGCTCTGTCCCGCGATACCCCTCCTTGCTGGTTTGGTGGACTGCGTTTGCCAAGCCCAAGATTCGTCAGACTTTGATTTTCTACTGTGCTGCTAGGGCGCGTGATTTTAAGAACACGTATGAATATTACTACTCTGTCCTGCGTGAACTATATGACGCGGCGGGTACCTCTCCTCTGCGGATCCATGATGTTCGTCGTATTAAAGCCAAGCTCTTGAGCCTTAAACGACGACAGATGGATGGTCTGCGAGTCAAGTCGAAACCTCACTCTCTTGTTGAAGGTGAACTGACATCCTTGTACCACCTGCTACGGCATCACACTCGTCGTCGTCGCTCCTTCATCTCTTCTCTTACGGTGGATGATGGACGGCAGCTTATTGCACAGGAGGAAATGGTTCGTGCTCTCCATCAGTATTACGCTAGTCTCTATTCTGCCGATGATTCTGGTGAGTCTCTTTCGGATGATGTCTTTGGGGATCTAACTGCGACGATCGCGCCTGACGCGAACGGCGAATTTCTCCGGGAGTTCCAGGTAGATGAGGTTTTCGATTTTATTGCTCGCTCTCCGTCCAGTAAATCGCCGGGTCCAGACGGCCTGCCTAAAGAATTTTATCTCCGTTTTTGGCCTCTTTTGGGTGGCATTTTTACGCAGATTTTAAATGAGATTGTCAGGGGGATGGATGTGCCTGCCGATTTTAAAGTAGGGAAAATTGTTTTAATTCCGAAGTCTTCTGGTCGTTTATCTGCTGCCAATCTTCGTCCGCTCACATTGCTGAATTTTGACTACAAGACAGCTGCTAGAGCGCTCAATAGCCGGTTGTCCTCTCTGCTTCGGGGTGTGATTGGTGCACATCAATGTTGTTTTCATGATAGATCTATTCTGACACCAGTAGCCGAATATCGGGATGTTGTCTCGGTTGCGGCGGTTACAAACGTACATTGTGCCTTTGCCTTCCTTGATTTTCATAAGGCTTTTGATCACGTCAGTCATGTGTTTTTAGATCGTGTTTTAGGTACAATAGGTTTTAACGCTTCATCACGTGGTGTTCTTGGCAATTTGTATAGGGGAATAACAGCTCGGGTGTCAGTCAATGGGCAGCTGACGCCGCCCATTGCTATCCGCCGCGGAGTGCCTCAGGGTAGTCCGCTCTCTATGTCTTTATTCGTATTGTCCCTGGAACCGCTGCTTCGGACTATTGCTCTCAAGCTTCAGGGTATGTCCCTCTCTGGTGGGAAGCTCTCGGTTAAGGCATATGCGGATGATGTCGTTGTTCTCCTCCGTCAACGTGATGATATCCCGTTGTTGAAAGGGGCAGTTGATGCATACTGTCGTGTCTCTGGAGCGCGTCTCAATCAGGGTAAATGTAAGATCCTTGATATTCGAGGATTTCGCGATGCTGACGTCCCTTGGGCCACTGTTGTCGATCGCCATACGTCCTTGGGGATTATCATTGATCGGTGTCCTCTAAAAATGGCGGCTCTCAATTGGAAATCTGTCACCGAGAAGATACAGGGGGCTCTGATGGTCCATGAGCAGCGCTCTGCTACCATTTTGCAAAAAGTCAGAATTTTAGACACCTACGTTCTATGTAAAGCTTATTATGTTGCTCAGCTGTTCCCACTTCCCATGATGGTGGCGAAAAGGTTGCGCCAATTGTCTAGCAGGTTTATATGGAAGGGCCATCTATTCAAGTTACGTTACGAGGTAATGACGAAACCGCGTCTCTCCGGAGGCTTGGGCCTCTCTGACATTACTCGCAAGGCGTCTGCTTTGTACGTCCGCCGAACGACTCTAATTGTTACGCAAGAAGTGACTTCCATTACATCCAGGCTTTTTACTGTTGTGCGTCCGGCGAGTCTTGCTCCACCTGTCGATGTCGGACGCCTAAATTTTAAGTTGAAACACATTCGGGAATTTTACATTGCGGTGAGTTACCTCGGTGACGTCTTCTTGCGGCGACCGGTGCCAACGACCAAGGGCTTGATTGCCCGCTGGGAGGGGCTGGCCGGTCCCAATCCAATAGAACTGGCGTCTCCATCTGTGTCCTGGAGGAACGTCTGGAAGAATGTTAGTCTGCCGATCCACTCTATGGCCGTGGCGTCCACGTGGTATAGGGTAATAAATAATTTGGTTCCCACCAATGTACGACTGCACCGTATTGGTCTTTCTGACACGGACACCTGTACTCGGTGTGGTCTCGTGGATACCCTTGAACATCGATTCACCTGCTGTGGGCACCTTGCTAATTGGCGTTGGCTCAGGAAACAACTTGCCTTTGTCACTAGGTCTGCTGAAGCCGCTTATACTATTGACATCATCGTCCGGCCCGATTCTTCCTTTTTTCCGCGAACGAAGCTCCATACCGTCATGTGGTTGATTGGCCATTTCGTACATTTTGTCAACAGTTGTCATGAAGAGGATGGACACCTAGCGTTTCGGCAGTACATGCTTACTGCTTACTGGCAGCGCTTGCGATTGCCAGGCCTCCGAGATGATTTTGCCAATATGCTTAGCCTGACATTTGAAAGAGAGGGTGTTGGCTAAGGTCACCTGTGTGAGCCATTTTCTTTTATACTGTTTCTGGATTTGCCGCCTTTATGTATGTTTCTTCTCTACACCAGGACTGAAGTTTCCGTGTTTTTTTTTGTTTTTTTTTTAATCTTTATTTCACAAAGCAGTCTACATTATATAGTCATGTTTTAGGATTTTAATTTCAGTAGTGTACTTCTTTTGAAGTGGCTGTGTTGTGGATGTTCCTTAATATATTTTTTTTTTTCAATAGACATATTTGTTAGAGGAATAATAATTACGCTTTCATTTGCTCATAATGAGCTGAGACTGAATTGCAGGCATTTATAAAAAAAAAAAAAAAAATCGGCTAGCGCGTTCGGCTGTTAACCGAAGGGTTGGTGGTTCGAGCCCACCCGGGGGCGAAATCGTTTTAACCGGCACCCAGGTGAGGACATACGTCAACTTTGTTAGAGATACACAGCTAGTGTGACAATTTGGCTGCGTTTGAGTGATGCCACAGAGCCTTATACACATTCAGCCAAGTGACACTGTAGGTAAAAACATGGCCCTACACAGACGTTCTACTGTTTTCCTTTTCATTCGTCATGTGTGACACTGCAGTAGAGGGACGCCCGCCACAAAAGTCGTATTCTTTACCTTCAATTTCAGCATATACGTCGCGAGTGCCATATGACAGGGCCTGTCTCTCGATGTCGATTTGTATTTGGTGTGTCTTAAGTGTCGGTCTGCAGTAGGCCGCTGTTGGCCGAGCGACGTGCAGTCGCCTTACATGAAGCCCCATGGGCAACGCCAGTGCCACTGTGGACAACAGCGCACTGTAGCCAGAGAGAGGAGCCGAAAGGCGCATTTCGCAGTCGAGCCACGCTATCCCACAAGCTGTGCACTAGGTCAGGATTGTGCAGACCGCAAACTTTTGGTGGGCCGACGCTCGTCGTCGATCGTAAGGGCGAAGCATTCAAGAGATTTGGAAAACGGCAATGTGGACACCCCCAGCAGCAGCTGTGTGCCAAATCCGATATCTGGTCGAGGGCTGCAAGATTCAGTATGATGACGTAACAATTTGGGGATAGCTCACAAAAAAAAAAAAAAAAAAAAAGTTGGTAGAGCGGTGGACTGTAGTGGAGGATTCACAGTTATCCATAGGTCGCTGGTTCAAATCCGGCCCAGAGGACTGTTTTTCTAATCTCAGGAGCAAAGAGGCTCCAGAGCATGCCCACTCGGTCAGAACCTCCCTATGTTTTAAACCTATTTTAAAGGAAATTCATTTGCTCAGCTTCTAGTAGCTAGTTGATAATCATGGGATTCTTAGCCTTCGTAGGATAATGATATTTCTTCGAATTATAGTAAAATTGCTTGCTCTTACAGGCATTACTCGTTTAATGTGCTATATAGGTCACATAGTCGCACCAATATTCAGCCGTTTCATAGACATCTCGTTTTTAATACAAACGTAGAAACTACACCCCTGAGCCTATCGCTGCTACTTCATCGGCGAGAAACGCTTATTACAGAAAATTTAGACTAAACGAAGGTTCCACCGAGATTCGAACTCGGATCGCTGGATTCAGAGTCCAGAGTGCTAACCGTTACACCATGGAACCAGACAGGAGAATGGGACTCGTAAATACACTTAGCAGTGTTCTGACGTACTTCAGACACTTCCTACTTGCATTTTTTAACCTAATTGACACGATCGAGCATTATAAAACTTAATCTGGGCAATGTTTGCACTTGCAGCCGATGACTGCATTTCCTGTGCGTCTATATGGCAGCGCTGAGTAGCAGTGTGTGGAAACGAAAGACAGGGACGGACGTAAAGCAATCAGTACGAATAAGAAAGTATGCAGAGCCTCTGGTAGCTCAGTTGGTAGAGCGGTGGACTGTAGTGGAGGATTCACAGTTATCCATAGGTCGCTGGTTCAAATCCGGCCCAGAGGACTGTTTTTCTAATCTCAGGAGCAAAGAGGCTCCAGAGCATGCCCACTCGGTCAGAACCTCCCTATGTTTTAAACCTATTTTAAAGGAAATTCATTTGCTCAGCTTCTAGTAGCTAGTTGATAATCATGGGATTCTTAGCCTTCGTAGGATAATGATATTTCTTCGAATTATAGTAAAATTGCTTGCTCTTACAGGCATTACTCGTTTAATGTGCTATATAGGTCACATAGTCGCACCAATATTCAGCCGTTTCATAGACATCTCGTTTTTAATACAAACGTAGAAACTACACCCCTGAGCCTATCGCTGCTACTTCATCGGCGAGAAACGCTTATTACAGAAAATTTAGACTAAACGAAGGTTCCACCGAGATTCGAACTCGGATCGCTGGATTCAGAGTCCAGAGTGCTAACCGTTACACCATGGAACCAGACAGGAGAATGGGACTCGTAAATACACTTAGCAGTGTTCTGACGTACTTCAGACACTTCCTACTTGCATTTTTTAACCTAATTGACACGATCGAGCATTATAAAACTTAATCTGGGCAATGTTTGCACTTGCAGCCGATGACTGCATTTCCTGTGCGTCTATATGGCAGCGCTGAGTAGCAGTGTGTGGAAACGAAAGACAGGGACGGACGTAAAGCAATCAGTACGAATAAGAAAGTATGCAGAGCCTCTGGTAGCTCAGTTGGTAGAGCGGTGGACTGTAGTGGAGGATTCACAGTTATCCATAGGTCGCTGGTTCAAATCCGGCCCAGAGGACTGTTTTTCTAATCTCAGGAGCAAAGAGGCTCCAGAGCATGCCCACTCGGTCAGAACCTCCCTATGTTTTAAACCTATTTTAAAGGAAATTCATTTGCTCAGCTTCTAGTAGCTAGTTGATAATCATGGGATTCTTAGCCTTCGTAGGATAATGATATTTCTTCGAATTATAGTAAAATTGCTTGCTCTTACAGGCATTACTCGTTTAATGTGCTATATAGGTCACATAGTCGCACCAATATTCAGCCGTTTCATAGACATCTCGTTTTTAATACAAACGTAGAAACTACACCCCTGAGCCTATCGCTGCTACTTCATCGGCGAGAAACGCTTATTACAGAAAATTTAGACTAAACGAAGGTTCCACCGAGATTCGAACTCGGATCGCTGGATTCAGAGTCCAGAGTGCTAACCGTTACACCATGGAACCAGACAGGAGATTGGGACTCGTAAATACACTTAGCAGTGTTCTGACGTACTTCAGACACTTCCTACTTGCATTTTTTAACCTAATTGACACGATCGAGCATTATAAAACTTAATCTGGGCAATGTTTGCACTTGCAGCCGATGACTGCATTTCCTGTGCGTCTATATGGCAGCGCTGAGTAGCAGTGTGTGGAAACGAAAGACAGGGACGGACGTAAAGCAATCAGTACGAATAAGAAAGTATGCAGAGCCTCTGGTAGCTCAGTTGGTAGAGCGGTGGACTGTAGTGGAGGATTCACAGTTATCCATAGGTCGCTGGTTCAAATCCGGCCCAGAGGACTGTTTTTCTAATCTCAGGAGCAAAGAGGCTCCAGAGCATGCCCACTCGGTCAGAACCTCCCTATGTTTTAAACCTATTTTAAAGGAAATTCATTTGCTCAGCTTCTAGTAGCTAGTTGATAATCATGGGATTCTTAGCCTTCGTAGGATAATGATATTTCTTCGAATTATAGTAAAATTGCTTGCTCTTACAGGCATTACTCGTTTAATGTGCTATATAGGTCACATAGTCGCACCAATATTCAGCCGTTTCATAGACATCTCGTTTTTAATACAAACGTAGAAACTACACCCCTGAGCCTATCGCTGCTACTTCATCGGCGAGAAACGCTTATTACAGAAAATTTAGACTAAACGAAGGTTCCACCGAGATTCGAACTCGGATCGCTGGATTCAGAGTCCAGAGTGCTAACCGTTACACCATGGAACCAGACAGGAGAATGGGACTCGTAAATACACTTAGCAGTGTTCTGACGTACTTCAGACACTTCCTACTTGCATTTTTTAACCTAATTGACACGATCGAGCATTATAAAACTTAATCTGGGCAATGTTTGCACTTGCAGCCGATGACTGCATTTCCTGTGCGTCTATATGGCAGCGCTGAGTAGCAGTGTGTGGAAACGAAAGACAGGGACGGACGTAAAGCAATCAGTACGAATAAGAAAGTATGCAGAGCCTCTGGTAGCTCAGTTGGTAGAGCGGTGGACTGTAGTGGAGGATTCACAGTTATCCATAGGTCGCTGGTTCAAATCCGGCCCAGAGGACTGTTTTTCTAATCTCAGGAGCAAAGAGGCTCCAGAGCATGCCCACTCGGTCAGAACCTCCCTATGTTTTAAACCTATTTTAAAGGAAATTCATTTGCTCAGCTTCTAGTAGCTAGTTGATAATCATGGGATTCTTAGCCTTCGTAGGATAATGATATTTCTTCGAATTATAGTAAAATTGCTTGCTCTTACAGGCATTACTCGTTTAATGTGCTATATAGGTCACATAGTCGCACCAATATTCAGCCGTTTCATAGACATCTCGTTTTTAATACAAACGTAGAAACTACACCCCTGAGCCTATCGCTGCTACTTCATCGGCGAGAAACGCTTATTACAGAAAATTTAGACTAAACGAAGGTTCCACCGAGATTCGAACTCGGATCGCTGGATTCAGAGTCCAGAGTGCTAACCGTTACACCATGGAACCAGACAGGAGAATGGGACTCGTAAATACACTTAGCAGTGTTCTGACGTACTTCAGACACTTCCTACTTGCATTTTTTAACCTAATTGACACGATCGAGCATTATAAAACTTAATCTGGGCAATGTTTGCACTTGCAGCCGATGACTGCATTTCCTGTGCGTCTATATGGCAGCGCTGAGTAGCAGTGTGTGGAAACGAAAGACAGGGACGGACGTAAAGCAATCAGTACGAATAAGAAAGTATGCAGAGCCTCTGGTAGCTCAGTTGGTAGAGCGGTGGACTGTAGTGGAGGATTCACAGTTATCCATAGGTCGCTGGTTCAAATCCGGCCCAGAGGACTGTTTTTCTAATCTCAGGAGCAAAGAGGCTCCAGAGCATGCCCACTCGGTCAGAACCTCCCTATGTTTTAAACCTATTTTAAAGGAAATTCATTTGCTCAGCTTCTAGTAGCTAGTTGATAATCATGGGATTCTTAGCCTTCGTAGGATAATGATATTTCTTCGAATTATAGTAAAATTGCTTGCTCTTACAGGCATTACTCGTTTAATGTGCTATATAGGTCACATAGTCGCACCAATATTCAGCCGTTTCATAGACATCTCGTTTTTAATACAAACGTAGAAACTACACCCCTGAGCCTATCGCTGCTACTTCATCGGCGAGAAACGCTTATTACAGAAAATTTAGACTAAACGAAGGTTCCACCGAGATTCGAACTCGGATCGCTGGATTCAGAGTCCAGAGTGCTAACCGTTACACCATGGAACCAGACAGGAGAATGGGACTCGTAAATACACTTAGCAGTGTTCTGACGTACTTCAGACACTTCCTACTTGCATTTTTTAACCTAATTGACACGATCGAGCATTATAAAACTTAATCTGGGCAATGTTTGCACTTGCAGCCGATGACTGCATTTCCTGTGCGTCTATATGGCAGCGCTGAGTAGCAGTGTGTGGAAACGAAAGACAGGGACGGACGTAAAGCAATCAGTACGAATAAGAAAGTATGCAGAGCCTCTGGTAGCTCAGTTGGTAGAGCGGTGGACTGTAGTGGAGGATTCACAGTTATCCATAGGTCGCTGGTTCAAATCCGGCCCAGAGGACTGTTTTTCTAATCTCAGGAGCAAAGAGGCTCCAGAGCATGCCCACTCGGTCAGAACCTCCCTATGTTTTAAACCTATTTTAAAGGAAATTCATTTGCTCAGCTTCTAGTAGCTAGTTGATAATCATGGGATTCTTAGCCTTCGTAGGATAATGATATTTCTTCGAATTATAGTAAAATTGCTTGCTCTTACAGGCATTACTCGTTTAATGTGCTATATAGGTCACATAGTCGCACCAATATTCAGCCGTTTCATAGACATCTCGTTTTTAATACAAACGTAGAAACTACACCCCTGAGCCTATCGCTGCTACTTCATCGGCGAGAAACGCTTATTACAGAAAATTTAGACTAAACGAAGGTTCCACCGAGATTCGAACTCGGATCGCTGGATTCAGAGTCCAGAGTGCTAACCGTTACACCATGGAACCAGACAGGAGAATGGGACTCGTAAATACACTTAGCAGTGTTCTGACGTACTTCAGACACTTCCTACTTGCATTTTTTAACCTAATTGACACGATCGAGCATTATAAAACTTAATCTGGGCAATGTTTGCACTTGCAGCCGATGACTGCATTTCCTGTGCGTCTATATGGCAGCGCTGAGTAGCAGTGTGTGGAAACGAAAGACAGGGACGGACGTAAAGCAATCAGTACGAATAAGAAAGTATGCAGAGCCTCTGGTAGCTCAGTTGGTAGAGCGGTGGACTGTAGTGGAGGATTCACAGTTATCCATAGGTCGCTGGTTCAAATCCGGCCCAGAGGACTGTTTTTCTAATCTCAGGAGCAAAGAGGCTCCAGAGCATGCCCACTCGGTCAGAACCTCCCTATGTTTTAAACCTATTTTAAAGGAAATTCATATGCTCAGCTTCTAGTAGCTAGTTGATAATCATGGGATTCTTAGCCTTCGTAGGATAATGATATTTCTTCGAATTATAGTAAAATTGCTTGCTCTTACAGGCATTACTCGTTTAATGTGCTATATAGGTCACATAGTCGCACCAATATTCAGCCGTTTCATAGACATCTCGTTTTTAATACAAACGTAGAAACTACACCCCTGAGCCTATCGCTGCTACTTCATCGGCGAGAAACGCTTATTACAGAAAATTTAGACTAAACGAAGGTTCCACCGAGATTCGAACTCGGATCGCTGGATTCAGAGTCCAGAGTGCTAACCGTTACACCATGGAACCAGACAGGAGAATGGGACTCGTAAATACACTTAGCAGTGTTCTGACGTACTTCAGACACTTCCTACTTGCATTTTTTAACCTAATTGACACGATCGAGCATTATAAAACTTAATCTGGGCAATGTTTGCACTTGCAGCCGATGACTGCATTTCCTGTGCGTCTATATGGCAGCGCTGAGTAGCAGTGTGTGGAAACGAAAGACAGGGACGGACGTAAAGCAATCAGTACGAATAAGAAAGTATGCAGAGCCTCTGGTAGCTCAGTTGGTAGAGCGGTGGACTGTAGTGGAGGATTCACAGTTATCCATAGGTCGCTGGTTCAAATCCGGCCCAGAGGACTGTTTTTCTAATCTCAGGAGCAAAGAGGCTCCAGAGCATGCCCACTCGGTCAGAACCTCCCTATGTTTTAAACCTATTTTAAAGGAAATTCATTTGCTCAGCTTCTAGTAGCTAGTTGATAATCATGGGATTCTTAGCCTTCGTAGGATAATGATATTTCTTCGAATTATAGTAAAATTGCTTGCTCTTACAGGCATTACTCGTTTAATGTGCTATATAGGTCACATAGTCGCACCAATATTCAGCCGTTTCATAGACATCTCGTTTTTAATACAAACGTAGAAACTACACCCCTGAGCCTATCGCTGCTACTTCATCGGCGAGAAACGCTTATTACAGAAAATTTAGACTAAACGAAGGTTCCACCGAGATTCGAACTCGGATCGCTGGATTCAGAGTCCAGAGTGCTAACCGTTACACCATGGAACCAGACAGGAGAATGGGACTCGTAAATACACTTAGCAGTGTTCTGACGTACTTCAGACACTTCCTACTTGCATTTTTTAACCTAATTGACACGATCGAGCATTATAAAACTTAATCTGGGCAATGTTTGCACTTGCAGCCGATGACTGCATTTCCTGTGCGTCTATATGGCAGCGCTGAGTAGCAGTGTGTGGAAACGAAAGACAGGGACGGACGTAAAGCAATCAGTACGAATAAGAAAGTATGCAGAGCCTCTGGTAGCTCAGTTGGTAGAGCGGTGGACTGTAGTGGAGGATTCACAGTTATCCATAGGTCGCTGGTTCAAATCCGGCCCAGAGGACTGTTTTTCTAATCTCAGGAGCAAAGAGGCTCCAGAGCATGCCCACTCGGTCAGAACCTCCCTATGTTTTAAACCTATTTTAAAGGAAATTCATTTGCTCAGCTTCTAGTAGCTAGTTGATAATCATGGGATTCTTAGCCTTCGTAGGATAATGATATTTCTTCGAATTATAGTAAAATTGCTTGCTCTTACAGGCATTACTCGTTTAATGTGCTATATAGGTCACATAGTCGCACCAATATTCAGCCGTTTCATAGACATCTCGTTTTTAATACAAACGTAGAAACTACACCCCTGAGCCTATCGCTGCTACTTCATCGGCGAGAAACGCTTATTACAGAAAATTTAGACTAAACGAAGGTTCCACCGAGATTCGAACTCGGATCGCTGGATTCAGAGTCCAGAGTGCTAACCGTTACACCATGGAACCAGACAGGAGAATGGGACTCGTAAATACACTTAGCAGTGTTCTGACGTACTTCAGACACTTCCTACTTGCATTTCTTAACCTAATTGACACGATCGAGCATTATAAAACTTAATCTGGGCAATGTTTGCACTTGCAGCCGATGACTGCATTTCCTGTGCGTCTATATGGCAGCGCTGAGTAGCAGTGTGTGGAAACGAAAGACAGGGACGGACGTAAAGCAATCAGTACGAATAAGAAAGTATGCAGAGCCTCTGGTAGCTCAGTTGGTAGAGCGGTGGACTGTAGTGGAGGATTCACAGTTATCCATAGGTCGCTGGTTCAAATCCGGCCCAGAGGACTGTTTTTCTAATCTCAGGAGCAAAGAGGCTCCAGAGCATGCCCACTCGGTCAGAACCTCCCTATGTTTTAAACCTATTTTAAAGGAAATTCATTTGCTCAGCTTCTAGTAGCTAGTTGATAATCATGGGATTCTTAGCCTTCGTAGGATAATGATATTTCTTCGAATTATAGTAAAATTGCTTGCTCTTACAGGCATTACTCGTTTAATGTGCTATATAGGTCACATAGTCGCACCAATATTCAGCCGTTTCATAGACATCTCGTTTTTAATACAAACGTAGAAACTACACCCCTGAGCCTATCGCTGCTACTTCATCGGCGAGAAACGCTTATTACAGAAAATTTAGACTAAACGAAGGTTCCACCGAGATTCGAACTCGGATCGCTGGATTCAGAGTCCAGAGTGCTAACCGTTACACCATGGAACCAGACAGGAGAATGGGACTCGTAAATACACTTAGCAGTGTTCTGACGTACTTCAGACACTTCCTACTTGCATTTTTTAACCTAATTGACACGATCGAGCATTATAAAACTTAATCTGGGCAATGTTTGCACTTGCAGCCGATGACTGCATTTCCTGTGCGTCTATATGGCAGCGCTGAGTAGCAGTGTGTGGAAACGAAAGACAGGGACGGACGTAAAGCAATCAGTACGAATAAGAAAGTATGCAGAGCCTCTGGTAGCTCAGTTGGTAGAGCGGTGGACTGTAGTGGAGGATTCACAGTTATCCATAGGTCGCTGGTTCAAATCCGGCCCAGAGGACTGTTTTTCTAATCTCAGGAGCAAAGAGGCTCCAGAGCATGCCCACTCGGTCAGAACCTCCCTATGTTTTAAACCTATTTTAAAGGAAATTCATTTGCTCAGCTTCTAGTAGCTAGTTGATAATCATGGGATTCTTAGCCTTCGTAGGATAATGATATTTCTTCGAATTATAGTAAAATTGCTTGCTCTTACAGGCATTACTCGTTTAATGTGCTATATAGGTCACATAGTCGCACCAATATTCAGCCGTTTCATAGACATCTCGTTTTTAATACAAACGTAGAAACTACACCCCTGAGCCTATCGCTGCTACTTCATCGGCGAGAAACGCTTATTACAGAAAATTTAGACTAAACGAAGGTTCCACCGAGATTCGAACTCGGATCGCTGGATTCAGAGTCCAGAGTGCTAACCGTTACACCATGGAACCAGACAGGAGAATGGGACTCGTAAATACACTTAGCAGTGTTCTGACGTACTTCAGACACTTCCTACTTGCATTTTTTAACCTAATTGACACGATCGAGCATTATAAAACTTAATCTGGGCAATGTTTGCACTTGCAGCCGATGACTGCATTTCCTGTGCGTCTATATGGCAGCGCTGAGTAGCAGTGTGTGGAAACGAAAGACAGGGACGGACGTAAAGCAATCAGTACGAATAAGAAAGTATGCAGAGCCTCTGGTAGCTCAGTTGGTAGAGCGGTGGACTGTAGTGGAGGATTCACAGTTATCCATAGGTCGCTGGTTCAAATCCGGCCCAGAGGACTGTTTTTCTAATCTCAGGAGCAAAGAGGCTCCAGAGCATGCCCACTCGGTCAGAACCTCCCTATGTTTTAAACCTATTTTAAAGGAAATTCATTTGCTCAGCTTCTAGTAGCTAGTTGATAATCATGGGATTCTTAGCCTTCGTAGGATAATGATATTTCTTCGAATTATAGTAAAATTGCTTGCTCTTACAGGCATTACTCGTTTAATGTGCTATATAGGTCACATAGTCGCACCAATATTCAGCCGTTTCATAGACATCTCGTTTTTAATACAAACGTAGAAACTACACCCCTGAGCCTATCGCTGCTACTTCATCGGCGAGAAACGCTTATTACAGAAAATTTAGACTAAACGAAGGTTCCACCGAGATTCGAACTCGGATCGCTGGATTCAGAGTCCAGAGTGCTAACCGTTACACCATGGAACCAGACAGGAGAATGGGACTCGTAAATACACTTAGCAGTGTTCTGACGTACTTCAGACACTTCCTACTTGCATTTTTTAACCTAATTGACACGATCGAGCATTATAAAACTTAATCTGGGCAATGTTTGCACTTGCAGCCGATGACTGCATTTCCTGTGCGTCTATATGGCAGCGCTGAGTAGCAGTGTGTGGAAACGAAAGACAGGGACGGACGTAAAGCAATCAGTACGAATAAGAAAGTATGCAGAGCCTCTGGTAGCTCAGTTGGTAGAGCGGTGGACTGTAGTGGAGGATTCACAGTTATCCATAGGTCGCTGGTTCAAATCCGGCCCAGAGGACTGTTTTTCTAATCTCAGGAGCAAAGAGGCTCCAGAGCATGCCCACTCGGTCAGAACCTCCCTATGTTTTAAACCTATTTTAAAGGAAATTCATTTGCTCAGCTTCTAGTAGCTAGTTGATAATCATGGGATTCTTAGCCTTCGTAGGATAATGATATTTCTTCGAATTATAGTAAAATTGCTTGCTCTTACAGGCATTACTCGTTTAATGTGCTATATAGGTCACATAGTCGCACCAATATTCAGCCGTTTCATAGACATCTCGTTTTTAATACAAACGTAGAAACTACACCCCTGAGCCTATCGCTGCTACTTCATCGGCGAGAAACGCTTATTACAGAAAATTTAGACTAAACGAAGGTTCCACCGAGATTCGAACTCGGATCGCTGGATTCAGAGTCCAGAGTGCTAACCGTTACACCATGGAACCAGACAGGAGAATGGGACTCGTAAATACACTTAGCAGTGTTCTGACGTACTTCAGACACTTCCTACTTGCATTTTTTAACCTAATTGACACGATCGAGCATTATAAAACTTAATCTGGGCAATGTTTGCACTTGCAGCCGATGACTGCATTTCCTGTGCGTCTATATGGCAGCGCTGAGTAGCAGTGTGTGGAAACGAAAGACAGGGACGGACGTAAAGCAATCAGTACGAATAAGAAAGTATGCAGAGCCTCTGGTAGCTCAGTTGGTAGAGCGGTGGACTGTAGTGGAGGATTCACAGTTATCCATAGGTCGCTGGTTCAAATCCGGCCCAGAGGACTGTTTTTCTAATCTCAGGAGCAAAGAGGCTCCAGAGCATGCCCACTCGGTCAGAACCTCCCTATGTTTTAAACCTATTTTAAAGGAAATTCATTTGCTCAGCTTCTAGTAGCTAGTTGATAATCATGGGATTCTTAGCCTTCGTAGGATAATGATATTTCTTCGAATTATAGTAAAATTGCTTGCTCTTACAGGCATTACTCGTTTAATGTGCTATATAGGTCACATAGTCGCACCAATATTCAGCCGTTTCATAGACATCTCGTTTTTAATACAAACGTAGAAACTACACCCCTGAGCCTATCGCTGCTACTTCATCGGCGAGAAACGCTTATTACAGAAAATTTAGACTAAACGAAGGTTCCACCGAGATTCGAACTCGGATCGCTGGATTCAGAGTCCAGAGTGCTAACCGTTACACCATGGAACCAGACAGGAGAATGGGACTCGTAAATACACTTAGCAGTGTTCTGACGTACTTCAGACACTTCCTACTTGCATTTTTTAACCTAATTGACACGATCGAGCATTATAAAACTTAATCTGGGCAATGTTTGCACTTGCAGCCGATGACTGCATTTCCTGTGCGTCTATATGGCAGCGCTGAGTAGCAGTGTGTGGAAACGAAAGACAGGGACGGACGTAAAGCAATCAGTACGAATAAGAAAGTATGCAGAGCCTCTGGTAGCTCAGTTGGTAGAGCGGTGGACTGTAGTGGAGGATTCACAGTTATCCATAGGTCGCTGGTTCAAATCCGGCCCAGAGGACTGTTTTTCTAATCTCAGGAGCAAAGAGGCTCCAGAGCATGCCCACTCGGTCAGAACCTCCCTATGTTTTAAACCTATTTTAAAGGAAATTCATTTGCTCAGCTTCTAGTAGCTAGTTGATAATCATGGGATTCTTAGCCTTCGTAGGATAATGATATTTCTTCGAATTATAGTAAAATTGCTTGCTCTTACAGGCATTACTCGTTTAATGTGCTATATAGGTCACATAGTCGCACCAATATTCAGCCGTTTCATAGACATCTCGTTTTTAATACAAACGTAGAAACTACACCCCTGAGCCTATCGCTGCTACTTCATCGGCGAGAAACGCTTATTACAGAAAATTTAGACTAAACGAAGGTTCCACCGAGATTCGAACTCGGATCGCTGGATTCAGAGTCCAGAGTGCTAACCGTTACACCATGGAACCAGACAGGAGAATGGGACTCGTAAATACACTTAGCAGTGTTCTGACGTACTTCAGACACTTCCTACTTGCATTTTTTAACCTAATTGGCACGATCGAGCATTATAAAACTTAATCTGGGCAATGTTTGCACTTGCAGCCGATGACTGCATTTCCTGTGCGTCTATATGGCAGCGCTGAGTAGCAGTGTGTGGAAACGAAAGACAGGGACGGACGTAAAGCAATCAGTACGAATAAGAAAGTGTGCAGAGCCTCTGGTAGCTCAGTTGGTAGAGCGGTGGACTGTAGTGGAGGATTCACAGTTATCCATAGGTCGCTGGTTCAAATCCGGCCCAGAGGACTGTTTTTCTAATCTCAGGAGCAAAGAGGCTCCAGAGCATGCCCACTCGGTCAGAACCTCCCTATGTTTTAAACCTATTTTAAAGGAAATTCATTTGCTCAGCTTCTAGTAGCTAGTTGATAATCATGGGATTCTTAGCCTTCGTAGGATAATGATATTTCTTCGAATTATAGTAAAATTGCTTGCTCTTACAGGCATTACTCGTTTAATGTGCTATATAGGTCACATAGTCGCACCAATATTCAGCCGTTTCATAGACATCTCGTTTTTAATACAAACGTAGAAACTACACCCCTGAGCCTATCGCTGCTACTTCATCGGCGAGAAACGCTTATTACAGAAAATTTAGACTAAACGAAGGTTCCACCGAGATTCGAACTCGGATCGCTGGATTCAGAGTCCAGAGTGCTAACCGTTACACCATGGAACCAGACAGGAGAATGGGACTCGTAAATACACTTAGCAGTGTTCTGACGTACTTCAGACACTTCCTACTTGCATTTTTTAACCTAATTGACACGATCGAGCATTATAAAACTTAATCTGGGCAATGTTTGCACTTGCAGCCGATGACTGCATTTCCTGTGCGTCTATATGGCAGCGCTGAGTAGCAGTGTGTGGAAACGAAAGACAGGGACGGACGTAAAGCAATCAGTACGAATAAGAAAGTATGCAGAGCCTCTGGTAGCTCAGTTGGTAGAGCGGTGGACTGTAGTGGAGGATTCACAGTTATCCATAGGTCGCTGGTTCAAATCCGGCCCAGAGGACTGTTTTTCTAATCTCAGGAGCAAAGAGGCTCCAGAGCATGCCCACTCGGTCAGAACCTCCCTATGTTTTAAACCTATTTTAAAGGAAATTCATTTGCTCAGCTTCTAGTAGCTAGTTGATAATCATGGGATTCTTAGCCTTCGTAGGATAATGATATTTCTTCGAATTATAGTAAAATTGCTTGCTCTTACAGGCATTACTCGTTTAATGTGCTATATAGGTCACATAGTCGCACCAATATTCAGCCGTTTCATAGACATCTCGTTTTTAATACAAACGTAGAAACTACACCCCTGAGCCTATCGCTGCTACTTCATCGGCGAGAAACGCTTATTACAGAAAATTTAGACTAAACGAAGGTTCCACCGAGATTCGAACTCGGATCGCTGGATTCAGAGTCCAGAGTGCTAACCGTTACACCATGGAACCAGACAGGAGAATGGGACTCGTAAATACACTTAGCAGTGTTCTGACGTACTTCAGACACTTCCTACTTGCATTTTTTAACCTAATTGACACGATCGAGCATTATAAAACTTAATCTGGGCAATGTTTGCACTTGCAGCCGATGACTGCATTTCCTGTGCGTCTATATGGCAGCGCTGAGTAGCAGTGTGTGGAAACGAAAGACAGGGACGGACGTAAAGCAATCAGTACGAATAAGAAAGTATGCAGAGCCTCTGGTAGCTCAGTTGGTAGAGCGGTGGACTGTAGTGGAGGATTCACAGTTATCCATAGGTCGCTGGTTCAAATCCGGCCCAGAGGACTGTTTTTCTAATCTCAGGAGCAAAGAGGCTCCAGAGCATGCCCACTCGGTCAGAACCTCCCTATGTTTTAAACCTATTTTAAAGGAAATTCATTTGCTCAGCTTCTAGTAGCTAGTTGATAATCATGGGATTCTTAGCCTTCGTAGGATAATGATATTTCTTCGAATTATAGTAAAATTGCTTGCTCTTACAGGCATTACTCGTTTAATGTGCTATATAGGTCACATAGTCGCACCAATATTCAGCCGTTTCATAGACATCTCGTTTTTAATACAAACGTAGAAACTACACCCCTGAGCCTATCGCTGCTACTTCATCGGCGAGAAACGCTTATTACAGAAAATTTAGACTAAACGAAGGTTCCACCGAGATTCGAACTCGGATCGCTGGATTCAGAGTCCAGAGTGCTAACCGTTACACCATGGAACCAGACAGGAGAATGGGACTCGTAAATACACTTAGCAGTGTTCTGACGTACTTCAGACACTTCCTACTTGCATTTTTTAACCTAATTGACACGATCGAGCATTATAAAACTTAATCTGGGCAATGTTTGCACTTGCAGCCGATGACTGCATTTCCTGTGCGTCTATATGGCAGCGCTGAGTAGCAGTGTGTGGAAACGAAAGACAGGGACGGACGTAAAGCAATCAGTACGAATAAGAAAGTATGCAGAGCCTCTGGTAGCTCAGTTGGTAGAGCGGTGGACTGTAGTGGAGGATTCACAGTTATCCATAGGTCGCTGGTTCAAATCCGGCCCAGAGGACTGTTTTTCTAATCTCAGGAGCAAAGAGGCTCCAGAGCATGCCCACTCGGTCAGAACCTCCCTATGTTTTAAACCTATTTTAAAGGAAATTCATTTGCTCAGCTTCTAGTAGCTAGTTGATAATCATGGGATTCTTAGCCTTCGTAGGATAATGATATTTCTTCGAATTATAGTAAAATTGCTTGCTCTTACAGGCATTACTCGTTTAATGTGCTATATAGGTCACATAGTCGCACCAATATTCAGCCGTTTCATAGACATCTCGTTTTTAATACAAACGTAGAAACTACACCCCTGAGCCTATCGCTGCTACTTCATCGGCGAGAAACGCTTATTACAGAAAATTTAGACTAAACGAAGGTTCCACCGAGATTCGAACTCGGATCGCTGGATTCAGAGTCCAGAGTGCTAACCGTTACACCATGGAACCAGACAGGAGAATGGGACTCGTAAATACACTTAGCAGTGTTCTGACGTACTTCAGACACTTCCTACTTGCATTTTTTAACCTAATTGACACGATCGAGCATTATAAAACTTAATCTGGGCAATGTTTGCACTTGCAGCCGATGACTGCATTTCCTGTGCGTCTATATGGCAGCGCTGAGTAGCAGTGTGTGGAAACGAAAGACAGGGACGGACGTAAAGCAATCAGTACGAATAAGAAAGTATGCAGAGCCTCTGGTAGCTCAGTTGGTAGAGCGGTGGACTGTAGTGGAGGATTCACAGTTATCCATAGGTCGCTGGTTCAAATCCGGCCCAGAGGACTGTTTTTCTAATCTCAGGAGCAAAGAGGCTCCAGAGCATGCCCACTCGGTCAGAACCTCCCTATGTTTTAAACCTATTTTAAAGGAAATTCATTTGCTCAGCTTCTAGTAGCTAGTTGATAATCATGGGATTCTTAGCCTTCGTAGGATAATGATATTTCTTCGAATTATAGTAAAATTGCTTGCTCTTACAGGCATTACTCGTTTAATGTGCTATATAGGTCACATAGTCGCACCAATATTCAGCCGTTTCATAGACATCTCGTTTTTAATACAAACGTAGAAACTACACCCCTGAGCCTATCGCTGCTACTTCATCGGCGAGAAACGCTTATTACAGAAAATTTAGACTAAACGAAGGTTCCACCGAGATTCGAACTCGGATCGCTGGATTCAGAGTCCAGAGTGCTAACCGTTACACCATGGAACCAGACAGGAGAATGGGACTCGTAAATACACTTAGCAGTGTTCTGACGTACTTCAGACACTTCCTACTTGCATTTTTTAACCTAATTGACACGATCGAGCATTATAAAACTTAATCTGGGCAATGTTTGCACTTGCAGCCGATGACTGCATTTCCTGTGCGTCTATATGGCAGCGCTGAGTAGCAGTGTGTGGAAACGAAAGACAGGGACGGACGTAAAGCAATCAGTACGAATAAGAAAGTATGCAGAGCCTCTGGTAGCTCAGTTGGTAGAGCGGTGGACTGTAGTGGAGGATTCACAGTTATCCATAGGTCGCTGGTTCAAATCCGGCCCAGAGGACTGTTTTTCTAATCTCAGGAGCAAAGAGGCTCCAGAGCATGCCCACTCGGTCAGAACCTCCCTATGTTTTAAACCTATTTTAAAGGAAATTCATTTGCTCAGCTTCTAGTAGCTAGTTGATAATCATGGGATTCTTAGCCTTCGTAGGATAATGATATTTCTTCGAATTATAGTAAAATTGCTTGCTCTTACAGGCATTACTCGTTTAATGTGCTATATAGGTCACATAGTCGCACCAATATTCAGCCGTTTCATAGACATCTCGTTTTTAATACAAACGTAGAAACTACACCCCTGAGCCTATCGCTGCTACTTCATCGGCGAGAAACGCTTATTACAGAAAATTTAGACTAAACGAAGGTTCCACCGAGATTCGAACTCGGACCGCTGGATTCAGAGTCCAGAGTGCTAACCGTTACACCATGGAACCAGACAGGAGAATGGGACTCGTAAATACACTTAGCAGTGTTCTGACGTACTTCAGACACTTCCTACTTGCATTTTTTAACCTAATTGACACGATCGAGCATTATAAAACTTAATCTGGGCAATGTTTGCACTTGCAGCCGATGACTGCATTTCCTGTGCGTCTATATGGCAGCGCTGAGTAGCAGTGTGTGGAAACGAAAGACAGGGACGGACGTAAAGCAATCAGTACGAATAAGAAAGTATGCAGAGCCTCTGGTAGCTCAGTTGGTAGAGCGGTGGACTGTAGTGGAGGATTCACAGTTATCCATAGGTCGCTGGTTCAAATCCGGCCCAGAGGACTGTTTTTCTAATCTCAGGAGCAAAGAGGCTCCAGAGCATGCCCACTCGGTCAGAACCTCCCTATGTTTTAAACCTATTTTAAAGGAAATTCATTTGCTCAGCTTCTAGTAGCTAGTTGATAATCATGGGATTCTTAGCCTTCGTAGGATAATGATATTTCTTCGAATTATAGTAAAATTGCTTGCTCTTACAGGCATTACTCGTTTAATGTGCTATATAGGTCACATAGTCGCACCAATATTCAGCCGTTTCATAGACATCTCGTTTTTAATACAAACGTAGAAACTACACCCCTGAGCCTATCGCTGCTACTTCATCGGCGAGAAACGCTTATTACAGAAAATTTAGACTAAACGAAGGTTCCACCGAGATTCGAACTCGGATCGCTGGATTCAGAGTCCAGAGTGCTAACCGTTACACCATGGAACCAGACAGGAGAATGGGACTCGTAAATACACTTAGCAGTGTTCTGACGTACTTCAGACACTTCCTACTTGCATTTTTTAACCTAATTGACACGATCGAGCATTATAAAACTTAATCTGGGCAATGTTTGCACTTGCAGCCGATGACTGCATTTCCTGTGCGTCTATATGGCAGCGCTGAGTAGCAGTGTGTGGAAACGAAAGACAGGGACGGACGTAAAGCAATCAGTACGAATAAGAAAGTATGCAGAGCCTCTGGTAGCTCAGTTGGTAGAGCGGTGGACTGTAGTGGAGGATTCACAGTTATCCATAGGTCGCTGGTTCAAATCCGGCCCAGAGGACTGTTTTTCTAATCTCAGGAGCAAAGAGGCTCCAGAGCATGCCCACTCGGTCAGAACCTCCCTATGTTTTAAACCTATTTTAAAGGAAATTCATTTGCTCAGCTTCTAGTAGCTAGTTGATAATCATGGGATTCTTAGCCTTCGTAGGATAATGATATTTCTTCGAATTATAGTAAAATTGCTTGCTCTTACAGGCATTACTCGTTTAATGTGCTATATAGGTCACATAGTCGCACCAATATTCAGCCGTTTCATAGACATCTCGTTTTTAATACAAACGTAGAAACTACACCCCTGAGCCTATCGCTGCTACTTCATCGGCGAGAAACGCTTATTACAGAAAATTTAGACTAAACGAAGGTTCCACCGAGATTCGAACTCGGATCGCTGGATTCAGAGTCCAGAGTGCTAACCGTTACACCATGGAACCAGACAGGAGAATGGGACTCGTAAATACACTTAGCAGTGTTCTGACGTACTTCAGACACTTCCTACTTGCATTTTTTAACCTAATTGACACGATCGAGCATTATAAAACTTAATCTGGGCAATGTTTGCACTTGCAGCCGATGACTGCATTTCCTGTGCGTCTATATGGCAGCGCTGAGTAGCAGTGTGTGGAAACGAAAGACAGGGACGGACGTAAAGCAATCAGTACGAATAAGAAAGTATGCAGAGCCTCTGGTAGCTCAGTTGGTAGAGCGGTGGACTGTAGTGGAGGATTCACAGTTATCCATAGGTCGCTGGTTCAAATCCGGCCCAGAGGACTGTTTTTCTAATCTCAGGAGCAAAGAGGCTCCAGAGCATGCCCACTCGGTCAGAACCTCCCTATGTTTTAAACCTATTTTAAAGGAAATTCATTTGCTCAGCTTCTAGTAGCTAGTTGATAATCATGGGATTCTTAGCCTTCGTAGGATAATGATATTTCTTCGAATTATAGTAAAATTGCTTGCTCTTACAGGCATTACTCGTTTAATGTGCTATATAGGTCACATAGTCGCACCAATATTCAGCCGTTTCATAGACATCTCGTTTTTAATACAAACGTAGAAACTACACCCCTGAGCCTATCGCTGCTACTTCATCGGCGAGAAACGCTTATTACAGAAAATTTAGACTAAACGAAGGTTCCACCGAGATTCGAACTCGGATCGCTGGATTCAGAGTCCAGAGTGCTAACCGTTACACCATGGAACCAGACAGGAGAATGGGACTCGTAAATACACTTAGCAGTGTTCTGACGTACTTCAGACACTTCCTACTTGCATTTTTTAACCTAATTGACACGATCGAGCATTATAAAACTTAATCTGGGCAATGTTTGCACTTGCAGCCGATGACTGCATTTCCTGTGCGTCTATATGGCAGCGCTGAGTAGCAGTGTGTGGAAACGAAAGACAGGGACGGACGTAAAGCAATCAGTACGAATAAGAAAGTATGCAGAGCCTCTGGTAGCTCAGTTGGTAGAGCGGTGGACTGTAGTGGAGGATTCACAGTTATCCATAGGTCGCTGGTTCAAATCCGGCCCAGAGGACTGTTTTTCTAATCTCAGGAGCAAAGAGGCTCCAGAGCATGCCCACTCGGTCAGAACCTCCCTATGTTTTAAACCTATTTTAAAGGAAATTCATTTGCTCAGCTTCTAGTAGCTAGTTGATAATCATGGGATTCTTAGCCTTCGTAGGATAATGATATTTCTTCGAATTATAGTAAAATTGCTTGCTCTTACAGGCATTACTCGTTTAATGTGCTATATAGGTCACATAGTCGCACCAATATTCAGCCGTTTCATAGACATCTCGTTTTTAATACAAACGTAGAAACTACACCCCTGAGCCTATCGCTGCTACTTCATCGGCGAGAAACGCTTATTACAGAAAATTTAGACTAAACGAAGGTTCCACCGAGATTCGAACTCGGATCGCTGGATTCAGAGTCCAGAGTGCTAACCGTTACACCATGGAACCAGACAGGAGAATGGGACTCGTAAATACACTTAGCAGTGTTCTGACGTACTTCAGACACTTCCTACTTGCATTTTTTAACCTAATTGACACGATCGAGCATTATAAAACTTAATCTGGGCAATGTTTGCACTTGCAGCCGATGACTGCATTTCCTGTGCGTCTATATGGCAGCGCTGAGTAGCAGTGTGTGGAAACGAAAGACAGGGACGGACGTAAAGCAATCAGTACGAATAAGAAAGTATGCAGAGCCTCTGGTAGCTCAGTTGGTAGAGCGGTGGACTGTAGTGGAGGATTCACAGTTATCCATAGGTCGCTGGTTCAAATCCGGCCCAGAGGACTGTTTTTCTAATCTCAGGAGCAAAGAGGCTCCAGAGCATGCCCACTCGGTCAGAACCTCCCTATGTTTTAAACCTATTTTAAAGGAAATTCATTTGCTCAGCTTCTAGTAGCTAGTTGATAATCATGGGATTCTTAGCCTTCGTAGGATAATGATATTTCTTCGAATTATAGTAAAATTGCTTGCTCTTACAGGCATTACTCGTTTAATGTGCTATATAGGTCACATAGTCGCACCAATATTCAGCCGTTTCATAGACATCTCGTTTTTAATACAAACGTAGAAACTACACCCCTGAGCCTATCGCTGCTACTTCATCGGCGAGAAACGCTTATTACAGAAAATTTAGACTAAACGAAGGTTCCACCGAGATTCGAACTCGGATCGCTGGATTCAGAGTCCAGAGTGCTAACCGTTACACCATGGAACCAGACAGGAGAATGGGACTCGTAAATACACTTAGCAGTGTTCTGACGTACTTCAGACACTTCCTACTTGCATTTTTTAACCTAATTGACACGATCGAGCATTATAAAACTTAATCTGGGCAATGTTTGCACTTGCAGCCGATGACTGCATTTCCTGTGCGTCTATATGGCAGCGCTGAGTAGCAGTGTGTGGAAACGAAAGACAGGGACGGACGTAAAGCAATCAGTACGAATAAGAAAGTATGCAGAGCCTCTGGTAGCTCAGTTGGTAGAGCGGTGGACTGTAGTGGAGGATTCACAGTTATCCATAGGTCGCTGGTTCAAATCCGGCCCAGAGGACTGTTTTTCTAATCTCAGGAGCAAAGAGGCTCCAGAGCATGCCCACTCGGTCAGAACCTCCCTATGTTTTAAACCTATTTTAAAGGAAATTCATTTGCTCAGCTTCTAGTAGCTAGTTGATAATCATGGGATTCTTAGCCTTCGTAGGATAATGATATTTCTTCGAATTATAGTAAAATTGCTTGCTCTTACAGGCATTACTCGTTTAATGTGCTATATAGGTCACATAGTCGCACCAATATTCAGCCGTTTCATAGACATCTCGTTTTTAATACAAACGTAGAAACTACACCCCTGAGCCTATCGCTGCTACTTCATCGGCGAGAAACGCTTATTACAGAAAATTTAGACTAAACGAAGGTTCCACCGAGATTCGAACTCGGACCGCTGGATTCAGAGTCCAGAGTGCTAACCGTTACACCATGGAACCAGACAGGAGAATGGGACTCGTAAATACACTTAGCAGTGTTCTGACGTACTTCAGACACTTCCTACTTGCATTTTTTAACCTAATTGACACGATCGAGCATTATAAAACTTAATCTGGGCAATGTTTGCACTTGCAGCCGATGACTGCATTTCCTGTGCGTCTATATGGCAGCGCTGAGTAGCAGTGTGTGGAAACGAAAGACAGGGACGGACGTAAAGCAATCAGTACGAATAAGAAAGTATGCAGAGCCTCTGGTAGCTCAGTTGGTAGAGCGGTGGACTGTAGTGGAGGATTCACAGTTATCCATAGGTCGCTGGTTCAAATCCGGCCCAGAGGACTGTTTTTCTAATCTCAGGAGCAAAGAGGCTCCAGAGCATGCCCACTCGGTCAGAACCTCCCTATGTTTTAAACCTATTTTAAAGGAAATTCATTTGCTCAGCTTCTAGTAGCTAGTTGATAATCATGGGATTCTTAGCCTTCGTAGGATAATGATATTTCTTCGAATTATAGTAAAATTGCTTGCTCTTACAGGCATTACTCGTTTAATGTGCTATATAGGTCACATAGTCGCACCAATATTCAGCCGTTTCATAGACATCTCGTTTTTAATACAAACGTAGAAACTACACCCCTGAGCCTATCGCTGCTACTTCATCGGCGAGAAACGCTTATTACAGAAAATTTAGACTAAACGAAGGTTCCACCGAGATTCGAACTCGGATCGCTGGATTCAGAGTCCAGAGTGCTAACCGTTACACCATGGAACCAGACAGGAGAATGGGACTCGTAAATACACTTAGCAGTGTTCTGACGTACTTCAGACACTTCCTACTTGCATTTTTTAACCTAATTGACACGATCGAGCATTATAAAACTTAATCTGGGCAATGTTTGCACTTGCAGCCGATGACTGCATTTCCTGTGCGTCTATATGGCAGCGCTGAGTAGCAGTGTGTGGAAACGAAAGACAGGGACGGACGTAAAGCAATCAGTACGAATAAGAAAGTATGCAGAGCCTCTGGTAGCTCAGTTGGTAGAGCGGTGGACTGTAGTGGAGGATTCACAGTTATCCATAGGTCGCTGGTTCAAATCCGGCCCAGAGGACTGTTTTTCTAATCTCAGGAGCAAAGAGGCTCCAGAGCATGCCCACTCGGTCAGAACCTCCCTATGTTTTAAACCTATTTTAAAGGAAATTCATTTGCTCAGCTTCTAGTAGCTAGTTGATAATCATGGGATTCTTAGCCTTCGTAGGATAATGATATTTCTTCGAATTATAGTAAAATTGCTTGCTCTTACAGGCATTACTCGTTTAATGTGCTATATAGGTCACATAGTCGCACCAATATTCAGCCGTTTCATAGACATCTCGTTTTTAATACAAACGTAGAAACTACACCCCTGAGCCTATCGCTGCTACTTCATCGGCGAGAAACGCTTATTACAGAAAATTTAGACTAAACGAAGGTTCCACCGAGATTCGAACTCGGATCGCTGGATTCAGAGTCCAGAGTGCTAACCGTTACACCATGGAACCAGACAGGAGAATGGGACTCGTAAATACACTTAGCAGTGTTCTGACGTACTTCAGACACTTCCTACTTGCATTTTTTAACCTAATTGACACGATCGAGCATTATAAAACTTAATCTGGGCAATGTTTGCACTTGCAGCCGATGACTGCATTTCCTGTGCGTCTATATGGCAGCGCTGAGTAGCAGTGTGTGGAAACGAAAGACAGGGACGGACGTAAAGCAATCAGTACGAATAAGAAAGTATGCAGAGCCTCTGGTAGCTCAGTTGGTAGAGCGGTGGACTGTAGTGGAGGATTCACAGTTATCCATAGGTCGCTGGTTCAAATCCGGCCCAGAGGACTGTTTTTCTAATCTCAGGAGCAAAGAGGCTCCAGAGCATGCCCACTCGGTCAGAACCTCCCTATGTTTTAAACCTATTTTAAAGGAAATTCATTTGCTCAGCTTCTAGTAGCTAGTTGATAATCATGGGATTCTTAGCCTTCGTAGGATAATGATATTTCTTCGAATTATAGTAAAATTGCTTGCTCTTACAGGCATTACTCGTTTAATGTGCTATATAGGTCACATAGTCGCACCAATATTCAGCCGTTTCATAGACATCTCGTTTTTAATACAAACGTAGAAACTACACCCCTGAGCCTATCGCTGCTACTTCATCGGCGAGAAACGCTTATTACAGAAAATTTAGACTAAACGAAGGTTCCACCGAGATTCGAACTCGGATCGCTGGATTCAGAGTCCAGAGTGCTAACCGTTACACCATTTTTTTTTTTTTTTTTTTTTTTTTTTTTTTTTTTTTTTTTTTTTTTTTTTTTTTTTTCATGTGTGTGTTCCCAAAATGCACCCAATCTGATTTTGCTAAATAAACTCGTCTTGAATCTGGATTAGCAATCACATGTCAACAACGAAAACTACAGAACGAACGTCTAAAAAATAAAACATAAACTTGTTGCGGCCTTGAACCACCGCTCAAATGTGCTCGTGGGTTTCATGTCCCAGCACTCTACTGAGTTTTTTTTTTTTTTTTTTTTTTTTTTTTTTTTTAATTTTTTTTTGAATCTGATTTCGAGTCAGACGCCTTAACCACTTTTTTTTTTTTTTTTTTGCTTAACCACTTTTTTTTTTTTTTTTAAATTGTCCAACGCCTTAACCACTTTTTTTTTTCTTTTTTTTTTTTTTTAACGCTCTCCCAAATTTTTTTATTTTTTTTTCTTTTTATTTTTTTTTTCTCTTTTTTTTTAGCGTTCTACCACTTTTTTTAAATTTTTTTTTAATGTTTTTTTTTTTTTTTTGGTTTGTTCCTTATCGTTTTTCGTTTGTTTTGACAAATTTTCCAAATGATATTTTTTTTTTGTTCCTTAATCTTTAATCTCTTAGTTCGTTGGATTGTGGTTAGTCGTTTGTCTTCTGTCCATCTTCGTTGTTCGTTTTCTTTCTTCGGGTTTGCATTTTTGTTGATTCAAATACACCAAATTATGTATATTGTCGGAAGAACTGCTACTGGGAAGGAAAAATTCGTGAAATTCAGACGTTGTCATATGCATCATACCCAGGAGACAAATGAGTGTCTTCGCAGAGAGTATATCCTTCGACTGTAGTACAGGGATGACGAATTGTTGTAACAGATGTCCCACTTGGCCATGTTCTATGGCATCCCAAGGACGACGTGAAGAAAATGTTGAAATGTTGACTGATACCGGGGACCATATTGGCTGGTTGTGCGCCAGTGTTGTGTTGAGAGATAGACTTGAAAATCTAAGACATTAGGGGCACTGCCGGACAGAATATAGTTGATAAAATGTCCCACGAGCCATAGGTAACTGTTATGTTTGGCAGCTGGGAAAAGTCGGAAATCTGGGCGCAGAATGTCGTGGATCTGAATCGCATGAGGCGCAGTCCGGTTAAGCACAGCGAGTTTTTTGCGCGTCCAGTTCCAGATGTGCACTTGGTCCTTGCAGACAAACAGATGAGCAATAGTCGCCACCACGTGGCACAAGCCGCAGTAGGGACTCGGTGCAAGATTAATCCTGTGTCGCTTTTCTTGCGTCGGTACAGTTTCAGTGACCACGTCATACCATTTGGAGCGAACATCTGTCGGAAGTGTCGGATTATGAATGTTAGTCCAAACGAGGGACCAATTGCAAGCCGGATACTTCTTTTCCAAGGGGCCAGGCAGTGACGGCCGAAGTAAGTGGCGGTACAGTTGAACTGTCGGCTTCTTGAAAAGCTCGTCGTCGAGATAGCTACTTTCTAGATAATACAGTGCTATATGCTGAAAGTGTGGGCTGACGCGGCCAATGTCCACAGGCGGAGATAAGTTGCGAGGGCGGAATAGCTGATAGAGCCGCTTCGTGACGGTGTCTTCGCTGGCGGTGAGTATACGCCATGAGCGTTTCAGATACAGAGCCAAGGCGTGAATGCCGGGGTTTTTCAAGCCGAGGCCTCCCATATCGCATGGCAAAGCTGTCGTAGTGAAGGAAACCTTAAAAATATTGAGCTTCCAGACGTACCAGGCGGCCGCCGCTAGAAGTGATCTTGCTACTGTGGTTGGCATGGGTAGGACGGCGGCAACAAACTGTAATTTGGAGAGGGCATAAGAATTGACGAAAAAGGCTCGCTGCAAACGATCGAGGTGTCGCATATTTTGGTCACGCAGGAGTGCTTTTATCGCCTGAATTTTGGGTATCCAATTTTTGTGAGACATGTCCAGTGGCCGGGCCGTGACGTAGAGACCAAGGTGTTTTCTAGTCTGTACACAGGGCAGCCAAGCGTCGCCCGTGAGCGGTCGTTCCTGACCAAGCGTTAAGACGGCGGATTTATTGACGTTTAACATTGCACCACTATCGCTTTGGAATTCCTCAAGAATGCACTTCGCTGCGGTGACATCGTGAACATCATTAAGGAGCACGCTGACATCGTCGGCGTATGCTTGGACCACAGACTTGACACCATAAAACTGGAATCCAGGTAGGCTATGATGTAGGCGGCGCAACAAGGGTTCCATGAGGATCGCATAAAGCGTCGTTGAGAGAGGGCAGCCTTGCTTGATACCCCGTGAGAGCTGGATGTACTCCGTCAATGTATTGTTGATCAGGAACCGTGTACGTGTACCACTGATACAGTTGTTGATGAGGTGGATAAAATTAAGACTGAAGCCCATTGTTTCCATCACGCTACTGAGATAACGATAGTCAGCCCGATCGTAAGCCTTGTCAAAATCGAGAAATGCTATGGCCATTGGAGTGCGGGTGTCCCAGGTGAGGGAGACTAGATCCCGATACAGCGCCAAAATGGTGGACAGTGAGCGGCCACGGATCGCACTCATTTGGTATGGTCCCAGAAGATCGGGTAACAGCTGCTGTAATCGGGCATTGAGGGCGCGCGTCAGAAGTTTAAAGTCCGCATTAAGCAAAGTAATGGGCCGCAGATCTTTGGTGGTGGTCGGCGTCGGCGTCTTAGGTAGTAAAACAGTTAACCCCTCTGTGAAGGCTTGGGGCAGAGCAATCCCACGTAGTATTTCATTGTACATCTCCGTGAGTCCGTCCCCTAATATAGACCAATATTTGACGTAAAACTCGACAGGGAGCCCGTCCGTGCCCGGAGATTTATTTCGTGGTGCGGCAAGCAGGGCATCCTTTAGTTCTTCGGTGGTAAAGGGAGCGAGCAAGTCCCGATTGTGGTCGTCGGTAATGCGGTACGGTGGGTGTCCAGAGTGATACCATTCTCGCACTTTCTTATGTGGTACACCCGCACGGGTGTAAAGTGCGGCAAAGTGGTTGGCAACATGGTTTTTGATGTCGCGTTGTTGGGTATAAAAAGCACCGTCGGCATCTTGCAACTTATGAAAAAGTTTCCTGCGCGCCGCATGTAATTGTTGGACGATATGGTGAACAGACGTCTGCTGTTGCGGTAAGTTGGTGAAATCACGTGCACGAATCTGGTGGCCGATAGCGTTCCGTCCCATCAACGATGTAATTTTCGCTTGGAGTCTGCGTACGTGCGTGATGTTATTAGGCACCTGATGATAATCCGGGTACAATTCTCGCAGGGCGCAGAAATAGAATTCAGTGATTTCCTTCTCACCGCGCGCGCGAATCCTGGCGTGGTGTTTGAGGCAAGTAATGAGTTTCCTCTTTGCATAAAGCGTCCACCAATCAATCCACGTGGGGTACGTGGGCCTGCGTGATGTTACGGAATGCCAAACCGACCGTATCTCACGCTCTAAAGTGGCGTCTTGTAAGAGGCGACAGTTGAGGTGCCATCGTCCGAAGCCTCTGTAAACCTTCTGCGGTGAGTGATTAAAGACGGTGTGGTAAGCGATATGGTCACTGAAATTAACGGGCCAATATTCGCAAGTTCCCACGTCGGCTAAAAGACCGCGGTGCACATAGATGCGATCTAACCTGCTGGAAGACGTCGGCGTAAAGTGAGTAAAGGCAACATCAGCTGGGTGTAAGGCCTCCCACGTGTCGACTAACTGCAATTCTGTGACCAGTGTCAGCAGTTCCTGACTGAAGTTAAAATTCGGCGTTTGATCGGAGCGGCGCAAAACGCAGTTAAAGTCACCACCCATAATAATACGCAGACGCAAGTCGGTGATTAAAGGCGCTATCTCTCCAGTATAAAACTCCTTCCTCGCCGCTCGCGCGCTGGAACCGGAAGGAGCGTACACATTAAGAAGGAGTACATCATGGAACTGGGCGGCAATGCCCCGTCCTGTAGGTAACATGGACAAACAAGAACATTCAATGCCTTCCCGATACAGAATGATGGTACCGGCCTCCGTTCCTATATTGACAATGGCGTCATAACCGGGGACGTCGGCTAGGAGTGGAGTCATTGCTTCCTGTACGAACAGAATATCTATATCAGCGGCCCGTAAATACTGTCGAAGGCTGTGGATTTTTGCTGGAGAGACAATGCGGTTTACATTCATAGTAGAAATCTTATAGGATTGTCGTGAACGGAGCGATATGGGACGACTGGTCATCGGCAGATGGAAACAGGTAAGATTTTTCTCCCTTCAGCAGTCGTCCGCTTCGGAGGTCGAATAAGTCTAGACGTCGCCGTCCGTGGAAGCTGCATTGCGCCGGGGCGTAAGCAGCGTATCACCAGTTGCCATCGGTTCGTCACGGTCGGGAGTGCCGGCCATATCTTCAGTGTCATCCGCCCAATTGACAACAGACACAGCCGTTGTCGCGCCTGCTGTGGCGGTTCCGGAACCGCATAGCGGGCCGTCACCCCGCGCATCCGGCACTTGGTCCGTCCGCGGTGGTGCACAAGTCTCTGCCCTCCCCGTGTCAAGGTTGGAGACATCATCGTCAATAGTCATGGGTGAGGCCAACGACGGAAGACAATCGTCGGTCCCCGAAGTGTCATCGCAGATCATGCGGCCTGCTTGTTTGGCCTTTTCACGCAAGAGGGGCGCCGATTGGGCTGCCTCAGGACGAGCGATCCGACGTTTCTTGTGTTTTTTCGGGGAGGACCTACCGACGGAGACTTCCGCATTCTCTAAAGGAAGAGGAAGAGCCCCTGTCTCTTGCCGTCTGTCAACATCGGTAGTAGCAGCCTCTACGCCGTCGACCCGAGCTGCCTCACGTGAGGCGTCACGGGGCGCCGCGTCTAGTAAGCCAGTGGCCGGCAAAGCTTCCTGAGTGGTAGATATTTCCATAGGTACGTCTCCGTCCTCCGTAATATCGGCCACACGAAGTCCCACGTCCACAGCCGGCGCCGTGGGTGTATTAGCACGGACCGCCGCTACATAAGTAGTCGGTAATAGTGTCGGTTGCGTGGGAGTGGCTAGTTCACCCGCAGGCAGCTGTGTTACACGTCGTTGGATGCACTGTGCTCGGACGTGTCCTGTGGAATTACAGCCGGAACATGTACGGGGCTGTCCCTCATACATGATTATCGCCCTATAGCCACAAATCGTTAGGTAGGATGGAATATGCCGTTGCAATTCGATCTTAATTTGCCGCACACCATTCAAGACAGGGTACTTATGGAACGAGGCCCACTTTTCGGCAATGTTACTGATAATTTTGCCGTAGGACTTAAGAGAAGCATTAATTTGTTCGGCCGTGATTTCAAAAGGCAACTCGAAAATCCTGACGGTGCGAATACCAAGACCAGCGTGGACAACAGTCACCTCACCCACATTTCCGTCACTGTGTCGAAATTTATAGGTACCGCCACATGACTCGATGATTTTGTCGCACAATTCGGGGTCACGCAATTTGATATAAACTGTGCTACTAACAATAGATAAATGGATACCAATGATATCGGTGGGGGGTAATTTTACGTCTTCATCAAGAAATCGTTCGACTTCGTAATACTTCGGTCGAGAGAAACTGCCATCAAACATAAACTTCAAAGTATCTTTTCGCTCTGGGTGATCCATGTTACGTTCTATTCGTTAACAACAAGATGTAATGCGCGCCGCAACGGCCCTCGACTCACCACGTGCCGCACCGCAAGCCGCAGCTGAGCACGTAAACAACGCTCCAGGCACGTCCGACTGGCACGACGGCCGCGCCTCGACTTAAACTACACCCCTGAGCCTATCGCTGCTACTTCATCGGCGAGAAACGCTTATTACAGAAAATTTAGACTAAACGAAGGTTCCACCGAGATTCGAACTCGGATCGCTGGATTCAGAGTCCAGAGTGCTAACCGTTACACCATGGAACCAGACAGGAGAATGGGACTCGTAAATACACTTAGCAGTGTTCTGACGTACTTCAGACACTTCCTACTTGCATTTTTTAACCTAATTGACACGATCGAGCATTATAAAACTTAATCTGGGCAATGTTTGCACTTGCAGCCGATGACTGCATTTCCTGTGCGTCTATATGGCAGCGCTGAGTAGCAGTGTGTGGAAACGAAAGACAGGGACGGACGTAAAGCAATCAGTACGAATAAGAAAGTATGCAGAGCCTCTGGTAGCTCAGTTGGTAGAGCGGTGGACTGTAGTGGAGGATTCACAGTTATCCATAGGTCGCTGGTTCAAATCCGGCCCAGAGGACTGTTTTTCTAATCTCAGGAGCAAAGAGGCTCCAGAGCATGCCCACTCGGTCAGAACCTCCCTATGTTTTAAACCTATTTTAAAGGAAATTCATTTGCTCAGCTTCTAGTAGCTAGTTGATAATCATGGGATTCTTAGCCTTCGTAGGATAATGATATTTCTTCGAATTATAGTAAAATTGCTTGCTCTTACAGTTCCGCTTTAGACGCCGTGCAGTGTGGACGTGCCTAGTCTTCCGCTCCGCCGTAGCGTTACGTATAGTGGACTATCGTTTTTGTTTACGTGTTGTGTTGCAACTTCTGAGAGTGTTTCTCCGTCGTTGTTTCGTACCTTGTGTTACTTTCTGTCCTTATTTCAGTGTTTTTTTGTGTAGCGGTTTCGGCCGCATATTTTGAAAATGTCGTCCCAGGTTATTCCTCGTCAGGCTACAGTTAGTTTTGCTTTTGACAAGTCAACCCGCCATGTGCAACCTAGTTCTCTTGAGATACATGATTGGTTGGTAGATACCTTTGGTGTTCATTCGGATCAGGTGCACACTGCTTATTTTGATACCGAACTATATGTTTTCTTTGTTAAGTTTATGGACCCACTTCAGGTTGATAAAATTCTTTCTAAATATGGTCATCAAGTTCTCTTTCGGCATCGGGATGATTCTGTAAGTACCGTGCTGCTTTCCAATGCTTCCATCACGTATACCAATGTTCGTGTTTACAACCTTCCACCGGAGGTGGATAATGTCTATCTTAAGGAGGGTCTACAGAAGTATGGTGATGTAAAGAGCATTCGCCTTGAACGCTGGTCAAGCCAACATCGCCTGCAATGTTACAGTGGTATTCGTGCAGTCGAAATGCACGTTAAGCAGAATATTCCATCTCACCTGCAGATCGGTGGATATCGTGTCCATGTAACATATAGTGGTCAGGTTGGCACCTGTTTTTTGTGCAATGAAAGTGGTCACGTGCGTACCGACTGTCCGCGGAGAGTTTTTGTTTTAAAAAATTCTCTCGAACAGCGTCGCAAGTTAACGGTCGCTGACCTCGTTGCAGGTGGTTCTGCTCTTGGTGTAGCACAGTCCAGTGGTAGTAGCGCCCCGCCACAGGTTTTGCGCACCCCTGACACAGAATTTCCTCCTTTGCGTGCTAAATCTGATGTTGTTCCGTCTGTCCCTCAGGTGGGTGTGCCACTTTTGAATAATAAGAGGCGTCGCCCACACGATGGAAATAGTACGGATGAGGATCTCCCTGAGATGCCCCAGTCCGAGCGACCGGCATCCTCCGAGCCACTGTGTACTGTAGCTGCTCCCTGCCCTCCTGAGGTAGCGGTTCCGGTGGCGGCTGCTGGCGCCCCTCCGGCCTCCGACGCAGCTTCTCTCGAGTCGGGTCGTCGGTCGGACCTGTTGGCGCCGTCTTCCGAACCGACTTCGATGTCACAACAAGTGGAGCCGCGACAACTTCCTGCTTCGCTGCCCCATACCTCTGCCAGCGGAGCTGCTCCGCTTCCTTCCAACTCTGCGGCCTCGGACCTTCCTGCTCACGTTTCGCCTCCGTGCAGTCCATGTTTGCCGGAAGCTAGTGCAGGTGTTGACCATTCCGTTTTGTCGGATGTTTCCCCCGCGACCCCGGATCCCGCATGTGGACCGGCGCGGGTGGTGTCGGATACAGAACTTGACCCTCCTACGTCACCGGCGGCTGAAGTTTCCTTGCCCGTCAGCCGACGCAAGTTACGCGTTCAGCCGAACGTTAATGCTGTTCGTAAAAAACCGAAACGTAAGGGATCCACGGAACGGGGTAGCAGTCCCCCTCCCTCGGATGCCTCCGTCACCCCTGCTATGGACTGTGACGCTGGTGCGTCGGTGTAGGTGATTTGTTTTCTCGCTTTTCTCTCTATGGTTCAAGCATACACCTTTCTTACCTTAAATGTTAACCGTATTGAGTCCGACGTTCGCATTGCCTCTTTGCGGCAGTTTATTTACGACGCCTGTGCGGACGTAGTGTTTTTGCAGGAAGTGTTGTTTTCTGATCTCTCTCTACCTGGATTTCAAACTGTTTTTAATGTCGCGCCGGAATATTCAACAGGAACTGCTCTTTTCTTTCGAGAAGGCATTCCTATTACTGACGTTGAATTCCTTGACTCTGGCCGTGGGATTGGTTGTCGTCTTTTTGATCTCCGCCTCATTGTTTTGTATGCCCCCTCTGGTTCGGGTCACACTGTGGCTCGATCGCGCTTTTATAAAGAAGAGCTTATTTATCTTTTGCGCCAGAGTCCTCGGAGTCTCCTGCTCGGAGGCGATTTTAATTGTGTTTTACGCCCTGCAGACCAGTCCCCCAATTTTAATTATTGCCGTGATTTACATGACTTAGTTCGTATGATGCATCTGCGTGATGTTTGGGAACACAAATATCCAACCCTGGTGAAATATACGTTTTTTACCGCGTCCTCATGCAGTAGACTCGACAGATTCTATTTATCTGATTTTTTATGTGATAAAATTCTTTCTGTCGATGTTATTCCTACTAGTTTTTCTGACCATTGTGCTTTTACTGCCACTGTAAATCTTAGTCACCAACCTGCAAAACTTTATCGTTCCCAGTGGATGTTAAATGTTTCCCACCTTGCCGACAGTGCTATGGATGATGTTATAAGTGGCGTGTGGGAGCGATGTCTTCGCTCTGTCCCGCGATACCCCTCCTTGCTGGTTTGGTGGACTGCGTTTGCCAAGCCCAAGATTCGTCAGACTTTGATTTTCTACTGTGCTGCTAGGGCGCGTGATTTTAAGAACACGTATGAATATTACTACTCTGTCCTGCGTGAACTATATGACGCGGCGGGTACCTCTCCTCTGCGGATCCATGATGTTCGTCGTATTAAAGCCAAGCTCTTGAGCCTTAAACGACGACAGATGGATGGTCTGCGAGTCAAGTCGAAACCTCACTCTCTTGTTGAAGGTGAACTGACATCCTTGTACCACCTGCTACGGCATCACACTCGTCGTCGTCGCTCCTTCATCTCTTCTCTTACGGTGGATGATGGACGGCAGCTTATTGCACAGGAGGAAATGGTTCGTGCTCTCCATCAGTATTACGCTAGTCTCTATTCTGCCGATGATTCTGGTGAGTCTCTTTCGGATGATGTCTTTGGGGATCTAACTGCGACGATCGCGCCTGACGCGAACGGCGAATTTCTCCGGGAGTTCCAGGTAGATGAGGTTTTCGATTTTATTGCTCGCTCTCCGTCCAGTAAATCGCCGGGTCCAGACGGCCTGCCTAAAGAATTTTATCTCCGTTTTTGGCCTCTTTTGGGTGGCATTTTTACGCAGATTTTAAATGAGATTGTCAGGGGGATGGATGTGCCTGCCGATTTTAAAGTAGGGAAAATTGTTTTAATTCCGAAGTCTTCTGGTCGTTTATCTGCTGCCAATCTTCGTCCGCTCACATTGCTGAATTTTGACTACAAGACAGCTGCTAGAGCGCTCAATAGCCGGTTGTCCTCTCTGCTTCGGGGTGTGATTGGTGCACATCAATGTTGTTTTCATGATAGATCTATTCTGACACCAGTAGCCGAATATCGGGATGTTGTCTCGGTTGCGGCGGTTACAAACGTACATTGTGCCTTTGCCTTCCTTGATTTTCATAAGGCTTTTGATCACGTCAGTCATGTGTTTTTAGATCGTGTTTTAGGTACAATAGGTTTTAACGCTTCATCACGTGGTGTTCTTGGCAATTTGTATAGGGGAATAACAGCTCGGGTGTCAGTCAATGGGCAGCTGACGCCGCCCATTGCTATCCGCCGCGGAGTGCCTCAGGGTAGTCCGCTCTCTATGTCTTTATTCGTATTGTCCCTGGAACCGCTGCTTCGGACTATTGCTCTCAAGCTTCAGGGTATGTCCCTCTCTGGTGGGAAGCTCTCGGTTAAGGCATATGCGGATGATGTCGTTGTTCTCCTCCGTCAACGTGATGATATCCCGTTGTTGAAAGGGGCAGTTGATGCATACTGTCGTGTCTCTGGAGCGCGTCTCAATCAGGGTAAATGTAAGATCCTTGATATTCGAGGATTTCGCGATGCTGACGTCCCTTGGGCCACTGTTGTCGATCGCCATACGTCCTTGGGGATTATCATTGATCGGTGTCCTCTAAAAATGGCGGCTCTCAATTGGAAATCTGTCACCGAGAAGATACAGGGGGCTCTGATGGTCCATGAGCAGCGCTCTGCTACCATTTTGCAAAAAGTCAGAATTTTAGACACCTACGTTCTATGTAAAGCTTATTATGTTGCTCAGCTGTTCCCACTTCCCATGATGGTGGCGAAAAGGTTGCGCCAATTGTCTAGCAGGTTTATATGGAAGGGCCATCTATTCAAGTTACGTTACGAGGTAATGACGAAACCGCGTCTCTCCGGAGGCTTGGGCCTCTCTGACATTACTCGCAAGGCGTCTGCTTTGTACGTCCGCCGAACGACTCTAATTGTTACGCAAGAAGTGACTTCCATTACATCCAGGCTTTTTACTGTTGTGCGTCCGGCGAGTCTTGCTCCACCTGTCGATGTCGGACGCCTAAATTTTAAGTTGAAACACATTCGGGAATTTTACATTGCGGTGAGTTACCTCGGTGACGTCTTCTTGCGGCGACCGGTGCCAACGACCAAGGGCTTGATTGCCCGCTGGGAGCGGCTGGCCGGTCCCAATCCAATAGAACTGGCGTCTCCATCTGTGTCCTGGAGGAACGTCTGGAAGAATGTTAGTCTGCCGATCCACTCTATGGCCGTGGCGTCCACGTGGTATAGGGTAATAAATAATTTGGTTCCCACCAATGTACGACTGCACCGTATTGGTCTTTCTGACACGGACACCTGTACTCGGTGTGGTCTCGTGGATACCCTTGAACATCGATTCACCTGCTGTGGGCACCTTGCTAATTGGCGTTGGCTCAGGAAACAACTTGCCTTTGTCACTAGGTCTGCTGAAGCCGCTTATACTATTGACATCATCGTCCGGCCCGATTCTTCCTTTTTTCCGCGAACGAAGCTCCATACCGTCATGTGGTTGATTGGCCATTTCGTACATTTTGTCAACAGTTGTCATGAAGAGGATGGACACCTAGCGTTTCGGCAGTACATGCTTACTGCTTACTGGCAGCGCTTGCGATTGCCAGGCCTCCGAGATGATTTTGCCAATATGCTTAGCCTGACATTTGAAAGAGAGGGTGTTGGCTAAGGTCACCTGTGTGAGCCATTTTCTTTTATACTGTTTCTGGATTTGCCGCCTTTATGTATGTTTCTTCTCTACACCAGGACTGAAGTTTCCGTGTTTTTTTTTGTTTTTTTTTTAATCTTTATTTCACAAAGCAGTCTACATTATATAGTCATGTTTTAGGATTTTAATTTCAGTAGTGTACTTCTTTTGAAGTGGCTGTGTTGTGGATGTTCCTTAATATATTTTTTTTTTTCAATAGACATATTTGTTAGAGGAATAATAATTACGCTTTCATTTGCTCATAATGAGCTGAGACTGAATTGCAGGCATTTATAAAAAAAAAAAAAAAAATCGGCTAGCGCGTTCGGCTGTTAACCGAAGGGTTGGTGGTTCGAGCCCACCCGGGGGCGAAATCGTTTTAACCGGCACCCAGGTGAGGACATACGTCAACTTTGTTAGAGATACACAGCTAGTGTGACAATTTGGCTGCGTTTGAGTGATGCCACAGAGCCTTATACACATTCAGCCAAGTGACACTGTAGGTAAAAACATGGCCCTACACAGACGTTCTACTGTTTTCCTTTTCATTCGTCATGTGTGACACTGCAGTAGAGGGACGCCCGCCACAAAAGTCGTATTCTTTACCTTCAATTTCAGCATATACGTCGCGAGTGCCATATGACAGGGCCTGTCTCTCGATGTCGATTTGTATTTGGTGTGTCTTAAGTGTCGGTCTGCAGTAGGCCGCTGTTGGCCGAGCGACGTGCAGTCGCCTTACATGAAGCCCCATGGGCAACGCCAGTGCCACTGTGGACAACAGCGCACTGTAGCCAGAGAGAGGAGCCGAAAGGCGCATTTCGCAGTCGAGCCACGCTATCCCACAAGCTGTGCACTAGGTCAGGATTGTGCAGACCGCAAACTTTTGGTGGGCCGACGCTCGTCGTCGATCGTAAGGGCGAAGCATTCAAGAGATTTGGAAAACGGCAATGTGGACACCCCCAGCAGCAGCTGTGTGCCAAATCCGATATCTGGTCGAGGGCTGCAAGATTCAGTATGATGACGTAACAATTTGGGGATAGCTCACAAAAAAAAAAAAAAAAAAAAAGTTGGTAGAGCGGTGGACTGTAGTGGAGGATTCACAGTTATCCATAGGTCGCTGGTTCAAATCCGGCCCAGAGGACTGTTTTTCTAATCTCAGGAGCAAAGAGGCTCCAGAGCATGCCCACTCGGTCAGAACCTCCCTATGTTTTAAACCTATTTTAAAGGAAATTCATTTGCTCAGCTTCTAGTAGCTAGTTGATAATCATGGGATTCTTAGCCTTCGTAGGATAATGATATTTCTTCGAATTATAGTAAAATTGCTTGCTCTTACAGGCATTACTCGTTTAATGTGCTATATAGGTCACATAGTCGCACCAATATTCAGCCGTTTCATAGACATCTCGTTTTTAATACAAACGTAGAAACTACACCCCTGAGCCTATCGCTGCTACTTCATCGGCGAGAAACGCTTATTACAGAAAATTTAGACTAAACGAAGGTTCCACCGAGATTCGAACTCGGATCGCTGGATTCAGAGTCCAGAGTGCTAACCGTTACACCATGGAACCAGACAGGAGAATGGGACTCGTAAATACACTTAGCAGTGTTCTGACGTACTTCAGACACTTCCTACTTGCATTTTTTAACCTAATTGACACGATCGAGCATTATAAAACTTAATCTGGGCAATGTTTGCACTTGCAGCCGATGACTGCATTTCCTGTGCGTCTATATGGCAGCGCTGAGTAGCAGTGTGTGGAAACGAAAGACAGGGACGGACGTAAAGCAATCAGTACGAATAAGAAAGTATGCAGAGCCTCTGGTAGCTCAGTTGGTAGAGCGGTGGACTGTAGTGGAGGATTCACAGTTATCCATAGGTCGCTGGTTCAAATCCGGCCCAGAGGACTGTTTTTCTAATCTCAGGAGCAAAGAGGCTCCAGAGCATGCCCACTCGGTCAGAACCTCCCTATGTTTTAAACCTATTTTAAAGGAAATTCATTTGCTCAGCTTCTAGTAGCTAGTTGATAATCATGGGATTCTTAGCCTTCGTAGGATAATGATATTTCTTCGAATTATAGTAAAATTGCTTGCTCTTACAGGCATTACTCGTTTAATGTGCTATATAGGTCACATAGTCGCACCAATATTCAGCCGTTTCATAGACATCTCGTTTTTAATACAAACGTAGAAACTACACCCCTGAGCCTATCGCTGCTACTTCATCGGCGAGAAACGCTTATTACAGAAAATTTAGACTAAACGAAGGTTCCACCGAGATTCGAACTCGGATCGCTGGATTCAGAGTCCAGAGTGCTAACCGTTACACCATGGAACCAGACAGGAGAATGGGACTCGTAAATACACTTAGCAGTGTTCTGACGTACTTCAGACACTTCCTACTTGCATTTTTTAACCTAATTGACACGATCGAGCATTATAAAACTTAATCTGGGCAATGTTTGCACTTGCAGCCGATGACTGCATTTCCTGTGCGTCTATATGGCAGCGCTGAGTAGCAGTGTGTGGAAACGAAAGACAGGGACGGACGTAAAGCAATCAGTACGAATAAGAAAGTATGCAGAGCCTCTGGTAGCTCAGTTGGTAGAGCGGTGGACTGTAGTGGAGGATTCACAGTTATCCATAGGTCGCTGGTTCAAATCCGGCCCAGAGGACTGTTTTTCTAATCTCAGGAGCAAAGAGGCTCCAGAGCATGCCCACTCGGTCAGAACCTCCCTATGTTTTAAACCTATTTTAAAGGAAATTCATTTGCTCAGCTTCTAGTAGCTAGTTGATAATCATGGGATTCTTAGCCTTCGTAGGATAATGATATTTCTTCGAATTATAGTAAAATTGCTTGCTCTTACAGGCATTACTCGTTTAATGTGCTATATAGGTCACATAGTCGCACCAATATTCAGCCGTTTCATAGACATCTCGTTTTTAATACAAACGTAGAAACTACACCCCTGAGCCTATCGCTGCTACTTCATCGGCGAGAAACGCTTATTACAGAAAATTTAGACTAAACGAAGGTTCCACCGAGATTCGAACTCGGATCGCTGGATTCAGAGTCCAGAGTGCTAACCGTTACACCATTTTTTTTTTTTTTTTTTTTTTTTTTTTTTTTTTTGAATCTGATTTCAAGTCAGACGCCTTAACCACTTTTTTTTTTTTTTTTTTTTGTTCTTTTTTTTTTTTTTTTTTTTTTTTTTTTTTGTTTTTTGTTTTTTTAACGCACCGCATTAGCGACCATTATTTGTATTTAGTTAGCACAGCTGCTGCTTTCTTACACATCTCACACGATATCGATGTACGCCTAAAACTCCAAAACAACACATTTAATTCATTTCAGAGTTACTTTCAGCTTCAACAACCATTCCTCTGATATTCATACGAAGCTAGGCATCGTCGTAACCCGTTACGTTCATTACGCAAGGCTCACGAGAGGGGCGCAGGTTGCATCCGCGTAGACACAAAATTTGGCGCCGCCCAGCGTGGGGCTCGCACCCACGACCCTGAGATTAAGAGTCTCATGCTCTACCGACTGAGCTAGCTTTTTTTTTTTTTTTTTTTTTTTTTTTTTTTAGTACTCTGCGCTAACCAATTGCGCCACTTTTTTTTTTTTTTTTTGTTGCTCTACGACTTTTTTTTTTTATTTTTCAGACGCCTTAACCACTTTTTTTTTATTTTTTTTTATTTCTTTTTTATTTTTTAAAGGAGAATAGAAGATTAACAGCATGAGGCGGGTGGAGGCAAAACGGGCAGGGGTCTGAGACTTGAGGCCTGGCCGTGATGTCTCCCCCCAGTCCCGTTGCTGTTGCTTCATGATAATATTCTTGACGGAGTATGGAAGCTATGCTTTGTGTTCATCCTACTCCTGAACCGATTGATCCTACATTTTAGACAAAAAATTTAGTTGATGTTGAGGCATTAGCAATTGAAGCTGATAGCTTGTAGCGTGTGCGGTATTTATTTAGTAGATATATATTATTCCCACTGCTTCTTGACAACAAAAAACATGCCTCTTTGTAGCAGAAAAGTAATCATGAAGCAATGGATGCTGATTGGGTATATTTGGTTGCTCATGTTCTAGTTTTTTTTTGTTTATATTAGTTTGTTTGTTTTATTTTCGCTTTTTTTTTTCTTGTAAGGGAAAGAAACTTCATTGAATGCAAAAAATAAGTGTTATGGTAAGGCACTATTGCCATAGCCTTATTGTCTTCTTGATAGGTATAATAATAATAAAAAAAAAAAAAAAAGGAGAAAAATCCTCTTCCATTAAAAGAATGAGACTTCCATATCTGTATCCTACGATGGTGATTTTTTGTTGTTTCTTGTTCTTATTTTTTTTTTTTTTTCTTTTTAACGTTTTTTTTTTCCGGCTTCTGCTGTGGAAACGAAACAAAATAGCCTTCTGAGTTAGCAGAGTATAATTGATGGTTATATGAAGCTGGAAAATTGTAATTTTTTCTTTTTCCTGGTTTTTAGAAAAACAAGCGTCCATTCGCTTAAAGAAATGATGTGTGTTTATCTCAGCCGCATGTCAACCAATGCCCAGTCGCTCAAATACTATTTTTAGCATATTGCCGTAGTTCTTCTTGTGATCTTTATATTTCAGGGCTCTATAAAAAGCAAACTTCAAGTTCACGGAAAACTCAATGGAATTGTCAGATCCTAGGTGATTAATTACGTAGTTCACATAGTGTCCCATTAACCAGTGGACGGAGTTGTTTTTTGCTGCGGGAAAATAGCGAGTCTGAGGCCTGAGGAATGTCACAGGGGGAAAATTTTCTACCGAAGACCTCGTAAGAAATGCAAGTTGTTCTCTAATCCAATTGCAGATTTGTAGATTCCCACCGCACGTTAATCTGTGCACTAACGTATCGATCAGTTTGCATTTAAGACATAGATTCGTTTCGCCAATGCCGATTGCATGTAGCCTTTCATTAGTGCTGATGGTCCCATTCACTGTTTTATACCATGTTGATTTGACGTCGGATGGAAGACCACGCATATGAATATTTTCCCATATGGCGTCCCAATCAAAATGTGGGTATTTGCTTTCTAATTTGTTTCTCCCCTCCATTTTCCTTCGATGACACAGAATATCGCGGGCCGTGATCCGTCGGGAGTTGATTATGGCATTGCCAAGATAGCTGAGTTCCACGAAATATACTCGAACGTGCTGGAGCCGGTTGTTGATTTTTTGCACATTCACCGGTGGCTGTAGACTTGCAGGCCTGACAACTTCAAATAATTTAGTTGTGATGCTGTCAGCGTGGTCGCTAAGGATAGTGGCGGTCCTTTTTATAAAAAGTGCAGACGCCTTATTTCGAATGTCAACTAAACCTAAACCTCCTTTCCTGGGATCTAAGGTCGCTGTTGTTGCAGCTACTCGGAATATTTCACCTCTCCACAGATAACTGGCAATGGTAGACATTATCTGTTTTCCAATCATTTTTGGTAACGGGAAGATCTGCGCTGTAAAGTAACCTTTGGAGAGGAGGCAGTTGTTAATGAAAAGTACCCTCTGAAACTGGTTCATATTACGGGAAAGGTTTTCTCTTGTTATTCCAAGAATTTGTCCTGACGTATTTCTCCAATTGATAGCTGCCATTTTCAATGGACAAGGCGTCAGCGTTATTCCCAGTGCTTTGCACTGGGTGACTTTTGTCGCCCAGGCTATTGTGGTGTGTTGAAAACCCCGTAGGTTTAAAAGTTTGCTTTTGTTTGCGTTGAGACTCGCTCCGGAGACGCTACAGTACTCCTTAATTAGTATATCCAATTGCGAAATGTCTTCGGCATTACGCACTACGACTCCGACATCATCGGCATAGGCGTTTATAACAGTTCGGTGAGCAGATAATGTGAGGCCAGTCAGGGTGACATGAACACTGCGGAGAAAAGGCTCTAAAGACAGCACGAAGAGGAGCATTGAGAGGGGGCTGCCTTGAGGCACGCCACGCCTGATCTGGATCTGCTTTGTCCTCTGGCTGTTGACTGAGATACAAGCTCTGATTCCTGTTGCAATATTTCTAATCACACTTAGGACGCGCTCATTAAAACCTATTTTCTTCAGTGTGGCATTAAGGAATCTATGATCCACACGATCAAAAGCTTTCTGGAAGTCAATAAACATGATAGCACATTTGATATTGGTCACAGCAGTGATTGCAATTACATCTCTATATTCAGCTATGCTTTTAAAAATACTCCTATTAGGAACACATGACTGGTATGGGCTTACTATCTTTGTAGCGAGCTGTGAGAGTCTGTTGTTTATAATTCTGCCGATGATTTTATAATCAGAGTTTAACAGAGAGATAGGACGAAAGTTATTAAGGTTTGTTTTTGCAGTAGTTTTTGGAATGAGTACTATTGTACTCTCTTTAAAGACAGAAGGTATCTGTTTTCCCTGAAGTACCTCGTTTGTGATTCGGGTAAACATGTCACCAATCAAAGGCCAGTATCGTATATAAAATTCAACAGGCAAACCATCCGGTCCCGGTGATTTCTTCAAAGGAGACTTGCAGATGGTTCTGTAGATTTCTTCGTTAGGACACTCGACGAGAAGGTTTTCGTTTTCCTCGTCCGACACCTGAGGAGCTATGGAACTAAGGTAATCATCGAAGGACTCTTCACATACAGGACTGACTGAGTATAGGTCTTCGTAATACTTGTGCACTGCATTGACGATGTCTCTCTGAGTCGTGAGTGTCTCGCCATTTTCAGACTGAAGTCCATCGATGAAGGTGCGTCTCCTATTTCTTTCGTGCCTCAGTAGATGGTACAAGGAAGCATGTTCATCCTCCACGACTGTTTTAGCCTTTGATTTTATTTTCAGACCCTCCATCTGCTGTCTTTTAATGCTGAGCAATTTGGCCTTGGTTCGCTTGATATCTATCAGACGGATGTTGGAAGTGTCTGCCTGCTCGTATAGATTTCGCAGCATGGTGTAATAAAATTCTATGGAATTTTTCAAGTCTTTCGATCGTTGTGCACCATAATGGATGAGAACTTTTCGCAGTTTAGGCTTTGCCCTGTTGCACCACCAGTCTAGTACTGATACATGCCTGTTTACGGAGCGGAGGCACATCGCCCACGCTTCTGTCAAACTTTCCTCGAGTCCGTCTTCCTGCATCAGTGACATGTTAAGGTGCCATTGACTTCTGAAACGACGAGTAGGTTGCGCAGTAAGGCTGACGGTAGCAAGCACGGCACTATGATCAGAAAAGTAGACAGGAGTCGTCTCCGCTTGAATGAAAGAGCTGACTAGACTTTGCGATATGTAGAGTCTGTCAATCCTACTTCGTGATTGAGGACCGACATATGTGAAAGCCACAAATGTGGGAGACGTTATTTCCCAAGCATCTTTAAGCTGTAAAACAGTGACAAAACGCTTCAATTCATTGCAGTTATTAAAATTTGGAACCTGGTCTTTTTTATTGATCACACAATTAAAATCACCGCCGATTATAAGATCCGTTGGGTTTTTCCGCAATAAATAAATGATCTCGTCTTTAAAGAACTGTGCTCTTGCCATTCTATTGGATGTGCCGGAAGGGGCATACAGATTGATAAGAGTAAAACCAAAGACTTTTATACCTATCGCTCTGCCGGATTCCAATCTTTCAATGTCTGTGACAGGGATCCCCTCCCTGACTAAAATTGCTGTCCCTATGTTAGTGTCAAGCGAGACATTTGAAATAGACAAATATCCTGGCACTGTAAGGTTCGGGAGAACAACTTCTTGTAGGAAAACAATGTCCGTCCCTGACTCATATAGGTACTCTTTGAGCGCCGCAATTTTAGTCGTCGATGTAATCCTGTTAATATTGATAGTTGCAAAAGTATACGCCTGGGACATTTAGTTTACAAAAAATGTACATAAAGGAATAAAAAAAATTTGTAAAATAATGAGAAAAACAGGGAGCTGTGTCGCTTCTAGAAGGGATAAAATATTCCACGTCAACAAGCACCTGCAAGAATAATCTACAGAAAAATACCTATGAGTATGGAAAATACATGAACCACTGCGTTTGGTTCCTCCGAAAAATGACTAAGACAATAGGACAATCAGAACATAAAGCGGTTCAACGATATTTTTTCCCCTTTTTTTTTTTTTTTGTTGAAATGTGATCCTCAGTTTGGTGGAGTATTCCTAAGTTCTCGGGTTTTAGTTTTGCAGAGGGGCTTTCCATCACTAATGGTACTTGAAGGTACATCCTTAGGTTTTTCCGTAATAATTTCATACAGGACATTCTTGGCCGTTGCGTCATCTTTTCCAGGTTGTTGTTTGCTTTGGTTACGGGAAGCTTTGAGATTAGGTTGCGGTTTGAGTCTACGTCTTTGGACATCGTGGGTCAACGCACCGTCCTTCGCGTTGTCTATCTTCACCACCGTTGAGACCGAAGCTGCCTCAACAGTGTCCTGTTCATGACGTCCACGTCCTTGTCCTTCCGGCACTAACTCCAGGGCACTGACTGAATCGGTTGGTTGGGGGTCGGTGAGTTCGTGAATGCGGTTCTGCTCCGTCACCTCATGGGGTTCGGAGTGCGGCACGTCCGTCGCCGCGACAACCGTTACTGCTTCGCCTCCGTGGTCGGTTGGTACCTGTGCGGCAGCCGACAGCGGTTGGGTTGTCTTAGCCGCTGTCGTCATTTCCATACATGTACTGTCTGTTTCCTCTAACACATCTGCGTCACACTGCTTCTGTTTGCGGGTGGAGGGGGAGTTGCGGGAGGACTCGCCGTCCGAGCCGTCATCAGTCACCTCCAACGGTCGTTTCTTATTCTGAAGATCGCATTCGGGAACAGAAGGGTGACTTGTTATTACTTGCAGAGGTGGGAACTCTGTGTTAGTTACAGCGGGCATTGTAGAAGTACCTGCACCACTGCCATTAGTAGAAGGAGGGGAGTTGCTGCTTGGTAAGACGTCGCTAAGGGTCAATTTTTGACGCTGTGTTAGATTATTCCGGAGGACAAAAACACGGCGTGGACAATCTTGTCTGAAATGACCCGTCTCGTTACAAATATTACACGTACGCTCCTGTCCAGAATAAACAACATGTGCTTTATGACCTGCAACAGATATATGGGACGGAATATTGGCTTTCACCTCCATTTCGACGGACCTAATGCCATTATAACACTGTATCTTGTACAGCTTCGACCATCTTTCGTTATAGATGGATTTAACTTCCCCATATTTAGATAGAGCGTCTTTGATCAACTGATTGTCAACTTCGATAGGAACGTTCAAAATCCTCACATTGGTGTACATGATATCAGCTTTTCGTACAGAAACATTACTTGTTGAACCATCTCGATGAACAAATTCAACAGAATTACCCCATTTTGCAATTAACTTATCGACAGTCACGGAGTTCAGAAATTTAACATAAACACAGTATTTTTCAGCATCTAACTGCGTGGTGTGAACAGAGTCAGAATTGATACAGATTACCTCGGTGAGCCAGTCATGGATCTCCAGTGCAGTGGGTTGGACCGGCCGGGTTTCCTTCTCGAACGAGAAGACTAACGTATTCTTCCTGACGGTGTCAGACATGATCTTCTGTGCCGACGAAATTCCGGTACAAACCGAAATCGCGACGAAGAACGAAACGGAGAATGGACAATAACACTTCACAAACACTTATCAGGACCACCAAATGCAATAACACTACGAAAATGCACAGACAGCTGTACGGAAACACAAAACACCGGCGATTGCGCTAGCGTGTGCGGAGCAAGCAACAAGCACGTCCGACCGCGGCGACGGCTAAAGCCAGAATGTGGAACCAGACGGGAGAATGGGACTCGTAAATACACTTAGCAGTGTTCTGACGTACTTCAGACACTTCCTACTTGCATTTTTTAACCTAATTGACACGATCGAGCATTATAAAACTTAATCTGGGCAATGTTTGCACTTGCAGCCGATGACTGCATTTCCTGTGCGTCTATATGGCAGCGCTGAGTAGCAGTGTGTGGAAACGAAAGACAGGGACGGACGTAAAGCAATCAGTACGAATAAGAAAGTATGCAGAGCCTCTGGTAGCTCAGTTGGTAGAGCGGTGGACTGTAGTGGAGGATTCACAGTTATCCATAGGTCGCTGGTTCAAATCCGGCCCAGAGGACTGTTTTTCTAATCTCAGGAGCAAAGAGGCTCCAGAGCATGCCCACTCGGTCAGAACCTCCCTATGTTTTAAACCTATTTTAAAGGAAATTCATTTGCTCAGCTTCTAGTAGCTAGTTGATAATCATGGGATTCTTAGCCTTCGTAGGATAATGATATTTCTTCGAATTATAGTAAAATTGCTTGCTCTTACAGGCATTACTCGTTTAATGTGCTATATAGGTCACATAGTCGCACCAATATTCAGCCGTTTCATAGACATCTCGTTTTTAATACAAACGTAGAAACTACACCCCTGAGCCTATCGCTGCTACTTCATCGGCGAGAAACGCTTATTACAGAAAATTTAGACTAAACGAAGGTTCCACCGAGATTCGAACTCGGATCGCTGGATTCAGAGTCCAGAGTGCTAACCGTTACACCATGGAACCAGACAGGAGAATGGGACTCGTAAATACACTTAGCAGTGTTCTGACGTACTTCAGACACTTCCTACTTGCATTTTTTAACCTAATTGACACGATCGAGCATTATAAAACTTAATCTGGGCAATGTTTGCACTTGCAGCCGATGACTGCATTTCCTGTGCGTCTATATGGCAGCGCTGAGTAGCAGTGTGTGGAAACGAAAGACAGGGACGGACGTAAAGCAATCAGTACGAATAAGAAAGTATGCAGAGCCTCTGGTAGCTCAGTTGGTAGAGCGGTGGACTGTAGTGGAGGATTCACAGTTATCCATAGGTCGCTGGTTCAAATCCGGCCCAGAGGACTGTTTTTCTAATCTCAGGAGCAAAGAGGCTCCAGAGCATGCCCACTCGGTCAGAACCTCCCTATGTTTTAAACCTATTTTAAAGGAAATTCATTTGCTCAGCTTCTAGTAGCTAGTTGATAATCATGGGATTCTTAGCCTTCGTAGGATAATGATATTTCTTCGAATTATAGTAAAATTGCTTGCTCTTACAGGCATTACTCGTTTAATGTGCTATATAGGTCACATAGTCGCACCAATATTCAGCCGTTTCATAGACATCTCGTTTTTAATACAAACGTAGAAACTACACCCCTGAGCCTATCGCTGCTACTTCATCGGCGAGAAACGCTTATTACAGAAAATTTAGACTAAACGAAGGTTCCACCGAGATTCGAACTCGGATCGCTGGATTCAGAGTCCAGAGTGCTAACCGTTACACCATGGAACCAGACAGGAGAATGGGACTCGTAAATACACTTAGCAGTGTTCTGACGTACTTCAGACCCTTCCTACTTGCATTTTTTAACCTAATTGACACGATCGAGCATTATAAAACTTAATCTGGGCAATGTTTGCACTTGCAGCCGATGACTGCATTTCCTGTGCGTCTATATGGCAGCGCTGAGTAGCAGTGTGTGGAAACGAAAGACAGGGACGGACGTAAAGCAATCAGTACGAATAAGAAAGTATGCAGAGCCTCTGGTAGCTCAGTTGGTAGAGCGGTGGACTGTAGTGGAGGATTCACAGTTATCCATAGGTCGCTGGTTCAAATCCGGCCCAGAGGACTGTTTTTCTAATCTCAGGAGCAAAGAGGCTCCAGAGCATGCCCACTCGGTCAGAACCTCCCTATGTTTTAAACCTATTTTAAAGGAAATTCATTTGCTCAGCTTCTAGTAGCTAGTTGATAATCATGGGATTCTTAGCCTTCGTAGGATAATGATATTTCTTCGAATTATAGTAAAATTGCTTGCTCTTACAGGCATTACTCGTTTAATGTGCTATATAGGTCACATAGTCGCACCAATATTCAGCCGTTTCATAGACATCTCGTTTTTAATACAAACGTAGAAACTACACCCCTGAGCCTATCGCTGCTACTTCATCGGCGAGAAACGCTTATTACAGAAAATTTAGACTAAACGAAGGTTCCACCGAGATTCGAACTCGGATCGCTGGATTCAGAGTCCAGAGTGCTAACCGTTACACCATGGAACCAGACAGGAGAATGGGACTCGTAAATACACTTAGCAGTGTTCTGACGTACTTCAGACACTTCCTACTTGCATTTTTTAACCTAATTGACACGATCGAGCATTATAAAACTTAATCTGGGCAATGTTTGCACTTGCAGCCGATGACTGCATTTCCTGTGCGTCTATATGGCAGCGCTGAGTAGCAGTGTGTGGAAACGAAAGACAGGGACGGACGTAAAGCAATCAGTACGAATAAGAAAGTATGCAGAGCCTCTGGTAGCTCAGTTGGTAGAGCGGTGGACTGTAGTGGAGGATTCACAGTTATCCATAGGTCGCTGGTTCAAATCCGGCCCAGAGGACTGTTTTTCTAATCTCAGGAGCAAAGAGGCTCCAGAGCATGCCCACTCGGTCAGAACCTCCCTATGTTTTAAACCTATTTTAAAGGAAATTCATTTGCTCAGCTTCTAGTAGCTAGTTGATAATCATGGGATTCTTAGCCTTCGTAGGATAATGATATTTCTTCGAATTATAGTAAAATTGCTTGCTCTTACAGGCATTACTCGTTTAATGTGCTATATAGGTCACATAGTCGCACCAATATTCAGCCGTTTCATAGACATCTCGTTTTTAATACAAACGTAGAAACTACACCCCTGAGCCTATCGCTGCTACTTCATCGGCGAGAAACGCTTATTACAGAAAATTTAGACTAAACGAAGGTTCCACCGAGATTCGAACTCGGATCGCTGGATTCAGAGTCCAGAGTGCTAACCGTTACACCATGGAACCAGACAGGAGAATGGGACTCGTAAATACACTTAGCAGTGTTCTGACGTACTTCAGACACTTCCTACTTGCATTTTTTAACCTAATTGACACGATCGAGCATTATAAAACTTAATCTGGGCAATGTTTGCACTTGCAGCCGATGACTGCATTTCCTGTGCGTCTATATGGCAGCGCTGAGTAGCAGTGTGTGGAAACGAAAGACAGGGACGGACGTAAAGCAATCAGTACGAATAAGAAAGTATGCAGAGCCTCTGGTAGCTCAGTTGGTAGAGCGGTGGACTGTAGTGGAGGATTCACAGTTATCCATAGGTCGCTGGTTCAAATCCGGCCCAGAGGACTGTTTTTCTAATCTCAGGAGCAAAGAGGCTCCAGAGCATGCCCACTCGGTCAGAACCTCCCTATGTTTTAAACCTATTTTAAAGGAAATTCATTTGCTCAGCTTCTAGTAGCTAGTTGATAATCATGGGATTCTTAGCCTTCGTAGGATAATGATATTTCTTCGAATTATAGTAAAATTGCTTGCTCTTACAGGCATTACTCGTTTAATGTGCTATATAGGTCACATAGTCGCACCAATATTCAGCCGTTTCATAGACATCTCGTTTTTAATACAAACGTAGAAACTACACCCCTGAGCCTATCGCTGCTACTTCATCGGCGAGAAACGCTTATTACAGAAAATTTAGACTAAACGAAGGTTCCACCGAGATTCGAACTCGGATCGCTGGATTCAGAGTCCAGAGTGCTAACCGTTACACCATGGAACCAGACAGGAGAATGGGACTCGTAAATACACTTTGCAGTGTTCTGACGTACTTCAGACACTTCCTACTTGCATTTTTTAACCTAATTGACACGATCGAGCATTATAAAACTTAATCTGGGCAATGTTTGCACTTGCAGCCGATGACTGCATTTCCTGTGCGTCTATATGGCAGCGCTGAGTAGCAGTGTGTGGAAACGAAAGACAGGGACGGACGTAAAGCAATCAGTACGAATAAGAAAGTATGCAGAGCCTCTGGTAGCTCAGTTGGTAGAGCGGTGGACTGTAGTGGAGGATTCACAGTTATCCATAGGTCGCTGGTTCAAATCCGGCCCAGAGGACTGTTTTTCTAATCTCAGGAGCAAAGAGGCTCCAGAGCATGCCCACTCGGTCAGAACCTCCCTATGTTTTAAACCTATTTTAAAGGAAATTCATTTGCTCAGCTTCTAGTAGCTAGTTGATAATCATGGGATTCTTAGCCTTCGTAGGATAATGATATTTCTTCGAATTATAGTAAAATTGCTTGCTCTTACAGGCATTACTCGTTTAATGTGCTATATAGGTCACATAGTCGCACCAATATTCAGCCGTTTCATAGACATCTCGTTTTTAATACAAACGTAGAAACTACACCCCTGAGCCTATCGCTGCTACTTCATCGGCGAGAAACGCTTATTACAGAAAATTTAGACTAAACGAAGGTTCCACCGAGATTCGAACTCGGATCGCTGGATTCAGAGTCCAGAGTGCTAACCGTTACACCATGGAACCAGACAGGAGAATGGGACTCGTAAATACACTTTGCAGTGTTCTGACGTACTTCAGACACTTCCTACTTGCATTTTTTAACCTAATTGACACGATCGAGCATTATAAAACTTAATCTGGGCAATGTTTGCACTTGCAGCCGATGACTGCATTTCCTGTGCGTCTATATGGCAGCGCTGAGTAGCAGTGTGTGGAAACGAAAGACAGGGACGGACGTAAAGCAATCAGTACGAATAAGAAAGTATGCAGAGCCTCTGGTAGCTCAGTTGGTAGAGCGGTGGACTGTAGTGGAGGATTCACAGTTATCCATAGGTCGCTGGTTCAAATCCGGCCCAGAGGACTGTTTTTCTAATCTCAGGAGCAAAGAGGCTCCAGAGCATGCCCACTCGGTCAGAACCTCCCTATGTTTTAAACCTATTTTAAAGGAAATTCATTTGCTCAGCTTCTAGTAGCTAGTTGATGATCATGGGATTCTTAGCCTTCGTAGGATAATGATATTTCTTCGAATTATAGTAAAATTGCTTGCTCTTACAGGCATTACTCGTTTAATGTGCTATATAGGTCACATAGTCGCACCAATATTCAGCCGTTTCATAGACATCTCGTTTTTAATACAAACGTAGAAACTACACCCCTGAGCCTATCGCTGCTACTTCATCGGCGAGAAACGCTTATTACAGAAAATTTAGACTAAACGAAGGTTCCACCGAGATTCGAACTCGGATCGCTGGATTCAGAGTCCAGAGTGCTAACCGTTACACCATGGAACCAGACAGGAGAATGGGACTCGTAAATACACTTAGCAGTGTTCTGACGTACTTCAGACACTTCCTACTTGCATTTTTTAACCTAATTGACACGATCGAGCATTATAAAACTTAATCTGGGCAATGTTTGCACTTGCAGCCGATGACTGCATTTCCTGTGCGTCTATATGGCAGCGCTGAGTAGCAGTGTGTGGAAACGAAAGACAGGGACGGACGTAAAGCAATCAGTACGAATAAGAAAGTATGCAGAGCCTCTGGTAGCTCAGTTGGTAGAGCGGTGGACTGTAGTGGAGGATTCACAGTTATCCATAGGTCGCTGGTTCAAATCCGGCCCAGAGGACTGTTTTTCTAATCTCAGGAGCAAAGAGGCTCCAGAGCATGCCCACTCGGTCAGAACCTCCCTATGTTTTAAACCTATTTTAAAGGAAATTCATTTGCTCAGCTTCTAGTAGCTAGTTGATGATCATGGGATTCTTAGCCTTCGTAGGATAATGATATTTCTTCGAATTATAGTAAAATTGCTTGCTCTTACAGGCATTACTCGTTTAATGTGCTATATAGGTCACATAGTCGCACCAATATTCAGCCGTTTCATAGACATCTCGTTTTTAATACAAACGTAGAAACTACACCCCTGAGCCTATCGCTGCTACTTCATCGGCGAGAAACGCTTATTACAGAAAATTTAGACTAAACGAAGGTTCCACCGAGATTCGAACTCGGATCGCTGGATTCAGAGTCCAGAGTGCTAACCGTTACACCATGGAACCAGACAGGAGAATGGGACTCGTAAATACACTTAGCAGTGTTCTGACGTACTTCAGACACTTCCTACTTGCATTTTTTAACCTAATTGACACGATCGAGCATTATAAAACTTAATCTGGGCAATGTTTGCACTTGCAGCCGATGACTGCATTTCCTGTGCGTCTATATGGCAGCGCTGAGTAGCAGTGTGTGGAAACGAAAGACAGGGACGGACGTAAAGCAATCAGTACGAATAAGAAAGTATGCAGAGCCTCTGGTAGCTCAGTTGGTAGAGCGGTGGACTGTAGTGGAGGATTCACAGTTATCCATAGGTCGCTGGTTCAAATCCGGCCCAGAGGACTGTTTTTCTAATCTCAGGAGCAAAGAGGCTCCAGAGCATGCCCACTCGGTCAGAACCTCCCTATGTTTTAAACCTATTTTAAAGGAAATTCATTTGCTCAGCTTCTAGTAGCTAGTTGATAATCATGTGATTCTTAGCCTTCGTAGGATAATGATATTTCTTCGAATTATAGTAAAATTGCTTGCTCTTACAGGCATTACTCGTTTAATGTGCTATATAGGTCACATAGTCGCACCAATATTCAGCCGTTTCATAGACATCTCGTTTTTAATACAAACGTAGAAACTACACCCCTGAGCCTATCGCTGCTACTTCATCGGCGAGAAACGCTTATTACAGAAAATTTAGACTAAACGAAGGTTCCACCGAGATTCGAACTCGGATCGCTGGATTCAGAGTCCAGAGTGCTAACCGTTACACCATGGAACCAGACAGGAGAATGGGACTCGTAAATACACTTAGCAGTGTTCTGACGTACTTCAGACACTTCCTACTTGCATTTTTTAACCTAATTGACACGATCGAGCATTATAAAACTTAATCTGGGCAATGTTTGCACTTGCAGCCGATGACTGCATTTCCTGTGCGTCTATATGGCAGCGCTGAGTAGCAGTGTGTGGAAACGAAAGACAGGGACGGACGTAAAGCAATCAGTACGAATAAGAAAGTATGCAGAGCCTCTGGTAGCTCAGTTGGTAGAGCGGTGGACTGTAGTGGAGGATTCACAGTTATCCATAGGTCGCTGGTTCAAATCCGGCCCAGAGGACTGTTTTTCTAATCTCAGGAGCAAAGAGGCTCCAGAGCATGCCCACTCGGTCAGAACCTCCCTATGTTTTAAACCTATTTTAAAGGAAATTCATTTGCTCAGCTTCTAGTAGCTAGTTGATAATCATGGGATTCTTAGCCTTCGTAGGATAATGATATTTCTTCGAATTATAGTAAAATTGCTTGCTCTTACAGGCATTACTCGTTTAATGTGCTATATAGGTCACATAGTCGCACCAATATTCAGCCGTTTCATAGACATCTCGTTTTTAATACAAACGTAGAAACTACACCCCTGAGCCTATCGCTGCTACTTCATCGGCGAGAAACGCTTATTACAGAAAATTTAGACTAAACGAAGGTTCCACCGAGATTCGAACTCGGATCGCTGGATTCAGAGTCCAGAGTGCTAACCGTTACACCATGGAACCAGACAGGAGAATGGGACTCGTAAATACACTTAGCAGTGTTCTGACGTACTTCAGACACTTCCTACTTGCATTTTTTAACCTAATTGACACGATCGAGCATTATAAAACTTAATCTGGGCAATGTTTGCACTTGCAGCCGATGACTGCATTTCCTGTGCGTCTATATGGCAGCGCTGAGTAGCAGTGTGTGGAAACGAAAGACAGGGACGGACGTAAAGCAATCAGTACGAATAAGAAAGTATGCAGAGCCTCTGGTAGCTCAGTTGGTAGAGCGGTGGACTGTAGTGGAGGATTCACAGTTATCCATAGGTCGCTGGTTCAAATCCGGCCCAGAGGACTGTTTTTCTAATCTCAGGAGCAAAGAGGCTCCAGAGCATGCCCACTCGGTCAGAACCTCCCTATGTTTTAAACCTATTTTAAAGGAAATTCATTTGCTCAGCTTCTAGTAGCTAGTTGATAATCATGGGATTCTTAGCCTTCGTAGGATAATGATATTTCTTCGAATTATAGTAAAATTGCTTGCTCTTACAGGCATTACTCGTTTAATGTGCTATATAGGTCACATAGTCGCACCAATATTCAGCCGTTTCATAGACATCTCGTTTTTAATACAAACGTAGAAACTACACCCCTGAGCCTATCGCTGCTACTTCATCGGCGAGAAACGCTTATTACAGAAAATTTAGACTAAACGAAGGTTCCACCGAGATTCGAACTCGGATCGCTGGATTCAGAGTCCAGAGTGCTAACCGTTACACCATGGAACCAGACAGGAGAATGGGACTCGTAAATACACTTAGCAGTGTTCTGACGTACTTCAGACACTTCCTACTTGCATTTTTTAACCTAATTGACACGATCGAGCATTATAAAACTTAATCTGGGCAATGTTTGCACTTGCAGCCGATGACTGCATTTCCTGTGCGTCTATATGGCAGCGCTGAGTAGCAGTGTGTGGAAACGAAAGACAGGGACGGACGTAAAGCAATCAGTACGAATAAGAAAGTATGCAGAGCCTCTGGTAGCTCAGTTGGTAGAGCGGTGGACTGTAGTGGAGGATTCACAGTTATCCATAGGTCGCTGGTTCAAATCCGGCCCAGAGGACTGTTTTTCTAATCTCAGGAGCAAAGAGGCTCCAGAGCATGCCCACTCGGTCAGAACCTCCCTATATTTTAAACCTATTTTAAAGGAAATTCATTTGCTCAGCTTCTAGTAGCTAGTTGATAATCATGGGATTCTTAGCCTTCGTAGGATAATGATATTTCTTCGAATTATAGTAAAATTGCTTGCTCTTACAGGCATTACTCGTTTAATGTGCTATATAGGTCACATAGTCGCACCAATATTCAGCCGTTTCATAGACATCTCGTTTTTAATACAAACGTAGAAACTACACCCCTGAGCCTATCGCTGCTACTTCATCGGCGAGAAACGCTTATTACAGAAAATTTAGACTAAACGAAGGTTCCACCGAGATTCGAACTCGGATCGCTGGATTCAGAGTCCAGAGTGCTAACCGTTACACCATGGAACCAGACAGGAGAATGGGACTCGTAAATACACTTAGCAGTGTTCTGACGTACTTCAGACACTTCCTACTTGCATTTTTTAACCTAATTGACACGATCGAGCATTATAAAACTTAATCTGGGCAATGTTTGCACTTGCAGCCGATGACTGCATTTCCTGTGCGTCTATATGGCAGCGCTGAGTAGCAGTGTGTGGAAACGAAAGACAGGGACGGACGTAAAGCAATCAGTACGAATAAGAAAGTATGCAGAGCCTCTGGTAGCTCAGTTGGTAGAGCGGTGGACTGTAGTGGAGGATTCACAGTTATCCATAGGTCGCTGGTTCACATCCGGCCCAGAGGACTGTTTTTCTAATCTCAGGAGCAAAGAGGCTCCAGAGCATGCCCACTCGGTCAGAACCTCCCTATGTTTTAAACCTATTTTAAAGGAAATTCATTTGCTCAGCTTCTAGTAGCTAGTTGATAATCATGGGATTCTTAGCCTTCGTAGGATAATGATATTTCTTCGAATTATAGTAAAATTGCTTGCTCTTACAGGCATTACTCGTTTAATGTGCTATATAGGTCACATAGTCGCACCAATATTCAGCCGTTTCATAGACATCTCGTTTTTAATACAAACGTAGAAACTACACCCCTGAGCCTATCGCTGCTACTTCATCGGCGAGAAACGCTTATTACAGAAAATTTAGACTAAACGAAGGTTCCACCGAGATTCGAACTCGGATCGCTGGATTCAGAGTCCAGAGTGCTAACCGTTACACCATGGAACCAGACAGGAGAATGGGACTCGTAAATACACTTAGCAGTGTTCTGACGTACTTCAGACACTTCCTACTTGCATTTTTTAACCTAATTGACACGATCGAGCATTATAAAACTTAATCTGGGCAATGTTTGCACTTGCAGCCGATGACTGCATTTCCTGTGCGTCTATATGGCAGCGCTGAGTAGCAGTGTGTGGAAACGAAAGACAGGGACGGACGTAAAGCAATCAGTACGAATAAGAAAGTATGCAGAGCCTCTGGTAGCTCAGTTTTTCACACAGTCGTGCTCCGGCACTCGGCCAGTGCACATCGCGCGGTGTCGGGCGGTAGCGCGGGCCAGTGTTTACGTCGCGAGCAGTGCTGCGGTGGCGAGCTGCGCAGCGTGTGCGAGCGCTGTTAACGTTTGTTTCTGTACCACTGTTGTAAGTAAGATGTCGACAATTAACAGAGCGAACAGCGTTCAGTGTGTTTTCGATCGTGCTGCCTTGCGACCGACGGCTTTCGAAATCCATGAGTGGATTTTTGAGGATCTGAAATTGCCGGAAGATATAGTCGACACGTTCCAGTTGGACTTTGTGCAGTACTCGTTATTTATCAAATTTATTTCGAGTGACACTTATGAGAAATTCGTTGAGGAGCATGCTGGTGTGAGACCATTTCGTCATAATGATGGCAGTATTAGCAATGTCCAAATCGTGCCTTCGGGATACGGAGTGAGAACCGTCAGGGTATTTAATGTGCCACCTGAGTGCCCTAATGACCTGATAGCACGTTCTCTGTCACTGTACGGCGTTGTTTTGTCGGTTACCAATGAAAAATGGTCGAGTGCATATCGCTACCAAGTTAACAGCGGGGTGCGAAGTGTACGTGTGGACTTAAAAAAGCATATACCTTCGTATGTTACCATTGGCGGCTGTCGTGCACAGGTAACTTACATTGGACAACCCCCTACCTGTTCGATCTGCCATTCAACAGAACATCTGCGGATGAACTGTACACGTCGACGTCCATTTCAACTTCCACGGGAACGTCCTGCAGACGGTAGTGAAAAGCTTGTTCCGCTATTGAGTGAGGTAGTCGCGGGGACGGTACCACCACCTCGGCAGCCGGAACGTGTTAGCGAGGCGGAGATGCCAGTTCAGGTGGAATGCAGTGCCCAAGACATTTGCGGTAGGACGGACGTCGATCCGGCACCGTCATCCTCACCGGGGCAGTTACCGCTGGATAAGAACGATGCGCCAGCCACCTCTGAAACTAAGCCGTGTGAGATACAGGAGCGGGTGCAGATCAGTTTGCCTGAACCGCCCCTATCGGTAGAGACTGCAGCAGACACGAAGAAAGGCCGCCGAAGGAGAAGCAAAGGGAATAGTAGCAAAGAGGAAAAGTCGGATGATTTGAGACCCGTACACATGTCAGAAAGTGGCAGCGAGACTGAACCTCAATCTTCTTGCTCCGTGCGCTGCGAGGACACCGCGAGGCAAGAACGCATTCGTGAACAGACCAAACACCTGAAGGCACTACTGAGCGCTGAGAGGGAACAGAGCACCGTAACGGCTAAGAGGAAGAGCGAGCAGAGCAGCGAGCAGCTGCAGCAGCGCTCCCGCAGGAACTCGCTGACGTCAGTCGCAGCCCCGCGTGTTGGTCAGGCGGATGCGACCACGTTGACAGACTCAGCCGGCGGTGGCGGGCAGGGCGGCGCTCGCACCGCGAAGCACCCCGACAGCAATGAGCCGTGGTGGCAGCAGGACGAGGAGATGCAGCAGTAGCTGCTCTCGCGCATGACCATCGCGCTGCGACATTTCCACTCTCTGAGTACTCCAGACGTTCCCAACGAGTTTGATTCAAAGACGTCGAGAAGGACGATCCAACACAGAGCTCATTGTCCTCTGAACCATCATGTGCGATAGCCAAACCTACAACGTTACCACACTTAACGTCAATAGAATTCACAGTGCGGTGAAACTCCGTTCGCTAACTGAGTTCTTGTATGGTACCAGCGTTGACATTGCCCTCCTACAGGAGGTAATCACAGTCTTAGAAGTGCCCGGTTACGTTCTCATTGATAACATCAATCTCCAGGATGCTGTAGGCACTGCCATACTTCTGCGCGACGGTATACCATTTACGGATGTGCAGCGGCTGCCTAGTGGTCGTGGCATTTCTCTTCGAGTGAATGGTGTGCAGATTGTTAACGTGTACGCTCCCTCAGGTAGCACTCATAAGAGAGATCGCTCAACATTTTATAAAAATGAGGTTCCCATTCTTCTTAGCGCTTATCGTGCACATCTCATCCTCGGTGGTGACTTCAATTGTGTGCTTAACGACAGAGACCAAACTCCTCACACGAACAGATGTATCGAACTTGAACATTTAATTCATGGCATGCGTCTTCACGATACATGGCAACAACTGCACGGTGAACGGGTAGCGTACACCTTCGTAACTAGTCATTCTGCCAGTCGGTTGGATAGGATCTATGTGTCCGAGGCCCTCCAGCGACACGCTGTGAACTGTGACATAGCTCCTGTTAACATCTCCGACCATTGTGCGTATCAGTGTTACCTTAACCTACGCCGCCAGCAAATATACCGCGGGAAAGGCTACTGGAAATTGAATGTCAGCCTTCTGCAGGATGCCCAACTTGAAGAGGAGGTGAACATGACGTGGCAACAGCTCCAGCGGCAACGACGTCGTTACGATAGCGCTCTCCAGTGGTGGACTCAGTGTGCTAAGCCTAAATTACGCCTCACCCTCATGAGTTACGCCCGACAAAAAAGCTTTTGGCAGAAACAGACTATTGAGTTTTATTATCGCTGTTTGAGAGAACTGTACAGTCGCGCTAACCATCCTTCTGGCGATATCGACATAAAGATCAAACGATATAAAGCGAAAATCACGGCGATACAACGCCAACGAATGCAAGGCATCATCGTGCGAGCCCACCCCAAGGACGTTGCCGCCGAAGAACGGGCCTCTCTGTACCACATCCTGAGAACGACGAAACGGTGTAAAGCCATGTTGATTGAAGCCGTTGTTGATGACGCTGAGAATGCCATCACGAAGCAACGTGACATCATCTCGCACGTCTACGACTATTATAGTCAACTTTACAAGAAGCAAGCCGTTGATGAACACTCGTGCGACGATTTTCTTAGGACCTTGAGCTGTCGCTTGTCGCAACAGGATACTGCAAATCTGGAATCTCTTTTCACAGAGGACGAAATCCGACTGGCGGTCCACAGTGCAAAGAAAGGGAAGTCACCAGGACCCGACGGTCTCAGCGCTGAGTTTTACCAGCGTTACTGGAACCTCCTCGGTCCGACGCTCCTCGAGATCGCGAATGAACTCTGGCACCTCGAAGCTATACCCAAGGCATTTACGGAAGGTATCATCCTGCCCTTACCGAAAAAAGGGAACAGCAGGAAGGTCGAAAACATGCGACCCATCACACTCCTGAATGCCGACTTCAAAATCATCACCAGATCGATTAAGCTAAGGATGCAAACCGTTATGTACAAGGTTTTGGGCAGTTACCAGTACAGTGCAGTGCAAGGCCGAAGTGCAATCTCAGCAGCCTGCGATTTGAGGGACATCATCTGTTCGTATGCTGAAACCAAAGGACAGGGCGCTCTGATCTTTCTAGATTTTGAGAAGGCTTATGACCGTGTACGTCATGACTTCCTCTTTAAAAGCATGCAGAAACTAGGTTTTGGACTTCATCTCATAGAATTAATTCGCAAACTTACTACAAACGCCTCTTCACGGATTCTCATTAATGGTCATTTTACAAAAGAAGTTTCCATTGAGCAATCCATCCGCCAAGGATGTCCTCTGTCAATGATTTTGTACGCCATTGCAGTGGAGCCGCTACTGAACAACTTGGCGCATAGCGGGATCGGACTTAGCATCGAGTCTGTCACTATCCCATGCATTGCGTATGCTGACGATGTATGCGTAACTGTGTCATCATCGCAACAACTTCTGTCAGCGGAAACTCTTTTACAAAAATTCACGTTTCTTTCAGGAGCAATACTCAATAGAACTAAAACCACAGCTTTGCAGATCGGTGGCGGTATCGGAGACATATCCCATGTTAACTGGTGCAAGGTCAAGGATTCTCACACAACCCTCGGTGTTACTTTTGAGGCCAAACCAGACAAATTCCTGACGAAGAACTGGTCACACATGCTTAATAAATTACGTGCTGCTTTGATACTTCACTCCGACCGTGACTTGAACATACTACAGAAAGTTAAGACCATCGAGATCGCCATTACGAGCAAGATGACTTATTTGGCGCAAATTCTTCCCATCTCCGACCATCTAGCCAAGAGTATACAACAAGCGTTATGTTGGTTTCTTTTTAGGGGGCACATTTTCAAAGTTCAATTCGATACCTTAACCTTACCTTCGTTCAAAGGTGGCCTTAACCTCATTAAAGTACACAAAAAATGTGTCACCCTGCTCCTAAATCGCATCAGGAAGGAGTTCCGTACCCGGAGGACCAGTATCATCACAAACCTCATTCAGCGGTGGAAGCCTCATAGCCTTGACCCACCCGTTAATATCGCCGGCATTCCACTTGCTTACCGACATGTGCGACTGTACTACATGGAAATGAGCTACATTCGACACAACATCGTCGATAACGGAAGCCTGACGAACAGGAAGCTTTATGGCCTTCTCACGACAACAAACCACAGGAATCGTCTCGAAGAAAAACATCCACATACACATTGGAGTACAGTATGGCGGAATGTGCACAGCGACGTGTTACCGTCACGCGTCATAGCCGACTGGTATCTAACAGTCAACGATAAAGTAGCAACGAATGAAAAGCTACATAAAATTGGCCTTCATCCAACGCCCAACTGTGACGCATGCGGAAGGGTCGATACGCTTCTTCATAGGTTCACGTGCGGACATGCAGAAGAAATTACTACATTTCTTCGTCAACGATTGTCGGTGATAGACCGTACGACGCCCTGTGGTGTAGATCTTTTAGAGATCATTCAGCCACAAAAACTGAGATATCCACGAGCAAAAAACAACGCTGCAACGTGGATCATGGGCCACACAGCATCGTTTATTATGCAGAATAGGCATGCTACTTTCCTCGACTATTATTCTTACATAGAAATTGAACACTTTAAAATGAGACAACACTGTGACTACAGGAGGATATTTGGAAATATGCTGAACATCATAATTAACGGTTAAATGCTTCAAATACAATCTTTCGGATCGCAGAGGTTGCCAGTGACCTGTATGTATGACTCCCATTTGCTTTCTGGGACTTTAGCACTTGCCGCAATTTTACGATACTATTCAGATGCTCACCAATGCAGAAGGCATTTTTTCTTTCCCATTTTCGCTTTCACATTTCCCTTCTCTCGCGGAGCGAGCGGAGCAACCTTCCTTCAATTATGAAGTGATAGTCTTTGGTGCACCATAACAATTTCTGTCTACTACTTGGGAAAAAAAAAAAAAAAAAAAAAAAAAAAAAAAAAAAAAAAAAAATCCTCAAGAAGACATTTTTTTTTCTTATATTGCGCTACAGCAGCCTAGCAAAAAAAAAAAAAAAAAAAAAAAAAAAAAAAAAAAAAAAAAAAAAAAGTTGGTAGAGCACTTGCCCGCGAAAGGCAAAGGTCCTGAAATAAAAAAAAAAAAAAAAAAAAAAAAAAAAAAAAAAAAAAAAAAAAAAGTTGGTAGAGCGGTGGACTGTAGTGGAGGATTCACAGTTATCCATAGGTCGCTGGTTCAAATCCGGCCCAGAGGACTGTTTTTCTAATCTCAGGAGCAAAGAGGCTCCAGAGCATGCCCACTCGGTCAGAACCTCCCTATGTTTTAAACCTATTTTAAAGGAAATTCATTTGCTCAGCTTCTAGTAGCTAGTTGATAATCATGGGATTCTTAGCCTTCGTAGGATAATGATATTTCTTCGAATTATAGTAAAATTGCTTGCTCTTACAGGCATTACTCGTTTAATGTGCTATATAGGTCACATAGTCGCACCAATATTCAGCCGTTTCATAGACATCTCGTTTTTAATACAAACGTAGAAACTACACCCCTGAGCCTATCGCTGCTACTTCATCGGCGAGAAACGCTTATTACAGAAAATTTAGACTAAACGAAGGTTCCACCGAGATTCGAACTCGGATCGCTGGATTCAGAGTCCAGAGTGCTAACCGTTACACCATGGAACCAGACAGGAGAATGGGACTCGTAAATACACTTAGCAGTGTTCTGACGTACTTCAGACACTTCCTACTTGCATTTTTTAACCTAATTGACACGATCGAGCATTATAAAACTTAATCTGGGCAATGTTTGCACTTGCAGCCGATGACTGCATTTCCTGTGCGTCTATATGGCAGCGCTGAGTAGCAGTGTGTGGAAACGAAAGACAGGGACGGACGTAAAGCAATCAGTACGAATAAGAAAGTATGCAGAGCCTCTGGTAGCTCAGTTGGTAGAGCGGTGGACTGTAGTGGAGGATTCACAGTTATCCATAGGTCGCTGGTTCAAATCCGGCCCAGAGGACTGTTTTTCTAATCTCAGGAGCAAAGAGGCTCCAGAGCATGCCCACTCGGTCAGAACCTCCCTATGTTTTAAACCTATTTTAAAGGAAATTCATTTGCTCAGCTTCTAGTAGCTAGTTGATAATCATGGGATTCTTAGCCTTCGTAGGATAATGATATTTCTTCGAATTATAGTAAAATTGCTTGCTCTTACAGGCATTACTCGTTTAATGTGCTATATAGGTCACATAGTCGCACCAATATTCAGCCGTTTCATAGACATCTCGTTTTTAATACAAACGTAGAAACTACACCCCTGAGCCTATCGCTGCTACTTCATCGGCGAGAAACGCTTATTACAGAAAATTTAGACTAAACGAAGGTTCCACCGAGATTCGAACTCGGATCGCTGGATTCAGAGTCCAGAGTGCTAACCGTTACACCATGGAACCAGACAGGAGAATGGGACTCGTAAATACACTTAGCAGTGTTCTGACGTACTTCAGACACTTCCTACTTGCATTTTTTAACCTAATTGACACGATCGAGCATTATAAAACTTAATCTGGGCAATGTTTGCACTTGCAGCCGATGACTGCATTTCCTGTGCGTCTATATGGCAGCGCTGAGTAGCAGTGTGTGGAAACGAAAGACAGGGACGGACGTAAAGCAATCAGTACGAATAAGAAAGTATGCAGAGCCTCTGGTAGCTCAGTTGGTAGAGCGGTGGACTGTAGTGGAGGATTCACAGTTATCCATAGGTCGCTGGTTCAAATCCGGCCCAGAGGACTGTTTTTCTAATCTCAGGAGCAAAGAGGCTCCAGAGCATGCCCACTCGGTCAGAACCTCCCTATGTTTTAAACCTATTTTAAAGGAAATTCATTTGCTCAGCTTCTAGTAGCTAGTTGATAATCATGGGATTCTTAGCCTTCGTAGGATAATGATATTTCTTCGAATTATAGTAAAATTGCTTGCTCTTACAGGCATTACTCGTTTAATGTGCTATATAGGTCACATAGTCGCACCAATATTCAGCCGTTTCATAGACATCTCGTTTTTAATACAAACGTAGAAACTACACCCCTGAGCCTATCGCTGCTACTTCATCGGCGAGAAACGCTTATTACAGAAAATTTAGACTAAACGAAGGTTCCACCGAGATTCGAACTCGGATCGCTGGATTCAGAGTCCAGAGTGCTAACCGTTACACCATGGAACCAGACAGGAGAATGGGACTCGTAAATACACTTAGCAGTGTTCTGACGTACTTCAGACACTTCCTACTTGCATTTTTTAACCTAATTGACACGATCGAGCATTATAAAACTTAATCTGGGCAATGTTTGCACTTGCAGCCGATGACTGCATTTCCTGTGCGTCTATATGGCAGCGCTGAGTAGCAGTGTGTGGAAACGAAAGACAGGGACGGACGTAAAGCAATCAGTACGAATAAGAAAGTATGCAGAGCCTCTGGTAGCTCAGTTGGTAGAGCGGTGGACTGTAGTGGAGGATTCACAGTTATCCATAGGTCGCTGGTTCAAATCCGGCCCAGAGGACTGTTTTTCTAATCTCAGGAGCAAAGAGGCTCCAGAGCATGCCCACTCGGTCAGAACCTCCCTATGTTTTAAACCTATTTTAAAGGAAATTCATTTGCTCAGCTTCTAGTAGCTAGTTGATAATCATGGGATTCTTAGCCTTCGTAGGATAATGATATTTCTTCGAATTATAGTAAAATTGCTTGCTCTTACAGGCATTACTCGTTTAATGTGCTATATAGGTCACATAGTCGCACCAATATTCAGCCGTTTCATAGACATCTCGTTTTTAATACAAACGTAGAAACTACACCCCTGAGCCTATCGCTGCTACTTCATCGGCGAGAAACGCTTATTACAGAAAATTTAGACTAAACGAAGGTTCCACCGAGATTCGAACTCGGATCGCTGGATTCAGAGTCCAGAGTGCTAACCGTTACACCATGGAACCAGACAGGAGAATGGGACTCGTAAATACACTTAGCAGTGTTCTGACGTACTTCAGACACTTCCTACTTGCATTTTTTAACCTAATTGACACGATCGAGCATTATAAAACTTAATCTGGGCAATGTTTGCACTTGCAGCCGATGACTGCATTTCCTGTGCGTCTATATGGCAGCGCTGAGTAGCAGTGTGTGGAAACGAAAGACAGGGACGGACGTAAAGCAATCAGTACGAATAAGAAAGTATGCAGAGCCTCTGGTAGCTCAGTTGGTAGAGCGGTGGACTGTAGTGGAGGATTCACAGTTATCCATAGGTCGCTGGTTCAAATCCGGCCCAGAGGACTGTTTTTCTAATCTCAGGAGCAAAGAGGCTCCAGAGCATGCCCACTCGGTCAGAACCTCCCTATGTTTTAAACCTATTTTAAAGGAAATTCATTTGCTCAGCTTCTAGTAGCTAGTTGATAATCATGGGATTCTTAGCCTTCGTAGGATAATGATATTTCTTCGAATTATAGTAAAATTGCTTGCTCTTACAGGCATTACTCGTTTAATGTGCTATATAGGTCACATAGTCGCACCAATATTCAGCCGTTTCATAGACATCTCGTTTTTAATACAAACGTAGAAACTACACCCCTGAGCCTATCGCTGCTACTTCATCGGCGAGAAACGCTTATTACAGAAAATTTAGACTAAACGAAGGTTCCACCGAGATTCGAACTCGGACCGCTGGATTCAGAGTCCAGAGTGCTAACCGTTACACCATGGAACCAGACAGGAGAATGGGACTCGTAAATACACTTAGCAGTGTTCTGACGTACTTCAGACACTTCCTACTTGCATTTTTTAACCTAATTGACACGATCGAGCATTATAAAACTTAATCTGGGCAATGTTTGCACTTGCAGCCGATGACTGCATTTCCTGTGCGTCTATATGGCAGCGCTGAGTAGCAGTGTGTGGAAACGAAAGACAGGGACGGACGTAAAGCAATCAGTACGAATAAGAAAGTATGCAGAGCCTCTGGTAGCTCAGTTGGTAGAGCGGTGGACTGTAGTGGAGGATTCACAGTTATCCATAGGTCGCTGGTTCAAATCCGGCCCAGAGGACTGTTTTTCTAATCTCAGGAGCAAAGAGGCTCCAGAGCATGCCCACTCGGTCAGAACCTCCCTATGTTTTAAACCTATTTTAAAGGAAATTCATTTGCTCAGCTTCTAGTAGCTAGTTGATAATCATGGGATTCTTAGCCTTCGTAGGATAATGATATTTCTTCGAATTATAGTAAAATTGCTTGCTCTTACAGGCATTACTCGTTTAATGTGCTATATAGGTCACATAGTCGCACCAATATTCAGCCGTTTCATAGACATCTCGTTTTTAATACAAACGTAGAAACTACACCCCTGAGCCTATCGCTGCTACTTCATCGGCGAGAAACGCTTATTACAGAAAATTTAGACTAAACGAAGGTTCCACCGAGATTCGAACTCGGATCGCTGGATTCAGAGTCCAGAGTGCTAACCGTTACACCATGGAACCAGACAGGAGAATGGGACTCGTAAATACACTTAGCAGTGTTCTGACGTACTTCAGACACTTCCTACTTGCATTTTTTAACCTAATTGACACGATCGAGCATTATAAAACTTAATCTGGGCAATGTTTGCACTTGCAGCCGATGACTGCATTTCCTGTGCGTCTATATGGCAGCGCTGAGTAGCAGTGTGTGGAAACGAAAGACAGGGACGGACGTAAAGCAATCAGTACGAATAAGAAAGTATGCAGAGCCTCTGGTAGCTCAGTTGGTAGAGCGGTGGACTGTAGTGGAGGATTCACAGTTATCCATAGGTCGCTGGTTCAAATCCGGCCCAGAGGACTGTTTTTCTAATCTCAGGAGCAAAGAGGCTCCAGAGCATGCCCACTCGGTCAGAACCTCCCTATGTTTTAAACCTATTTTAAAGGAAATTCATTTGCTCAGCTTCTAGTAGCTAGTTGATAATCATGGGATTCTTAGCCTTCGTAGGATAATGATATTTCTTCGAATTATAGTAAAATTGCTTGCTCTTACAGGCATTACTCGTTTAATGTGCTATATAGGTCACATAGTCGCACCAATATTCAGCCGTTTCATAGACATCTCGTTTTTAATACAAACGTAGAAACTACACCCCTGAGCCTATCGCTGCTACTTCATCGGCGAGAAACGCTTATTACAGAAAATTTAGACTAAACGAAGGTTCCACCGAGATTCGAACTCGGATCGCTGGATTCAGAGTCCAGAGTGCTAACCGTTACACCATGGAACCAGACAGGAGAATGGGACTCGTAAATACACTTAGCAGTGTTCTGACGTACTTCAGACACTTCCTACTTGCATTTTTTAACCTAATTGACACGATCGAGCATTATAAAACTTAATCTGGGCAATGTTTGCACTTGCAGCCGATGACTGCATTTCCTGTGCGTCTATATGGCAGCGCTGAGTAGCAGTGTGTGGAAACGAAAGACAGGGACGGACGTAAAGCAATCAGTACGAATAAGAAAGTATGCAGAGCCTCTGGTAGCTCAGTTGGTAGAGCGGTGGACTGTAGTGGAGGATTCACAGTTATCCATAGGTCGCTGGTTCAAATCCGGCCCAGAGGACTGTTTTTCTAATCTCAGGAGCAAAGAGGCTCCAGAGCATGCCCACTCGGTCAGAACCTCCCTATGTTTTAAACCTATTTTAAAGGAAATTCATTTGCTCAGCTTCTAGTAGCTAGTTGATAATCATGGGATTCTTAGCCTTCGTAGGATAATGATATTTCTTCGAATTATAGTAAAATTGCTTGCTCTTACAGGCATTACTCGTTTAATGTGCTATATAGGTCACATAGTCGCACCAATATTCAGCCGTTTCATAGACATCTCGTTTTTAATACAAACGTAGAAACTACACCCCTGAGCCTATCGCTGCTACTTCATCGGCGAGAAACGCTTATTACAGAAAATTTAGACTAAACGAAGGTTCCACCGAGATTCGAACTCGGATCGCTGGATTCAGAGTCCAGAGTGCTAACCGTTACACCATGGAACCAGACAGGAGAATGGGACTCGTAAATACACTTAGCAGTGTTCTGACGTACTTCAGACACTTCCTACTTGCATTTTTTAACCTAATTGACACGATCGAGCATTATAAAACTTAATCTGGGCAATGTTTGCACTTGCAGCCGATGACTGCATTTCCTGTGCGTCTATATGGCAGCGCTGAGTAGCAGTGTGTGGAAACGAAAGACAGGGACGGACGTAAAGCAATCAGTACGAATAAGAAAGTATGCAGAGCCTCTGGTAGCTCAGTTGGTAGAGCGGTGGACTGTAGTGGAGGATTCACAGTTATCCATAGGTCGCTGGTTCAAATCCGGCCCAGAGGACTGTTTTTCTAATCTCAGGAGCAAAGAGGCTCCAGAGCATGCCCACTCGGTCAGAACCTCCCTATGTTTTAAACCTATTTTAAAGGAAATTCATTTGCTCAGCTTCTAGTAGCTAGTTGATAATCATGGGATTCTTAGCCTTCGTAGGATAATGATATTTCTTCGAATTATAGTAAAATTGCTTGCTCTTACAGGCATTACTCGTTTAATGTGCTATATAGGTCACATAGTCGCACCAATATTCAGCCGTTTCATAGACATCTCGTTTTTAATACAAACGTAGAAACTACACCCCTGAGCCTATCGCTGCTACTTCATCGGCGAGAAACGCTTATTACAGAAAATTTAGACTAAACGAAGGTTCCACCGAGATTCGAACTCGGATCGCTGGATTCAGAGTCCAGAGTGCTAACCGTTACACCATGGAACCAGACAGGAGAATGGGACTCGTAAATACACTTAGCAGTGTTCTGACGTACTTCAGACACTTCCTACTTGCATTTTTTAACCTAATTGACACGATCGAGCATTATAAAACTTAATCTGGGCAATGTTTGCACTTGCAGCCGATGACTGCATTTCCTGTGCGTCTATATGGCAGCGCTGAGTAGCAGTGTGTGGAAACGAAAGACAGGGACGGACGTAAAGCAATCAGTACGAATAAGAAAGTATGCAGAGCCTCTGGTAGCTCAGTTGGTAGAGCGGTGGACTGTAGTGGAGGATTCACAGTTATCCATAGGTCGCTGGTTCACATCCGGCCCAGAGGACTGTTTTTCTAATCTCAGGAGCAAAGAGGCTCCAGAGCATGCCCACTCGGTCAGAACCTCCCTATGTTTTAAACCTATTTTAAAGGAAATTCATTTGCTCAGCTTCTAGTAGCTAGTTGATAATCATGGGATTCTTAGCCTTCGTAGGATAATGATATTTCTTCGAATTATAGTAAAATTGCTTGCTCTTACAGGCATTACTCGTTTAATGTGCTATATAGGTCACATAGTCGCACCAATATTCAGCCGTTTCATAGACATCTCGTTTTTAATACAAACGTAGAAACTACACCCCTGAGCCTATCGCTGCTACTTCATCGGCGAGAAACGCTTATTACAGAAAATTTAGACTAAACGAAGGTTCCACCGAGATTCGAACTCGGATCGCTGGATTCAGAGTCCAGAGTGCTAACCGTTACACCATGGAACCAGACAGGAGAATGGGACTCGTAAATACACTTAGCAGTGTTCTGACGTACTTCAGACACTTCCTACTTGCATTTTTTAACCTAATTGACACGATCGAGCATTATAAAACTTAATCTGGGCAATGTTTGCACTTGCAGCCGATGACTGCATTTCCTGTGCGTCTATATGGCAGCGCTGAGTAGCAGTGTGTGGAAACGAAAGACAGGGACGGACGTAAAGCAATCAGTACGAATAAGAAAGTATGCAGAGCCTCTGGTAGCTCAGTTGGTAGAGCGGTGGACTGTAGTGGAGGATTCACAGTTATCCATAGGTCGCTGGTTCAAATCCGGCCCAGAGGACTGTTTTTCTAATCTCAGGAGCAAAGAGGCTCCAGAGCATGCCCACTCGGTCAGAACCTCCCTATGTTTTAAACCTATTTTAAAGGAAATTCATTTGCTCAGCTTCTAGTAGCTAGTTGATAATCATGGGATTCTTAGCCTTCGTAGGATAATGATATTTCTTCGAATTATAGTAAAATTGCTTGCTCTTACAGGCATTACTCGTTTAATGTGCTATATAGGTCACATAGTCGCACCAATATTCAGCCGTTTCATAGACATCTCGTTTTTAATACAAACGTAGAAACTACACCCCTGAGCCTATCGCTGCTACTTCATCGGCGAGAAACGCTTATTACAGAAAATTTAGACTAAACGAAGGTTCCACCGAGATTCGAACTCGGATCGCTGGATTCAGAGTCCAGAGTGCTAACCGTTACACCATGGAACCAGACAGGAGAATGGGACTCGTAAATACACTTAGCAGTGTTCTGACGTACTTCAGACACTTCCTACTTGCATTTTTTAACCTAATTGACACGATCGAGCATTATAAAACTTAATCTGGGCAATGTTTGCACTTGCAGCCGATGACTGCATTTCCTGTGCGTCTATATGGCAGCGCTGAGTAGCAGTGTGTGGAAACGAAAGACAGGGACGGACGTAAAGCAATCAGTACGAATAAGAAAGTATGCAGAGCCTCTGGTAGCTCAGTTGGTAGAGCGGTGGACTGTAGTGGAGGATTCACAGTTATCCATAGGTCGCTGGTTCAAATCCGGCCCAGAGGACTGTTTTTCTAATCTCAGGAGCAAAGAGGCTCCAGAGCATGCCCACTCGGTCAGAACCTCCCTATGTTTTAAACCTATTTTAAAGGAAATTCATTTGCTCAGCTTCTAGTAGCTAGTTGATAATCATGGGATTCTTAGCCTTCGTAGGATAATGATATTTCTTCGAATTATAGTAAAATTGCTTGCTCTTACAGGCATTACTCGTTTAATGTGCTATATAGGTCACATAGTCGCACCAATATTCAGCCGTTTCATAGACATCTCGTTTTTAATACAAACGTAGAAACTACACCCCTGAGCCTATCGCTGCTACTTCATCGGCGAGAAACGCTTATTACAGAAAATTTAGACTAAACGAAGGTTCCACCGAGATTCGAACTCGGATCGCTGGATTCAGAGTCCAGAGTGCTAACCGTTACACCATGGAACCAGACAGGAGAATGGGACTCGTAAATACACTTAGCAGTGTTCTGACGTACTTCAGACACTTCCTACTTGCATTTTTTAACCTAATTGACACGATCGAGCATTATAAAACTTAATCTGGGCAATGTTTGCACTTGCAGCCGATGACTGCATTTCCTGTGCGTCTATATGGCAGCGCTGAGTAGCAGTGTGTGGAAACGAAAGACAGGGACGGACGTAAAGCAATCAGTACGAATAAGAAAGTATGCAGAGCCTCTGGTAGCTCAGTTGGTAGAGCGGTGGACTGTAGTGGAGGATTCACAGTTATCCATAGGTCGCTGGTTCAAATCCGGCCCAGAGGACTGTTTTTCTAATCTCAGGAGCAAAGAGGCTCCAGAGCATGCCCACTCGGTCAGAACCTCCCTATGTTTTAAACCTATTTTAAAGGAAATTCATTTGCTCAGCTTCTAGTAGCTAGTTGATAATCATGGGATTCTTAGCCTTCGTAGGATAATGATATTTCTTCGAATTATAGTAAAATTGCTTGCTCTTACAGGCATTACTCGTTTAATGTGCTATATAGGTCACATAGTCGCACCAATATTCAGCCGTTTCATAGACATCTCGTTTTTAATACAAACGTAGAAACTACACCCCTGAGCCTATCGCTGCTACTTCATCGGCGAGAAACGCTTATTACAGAAAATTTAGACTAAACGAAGGTTCCACCGAGATTCGAACTCGGATCGCTGGATTCAGAGTCCAGAGTGCTAACCGTTACACCATGGAACCAGACAGGAGAATGGGACTCGTAAATACACTTAGCAGTGTTCTGACGTACTTCAGACACTTCCTACTTGCATTTTTTAACCTAATTGACACGATCGAGCATTATAAAACTTAATCTGGGCAATGTTTGCACTTGCAGCCGATGACTGCATTTCCTGTGCGTCTATATGGCAGCGCTGAGTAGCAGTGTGTGGAAACGAAAGACAGGGACGGACGTAAAGCAATCAGTACGAATAAGAAAGTATGCAGAGCCTCTGGTAGCTCAGTTGGTAGAGCGGTGGACTGTAGTGGAGGATTCACAGTTATCCATAGGTCGCTGGTTCAAATCCGGCCCAGAGGACTGTTTTTCTAATCTCAGGAGCAAAGAGGCTCCAGAGCATGCCCACTCGGTCAGAACCTCCCTATGTTTTAAACCTATTTTAAAGGAAATTCATTTGCTCAGCTTCTAGTAGCTAGTTGATAATCATGGGATTCTTAGCCTTCGTAGGATAATGATATTTCTTCGAATTATAGTAAAATTGCTTGCTCTTACAGGCATTACTCGTTTAATGTGCTATATAGGTCACATAGTCGCACCAATATTCAGCCGTTTCATAGACATCTCGTTTTTAATACAAACGTAGAAACTACACCCCTGAGCCTATCGCTGCTACTTCATCGGCGAGAAACGCTTATTACAGAAAATTTAGACTAAACGAAGGTTCCACCGAGATTCGAACTCGGATCGCTGGATTCAGAGTCCAGAGTGCTAACCGTTACACCATGGAACCAGACAGGAGAATGGGACTCGTAAATACACTTAGCAGTGTTCTGACGTACTTCAGACACTTCCTACTTGCATTTTTTAACCTAATTGACACGATCGAGCATTATAAAACTTAATCTGGGCAATGTTTGCACTTGCAGCCGATGACTGCATTTCCTGTGCGTCTATATGGCAGCGCTGAGTAGCAGTGTGTGGAAACGAAAGACAGGGACGGACGTAAAGCAATCAGTACGAATAAGAAAGTATGCAGAGCCTCTGGTAGCTCAGTTGGTAGAGCGGTGGACTGTAGTGGAGGATTCACAGTTATCCATAGGTCGCTGGTTCAAATCCGGCCCAGAGGACTGTTTTTCTAATCTCAGGAGCAAAGAGGCTCCAGAGCATGCCCACTCGGTCAGAACCTCCCTATGTTTTAAACCTATTTTAAAGGAAATTCATTTGCTCAGCTTCTAGTAGCTAGTTGATAATCATGGGATTCTTAGCCTTCGTAGGATAATGATATTTCTTCGAATTATAGTAAAATTGCTTGCTCTTACAGGCATTACTCGTTTAATGTGCTATATAGGTCACATAGTCGCACCAATATTCAGCCGTTTCATAGACATCTCGTTTTTAATACAAACGTAGAAACTACACCCCTGAGCCTATCGCTGCTACTTCATCGGCGAGAAACGCTTATTACAGAAAATTTAGACTAAACGAAGGTTCCACCGAGATTCGAACTCGGATCGCTGGATTCAGAGTCCAGAGTGCTAACCGTTACACCATGGAACCAGACAGGAGAATGGGACTCGTAAATACACTTAGCAGTGTTCTGACGTACTTCAGACACTTCCTACTTGCATTTTTTAACCTAATTGACACGATCGAGCATTATAAAACTTAATCTGGGCAATGTTTGCACTTGCAGCCGATGACTGCATTTCCTGTGCGTCTATATGGCAGCGCTGAGTAGCAGTGTGTGGAAACGAAAGACAGGGACGGACGTAAAGCAATCAGTACGAATAAGAAAGTATGCAGAGCCTCTGGTAGCTCAGTTGGCAGTCGCGCTTGCGACACCGTGCTGGTCGGACGTATCAGTGCTCCGCTCCGCCGCGTGTTCACAAGGCGTGTTTTCCACTCATATTTCTGTGTGCAAGTGTTGTGTTATTCCGCAGTTTATATCGTTTTCCATTTGTATTTTTGTTGCGGTCTTATTGTAGCGGGTTAACCGCTCGCTATCTGCTGCAATGTCCAGGTTATTTCCGCGAAAGTGTACACTGCGTTTTGATTTTGACAAGTCCACCCGATCTGTGCAACCGAGTTCACTGGAGATACATGACTGGATCGTTGATGTTATTGGGATTACATCTGACCAAGTGCACACCGCCTATTATGATACCGAGCAGTATTGTTTCTTTGTTAAATTACTGAATCCTGTATTACTGGAGAAGATCATGACGAAGCACGGAGGAAGTGCTATTTTCCGACACCGGGACGACTCTGTAAGTACTGTGCTCATTTCCAATGCCGATGTAGACTACACGAACGTGCGTATTTTTAACTTACCCCCTGAAGTAGAAAATTGTTATTTAAAGGAGGTACTGTCCAAATTCGGTGACGTTAAACAGATTCGACATGAACGGTGGTCAAGTCAACATAGGTTGCAATGTTACAGTGGCGTTCGATCTGTAGAAATGCATGTCAAACAGAATATTCCATCCCATATACTTGTTTGTGACTATAAGGCTCACGTTACTTACATTGGCCAAACACCGACCTGTCATATCTGTAATGAGAGTGGTCACTTGCGTCAAGACTGCCCCAGGCGCATGTTTGTGTTAAAGAATTCCCTCCAGCAGCGTAAAAGGCTTACTTTGGCGGATGTAGTGGCAGCCAAGCCGATGACAGAGATTGGGCTCCCTAATTCTGAAATGCCTTCGGAACAGCAACAGGAAATTCGCTCTGAGGAGTTTCCGGTTCTGGTTCGGAGAGAAAAAGGTGCGTTGCCCCCTGCCAAACTCGATGCCGCGACCAATAAGAGGCGCAGAACTTGTGACAGCAGTAGCTCTGATAACGACACCTCTAGTGCGCATGAGACCGCGAAAAAGGACGATCAGGAATCCGGCTCGGAAGCGAAAACTCCCATCGGTGAGGCTATTGTGGACGCTTCTCCTCCCACAATTTCAAGTGCCGATACTTCCGTGGAAGTTAAGCAGTTGCCGCTGGCTAGTGCCTTAGAACTTCCGCTACAGCCAACTCAGGCCGACCAACCTGTATGTGTGGCTCACATTCCTGCAGGAAGTACACACACAGAGGCCTGTGATGGTGGTATACAAACATCTCTGAGCGCAAACGGTACACATCACGTGGCAGCCGCTTCGGTTCAGGACTCACAACAAGGGGAATGTCAACAACTCCAGGAAATAATACAAACACAGCTGTCCGGGTCTGTCGGTGACAACAAACAGCTGCGGGCAGAGAATGTTGCCAAACAGGCTGATAGTGCGAGTGATAGTTCAGCTGCTCGCTCGCCGGCGGTGTCGCCGCGTGCCGTCCCTTCGCGGGATGTGCCGGGAGAGCAGCTTGACATCACCCACGACCCTCCCACGCCGCCAGCTGCAGAGGTGCTCCACAGTGTCCGCCCCAGGATCCGAGTGCAACCTAATGTAAATGCTGTGCGTAAAAAGAGTAAGAACAAAGACGCACGAATACAACTCAGTGACGTCACAGACACGAATTTCCCGGCCACAAATATGGAATGGCATGAAGATGTTGCCCTTTAAAGATATTTGCTCCTTCCGCCTCTTCCACGTACTGTCATAATGTCGCAGGCCTATACGATCACGACATTAAATATTAATAAAATCCGGTCGGAGGTGAAACTGAGTGCCTTAAAACAATATCTCTATGAGTCGGGAACAGATATCGCTCTTTTGCAGGAGGTGGCCATGCCACACTTAACTCTTCCTGGTTTTGTTGCTATTACAAATTTTTCCCCCGACTCGAACGTGGGGACTGCCATCTTACTTAGAGAAGGCATTCCCGCCACTCAGGTTGACAAGTTAGCTTCCGGTAGAGGTGTGGGTGTCACCGTTTTTGGCGTCACCATCATTAACTTGTACGCGCCTTCTGGCAGTACCTATAGGGCGGAAAGAGCGAACTTTTTTAAGGAACAAATCATCTATTTGTTACGGAAAAATCCTGAACGTGTTATCATTGGAGGTGATTTTAATTGTGTTTTATCCCAGAAAGATCAGTCCCCGAATTTTAATTATTCGCCTGAATTAAAGCGTCTCGTGACCGACCGCAAACTGAAAGACGCTTGGGAAATTAGGTACCCGACCTTGGTACGATTCACACACATCGTCGCGAATTCCTGCAGCAGAATTGACAGGATTTATGTTTCCGACGTTTTAGAGAATGTCTTGTTACAAATTGAAACAATACCCTCCAGCTTCTCTGATCACAGTGGTGTCGTTGCGTGCCTGAATTTGCTGCCCCAACCAACGCGTTGGTATAAAAATCAATGGAACTTGAACGTCTCCTTATTAGAGGCGGCGGTGCGACGCGCTTGGGAGCAGTGCTTGCGCACTACCGCAAACTTTCGTAGCACCATAGCGTGGTGGACTCAGCATGCAAAACCCAAACTGCGAAAAGTTGTTATATTCTTCGGTATTGAAAGAGCAGCCGCGATAAAGAGGACGATGGAGTTCTACTACACTATCTTACGCGACCTCTGTGATAGAGCCGACGCCGCGCACACCAGAATAGACGACATTCGAAAAATAAAGGCGAAATTAATCAATCTTAAGAGGATGCAACTGGAAGGTCTTAAGATCAAATCTAAAGTGAAGTCGGTCAGGGACGATGAAACAGCCGCTCTATACCACCTTGTCAAACATGCTAAGAACAGAAGGAGGACTTTTATTGAGGCCCTCAAACTCGGTGATGGCACGACTGTCGACACCCAGCGAGAGATTATCAAGGCACTACACGACTATTTTGTTGACACCTACACGTCAGCGGCTACTCATGACGGCTGCTATGACGGACTGTTTAGTGCCATTTCCTCTACTATAACTAGAGAAGACAATGACACAATTTCATTAGAATTTAGTAATAAAGATGTTTTGGAGATTGTCTGCCACTCGCCGATCAGGAAGTCCCCTGGTCCTGACGGATTACCCATTGAATTTTACAGGAGGTATTGGCACATCATCGGGGACAAAATCACCCAATTAGTGAACGAAGTTTTTCAAGGGAAGCCTATACCACTTGCCTTTAAGGAATGCACAATTGTGCTTATCCCTAAAGGCAGAGGTACCAAAAATATCGCCAACTTCCGCCCCATTTCATTGTTAAACTCCGATTATAAAATAGTCGCCCGTGCAATCAACACGCGAATGATGCCCCTCACTGCTAAATTCATTGGACGTCAGCAGACATGTGCCTTCGGGAGAACTGTATTGCAAACGGCAGCTTTTTACCGGGATATCATTGCGTTAACGAACGCCAGTAACGTGAAGTGTGGGCTGATCTTTCTGGACTTTTTTAAAGCCTTTGACCTCGTCGCTCACGAGTACCTCCTTGAAACCATGAAAAGATTCGGTTTCTTGCAGAACGCGATTGACATGATCACAAACATGGCACTGGGGATCAACGCAAGGCTTTCTGTCAACTCGCAACTAACCCAACCGATTCAAATCAACAGAGGGATTCCACAAGGCAGCCCTTTGTCCATGTTACTTTTTGTCCTTTCACTCGAACCTCTGTTACTCCAACTGCAGGCGAAACTCACAGGGCTAACACTTTCAGGAGAAAAAACTGTCGTAGGCGCCTATGCCGACGATGTGGGTGTGGTTGTCCGCAATGAGAATGACGTCACCACTTTAGCGGCTCACCTCCAGCAATACTGTTTGGCGTCGGGGGCTAAATTGAATGACAAGAAAAGTAAATTTATTAACCTCTGTGGCCTCCAGCATTTGCGAGTTGGCTACGCTCAGGAAGTCAGCGTCCACAAGGCTCTCGGCATCATATTGACGGCGTCCTCTTTGAAGATGGCTGCGGCAAACTGGAGGGAAATAGTGCGTAAACTTCACGGTGCTCTCATTGACAATTCCCACAGAAGCCTCAATCAATTTGATCGGATTCATCTGGTCAACTCCTGTATTTTATCCAAAGCCTTCTACACGGCGCAGCTCCTGCCACTGCCTGCAGTCATTGCTAAGCAAATTATGTCGAAGGTGACCAATTTTATTTGGAGAGGGGAAATTTTTCGCGTGTCTGCCAAAACTGCGACACTCCACCCCCAGAATGGAGGGATGGGATTAGTAGATATCAAGGTGAAAGCGATGGCTCTCTATATTACAAGGACGACCGCTATAATTAACAATGATCCTTCCGGCATTACAGCGCAATTATTCACTGCCGTCAGGCCGCAAAGTCTTGACCCACCGCTGAATATTCAGCCCATCAGCTATCGGCTAAAACATATCAGAGATTATTACCTTTCACGGAGCTACATCAGTAAAGAGGTCATAAACTCTCAACATTTAACTGCACAAGCCATAATAGCGGACTGGAGACAACACGAAGGAACGAATCCTTTGGCAACGAAGCTCGGTGGCATGAACTGGGATATTATATGGCGCAATGTCAGTTCCCGTGTCCTCAGTTCCGATGCTCGCACTGCCTGGTACAAAGCCATCAATGATGTGGTTAGCACGAACGAGAGGTTACATAAAATCGGGCTCAGTGACACCCCTCTCTGTCGTCGCTGCCAACTGACGGATACAGTTATCCACCGTTACACCTGCGGGGACCGTCTCCAGAACTGGGTTTGGCTTCGACAACAAATAGCTCTTATTACCAGGACTACAACCGCCAATGTTTCGTCAGCACTACTGTCTCGTCCTGATGTGCATTTTTATCCGCAGACGAAAAACAATGCAGTTTTGTGGTTGCTGGGTACCTATTCCAGCTACGTCTTTAATAATTTTGGCGGTGACAATTATTTGGAATTCAAGATGTTTATGGCTATCGAATTCGCCAAAACATGTACGTACCCGAATCATGGGAAACTCTTCGGCAATATGCTTAAAATAGCGTTTCCTCGCATGGGTATCGGATAGGTCAACTGAGTGTGACGGGGTGAGGCCGGGCCGCGGGACACCAGTAGTGCCGCGAAGAGGCCCCACTGCTTCTGTGTCGCGTCCGGACTCCCCCTCACACTGCGGCTTTCACTGACTCGCTGGACACTGGCTACAGGAACTTTCATTGAGTGAGATACGAAGCTGTGTTTATGTTACGTTTATTCTTCGAGCAGCACTTCTACTATGCCCAAGGACGAAGTCTTTTCGTTGTCCTTTTCACCATACCAATTTATTTTCATAGAAGGTTACGGGTTTCGTTTAAAAAAAAAAAAAAAAAAAAAAAAAAAAAAAAAAAAAAAAAAAAAAAAAGTGGCGCAATTGGTTAGCGCACGGTCCTTATAAGGCAGTAGCCGTGAGCAATGCCGGGGTTGTGAGTTCGAGCCTCACATGGGGCATACTTTTACCAATTGTTCCTTTTTTTATGTGCTCTCGTTGTGTCTTTACATTTGCTTTTTTTTACTGCTGTGTGGAAATGACCGAGGTGGTCAATCGGCGTTTTCAGTTTCAAGTTGGTTGATGTGGTGCATTCCAGGTACGGCTTTCCATGACGCACGGGTCGAATTACTTTAAATTTGAAGTTAAGTTTCTTGTTTTTACTAGTTTTTCTAGGGATGTTTTTTCTTTTTTCTCTTTTCCCTTTTTTTTCCCCCGTATGTGTGCTGTTCGCTGCATACCACTCCATTCCGTTGCATTACTTTGGAGGGATTTATTCATTTTTCATTTCGCATGTATGTTTCCACGTATTGGACCATCCGGAGGCACAGAAAAAACGACAAGCTAAAAAAAAAAAAAAAAAAAAAAAAAAAAAAAAAAAAAAAAAAAGTTGGTAGAGCGGTGGACTGTAGTGGAGGATTCACAGTTATCCATAGGTCGCTGGTTCAAATCCGGCCCAGAGGACTGTTTTTCTAATCTCAGGAGCAAAGAGGCTCCAGAGCATGCCCACTCGGTCAGAACCTCCCTATGTTTTAAACCTATTTTAAAGGAAATTCATTTGCTCAGCTTCTAGTAGCTAGTTGATAATCATGGGATTCTTAGCCTTCGTAGGATAATGATATTTCTTCGAATTATAGTAAAATTGCTTGCTCTTACAGGCATTACTCGTTTAATGTGCTATATAGGTCACATAGTCGCACCAATATTCAGCCGTTTCATAGACATCTCGTTTTTAATACAAACGTAGAAACTACACCCCTGAGCCTATCGCTGCTACTTCATCGGCGAGAAACGCTTATTACAGAAAATTTAGACTAAACGAAGGTTCCACCGAGATTCGAACTCGGATCGCTGGATTCAGAGTCCAGAGTGCTAACCGTTACACCATGGAACCAGACAGGAGAATGGGACTCGTAAATACACTTAGCAGTGTTCTGACGTACTTCAGACACTTCCTACTTGCATTTTTTAACCTAATTGACACGATCGAGCATTATAAAACTTAATCTGGGCAATGTTTGCACTTGCAGCCGATGACTGCATTTCCTGTGCGTCTATATGGCAGCGCTGAGTAGCAGTGTGTGGAAACGAAAGACAGGGACGGACGTAAAGCAATCAGTACGAATAAGAAAGTATGCAGAGCCTCTGGTAGCTCAGTTGGTAGAGCGGTGGACTGTAGTGGAGGATTCACAGTTATCCATAGGTCGCTGGTTCAAATCCGGCCCAGAGGACTGTTTTTCTAATCTCAGGAGCAAAGAGGCTCCAGAGCATGCCCACTCGGTCAGAACCTCCCTATGTTTTAAACCTATTTTAAAGGAAATTCATTTGCTCAGCTTCTAGTAGCTAGTTGATAATCATGGGATTCTTAGCCTTCGTAGGATAATGATATTTCTTCGAATTATAGTAAAATTGCTTGCTCTTACAGGCATTACTCGTTTAATGTGCTATATAGGTCACATAGTCGCACCAATATTCAGCCGTTTCATAGACATCTCGTTTTTAATACAAACGTAGAAACTACACCCCTGAGCCTATCGCTGCTACTTCATCGGCGAGAAACGCTTATTACAGAAAATTTAGACTAAACGAAGGTTCCACCGAGATTCGAACTCGGACCGCTGGATTCAGAGTCCAGAGTGCTAACCGTTACACCATGGAACCAGACAGGAGAATGGGACTCGTAAATACACTTAGCAGTGTTCTGACGTACTTCAGACACTTCCTACTTGCATTTTTTAACCTAATTGACACGATCGAGCATTATAAAACTTAATCTGGGCAATGTTTGCACTTGCAGCCGATGACTGCATTTCCTGTGCGTCTATATGGCAGCGCTGAGTAGCAGTGTGTGGAAACGAAAGACAGGGACGGACGTAAAGCAATCAGTACGAATAAGAAAGTATGCAGAGCCTCTGGTAGCTCAGTTGGTAGAGCGGTGGACTGTAGTGGAGGATTCACAGTTATCCATAGGTCGCTGGTTCAAATCCGGCCCAGAGGACTGTTTTTCTAATCTCAGGAGCAAAGAGGCTCCAGAGCATGCCCACTCGGTCAGAACCTCCCTATGTTTTAAACCTATTTTAAAGGAAATTCATTTGCTCAGCTTCTAGTAGCTAGTTGATAATCATGGGATTCTTAGCCTTCGTAGGATAATGATATTTCTTCGAATTATAGTAAAATTGCTTGCTCTTACAGGCATTACTCGTTTAATGTGCTATATAGGTCACATAGTCGCACCAATATTCAGCCGTTTCATAGACATCTCGTTTTTAATACAAACGTAGAAACTACACCCCTGAGCCTATCGCTGCTACTTCATCGGCGAGAAACGCTTATTACAGAAAATTTAGACTAAACGAAGGTTCCACCGAGATTCGAACTCGGATCGCTGGATTCAGAGTCCAGAGTGCTAACCGTTACACCATGGAACCAGACAGGAGAATGGGACTCGTAAATACACTTAGCAGTGTTCTGACGTACTTCAGACACTTCCTACTTGCATTTTTTAACCTAATTGACACGATCGAGCATTATAAAACTTAATCTGGGCAATGTTTGCACTTGCAGCCGATGACTGCATTTCCTGTGCGTCTATATGGCAGCGCTGAGTAGCAGTGTGTGGAAACGAAAGACAGGGACGGACGTAAAGCAATCAGTACGAATAAGAAAGTATGCAGAGCCTCTGGTAGCTCAGTTGGTAGAGCGGTGGACTGTAGTGGAGGATTCACAGTTATCCATAGGTCGCTGGTTCAAATCCGGCCCAGAGGACTGTTTTTCTAATCTCAGGAGCAAAGAGGCTCCAGAGCATGCCCACTCGGTCAGAACCTCCCTATGTTTTAAACCTATTTTAAAGGAAATTCATTTGCTCAGCTTCTAGTAGCTAGTTGATAATCATGGGATTCTTAGCCTTCGTAGGATAATGATATTTCTTCGAATTATAGTAAAATTGCTTGCTCTTACAGGCATTACTCGTTTAATGTGCTATATAGGTCACATAGTCGCACCAATATTCAGCCGTTTCATAGACATCTCGTTTTTAATACAAACGTAGAAACTACACCCCTGAGCCTATCGCTGCTACTTCATCGGCGAGAAACGCTTATTACAGAAAATTTAGACTAAACGAAGGTTCCACCGAGATTCGAACTCGGACCGCTGGATTCAGAGTCCAGAGTGCTAACCGTTACACCATGGAACCAGACAGGAGAATGGGACTCGTAAATACACTTAGCAGTGTTCTGACGTACTTCAGACACTTCCTACTTGCATTTTTTAACCTAATTGACACGATCGAGCATTATAAAACTTAATCTGGGCAATGTTTGCACTTGCAGCCGATGACTGCATTTCCTGTGCGTCTATATGGCAGCGCTGAGTAGCAGTGTGTGGAAACGAAAGACAGGGACGGACGTAAAGCAATCAGTACGAATAAGAAAGTATGCAGAGCCTCTGATAGCTCAGTTGGTAGAGCGGTGGACTGTAGTGGAGGATTCACAGTTATCCATAGGTCCCTGGTTCAAATCCGGCCCAGAGGACTGTTTTTCTAATCTCAGGAGCAAAGAGGCTCCAGAGCATGCCCACTCGGTCAGAACCTCCCTATGTTTTAAACCTATTTTAAAGGAAATTCATTTGCTCAGCTTCTAGTAGCTAGTTGATAATCATGGGATTCTTAGCCTTCGTAGGATAATGATATTTCTTCGAATTATAGTAAAATTGCTTGCTCTTACAGGCATTACTCGTTTAATGTGCTATATAGGTCACATAGTCGCACCAATATTCAGCCGTTTCATAGACATCTCGTTTTTAATACAAACGTAGAAACTACACCCCTGAGCCTATCGCTGCTACTTCATCGGCGAGAAACGCTTATTACAGAAAATTTAGACTAAACGAAGGTTCCACCGAGATTCGAACTCGGATCGCTGGATTCAGAGTCCAGAGTGCTAACCGTTACACCATGGAACCAGACAGGAGAATGGGACTCGTAAATACACTTAGCAGTGTTCTGACGTACTTCAGACACTTCCTACTTGCATTTTTTAACCTAATTGACACGATCGAGCATTATAAAACTTAATCTGGGCAATGTTTGCACTTGCAGCCGATGACTGCATTTCCTGTGCGTCTATATGGCAGCGCTGAGTAGCAGTGTGTGGAAACGAAAGACAGGGACGGACGTAAAGCAATCAGTACGAATAAGAAAGTATGCAGAGCCTCTGGTAGCTCAGTTGGTAGAGCGGTGGACTGTAGTGGAGGATTCACAGTTATCCATAGGTCGCTGGTTCAAATCCGGCCCAGAGGACTGTTTTTCTAATCTCAGGAGCAAAGAGGCTCCAGAGCATGCCCACTCGGTCAGAACCTCCCTATGTTTTAAACCTATTTTAAAGGAAATTCATTTGCTCAGCTTCTAGTAGCTAGTTGATAATCATGGGATTCTTAGCCTTCGTAGGATAATGATATTTCTTCGAATTATAGTAAAATTGCTTGCTCTTACAGGCATTACTCGTTTAATGTGCTATATAGGTCACATAGTCGCACCAATATTCAGCCGTTTCATAGACATCTCGTTTTTAATACAAACGTAGAAACTACACCCCTGAGCCTATCGCTGCTACTTCATCGGCGAGAAACGCTTATTACAGAAAATTTAGACTAAACGAAGGTTCCACCGAGATTCGAACTCGGATCGCTGGATTCAGAGTCCAGAGTGCTAACCGTTACACCATGGAACCAGACAGGAGAATGGGACTCGTAAATACACTTAGCAGTGTTCTGACGTACTTCAGACACTTCCTACTTGCATTTTTTAACCTAATTGACACGATCGAGCATTATAAAACTTAATCTGGGCAATGTTTGCACTTGCAGCCGATGACTGCATTTCCTGTGCGTCTATATGGCAGCGCTGAGTAGCAGTGTGTGGAAACGAAAGACAGGGACGGACGTAAAGCAATCAGTACGAATAAGAAAGTATGCAGAGCCTCTGGTAGCTCAGTTGGTAGAGCGGTGGACTGTAGTGGAGGATTCACAGTTATCCATAGGTCGCTGGTTCAAATCCGGCCCAGAGGACTGTTTTTCTAATCTCAGGAGCAAAGAGGCTCCAGAGCATGCCCACTCGGTCAGAACCTCCCTATGTTTTAAACCTATTTTAAAGGAAATTCATTTGCTCAGCTTCTAGTAGCTAGTTGATAATCATGGGATTCTTAGCCTTCGTAGGATAATGATATTTCTTCGAATTATAGTAAAATTGCTTGCTCTTACAGGCATTACTCGTTTAATGTGCTATATAGGTCACATAGTCGCACCAATATTCAGCCGTTTCATAGACATCTCGTTTTTAATACAAACGTAGAAACTACACCCCTGAGCCTATCGCTGCTACTTCATCGGCGAGAAACGCTTATTACAGAAAATTTAGACTAAACGAAGGTTCCACCGAGATTCGAACTCGGATCGCTGGATTCAGAGTCCAGAGTGCTAACCGTTACACCATGGAACCAGACAGGAGAATGGGACTCGTAAATACACTTAGCAGTGTTCTGACGTACTTCAGACACTTCCTACTTGCATTTTTTAACCTAATTGACACGATCGAGCATTATAAAACTTAATCTGGGCAATGTTTGCACTTGCAGCCGATGACTGCATTTCCTGTGCGTCTATATGGCAGCGCTGAGTAGCAGTGTGTGGAAACGAAAGACAGGGACGGACGTAAAGCAATCAGTACGAATAAGAAAGTATGCAGAGCCTCTGGTAGCTCAGTTGGTAGAGCGGTGGACTGTAGTGGAGGATTCACAGTTATCCATAGGTCGCTGGTTCAAATCCGGCCCAGAGGACTGTTTTTCTAATCTCAGGAGCAAAGAGGCTCCAGAGCATGCCCACTCGGTCAGAACCTCCCTATGTTTTAAACCTATTTTAAAGGAAATTCATTTGCTCAGCTTCTAGTAGCTAGTTGATAATCATGGGATTCTTAGCCTTCGTAGGATAATGATATTTCTTCGAATTATAGTAAAATTGCTTGCTCTTACAGGCATTACTCGTTTAATGTGCTATATAGGTCACATAGTCGCACCAATATTCAGCCGTTTCATAGACATCTCGTTTTTAATACAAACGTAGAAACTACACCCCTGAGCCTATCGCTGCTACTTCATCGGCGAGAAACGCTTATTACAGAAAATTTAGACTAAACGAAGGTTCCACCGAGATTCGAACTCGGATCGCTGGATTCAGAGTCCAGAGTGCTAACCGTTACACCATGGAACCAGACAGGAGAATGGGACTCGTAAATACACTTAGCAGTGTTCTGACGTACTTCAGACACTTCCTACTTGCATTTTTTAACCTAATTGACACGATCGAGCATTATAAAACTTAATCTGGGCAATGTTTGCACTTGCAGCCGATGACTGCATTTCCTGTGCGTCTATATGGCAGCGCTGAGTAGCAGTGTGTGGAAACGAAAGACAGGGACGGACGTAAAGCAATCAGTACGAATAAGAAAGTATGCAGAGCCTCTGGTAGCTCAGTTGGTGATAGTCGGCCCTCGGCGGCCGTGGTGAGCGGACGTGTGGTGCTTACGTCGCCGCTGCTGCTGGCTGTTGTGGTGAGTGCCGCCTTTGCTGTACACAGTGACGTGTTATTGTTTGGACTATGTGTAGGATTCCAACATGAGTCACTTAACACGACGGGATACTTTGAAGTTTGTGTTTGATTCAAACTATGCAAGACCAAAATCGTTTGAATTAGAATCGTGGATTGAGGAAGCTTTGAAACGATCCTTTGATGACATTCTTGGAGTCCATTTATCGATAGTTAGCAGCACTGCCTATATAAAGTTTAAATCTGCCGAAATCTGTGAACAAATCATTGACTCTTGTAGTGGTCGTTTGAAGTTTAAGCATTGTGATGGGAATGTTGGAGAGGTTCTCGTGTCTCATGCAGGGTTTGGTGTCCGCACCGTTCGAATATTCGAACTACCGTTTGAAGTACCCGCGGAACACATCAACGCTGCTTTGGACAGCTATGGTAAGGTCATTAGCAATGTTGCCGAAAAGTGGTTGTCTTTCAAAGTCCCTGTTTTGAACGGTGTTCGTCAGGTCAAGATAGAGTTGAAGAGACACATCCCGTCATATCTCACTATTTGTGGATACAGGGCGATCGTTATGTACGACGGTCAACCTAGAACTTGTGCAGGTTGTGGTGCCACTGATCACGTTCGCGCTCAGTGTATGCAGCGTCGAGTGACGCAATTACCACCTGGCGAAAGGACGGCAACTAACAGGATGTCGACACTGCCTCTCACGTATGTAGCGGCAGTCCGCTCGACCACGGCCGCGGCGGTGCACCCTGACGTGGTCACAGATCCCAGGGCTTCGGACACTGATCTAGATACGCCCATGGACACTTCCAGTCTGGCCGGCATCGCTGTTCCTACTACAGAAGTACCGGTGGCCAGTAGCATCCCGGCGGTTCCGTCTTTAGACAGCCACCAAGAGGTTGCTCACTCCCAGGAAGCTCACACTGGTCGCCACGTTAACAGCAATATGGATCCCATTTCAGTTCCGAATGCACTTCCTCCTGCACAGGACTCCACTTCTTCCTCGTCGGCTGCAGAACTTCAAAGAGTCGAAACTTCTCCCAAGAAACACAAGAAAAGGAGGATCGCCCACAAAGATGCCGCCCACACCGCACCACCTTTGCGCGAAAAAGGGGCGCAAATTGCCCGTTCCTTGCCTGACGTCTCTCTTGACCACCCCACTGAACAGCCGCTGCATGAGACCCCACAGGTCTCGGACGTCTCCGTGCCCCACCCCGATGGTGACGGCCAGGTCGCTGCGAACGAGGAACAGCACCCTCGTGAGGACCTCAGGGATACCCCCGAACATCAATCTCAACATGATCAGGGCTCAATTGGCGAGGTGGCCGCTGTTCATGTGGTCAATTGGGCAGATGACACTGACGATGTAATAATGGACCAGAGCCTGTCTGTGGTAGGGCCATCTCCAGGAAATTTACCCGCATTACCGGTCGGCGACTTAAGTACGACACGACCTGCCTCAAAACACCCGACGGGGGACGATGATTACCTATCTGATACCTACTAAAGGTTATAATTTTCTGTGCTTCTGCATATCTACTTTGCTTTTTTCTCTTTCGGCCAACATTTAGCAGTTCATGCAATCCTACCAGGATTATAAGTTAGCTACAATTAACGTTAATAGAATTACTTCTGTACAGAAGCTCTCTAGCTTTCGTGATTATTTATACAGCTGCGATGCTGATATTGTGCTGTTGCAGGAGGTCGATGATAAATTTCAGCCTGACATTCCTGGCTACCAATTACTCAAAAACACCACCCCAGACAGTTCTTCAGGTACCGCTCTATTAACCAAAGTGGGCGTGGCCGTCTCCGACGTTGAACGACTCGAAAATGGCAGGGGTATAGCGTGCCTTATCAACGGCATTAGATTTGTTAATGTATATGCCCCTTCCGGGAATCAGAATAGAACGAGACGAGCTCAGTTCTTTGCCACTGACTTATTATATCTTTTGCGCCGCAGCCGGGAGGACGTGGTTATCGGAGGCGATTTTAATTGTGTTTTGAAGCCAAAGGACCAATGGCCGAACTTTAATGGATGTGCTACTCTCGGCGAAACAGTACGTCAATTAGAGCTGGAGGATACGTGGGAAATAACACACGGGGAACAACGGTGCTTCACGTACCATACTGCACAAATGGCCAGCCGCCTCGACAGGATCTACGTGGGGAAAAACCTGCGAGAGCGGGTATCTTCCTCGGAAACCTGGCCCCTGTATTTTTCCGACCATTTAGCTTACCATTGTATCATTCGTATGGCGCGCCAGCAAACTTTCCGTGGTCGGACAGGATGGAAACTTAACGTCAGTATTCTCAGGGAACAGGAGTTACGAGACCGTCTACAAGAAGCCTGGGAAATTTGTTTACGTCGACGACCAACATTCCCATCGGTAACGCAGTGGTGGTGCCGTTGTGCAAAACCTAGGCTTATTCGTTGTTTGAAGGCGTATAGTTCTGACAGGAGCCGGATGCAGAAAGAGACTTTTGAATTTTATTTTCGCTGTCTCCGTGACTTGTATTCTGAAGCACATGTCACGCAGGAACAATTTCTTCAGATTAAACGGATCAAATCAAAGTTGACGCTCCTCAAACGCAGGCAAATGGAAGGCGTTAAAATCCGTTCGCGAGATAGCGCCGGCACTTCTGACGAACAACCATCCGCCTTCCACCTAGGGACAGAGAAACGCCGCGCACGACAAAAATTGATTACCCGCTTACGAACTGAAGACGGTACCTTTGTGACGACCCAGGCTGAAATTAAGGAGTCTCTAACGGACTACTACGAGCGACTATACAGAGCACAACCAGCCGATGATGCGGCAATCGCGGCGATGCATGCATATCTTCCGACAACGCTCGATGAGGACGACAGGCAATTGTTGATCAGTGATGTCACCGCGGTGGAGATTCGGGAGGCGCTGAGCAGGGCTCAGGCCAACAAATCGCCCGGCATTGATGGTCTGCCGATTGAATTTTATAAGCAGTTCTGGGACCTCCTCGAACATTGTTTTGTTTGCATCTGCAATGAACTGCGCGCCGGCCAACAGTTACCAGATGGTTTCAATGACAGCCTGATCGTTTTGGTCCCAAAAGAATACCCCCATCAGGATATTGCCAAATTCCGCCCTATCTCCCTGTTGAACTCTGACTACAAGATTGTGGCCCGCGTCATAGCAGGTAGACTTAAACATGTCCTTGCAAAAATTATACATCACAGCCAGGCAGCAGCGGTCCCGGGCCGCACGATCTTTAAATGTCTTGCCGATTACAGGGAGCTCGTTTCGTTTACTGCAATCACACGCCCGGAAGCAGCAATCTTGGCTTTAGATCAATGTCAGGCCTTTGATCGGATCCTGCATCGCTACCTCTTCCACACCATGAACCACTTAGGATTTGGTGACGGCTTTACTGCAATGGTCAGCAACATGTACACCTCGGCCACTTCTCAGATCGTCGTCAATGGTCAATTCACCCGGCGGATTCCGATTCAGCGGTCAATCAGACAGGGCTGTCCCATGTCCATGTGTCTCTTCGTGATCGCAATTGAGCCACTTGTAAGGATGCTGAATTGTAACCTTCCAGGTTTAAACCTGTATTCCAGCACCCTCAAATGCATTGCGTACGCCGACGATGTGGGTGTCATTGTGCGTTCGGAACAAGACCTCACGGCCGTTAGGAATAGTATCACCGATTACGAGCGAGCCTCCGGTTCTCAGCTAAACTATGGAAAGACTTGCCTCCTGCCTATAGGCAGTGGATTTCGCACAGACGCCCCTTTGCCGTACAGAAGATGTGCGACTCTCAAACTTCTTGGTATCAAGATGAGCAGTTGCCCCCTACGAACAACGGTAGACAATTGGAAACATCTTTTGGCTATGTCTCGGGGCTGCTTACAGTATCATAAAGGCAGAGAACAGGACTTATTGCAGAGAGTTCATTTCGTTAATACCATGATTCTCTCGAAAATTTGGTATGTCGGGCAAATACTTCCTGTGGTCGACAGTGTTGCGAGGAAAATTATGTCGGCAGTAGGTTGGTACATCTGGAGGGGTGACATCTTCAAGGTGGGCATCAATGTCATCACTCTCCCACCAGACAAAGGCGGCCTCGGCCTGACGGATGTTCAACCCAAATGTAAGGCACTCTTGATCCGGCGTACACTGCAGCTCTGCCACGAATATCCTGACAGCGCGCTGAGTATGGCCATACGCACATTTCAGCCTCAGACTATGCACATCCCCATCAACCTTCGGGAAACGCATTTCAAAGCAAACCACATTAGGATGTTTCTTTTGGAAAGTAGTTATCTCCAAATGAAATCGAGAGTCCCGCTACGTGACCTTACCACTGCCAACCTCTACCGGCTACTGAACGACACAGGCAGGGTCAACCGCATGGAACTGAAGTATCCCTCTAAAGACTGGGCTCTAATCTGGAAGACTATACATAACAAAGTGCTAGATACCGGTATTCGATCACTGTGGTATAAAGTTGTTAATGAAACTCTACCCACCGCCGAAAAACTTCATAAAATACATTTGGCAGCTACTGACAAATGTAGGGAGTGCGGCCTTGTCGACACTTTGCAACACAGATGTGTTTGTGGTGCGAACAGTCTTATTTGGGAATGGTGTAGAATGACCATGGCTTTGATCTGCCGCACGGCACGACGGCACATCTCTCTTACGTCCGTGCTCCAACCCGACGACGCGTACTACCCCACAACCAAGGCAAACACCTGGACGTGGTTGGCTGGACACACCCTATGTTACTTGCTTGGCGCCCAGGAGGGGCGTTCATACCTGGACTACAGATTATACCTCGCCACACAGGCACAACTGCTAATGCAGGATGTCAAACATAGGCAAAAGTTTGCAAATTATATCTTAGCGCTCCAAATCACGACCCTGTAAACGAATTCAGTAAGGTTTCTTCCACGGCCACGTATATATATACCTTCTCAAATATAAATGAAAATCTCAATAAATAAATTACAAATAAAAAAAAAAACAAATATGTCCAACGACAACAATGAAACAACGAAAAAGAAGAACAGGAACAAAGTCGACACTCATGGTGTCTGCAGTAGTCACTGATTGGGAATGTTCATGCTTGGTGTTTTAAATGTCTTGTTTAACCTAGCCCTTCGTCTCCGTTAATTCAGCAGGAATTTGATTTACATTCTCCCAACATGGATGGTGACGCTGACCATTCGTTTGGACGTGGTGTCCACTGGGTTTTTCGTTTATGTTTTATGTTTGCAAACTTACATGGAAGATGTATCCGTTTCACTCAACTGCGAACATTACTTGCTTCTTTATTTATTTGACGTCGACGAGGGAAGATGAAACAGGATTTATTTCTTCATTTTTTTCTTTCCTTCTTCTTCAAATCATTCCGCGGCAACATGGACTTCATCATTTCTCTTTTCCACATTCGTATGCAGGGCGCAGTTTTTGGCGCCTGAGTCGTTCGGAGCTAAGAGAAGGCGACTTGGGAAACGAAACAGCAAAAATGGAATATATCAGACTAGTCCAAGCCATCGCTTGGGGAAGCCAAAGGCATAACAAACTTTCGAGAAGACGAGCTTTGAATGACGTCGGCACCCTGCAACTCCGCATGCAGTAAAATCAAATAAACAATATTAACAGAAACAAAAATAAAAACAAAAAGAACAAACAAAAAAAAAACAACAAAAAAAACAACAAAAATAACACAAAAACAACAATAAAAAAAATAAAAAATAAAAATAAAAAATTTCAATATCACTTCAAACACAAAGGAATCAAAATATAACAACTATACATTTCAGAATATCCACAGTGAAATAGCATCACAAGAGTATAGCATCGAAGCTAGCCGAAGAACGCAAAAAAGGTGAGCGAATGGATGGGCTGTATGGGGAGATGGGAGGCCCAACAAAATAAAATAAAAAGAAAAAAAAAAAAAAAAAAAAGAAAAAAAAAAAAAAAAAGAAAAAGAAAAAAAAAAATAAAAAAAAAAAAAAAAAAAAAAAAAGTGGCAGAGCACTGGTCTAGTAAACCAGGGGTCGTGAGTTCGATCCTCACAGGAGGCAAACGAATTTTCGAAATCAGTTGCGCGTCGTGGCCGTATAGCAAAAAAAAAAAAAAAAAGAAAAAAAAGTTGGTAGAGCGGTGGACTGTAGTGGAGGATTCACAGTTATCCATAGGTCGCTGGTTCAAATCCGGCCCAGAGGACTGTTTTTCTAATCTCAGGAGCAAAGAGGCTCCAGAGCATGCCCACTCGGTCAGAACCTCCCTATGTTTTAAACCTATTTTAAAGGAAATTCATTTGCTCAGCTTCTAGTAGCTAGTTGATAATCATGGGATTCTTAGCCTTCGTAGGATAATGATATTTCTTCGAATTATAGTAAAATTGCTTGCTCTTACAGGCATTACTCGTTTAATGTGCTATATAGGTCACATAGTCGCACCAATATTCAGCCGTTTCATAGACATCTCGTTTTTAATACAAACGTAGAAACTACACCCCTGAGCCTATCGCTGCTACTTCATCGGCGAGAAACGCTTATTACAGAAAATTTAGACTAAACGAAGGTTCCACCGAGATTCGAACTCGGATCGCTGGATTCAGAGTCCAGAGTGCTAACCGCTACACCATGGAACCAGACAGGAGAATGGGACTCGTAAATACACTTAGCAGTGTTCTGACGTACTTCAGACACTTCCTACTTGCATTTTTTAACCTAATTGACACGATCGAGCATTATAAAACTTAATCTGGGCAATGTTTGCACTTGCAGCCGATGACTGCATTTCCTGTGCGTCTATATGGCAGCGCTGAGTAGCAGTGTGTGGAAACGAAAGACAGGGACGGACGTAAAGCAATCAGTACGAATAAGAAAGTATGCAGAGCCTCTGGTAGCTCAGTTGGTAGAGCGGTGGACTGTAGTGGAGGATTCACAGTTATCCATAGGTCGCTGGTTCAAATCCGGCCCAGAGGACTGTTTTTCTAATCTCAGGAGCAAAGAGGCTCCAGAGCATGCCCACTCGGTCAGAACCTCCCTATGTTTTAAACCTATTTTAAAGGAAATTCATTTGCTCAGCTTCTAGTAGCTAGTTGATAATCATGGGATTCTTAGCCTTCGTAGGATAATGATATTTCTTCGAATTATAGTAAAATTGCTTGCTCTTACAGGCATTACTCGTTTAATGTGCTATATAGGTCACATAGTCGCACCAATATTCAGCCGTTTCATAGACATCTCGTTTTTAATACAAACGTAGAAACTACACCCCTGAGCCTATCGCTGCTACTTCATCGGCGAGAAACGCTTATTACAGAAAATTTAGACTAAACGAAGGTTCCACCGAGATTCGAACTCGGATCGCTGGATTCAGAGTCCAGAGTGCTAACCGTTACACCATGGAACCAGACAGGAGAATGGGACTCGTAAATACACTTAGCAGTGTTCTGACGTACTTCAGACACTTCCTACTTGCATTTTTTAACCTAATTGACACGATCGAGCATTATAAAACTTAATCTGGGCAATGTTTGCACTTGCAGCCGATGACTGCATTTCCTGTGCGTCTATATGGCAGCGCTGAGTAGCAGTGTGTGGAAACGAAAGACAGGGACGGACGTAAAGCAATCAGTACGAATAAGAAAGTATGCAGAGCCTCTGGTAGCTCAGTTGGTAGAGCGGTGGACTGTAGTGGAGGATTCACAGTTATCCATAGGTCGCTGGTTCAAATCCGGCCCAGAGGACTGTTTTTCTAATCTCAGGAGCAAAGAGGCTCCAGAGCATGCCCACTCGGTCAGAACCTCCCTATGTTTTAAACCTATTTTAAAGGAAATTCATTTGCTCAGCTTCTAGTAGCTAGTTGATAATCATGGGATTCTTAGCCTTCGTAGGATAATGATATTTCTTCGAATTATAGTAAAATTGCTTGCTCTTACAGGCATTACTCGTTTAATGTGCTATATAGGTCACATAGTCGCACCAATATTCAGCCGTTTCATAGACATCTCGTTTTTAATACAAACGTAGAAACTACACCCCTGAGCCTATCGCTGCTACTTCATCGGCGAGAAACGCTTATTACAGAAAATTTAGACTAAACGAAGGTTCCACCGAGATTCGAACTCGGATCGCTGGATTCAGAGTCCAGAGTGCTAACCGTTACACCATGGAACCAGACAGGAGAATGGGACTCGTAAATACACTTAGCAGTGTTCTGACGTACTTCAGACACTTCCTACTTGCATTTTTTAACCTAATTGACACGATCGAGCATTATAAAACTTAATCTGGGCAATGTTTGCACTTGCAGCCGATGACTGCATTTCCTGTGCGTCTATATGGCAGCGCTGAGTAGCAGTGTGTGGAAACGAAAGACAGGGACGGACGTAAAGCAATCAGTACGAATAAGAAAGTATGCAGAGCCTCTGGTAGCTCAGTTGGTAGAGCGGTGGACTGTAGTGGAGGATTCACAGTTATCCATAGGTCGCTGGTTCAAATCCGGCCCAGAGGACTGTTTTTCTAATCTCAGGAGCAAAGAGGCTCCAGAGCATGCCCACTCGGTCAGAACCTCCCTATGTTTTAAACCTATTTTAAAGGAAATTCATTTGCTCAGCTTCTAGTAGCTAGTTGATAATCATGGGATTCTTAGCCTTCGTAGGATAATGATATTTCTTCGAATTATAGTAAAATTGCTTGCTCTTACAGGCATTACTCGTTTAATGTGCTATATAGGTCACATAGTCGCACCAATATTCAGCCGTTTCATAGACATCTCGTTTTTAATACAAACGTAGAAACTACACCCCTGAGCCTATCGCTGCTACTTCATCGGCGAGAAACGCTTATTACAGAAAATTTAGACTAAACGAAGGTTCCACCGAGATTCGAACTCGGATCGCTGGATTCAGAGTCCAGAGTGCTAACCGTTACACCATGGAACCAGACAGGAGAATGGGACTCGTAAATACACTTAGCAGTGTTCTGACGTACTTCAGACACTTCCTACTTGCATTTTTTAACCTAATTGACACGATCGAGCATTATAAAACTTAATCTGGGCAATGTTTGCACTTGCAGCCGATGACTGCATTTCCTGTGCGTCTATATGGCAGCGCTGAGTAGCAGTGTGTGGAAACGAAAGACAGGGACGGACGTAAAGCAATCAGTACGAATAAGAAAGTATGCAGAGCCTCTGGTAGCTCAGTTGGTAGAGCGGTGGACTGTAGTGGAGGATTCACAGTTATCCATAGGTCGCTGGTTCAAATCCGGCCCAGAGGACCGTTTTTCTAATCTCAGGAGCAAAGAGGCTCCAGAGCATGCCCACTCGGTCAGAACCTCCCTATGTTTTAAACCTATTTTAAAGGAAATTCATTTGCTCAGCTTCTAGTAGCTAGTTGATAATCATGGGATTCTTAGCCTTCGTAGGATAATGATATTTCTTCGAATTATAGTAAAATTGCTTGCTCTTACAGGCATTACTCGTTTAATGTGCTATATAGGTCACATAGTCGCACCAATATTCAGCCGTTTCATAGACATCTCGTTTTTAATACAAACGTAGAAACTACACCCCTGAGCCTATCGCTGCTACTTCATCGGCGAGAAACGCTTATTACAGAAAATTTAGACTAAACGAAGGTTCCACCGAGATTCGAACTCGGATCGCTGGATTCAGAGTCCAGAGTGCTAACCGTTACACCATGGAACCAGACAGGAGAATGGGACTCGTAAATACACTTAGCAGTGTTCTGACGTACTTCAGACACTTCCTACTTGCATTTTTTAACCTAATTGACACGATCGAGCATTATAAAACTTAATCTGGGCAATGTTTGCACTTGCAGCCGATGACTGCATTTCCTGTGCGTCTATATGGCAGCGCTGAGTAGCAGTGTGTGGAAACGAAAGACAGGGACGGACGTAAAGCAATCAGTACGAATAAGAAAGTATGCAGAGCCTCTGGTAGCTCAGTTGGTAGAGCGGTGGACTGTAGTGGAGGATTCACAGTTATCCATAGGTCGCTGGTTCAAATCCGGCCCAGAGGACTGTTTTTCTAATCTCAGGAGCAAAGAGGCTCCAGAGCATGCCCACTCGGTCAGAACCTCCCTATGTTTTAAACCTATTTTAAAGGAAATTCATTTGCTCAGCTTCTAGTAGCTAGTTGATAATCATGGGATTCTTAGCCTTCGTAGGATAATGATATTTCTTCGAATTATAGTAAAATTGCTTGCTCTTACAGGCATTACTCGTTTAATGTGCTATATAGGTCACATAGTCGCACCAATATTCAGCCGTTTCATAGACATCTCGTTTTTAATACAAACGTAGAAACTACACCCCTGAGCCTATCGCTGCTACTTCATCGGCGAGAAACGCTTATTACAGAAAATTTAGACTAAACGAAGGTTCCACCGAGATTCGAACTCGGACCGCTGGATTCAGAGTCCAGAGTGCTAACCGTTACACCATGGAACCAGACAGGAGAATGGGACTCGTAAATACACTTAGCAGTGTTCTGACGTACTTCAGACACTTCCTACTTGCATTTTTTAACCTAATTGACACGATCGAGCATTATAAAACTTAATCTGGGCAATGTTTGCACTTGCAGCCGATGACTGCATTTCCTGTGCGTCTATATGGCAGCGCTGAGTAGCAGTGTGTGGAAACGAAAGACAGGGACGGACGTAAAGCAATCAGTACGAATAAGAAAGTATGCAGAGCCTCTGGTAGCTCAGTTGGTAGAGCGGTGGACTGTAGTGGAGGATTCACAGTTATCCATAGGTCGCTGGTTCAAATCCGGCCCAGAGGACTGTTTTTCTAATCTCAGGAGCAAAGAGGCTCCAGAGCATGCCCACTCGGTCAGAACCTCCCTATGTTTTAAACCTATTTTAAAGGAAATTCATTTGCTCAGCTTCTAGTAGCTAGTTGATAATCATGGGATTCTTAGCCTTCGTAGGATAATGATATTTCTTCGAATTATAGTAAAATTGCTTGCTCTTACAGGCATTACTCGTTTAATGTGCTATATAGGTCACATAGTCGCACCAATATTCAGCCGTTTCATAGACATCTCGTTTTTAATACAAACGTAGAAACTACACCCCTGAGCCTATCGCTGCTACTTCATCGGCGAGAAACGCTTATTACAGAAAATTTAGACTAAACGAAGGTTCCACCGAGATTCGAACTCGGATCGCTGGATTCAGAGTCCAGAGTGCTAACCGTTACACCATGGAACCAGACAGGAGAATGGGACTCGTAAATACACTTAGCAGTGTTCTGACGTACTTCAGACACTTCCTACTTGCATTTTTTAACCTAATTGACACGATCGAGCATTATAAAACTTAATCTGGGCAATGTTTGCACTTGCAGCCGATGACTGCATTTCCTGTGCGTCTATATGGCAGCGCTGAGTAGCAGTGTGTGGAAACGAAAGACAGGGACGGACGTAAAGCAATCAGTACGAATAAGAAAGTATGCAGAGCCTCTGGTAGCTCAGTTGGTAGAGCGGTGGACTGTAGTGGAGGATTCACAGTTATCCATAGGTCGCTGGTTCAAATCCGGCCCAGAGGACTGTTTTTCTAATCTCAGGAGCAAAGAGGCTCCAGAGCATGCCCACTCGGTCAGAACCTCCCTATGTTTTAAACCTATTTTAAAGGAAATTCATTTGCTCAGCTTCTAGTAGCTAGTTGATAATCATGGGATTCTTAGCCTTCGTAGGATAATGATATTTCTTCGAATTATAGTAAAATTGCTTGCTCTTACAGGCATTACTCGTTTAATGTGCTATATAGGTCACATAGTCGCACCAATATTCAGCCGTTTCATAGACATCTCGTTTTTAATACAAACGTAGAAACTACACCCCTGAGCCTATCGCTGCTACTTCATCGGCGAGAAACGCTTATTACAGAAAATTTAGACTAAACGAAGGTTCCACCGAGATTCGAACTCGGATCGCTGGATTCAGAGTCCAGAGTGCTAACCGTTACACCATGGAACCAGACAGGAGAATGGGACTCGTAAATACACTTAGCAGTGTTCTGACGTACTTCAGACACTTCCTACTTGCATTTTTTAACCTAATTGACACGATCGAGCATTATAAAACTTAATCTGGGCAATGTTTGCACTTGCAGCCGATGACTGCATTTCCTGTGCGTCTATATGGCAGCGCTGAGTAGCAGTGTGTGGAAACGAAAGACAGGGACGGACGTAAAGCAATCAGTACGAATAAGAAAGTATGCAGAGCCTCTGGTAGCTCAGTTGGTAGAGCGGTGGACTGTAGTGGAGGATTCACAGTTATCCATAGGTCGCTGGTTCAAATCCGGCCCAGAGGACTGTTTTTCTAATCTCAGGAGCAAAGAGGCTCCAGAGCATGCCCACTCGGTCAGAACCTCCCTATGTTTTAAACCTATTTTAAAGGAAATTCATTTGCTCAGCTTCTAGTAGCTAGTTGATAATCATGGGATTCTTAGCCTTCGTAGGATAATGATATTTCTTCGAATTATAGTAAAATTGCTTGCTCTTACAGGCATTACTCGTTTAATGTGCTATATAGGTCACATAGTCGCACCAATATTCAGCCGTTTCATAGACATCTCGTTTTTAATACAAACGTAGAAACTACACCCCTGAGCCTATCGCTGCTACTTCATCGGCGAGAAACGCTTATTACAGAAAATTTAGACTAAACGAAGGTTCCACCGAGATTCGAACTCGGATCGCTGGATTCAGAGTCCAGAGTGCTAACCGTTACACCATGGAACCAGACAGGAGAATGGGACTCGTAAATACACTTAGCAGTGTTCTGACGTACTTCAGACACTTCCTACTTGCATTTTTTAACCTAATTGACACGATCGAGCATTATAAAACTTAATCTGGGCAATGTTTGCACTTGCAGCCGATGACTGCATTTCCTGTGCGTCTATATGGCAGCGCTGAGTAGCAGTGTGTGGAAACGAAAGACAGGGACGGACGTAAAGCAATCAGTACGAATAAGAAAGTATGCAGAGCCTCTGGTAGCTCAGTTGGTAGAGCGGTGGACTGTAGTGGAGGATTCACAGTTATCCATAGGTCGCTGGTTCAAATCCGGCCCAGAGGACTGTTTTTCTAATCTCAGGAGCAAAGAGGCTCCAGAGCATGCCCACTCGGTCAGAACCTCCCTATGTTTTAAACCTATTTTAAAGGAAATTCATTTGCTCAGCTTCTAGTAGCTAGTTGATAATCATGGGATTCTTAGCCTTCGTAGGATAATGATATTTCTTCGAATTATAGTAAAATTGCTTGCTCTTACAGGCATTACTCGTTTAATGTGCTATATAGGTCACATAGTCGCACCAATATTCAGCCGTTTCATAGACATCTCGTTTTTAATACAAACGTAGAAACTACACCCCTGAGCCTATCGCTGCTACTTCATCGGCGAGAAACGCTTATTACAGAAAATTTAGACTAAACGAAGGTTCCACCGAGATTCGAACTCGGATCGCTGGATTCAGAGTCCAGAGTGCTAACCGTTACACCATGGAACCAGACAGGAGAATGGGACTCGTAAATACACTTAGCAGTGTTCTGACGTACTTCAGACACTTCCTACTTGCATTTTTTAACCTAATTGACACGATCGAGCATTATAAAACTTAATCTGGGCAATGTTTGCACTTGCAGCCGATGACTGCATTTCCTGTGCGTCTATACGGCAGCGCTGAGTAGCAGTGTGTGGAAACGAAAGACAGGGACGGACGTAAAGCAATCAGTACGAATAAGAAAGTATGCAGAGCCTCTGGTAGCTCAGTTGGTAGAGCGGTGGACTGTAGTGGAGGATTCACAGTTATCCATAGGTCGCTGGTTCAAATCCGGCCCAGAGGACTGTTTTTCTAATCTCAGGAGCAAAGAGGCTCCAGAGCATGCCCACTCGGTCAGAACCTCCCTATGTTTTAAACCTATTTTAAAGGAAATTCATTTGCTCAGCTTCTAGTAGCTAGTTGATAATCATGGGATTCTTAGCCTTCGTAGGATAATGATATTTCTTCGAATTATAGTAAAATTGCTTGCTCTTACAGGCATTACTCGTTTAATGTGCTATATAGGTCACATAGTCGCACCAATATTCAGCCGTTTCATAGACATCTCGTTTTTAATACAAACGTAGAAACTACACCCCTGAGCCTATCGCTGCTACTTCATCGGCGAGAAACGCTTATTACAGAAAATTTAGACTAAACGAAGGTTCCACCGAGATTCGAACTCGGATCGCTGGATTCAGAGTCCAGAGTGCTAACCGTTACACCATGGAACCAGACAGGAGAATGGGACTCGTAAATACACTTAGCAGTGTTCTGACGTACTTCAGACACTTCCTACTTGCATTTTTTAACCTAATTGACACGATCGAGCATTATAAAACTTAATCTGGGCAATGTTTGCACTTGCAGCCGATGACTGCATTTCCTGTGCGTCTATATGGCAGCGCTGAGTAGCAGTGTGTGGAAACGAAAGACAGGGACGGACGTAAAGCAATCAGTACGAATAAGAAAGTATGCAGAGCCTCTGGTAGCTCAGTTGGTAGAGCGGTGGACTGTAGTGGAGGATTCACAGTTATCCATAGGTCGCTGGTTCAAATCCGGCCCAGAGGACTGTTTTTCTAATCTCAGGAGCAAAGAGGCTCCAGAGCATGCCCACTCGGTCAGAACCTCCCTATGTTTTAAACCTATTTTAATGGAAATTCATTTGCTCAGCTTCTAGTAGCTAGTTGATAATCATGGGATTCTTAGCCTTCGTAGGATAATGATATTTCTTCGAATTATAGTAAAATTGCTTGCTCTTACAGGCATTACTCGTTTAATGTGCTATATAGGTCACATAGTCGCACCAATATTCAGCCGTTTCATAGACATCTCGTTTTTAATACAAACGTAGAAACTACACCCCTGAGCCTATCGCTGCTACTTCATCGGCGAGAAACGCTTATTACAGAAAATTTAGACTAAACGAAGGTTCCACCGAGATTCGAACTCGGATCGCTGGATTCAGAGTCCAGAGTGCTAACCGTTACACCATGGAACCAGACAGGAGAATGGGACTCGTAAATACACTTAGCAGTGTTCTGACGTACTTCAGACACTTCCTACTTGCATTTTTTAACCTAATTGACACGATCGAGCATTATAAAACTTAATCTGGGCAATGTTTGCACTTGCAGCCGATGACTGCATTTCCTGTGCGTCTATATGGCAGCGCTGAGTAGCAGTGTGTGGAAACGAAAGACAGGGACGGACGTAAAGCAATCAGTACGAATAAGAAAGTATGCAGAGCCTCTGGTAGCTCAGTTGGTAGAGCGGTGGACTGTAGTGGAGGATTCACAGTTATCCATAGGTCGCTGGTTCAAATCCGGCCCAGAGGACTGTTTTTCTAATCTCAGGAGCAAAGAGGCTCCAGAGCATGCCCACTCGGTCAGAACCTCCCTATGTTTTAAACCTATTTTAAAGGAAATTCATTTGCTCAGCTTCTAGTAGCTAGTTGATAATCATGGGATTCTTAGCCTTCGTAGGATAATGATATTTCTTCGAATTATAGTAAAATTGCTTGCTCTTACAGGCATTACTCGTTTAATGTGCTATATAGGTCACATAGTCGCACCAATATTCAGCCGTTTCATAGACATCTCGTTTTTAATACAAACGTAGAAACTACACCCCTGAGCCTATCGCTGCTACTTCATCGGCGAGAAACGCTTATTACAGAAAATTTAGACTAAACGAAGGTTCCACCGAGATTCGAACTCGGATCGCTGGATTCAGAGTCCAGAGTGCTAACCGTTACACCATGGAACCAGACAGGAGAATGGGACTCGTAAATACACTTAGCAGTGTTCTGACGTACTTCAGACACTTCCTACTTGCATTTTTTAACCTAATTGACACGATCGAGCATTATAAAACTTAATCTGGGCAATGTTTGCACTTGCAGCCGATGACTGCATTTCCTGTGCGTCTATATGGCAGCGCTGAGTAGCAGTGTGTGGAAACGAAAGACAGGGACGGACGTAAAGCAATCAGTACGAATAAGAAAGTATGCAGAGCCTCTGGTAGCTCAGTTGGTAGAGCGGTGGACTGTAGTGGAGGATTCACAGTTATCCATAGGTCGCTGGTTCAAATCCGGCCCAGAGGACTGTTTTTCTAATCTCAGGAGCAAAGAGGCTCCAGAGCATGCCCACTCGGTCAGAACCTCCCTATGTTTTAAACCTATTTTAAAGGAAATTCATTTGCTCAGCTTCTAGTAGCTAGTTGATAATCATGGGATTCTTAGCCTTCGTAGGATAATGATATTTCTTCGAATTATAGTAAAATTGCTTGCTCTTACAGGCATTACTCGTTTAATGTGCTATATAGGTCACATAGTCGCACCAATATTCAGCCGTTTCATAGACATCTCGTTTTTAATACAAACGTAGAAACTACACCCCTGAGCCTATCGCTGCTACTTCATCGGCGAGAAACGCTTATTACAGAAAATTTAGACTAAACGAAGGTTCCACCGAGATTCGAACTCGGATCGCTGGATTCAGAGTCCAGAGTGCTAACCGTTACACCATGGAACCAGACAGGAGAATGGGACTCGTAAATACACTTAGCAGTGTTCTGACGTACTTCAGACACTTCCTACTTGCATTTTTTAACCTAATTGACACGATCGAGCATTATAAAACTTAATCTGGGCAATGTTTGCACTTGCAGCCGATGACTGCATTTCCTGTGCGTCTATATGGCAGCGCTGAGTAGCAGTGTGTGGAAACGAAAGACAGGGACGGACGTAAAGCAATCAGTACGAATAAGAAAGTATGCAGAGCCTCTGGTAGCTCAGTTGGTAGAGCGGTGGACTGTAGTGGAGGATTCACAGTTATCCATAGGTCGCTGGTTCAAATCCGGCCCAGAGGACTGTTTTTCTAATCTCAGGAGCAAAGAGGCTCCAGAGCATGCCCACTCGGTCAGAACCTCCCTATGTTTTAAACCTATTTTAAAGGAAATTCATTTGCTCAGCTTCTAGTAGCTAGTTGATAATCATGGGATTCTTAGCCTTCGTAGGATAATGATATTTCTTCGAATTATAGTAAAATTGCTTGCTCTTACAGGCATTACTCGTTTAATGTGCTATATAGGTCACATAGTCGCACCAATATTCAGCCGTTTCATAGACATCTCGTTTTTAATACAAACGTAGAAACTACACCCCTGAGCCTATCGCTGCTACTTCATCGGCGAGAAACGCTTATTACAGAAAATTTAGACTAAACGAAGGTTCCACCGAGATTCGAACTCGGATCGCTGGATTCAGAGTCCAGAGTGCTAACCGTTACACCATGGAACCAGACAGGAGAATGGGACTCGTAAATACACTTAGCAGTGTTCTGACGTACTTCAGACACTTCCTACTTGCATTTTTTAACCTAATTGACACGATCGAGCATTATAAAACTTAATCTGGGCAATGTTTGCACTTGCAGCCGATGACTGCATTTCCTGTGCGTCTATATGGCAGCGCTGAGTAGCAGTGTGTGGAAACGAAAGACAGGGACGGACGTAAAGCAATCAGTACGAATAAGAAAGTATGCAGAGCCTCTGGTAGCTCAGTTGGTAGAGCGGTGGACTGTAGTGGAGGATTCACAGTTATCCATAGGTCGCTGGTTCAAATCCGGCCCAGAGGACTGTTTTTCTAATCTCAGGAGCAAAGAGGCTCCAGAGCATGCCCACTCGGTCAGAACCTCCCTATGTTTTAAACCTATTTTAAAGGAAATTCATTTGCTCAGCTTCTAGTAGCTAGTTGATAATCATGGGATTCTTAGCCTTCGTAGGATAATGATATTTCTTCGAATTATAGTAAAATTGCTTGCTCTTACAGGCATTACTCGTTTAATGTGCTATATAGGTCACATAGTCGCACCAATATTCAGCCGTTTCATAGACATCTCGTTTTTAATACAAACGTAGAAACTACACCCCTGAGCCTATCGCTGCTACTTCATCGGCGAGAAACGCTTATTACAGAAAATTTAGACTAAACGAAGGTTCCACCGAGATTCGAACTCGGATCGCTGGATTCAGAGTCCAGAGTGCTAACCGTTACACCATGGAACCAGACAGGAGAATGGGACTCGTAAATACACTTAGCAGTGTTCTGACGTACTTCAGACACTTCCTACTTGCATTTTTTAACCTAATTGACACGATCGAGCATTATAAAACTTAATCTGGGCAATGTTTGCACTTGCAGCCGATGACTGCATTTCCTGTGCGTCTATATGGCAGCGCTGAGTAGCAGTGTGTGGAAACGAAAGACAGGGACGGACGTAAAGCAATCAGTACGAATAAGAAAGTATGCAGAGCCTCTGGTAGCTCAGTTGGTAGAGCGGTGGACTGTAGTGGAGGATTCACAGTTATCCATAGGTCGCTGGTTCAAATCCGGCCCAGAGGACTGTTTTTCTAATCTCAGGAGCAAAGAGGCTCCAGAGCATGCCCACTCGGTCAGAACCTCCCTATGTTTTAAACCTATTTTAAAGGAAATTCATTTGCTCAGCTTCTAGTAGCTAGTTGATAATCATGGGATTCTTAGCCTTCGTAGGATAATGATATTTCTTCGAATTATAGTAAAATTGCTTGCTCTTACAGGCATTACTCGTTTAATGTGCTATATAGGTCACATAGTCGCACCAATATTCAGCCGTTTCATAGACATCTCGTTTTTAATACAAACGTAGAAACTACACCCCTGAGCCTATCGCTGCTACTTCATCGGCGAGAAACGCTTATTACAGAAAATTTAGACTAAACGAAGGTTCCACCGAGATTCGAACTCTGATCGCTGGATTCAGAGTCCAGAGTGCTAACCGTTACACCATGGAACCAGACAGGAGAATGGGACTCGTAAATACACTTAGCAGTGTTCTGACGTACTTCAGACACTTCCTACTTGCATTTTTTAACCTAATTGACACGATCGAGCATTATAAAACTTAATCTGGGCAATGTTTGCACTTGCAGCCGATGACTGCATTTCCTGTGCGTCTATATGGCAGCGCTGAGTAGCAGTGTGTGGAAACGAAAGACAGGGACGGACGTAAAGCAATCAGTACGAATAAGAAAGTATGCAGAGCCTCTGGTAGCTCAGTTGGTAGAGCGGTGGACTGTAGTGGAGGATTCACAGTTATCCATAGGTCGCTGGTTCAAATCCGGCCCAGAGGACTGTTTTTCTAATCTCAGGAGCAAAGAGGCTCCAGAGCATGCCCACTCGGTCAGAACCTCCCTATGTTTTAAACCTATTTTAAAGGAAATTCATTTGCTCAGCTTCTAGTAGCTAGTTGATAATCATGGGATTCTTAGCCTTCGTAGGATAATGATATTTCTTCGAATTATAGTAAAATTGCTTGCTCTTACAGGCATTACTCGTTTAATGTGCTATATAGGTCACATAGTCGCACCAATATTCAGCCGTTTCATAGACATCTCGTTTTTAATACAAACGTAGAAACTACACCCCTGAGCCTATCGCTGCTACTTCATCGGCGAGAAACGCTTATTACAGAAAATTTAGACTAAACGAAGGTTCCACCGAGATTCGAACTCGGATCGCTGGATTCAGAGTCCAGAGTGCTAACCGTTACACCATGGAACCAGACAGGAGAATGGGACTCGTAAATACACTTAGCAGTGTTCTGACGTACTTCAGACACTTCCTACTTGCATTTTTTAACCTAATTGACACGATCGAGCATTATAAAACTTAATCTGGGCAATGTTTGCACTTGCAGCCGATGACTGCATTTCCTGTGCGTCTATATGGCAGCGCTGAGTAGCAGTGTGTGGAAACGAAAGACAGGGACGGACGTAAAGCAATCAGTACGAATAAGAAAGTATGCAGAGCCTCTGGTAGCTCAGTTGGTAGAGCGGTGGACTGTAGTGGAGGATTCACAGTTATCCATAGGTCGCTGGTTCAAATCCGGCCCAGAGGACTGTTTTTCTAATCTCAGGAGCAAAGAGGCTCCAGAGCATGCCCACTCGGTCAGAACCTCCCTATGTTTTAAACCTATTTTAAAGGAAATTCATTTGCTCAGCTTCTAGTAGCTAGTTGATAATCATGGGATTCTTAGCCTTCGTAGGATAATGATATTTCTTCGAATTATAGTAAAATTGCTTGCTCTTACAGGCATTACTCGTTTAATGTGCTATATAGGTCACATAGTCGCACCAATATTCAGCCGTTTCATAGACATCTCGTTTTTAATACAAACGTAGAAACTACACCCCTGAGCCTATCGCTGCTACTTCATCGGCGAGAAACGCTTATTACAGAAAATTTAGACTAAACGAAGGTTCCACCGAGATTCGAACTCGGATCGCTGGATTCAGAGTCCAGAGTGCTAACCGTTACACCATGGAACCAGACAGGAGAATGGGACTCGTAAATACACTTAGCAGTGTTCTGACGTACTTCAGACACTTCCTACTTGCATTTTTTAACCTAATTGACACGATCGAGCATTATAAAACTTAATCTGGGCAATGTTTGCACTTGCAGCCGATGACTGCATTTCCTGTGCGTCTATATGGCAGCGCTGAGTAGCAGTGTGTGGAAACGAAAGACAGGGACGGACGTAAAGCAATCAGTACGAATAAGAAAGTATGCAGAGCCTCTGGTAGCTCAGTTGGTAGAGCGGTGGACTGTAGTGGAGGATTCACAGTTATCCATAGGTCGCTGGTTCAAATCCGGCCCAGAGGACTGTTTTTCTAATCTCAGGAGCAAAGAGGCTCCAGAGCATGCCCACTCGGTCAGAACCTCCCTATGTTTTAAACCTATTTTAAAGGAAATTCATTTGCTCAGCTTCTAGTAGCTAGTTGATAATCATGGGATTCTTAGCCTTCGTAGGATAATGATATTTCTTCGAATTATAGTAAAATTGCTTGCTCTTACAGGCATTACTCGTTTAATGTGCTATATAGGTCACATAGTCGCACCAATATTCAGCCGTTTCATAGACATCTCGTTTTTAATACAAACGTAGAAACTACACCCCTGAGCCTATCGCTGCTACTTCATCGGCGAGAAACGCTTATTACAGAAAATTTAGACTAAACGAAGGTTCCACCGAGATTCGAACTCGGATCGCTGGATTCAGAGTCCAGAGTGCTAACCGTTACACCATGGAACCAGACAGGAGAATGGGACTCGTAAATACACTTAGCAGTGTTCTGACGTACTTCAGACACTTCCTACTTGCATTTTTTAACCTAATTGACACGATCGAGCATTATAAAACTTAATCTGGGCAATGTTTGCACTTGCAGCCGATGACTGCATTTCCTGTGCGTCTATATGGCAGCGCTGAGTAGCAGTGTGTGGAAACGAAAGACAGGGACGGACGTAAAGCAATCAGTACGAATAAGAAAGTATGCAGAGCCTCTGGTAGCTCAGTTGGTAGAGCGGTGGACTGTAGTGGAGGATTCACAGTTATCCATAGGTCGCTGGTTCAAATCCGGCCCAGAGGACTGTTTTTCTAATCTCAGGAGCAAAGAGGCTCCAGAGCATGCCCACTCGGTCAGAACCTCCCTATGTTTTAAACCTATTTTAAAGGAAATTCATTTGCTCAGCTTCTAGTAGCTAGTTGATAATCATGGGATTCTTAGCCTTCGTAGGATAATGATATTTCTTCGAATTATAGTAAAATTGCTTGCTCTTACAGGCATTACTCGTTTAATGTGCTATATAGGTCACATAGTCGCACCAATACTCAGCCGTTTCATAGACATCTCGTTTTTAATACAAACGTAGAAACTACACCCCTGAGCCTATCGCTGCTACTTCATCGGCGAGAAACGCTTATTACAGAAAATTTAGACTAAACGAAGGTTCCACCGAGATTCGAACTCGGATCGCTGGATTCAGAGTCCAGAGTGCTAACCGTTACACCATGGAACCAGACAGGAGAATGGGACTCGTAAATACACTTAGCAGTGTTCTGACGTACTTCAGACACTTCCTACTTGCATTTTTTAACCTAATTGACACGATCGAGCATTATAAAACTTAATCTGGGCAATGTTTGCACTTGCAGCCGATGACTGCATTTCCTGTGCGTCTATATGGCAGCGCTGAGTAGCAGTGTGTGGAAACGAAAGACAGGGACGGACGTAAAGCAATCAGTACGAATAAGAAAGTATGCAGAGCCTCTGGTAGCTCAGTTGGTAGAGCGGTGGACTGTAGTGGAGGATTCACAGTTATCCATAGGTCGCTGGTTCAAATCCGGCCCAGAGGACTGTTTTTCTAATCTCAGGAGCAAAGAGGCTCCAGAGCATGCCCACTCGGTCAGAACCTCCCTATGTTTTAAACCTATTTTAAAGGAAATTCATTTGCTCAGCTTCTAGTAGCTAGTTGATAATCATGGGATTCTTAGCCTTCGTAGGATAATGATATTTCTTCGAATTATAGTAAAATTGCTTGCTCTTACAGGCATTACTCGTTTAATGTGCTATATAGGTCACATAGTCGCACCAATATTCAGCCGTTTCATAGACATCTCGTTTTTAATACAAACGTAGAAACTACACCCCTGAGCCTATCGCTGCTACTTCATCGGCGAGAAACGCTTATTACAGAAAATTTAGACTAAACGAAGGTTCCACCGAGATTCGAACTCGGATCGCTGGATTCAGAGTCCAGAGTGCTAACCGTTACACCATGGAACCAGACAGGAGAATGGGACTCGTAAATACACTTAGCAGTGTTCTGACGTACTTCAGACACTTCCTACTTGCATTTTTTAACCTAATTGACACGATCGAGCATTATAAAACTTAATCTGGGCAATGTTTGCACTTGCAGCCGATGACTGCATTTCCTGTGCGTCTATATGGCAGCGCTGAGTAGCAGTGTGTGGAAACGAAAGACAGGGACGGACGTAAAGCAATCAGTACGAATAAGAAAGTATGCAGAGCCTCTGGTAGCTCAGTTGGTAGAGCGGTGGACTGTAGTGGAGGATTCACAGTTATCCATAGGTCGCTGGTTCAAATCCGGCCCAGAGGACTGTTTTTCTAATCTCAGGAGCAAAGAGGCTCCAGAGCATGCCCACTCGGTCAGAACCTCCCTATGTTTTAAACCTATTTTAAAGGAAATTCATTTGCTCAGCTTCTAGTAGCTAGTTGATAATCATGGGATTCTTAGCCTTCGTAGGATAATGATATTTCTTCGAATTATAGTAAAATTGCTTGCTCTTACAGGCATTACTCGTTTAATGTGCTATATAGGTCACATAGTCGCACCAATATTCAGCCGTTTCATAGACATCTCGTTTTTAATACAAACGTAGAAACTACACCCCTGAGCCTATCGCTGCTACTTCATCGGCGAGAAACGCTTATTACAGAAAATTTAGACTAAACGAAGGTTCCACCGAGATTCGAACTCGGATCGCTGGATTCAGAGTCCAGAGTGCTAACCGTTACACCATGGAACCAGACAGGAGAATGGGACTCGTAAATACACTTAGCAGTGTTCTGACGTACTTCAGACACTTCCTACTTGCATTTTTTAACCTAATTGACACGATCGAGCATTATAAAACTTAATCTGGGCAATGTTTGCACTTGCAGCCGATGACTGCGTTTCCTGTGCGTCTATATGGCAGCGCTGAGAAGCAGTGTGTGGAAACGAAAGACAGGGACGGACGTAAAGCAATCAGTACGAATAAGAAAGTATGCAGAGCCTCTGGTAGCTCAGTTGGTAGAGCGGTGGACTGTAGTGGAGGATTCACAGTTATCCATAGGTCGCTGGTTCAAATCCGGCCCAGAGGACTGTTTTTCTAATCTCAGGAGCAAAGAGGCTCCAGAGCATGCCCACTCGGTCAGAACCTCCCTATGTTTTAAACCTATTTTAAAGGAAATTCATTTGCTCAGCTTCTAGTAGCTAGTTGATAATCATGGGATTCTTAGCCTTCGTAGGATAATGATATTTCTTCGAATTATAGTAAAATTGCTTGCTCTTACAGGCATTACTCGTTTAATGTGCTATATAGGTCACATAGTCGCACCAATATTCAGCCGTTTCATAGACATCTCGTTTTTAATACAAACGTAGAAACTACACCCCTGAGCCTATCGCTGCTACTTCATCGGCGAGAAACGCTTATTACAGAAAATTTAGACTAAACGAAGGTTCCACCGAGATTCGAACTCGGATCGCTGGATTCAGAGTCCAGAGTGCTAACCGTTACACCATGGAACCAGACAGGAGAATGGGACTCGTAAATACACTTAGCAGTGTTCTGACGTACTTCAGACACTTCCTACTTGCATTTTTTAACCTAATTGACACGATCGAGCATTATAAAACTTAATCTGGGCAATGTTTGCACTTGCAGCCGATGACTGCATTTCCTGTGCGTCTATATGGCAGCGCTGAGTAGCAGTGTGTGGAAACGAAAGACAGGGACGGACGTAAAGCAATCAGTACGAATAAGAAAGTATGCAGAGCCTCTGGTAGCTCAGTTGGTAGAGCGGTGGACTGTAGTGGAGGATTCACAGTTATCCATAGGTCGCTGGTTCAAATCCGGCCCAGAGGACTGTTTTTCTAATCTCAGGAGCAAAGAGGCTCCAGAGCATGCCCACTCGGTCAGAACCTCCCTATGTTTTAAACCTATTTTAAAGGAAATTCATTTGCTCAGCTTCTAGTAGCTAGTTGATAATCATGGGATTCTTAGCCTTCGTAGGATAATGATATTTCTTCGAATTATAGTAAAATTGCTTGCTCTTACAGGCATTACTCGTTTAATGTGCTATATAGGTCACATAGTCGCACCAATATTCAGCCGTTTCATAGACATCTCGTTTTTAATACAAACGTAGAAACTACACCCCTGAGCCTATCGCTGCTACTTCATCGGCGAGAAACGCTTATTACAGAAAATTTAGACTAAACGAAGGTTCCACCGAGATTCGAACTCGGATCGCTGGATTCAGAGTCCAGAGTGCTAACCGTTACACCATGGAACCAGACAGGAGAATGGGACTCGTAAATACACTTAGCAGTGTTCTGACGTACTTCAGACACTTCCTACTTGCATTTTTTAACCTAATTGACACGATCGAGCATTATAAAACTTAATCTGGGCAATGTTTGCACTTGCAGCCGATGACTGCATTTCCTGTGCGTCTATATGGCAGCGCTGAGTAGCAGTGTGTGGAAACGAAAGACAGGGACGGACGTAAAGCAATCAGTACGAATAAGAAAGTATGCAGAGCCTCTGGTAGCTCAGTTGGTAGAGCGGTGGACTGTAGTGGAGGATTCACAGTTATCCATAGGTCGCTGGTTCAAATCCGGCCCAGAGGACTGTTTTTCTAATCTCAGGAGCAAAGAGGCTCCAGAGCATGCCCACTCGGTCAGAACCTCCCTATGTTTTAAACCTATTTTAAAGGAAATTCATTTGCTCAGCTTCTAGTAGCTAGTTGATAATCATGGGATTCTTAGCCTTCGTAGGATAATGATATTTCTTCGAATTATAGTAAAATTGCTTGCTCTTACAGGCATTACTCGTTTAATGTGCTATATAGGTCACATAGTCGCACCAATATTCAGCCGTTTCATAGACATCTCGTTTTTAATACAAACGTAGAAACTACACCCCTGAGCCTATCGCTGCTACTTCATCGGCGAGAAACGCTTATTACAGAAAATTTAGACTAAACGAAGGTTCCACCGAGATTCGAACTCGGATCGCTGGATTCAGAGTCCAGAGTGCTAACCGTTACACCATGGAACCAGACAGGAGAATGGGACTCGTAAATACACTTAGCAGTGTTCTGACGTACTTCAGACACTTCCTACTTGCATTTTTTAACCTAATTGACACGATCGAGCATTATAAAACTTAATCTGGGCAATGTTTGCACTTGCAGCCGATGACTGCATTTCCTGTGCGTCTATATGGCAGCGCTGAGTAGCAGTGTGTGGAAACGAAAGACAGGGACGGACGTAAAGCAATCAGTACGAATAAGAAAGTATGCAGAGCCTCTGGTAGCTCAGTTGGTAGAGCGGTGGACTGTAGTGGAGGATTCACAGTTATCCATAGGTCGCTGGTTCAAATCCGGCCCAGAGGACTGTTTTTCTAATCTCAGGAGCAAAGAGGCTCCAGAGCATGCCCACTCGGTCAGAACCTCCCTATGTTTTAAACCTATTTTAAAGGAAATTCATTTGCTCAGCTTCTAGTAGCTAGTTGATAATCATGGGATTCTTAGCCTTCGTAGGATAATGATATTTCTTCGAATAATAGTAAAATTGCTTGCTCTTACAGGCATTACTCGTTTAATGTGCTATATAGGTCACATAGTCGCACCAATATTCAGCCGTTTCATAGACATCTCGTTTTTAATACAAACGTAGAAACTACACCCCTGAGCCTATCGCTGCTACTTCATCGGCGAGAAACGCTTATTACAGAAAATTTAGACTAAACGAAGGTTCCACCGAGATTCGAACTCGGATCGCTGGATTCAGAGTCCAGAGTGCTAACCGTTACACCATGGAACCAGACAGGAGAATGGGACTCGTAAATACACTTAGCAGTGTTCTGACGTACTTCAGACACTTCCTACTTGCATTTTTTAACCTAATTGACACGATCGAGCATTATAAAACTTAATCTGGGCAATGTTTGCACTTGCAGCCGATGACTGCATTTCCTGTGCGTCTATATGGCAGCGCTGAGTAGCAGTGTGTGGAAACGAAAGACAGGGACGGACGTAAAGCAATCAGTACGAATAAGAAAGTATGCAGAGCCTCTGGTAGCTCAGTTGGTAGAGCGGTGGACTGTAGTGGAGGATTCACAGTTATCCATAGGTCGCTGGTTCAAATCCGGCCCAGAGGACTGTTTTTCTAATCTCAGGAGCAAAGAGGCTCCAGAGCATGCCCACTCGGTCAGAACCTCCCTATGTTTTAAACCTATTTTAAAGGAAATTCATTTGCTCAGCTTCTAGTAGCTAGTTGATAATCATGGGATTCTTAGCCTTCGTAGGATAATGATATTTCTTCGAATTATAGTAAAATTGCTTGCTCTTACAGGCATTACTCGTTTAATGTGCTATATAGGTCACATAGTCGCACCAATATTCAGCCGTTTCATAGACATCTCGTTTTTAATACAAACGTAGAAACTACACCCCTGAGCCTATCGCTGCTACTTCATCGGCGAGAAACGCTTATTACAGAAAATTTAGACTAAACGAAGGTTCCACCGAGATTCGAACTCGGATCGCTGGATTCAGAGTCCAGAGTGCTAACCGTTACACCATGGAACCAGACAGGAGAATGGGACTCGTAAATACACTTAGCAGTGTTCTGACGTACTTCAGACACTTCCTACTTGCATTTTTTAACCTAATTGACACGATCGAGCATTATAAAACTTAATCTGGGCAATGTTTGCACTTGCAGCCGATGACTGCATTTCCTGTGCGTCTATATGGCAGCGCTGAGTAGCAGTGTGTGGAAACGAAAGACAGGGACGGACGTAAAGCAATCAGTACGAATAAGAAAGTATGCAGAGCCTCTGGTAGCTCAGTTGGTAGAGCGGTGGACTGTAGTGCAGGATTCACAGTTATCCATAGGTCGCTGGTTCAAATCCGGCCCAGAGGACTGTTTTTCTAATCTCAGGAGCAAAGAGGCTCCAGAGCATGCCCACTCGGTCAGAACCTCCCTATGTTTTAAACCTATTTTAAAGGAAATTCATTTGCTCAGCTTCTAGTAGCTAGTTGATAATCATGGGATTCTTAGCCTTCGTAGGATAATGATATTTCTTCGAATTATAGTAAAATTGCTTGCTCTTACAGGCATTACTCGTTTAATGTGCTATATAGGTCACATAGTCGCACCAATATTCAGCCGTTTCATAGACATCTCGTTTTTAATACAAACGTAGAAACTACACCCCTGAGCCTATCGCTGCTACTTCATCGGCGAGAAACGCTTATTACAGAAAATTTAGACTAAACGAAGGTTCCACCGAGATTCGAACTCGGATCGCTGGATTCAGAGTCCAGAGTGCTAACCGTTACACCATGGAACCAGACAGGAGAATGGGACTCGTAAATACACTTAGCAGTGTTCTGACGTACTTCAGACACTTCCTACTTGCATTTTTTAACCTAATTGACACGATCGAGCATTATAAAACTTAATCTGGGCAATGTTTGCACTTGCAGCCGATGACTGCATTTCCTGTGCGTCTATATGGCAGCGCTGAGTAGCAGTGTGTGGAAACGAAAGACAGGGACGGACGTAAAGCAATCAGTACGAATAAGAAAGTATGCAAAGCCTCTGGTAGCTCAGTTGGTAGAGCGGTGGACTGTAGTGGAGGATTCACAGTTATCCATAGGTCGCTGGTTCAAATCCGGCCCAGAGGACTGTTTTTCTAATCTCAGGAGCAAAGAGGCTCCAGAGCATGCCCACTCGGTCAGAACCTCCCTATGTTTTAAACCTATTTTAAAGGAAATTCATTTGCTCAGCTTCTAGTAGCTAGTTGATAATCATGGGATTCTTAGCCTTCGTAGGATAATGATATTTCTTCGAATTATAGTAAAATTGCTTGCTCTTACAGGCATTACTCGTTTAATGTGCTATATAGGTCACATAGTCGCACCAATATTCAGCCGTTTCATAGACATCTCGTTTTTAATACAAACGTAGAAACTACACCCCTGAGCCTATCGCTGCTACTTCATCGGCGAGAAACGCTTATTACAGAAAATTTAGACTAAACGAAGGTTCCACCGAGATTCGAACTCGGATCGCTGGATTCAGAGTCCAGAGTGCTAACCGTTACAACATGGAACCAGACAGGAGAATGGGACTCGTAAATACACTTAGCAGTGTTCTGACGTACTTCAGACACTTCCTACTTGCATTTTTTAACCTAATTGACACGATCGAGCATTATAAAACTTAATCTGGGCAATGTTTGCACTTGCAGCCGATGACTGCATTTCCTGTGCGTCTATATGGCAGCGCTGAGTAGCAGTGTGTGGAAACGAAAGACAGGGACGGACGTAAAGCAATCAGTACGAATAAGAAAGTATGCAAAGCCTCTGGTAGCTCAGTTGGTAGAGCGGTGGACTGTAGTGGAGGATTCACAGTTATCCATAGGTCGCTGGTTCAAATCCGGCCCAGAGGACTGTTTTTCTAATCTCAGGAGCAAAGAGGCTCCAGAGCATGCCCACTCGGTCAGAACCTCCCTATGTTTTAAACCTATTTTAAAGGAAATTCATTTGCTCAGCTTCTAGTAGCTAGTTGATAATCATGGGATTCTTAGCCTTCGTAGGATAATGATATTTCTTCGAATTATAGTAAAATTGCTTGCTCTTACAGGCATTACTCGTTTAATGTGCTATATAGGTCACATAGTCGCACCAATATTCAGCCGTTTCATAGACATCTCGTTTTTAATACAAACGTAGAAACTACACCCCTGAGCCTATCGCTGCTACTTCATCGGCGAGAAACGCTTATTACAGAAAATTTAGACTAAACGAAGGTTCCACCGAGATTCGAACTCGGATCGCTGGATTCGGAGTCCAGAGTGCTAACCGTTACACCATGGAACCAGACAGGAGAATGGGACTCGTAAATACACTTAGCAGTGTTCTGACGTACTTCAGACACTTCCTACTTGCATTTTTTAACCTAATTGACACGATCGAGCATTATAAAACTTAATCTGGGCAATGTTTGCACTTGCAGCCGATGACTGCATTTCCTGTGCGTCTATATGGCAGCGCTGAGTAGCAGTGTGTGGAAACGAAAGACAGGGACGGACGTAAAGCAATCAGTACGAATAAGAAAGTATGCAAAGCCTCTGGTAGCTCAGTTGGTAGAGCGGTGGACTGTAGTGGAGGATTCACAGTTATCCATAGGTCGCTGGTTCAAATCCGGCCCAGAGGACTGTTTTTCTAATCTCAGGAGCAAAGAGGCTCCAGAGCATGCCCACTCGGTCAGAACCTCCCTATGTTTTAAACCTATTTTAAAGGAAATTCATTTGCTCAGCTTCTAGTAGCTAGTTGATAATCATGGGATTCTTAGCCTTCGTAGGATAATGATATTTCTTCGAATTATAGTAAAATTGCTTGCTCTTACAGGCATTACTCGTTTAATGTGCTATATAGGTCACATAGTCGCACCAATATTCAGCCGTTTCATAGACATCTCGTTTTTAATACAAACGTAGAAACTACACCCCTGAGCCTATCGCTGCTACTTCATCGGCGAGAAACGCTTATTACAGAAAATTTAGACTAAACGAAGGTTCCACCGAGATTCGAACTCGGATCGCTGGATTCAGAGTCCAGAGTGCTAACCGTTACACCATGGAACCAGACAGGAGAATGGGACTCGTAAATACACTTAGCAGTGTTCTGACGTACTTCAGACACTTCCTACTTGCATTTTTTAACCTAATTGACACGATCGAGCATTATAAAACTTAATCTGGGCAATGTTTGCACTTGCAGCCGATGACTGCATTTCCTGTGCGTCTATATGGCAGCGCTGAGTAGCAGTGTGTGGAAACGAAAGACAGGGACGGACGTAAAGCAATCAGTACGAATAAGAAAGTATGCAGAGCCTCTGGTAGCTCAGTTGGTAGAGCGGTGGACTGTAGTGGAGGATTCACAGTTATCCATAGGTCGCTGGTTCAAATCCGGCCCAGAGGACTGTTTTTCTAATCTCAGGAGCAAAGAGGCTCCAGAGCATGCCCACTCGGTCAGAACCTCCCTATGTTTTAAACCTATTTTAAAGGAAATTCATTTGCTCAGCTTCTAGTAGCTAGTTGATAATCATGGGATTCTTAGCCTTCGTAGGATAATGATATTTCTTCGAATTATAGTAAAATTGCTTGCTCTTACAGGCATTACTCGTTTAATGTGCTATATAGGTCACATAGCCGCACCAATATTCAGCCGTTTCATAGACATCTCGTTTTTAATACAAACGTAGAAACTACACCCCTGAGCCTATCGCTGCTACTTCATCGGCGAGAAACGCTTATTACAGAAAATTTAGACTAAACGAAGGTTCCACCGAGATTCGAACTCGGATCGCTGGATTCAGAGTCCAGAGTGCTAACCGTTACACCATGGAACCAGACAGGAGAATGGGACTCGTAAATACACTTAGCAGTGTTCTGACGTACTTCAGACACTTCCTACTTGCATTTTTTAACCTAATTGACACGATCGAGCATTATAAAACTTAATCTGGGCAATGTTTGCACTTGCAGCCGATGACTGCATTTCCTGTGCGTCTATATGGCAGCGCTGAGTAGCAGTGTGTGGAAACGAAAGACAGGGACGGACGTAAAGCAATCAGTACGAATAAGAAAGTATGCAGAGCCTCTGGTAGCTCAGTTGGTAGAGCGGTGGACTGTAGTGGAGGATTCACAGTTATCCATAGGTCGCTGGTTCAAATCCGGCCCAGAGGACTGTTTTTCTAATCTCAGGAGCAAAGAGGCTCCAGAGCATGCCCACTCGGTCAGAACCTCCCTATGTTTTAAACCTATTTTAAAGGAAATTCATTTGCTCAGCTTCTAGTAGCTAGTTGATAATCATGGGATTCTTAGCCTTCGTAGGATAATGATATTTCTTCGAATTATAGTAAAATTGCTTGCTCTTACAGGCATTACTCGTTTAATGTGCTATATAGGTCACATAGTCGCACCAATATTCAGCCGTTTCATAGACATCTCGTTTTTAATACAAACGTAGAAACTACACCCCTGAGCCTATCGCTGCTACTTCATCGGCGAGAAACGCTTATTACAGAAAATTTAGACTAAACGAAGGTTCCACCGAGATTCGAACTCGGATCGCTGGATTCAGAGTCCAGAGTGCTAACCGTTACACCATGGAACCAGACAGGAGAATGGGACTCGTAAATACACTTAGCAGTGTTCTGACGTACTTCAGACACTTCCTACTTGCATTTTTTAACCTAATTGACACGATCGAGCATTATAAAACTTAATCTGGGCAATGTTTGCACTTGCAGCCGATGACTGCATTTCCTGTGCGTCTATATGGCAGCGCTGAGTAGCAGTGTGTGGAAACGAAAGACAGGGACGGACGTAAAGCAATCAGTACGAATAAGAAAGTATGCAGAGCCTCTGGTAGCTCAGTTGGTAGAGCGGTGGACTGTAGTGGAGGATTCACAGTTATCCATAGGTCGCTGGTTCAAATCCGGCCCAGAGGACTGTTTTTCTAATCTCAGGAGCAAAGAGGCTCCAGAGCATGCCCACTCGGTCTGAACCTCCCTATGTTTTAAACCTATTTTAAAGGAAATTCATTTGCTCAGCTTCTAGTAGCTAGTTGATAATCATGGGATTCTTAGCCTTCGTAGGATAATGATATTTCTTCGAATTATAGTAAAATTGCTTGCTCTTACAGGCATTACTCGTTTAATGTGCTATATAGGTCACATAGTCGCACCAATATTCAGCCGTTTCATAGACATCTCGTTTTTAATACAAACGTAGAAACTACACCCCTGAGCCTATCGCTGCTACTTCATCGGCGAGAAACGCTTATTACAGAAAATTTAGACTAAACGAAGGTTCCACCGAGATTCGAACTCGGATCGCTGGATTCAGAGTCCAGAGTGCTAACCGTTACACCATGGAACCAGACAGGAGAATGGGACTCGTAAATACACTTAGCAGTGTTCTGACGTACTTCAGACACTTCCTACTTGCATTTTTTAACCTAATTGACACGATCGAGCATTATAAAACTTAATCTGGGCAATGTTTGCACTTGCAGCCGATGACTGCATTTCCTGTGCGTCTATATGGCAGCGCTGAGTAGCAGTGTGTGGAAACGAAAGACAGGGACGGACGTAAAGCAATCAGTACGAATAAGAAAGTATGCAGAGCCTCTGGTAGCTCAGTTGGTAGAGCGGTGGACTGTAGTGGAGGATTCACAGTTATCCATAGGTCGCTGGTTCAAATCCGGCCCAGAGGACTGTTTTTCTAATCTCAGGAGCAAAGAGGCTCCAGAGCATGCCCACTCGGTCAGAACCTCCCTATGTTTTAAACCTATTTTAAAGGAAATTCATTTGCTCAGCTTCTAGTAGCTAGTTGATAATCATGGGATTCTTAGCCTTCGTAGGATAATGATATTTCTTCGAATTATAGTAAAATTGCTTGCTCTTACAGGCATTACTCGTTTAATGTGCTATATAGGTCACATAGTCGCACCAATATTCAGCCGTTTCATAGACATCTCGTTTTTAATACAAACGTAGAAACTACACCCCTGAGCCTATCGCTGCTACTTCATCGGCGAGAAACGCTTATTACAGAAAATTTAGACTAAACGAAGGTTCCACCGAGATTCGAACTAGGATCGCTGGATTCAGAGTCCAGAGTGCTAACCGTTACACCATGGAACCAGACAGGAGAATGGGACTCGTAAATACACTTAGCAGTGTTCTGACGTACTTCAGACACTTCCTACTTGCATTTTTTAACCTAATTGACACGATCGAGCATTATAAAACTTAATCTGGGCAATGTTTGCACTTGCAGCCGATGACTGCATTTCCTGTGCGTCTATATGGCAGCGCTGAGTAGCAGTGTGTGGAAACGAAAGACAGGGACGGACGTAAAGCAATCAGTACGAATAAGAAAGTATGCAGAGCCTCTGGTAGCTCAGTTGGTAGAGCGGTGGACTGTAGTGGAGGATTCACAGTTATCCATAGGTCGCTGGTTCAAATCCGGCCCAGAGGACTGTTTTTCTAATCTCAGGAGCAAAGAGGCTCCAGAGCATGCCCACTCGGTCAGAACCTCCCTATGTTTTAAACCTATTTTAAAGGAAATTCATTTGCTCAGCTTCTAGTAGCTAGTTGATAATCATGGGATTCTTAGCCTTCGTAGGATAATGATATTTCTTCGAATTATAGTAAAATTGCTTGCTCTTACAGGCATTACTCGTTTAATGTGCTATATAGGTCACATAGTCGCACCAATATTCAGCCGTTTCATAGACATCTCGTTTTTAATACAAACGTAGAAACTACACCCCTGAGCCTATCGCTGCTACTTCATCGGCGAGAAACGCTTATTACAGAAAATTTAGACTAAACGAAGGTTCCACCGAGATTCGAACTCGGATCGCTGGATTCAGAGTCCAGAGTGCTAACCGTTACACCATGGAACCAGACAGGAGAATGGGACTCGTAAATACACTTAGCAGTGTTCTGACGTACTTCAGACACTTCCTACTTGCATTTTTTAACCTAATTGACACGATCGAGCATTATAAAACTTAATCTGGGCAATGTTTGCACTTGCAGCCGATGACTGCATTTCCTGTGCGTCTATATGGCAGCGCTGAGTAGCAGTGTGTGGAAACGAAAGACAGGGACGGACGTAAAGCAATCAGTACGAATAAGAAAGTATGCAGAGCCTCTGGTAGCTCAGTTGGTAGAGCGGTGGACTGTAGTGGAGGATTCACAGTTATCCATAGGTCGCTGGTTCAAATCCGGCCCAGAGGACTGTTTTTCTAATCTCAGGAGCAAAGAGGCTCCAGAGCATGCCCACTCGGTCAGAACCTCCCTATGTTTTAAACCTATTTTAAAGGAAATTCATTTGCTCAGCTTCTAGTAGCTAGTTGATAATCATGGGATTCTTAGCCTTCGTAGGATAATGATATTTCTTCGAATTATAGTAAAATTGCTTGCTCTTACAGGCATTACTCGTTTAATGTGCTATATAGGTCACATAGTCGCACCAATATTCAGCCGTTTCATAGACATCTCGTTTTTAATACAAACGTAGAAACTACACCCCTGAGCCTATCGCTGCTACTTCATCGGCGAGAAACGCTTATTACAGAAAATTTAGACTAAACGAAGGTTCCACCGAGATTCGAACTCGGATCGCTGGATTCAGAGTCCAGAGTGCTAACCGTTACACCATGGAACCAGACAGGAGAATGGGACTCGTAAATACACTTAGCAGTGTTCTGACGTACTTCAGACACTTCCTACTTGCATTTTTTAACCTAATTGACACGATCGAGCATTATAAAACTTAATCTGGGCAATGTTTGCACTTGCAGCCGATGACTGCATTTCCTGTGCGTCTATATGGCAGCGCTGAGTAGCAGTGTGTGGAAACGAAAGACAGGGACGGACGTAAAGCAATCAGTACGAATAAGAAAGTATGCAGAGCCTCTGGTAGCTCAGTTGGTAGAGCGGTGGACTGTAGTGGAGGATTCACAGTTATCCATAGGTCGCTGGTTCAAATCCGGCCCAGAGGACTGTTTTTCTAATCTCAGGAGCAAAGAGGCTCCAGAGCATGCCCACTCGGTCAGAACCTCCCTATGTTTTAAACCTATTTTAAAGGAAATTCATTTGCTCAGCTTCTAGTAGCTAGTTGATAATCATGGGATTCTTAGCCTTCGTAGGATAATGATATTTCTTCGAATTATAGTAAAATTGCTTGCTCTTACAGGCATTACTCGTTTAATGTGCTATATAGGTCACATAGTCGCACCAATATTCAGCCGTTTCATAGACATCTCGTTTTTAATACAAACGTAGAAACTACACCCCTGAGCCTATCGCTGCTACTTCATCGGCGAGAAACGCTTATTACAGAAAATTTAGACTAAACGAAGGTTCCACCGAGATTCGAACTCGGATCGCTGGATTCAGAGTCCAGAGTGCTAACCGTTACACCATGGAACCAGACAGGAGAATGGGACTCGTAAATACACTTAGCAGTGTTCTGACGTACTTCAGACACTTCCTACTTGCATTTTTTAACCTAATTGACACGATCGAGCATTATAAAACTTAATCTGGGCAATGTTTGCACTTGCAGCCGATGACTGCATTTCCTGTGCGTCTATATGGCAGCGCTGAGTAGCAGTGTGTGGAAACGAAAGACAGGGACGGACGTAAAGCAATCAGTACGAATAAGAAAGTATGCAGAGCCTCTGGTAGCTCAGTTGGTAGAGCGGTGGACTGTAGTGGAGGATTCACAGTTATCCATAGGTCGCTGGTTCAAATCCGGCCCAGAGGACTGTTTTTCTAATCTCAGGAGCAAAGAGGCTCCAGAGCATGCCCACTCGGTCAGAACCTCCCTATGTTTTAAACCTATTTTAAAGGAAATTCATTTGCTCAGCTTCTAGTAGCTAGTTGATAATCATGGGATTCTTAGCCTTCGTAGGATAATGATATTTCTTCGAATTATAGTAAAATTGCTTGCTCTTACAGGCATTACTCGTTTAATGTGCTATATAGGTCACATAGTCGCACCAATATTCAGCCGTTTCATAGACATCTCGTTTTTAATACAAACGTAGAAACTACACCCCTGAGCCTATCGCTGCTACTTCATCGGCGAGAAACGCTTATTACAGAAAATTTAGACTAAACGAAGGTTCCACCGAGATTCGAACTCGGATCGCTGGATTCAGAGTCCAGAGTGCTAACCGTTACACCATGGAACCAGACAGGAGAATGGGACTCGTAAATACACTTAGCAGTGTTCTGACGTACTTCAGACACTTCCTACTTGCATTTTTTAACCTAATTGACACGATCGAGCATTATAAAACTTAATCTGGGCAATGTTTGCACTTGCAGCCGATGACTGCATTTCCTGTGCGTCTATATGGCAGCGCTGAGTAGCAGTGTGTGGAAACGAAAGACAGGGACGGACGTAAAGCAATCAGTACGAATAAGAAAGTATGCAGAGCCTCTGGTAGCTCAGTTGGTAGAGCGGTGGACTGTAGTGGAGGATTCACAGTTATCCATAGGTCGCTGGTTCAAATCCGGCCCAGAGGACTGTTTTTCTAATCTCAGGAGCAAAGAGGCTCCAGAGCATGCCCACTCGGTCAGAACCTCCCTATGTTTTAAACCTATTTTAAAGGAAATTCATTTGCTCAGCTTCTAGTAGCTAGTTGATAATCATGGGATTCTTAGCCTTCGTAGGATAATGATATTTCTTCGAATTATAGTAAAATCGCTTGCTCTTACAGGCATTACTCGTTTAATGTGCTATATAGGTCACATAGTCGCACCAATATTCAGCCGTTTCATAGACATCTCGTTTTTAATACAAACGTAGAAACTACACCCCTGAGCCTATCGCTGCTACTTCATCGGCGAGAAACGCTTATTACAGAAAATTTAGACTAAACGAAGGTTCCACCGAGATTCGAACTCGGATCGCTGGATTCAGAGTCCAGAGTGCTAACCGTTACACCATGGAACCAGACAGGAGAATGGGACTCGTAAATACACTTAGCAGTGTTCTGACGTACTTCAGACACTTCCTACTTGCATTTTTTAACCTAATTGACACGATCGAGCATTATAAAACTTAATCTGGGCAATGTTTGCACTTGCAGCCGATGACTGCATTTCCTGTGCGTCTATATGGCAGCGCTGAGTAGCAGTGTGTGGAAACGAAAGACAGGGACGGACGTAAAGCAATCAGTACGAATAAGAAAGTATGCAGAGCCTCTGGTAGCTCAGTTGGTAGAGCGGTGGACTGTAGTGGAGGATTCACAGTTATCCATAGGTCGCTGGTTCAAATCCGGCCCAGAGGACTGTTTTTCTAATCTCAGGAGCAAAGAGGCTCCAGAGCATGCCCACTCGGTCAGAACCTCCCTATGTTTTAAACCTATTTTAAAGGAAATTCATTTGCTCAGCTTCTAGTAGCTAGTTGATAATCGTGGGATTCTTAGCCTTCGTAGGATAATGATATTTCTTCGAATTATAGTAAAATTGCTTGCTCTTACAGGCATTACTCGTTTAATGTGCTATATAGGTCACATAGTCGCACCAATATTCAGCCGTTTCATAGACATCTCGTTTTTAATACAAACGTAGAAACTACACCCCTGAGCCTATCGCTGCTACTTCATCGGCGAGAAACGCTTATTACAGAAAATTTAGACTAAACGAAGGTTCCACCGAGATTCGAACTCGGATCGCTGGATTCAGAGTCCAGAGTGCTAACCGTTACACCATGGAACCAGACAGGAGAATGGGACTCGTAAATACACTTAGCAGTGTTCTGACGTACTTCAGACACTTCCTACTTGCATTTTTTAACCTAATTGACACGATCGAGCATTATAAAACTTAATCTGGGCAATGTTTGCACTTGCAGCCGATGACTGCATTTCCTGTGCGTCTATATGGCAGCGCTGAGTAGCAGTGTGTGGAAACGAAAGACAGGGACGGACGTAAAGCAATCAGTACGAATAAGAAAGTATGCAGAGCCTCTGGTAGCTCAGTTGGTAGAGCGGTGGACTGTAGTGGAGGATTCACAGTTATCCATAGGTCGCTGGTTCAAATCCGGCCCAGAGGACTGTTTTTCTAATCTCAGGAGCAAAGAGGCTCCAGAGCATGCCCACTCGGTCAGAACCTCCCTATGTTTTAAACCTATTTTAAAGGAAATTCATTTGCTCAGCTTCTAGTAGCTAGTTGATAATCATGGGATTCTTAGCCTTCGTAGGATAATGATATTTCTTCGAATTATAGTAAAATTGCTTGCTCTTACAGGCATTACTCGTTTAATGTGCTATATAGGTCACATAGTCGCACCAATATTCAGCCGTTTCATAGACATCTCGTTTTTAATACAAACGTAGAAACTACACCCCTGAGCCTATCGCTGCTACTTCATCGGCGAGAAACGCTTATTACAGAAAATTTAGACTAAACGAAGGTTCCACCGAGATTCGAACTCGGATCGCTGGATTCAGAGTCCAGAGTGCTAACCGTTACACCATGGAACCAGACAGGAGAATGGGACTCGTAAATACACTTAGCAGTGTTCTGACGTACTTCAGACACTTCCTACTTGCATTTTTTAACCTAATTGACACGATCGAGCATTATAAAACTTAATCTGGGCAATGTTTGCACTTGCAGCCGATGACTGCATTTCCTGTGCGTCTATATGGCAGCGCTGAGTAGCAGTGTGTGGAAACGAAAGACAGGGACGGACGTAAAGCAATCAGTACGAATAAGAAAGTATGCAGAGCCTCTGGTAGCTCAGTTGGTAGAGCGGTGGACTGTAGTGGAGGATTCACAGTTATCCATAGGTCGCTGGTTCAAATCCGGCCCAGAGGACTGTTTTTCTAATCTCAGGAGCAAAGAGGCTCCAGAGCATGCCCACTCGGTCAGAACCTCCCTATGTTTTAAACCTATTTTAAAGGAAATTCATTTGCTCAGCTTCTAGTAGCTAGTTGATAATCATGGGATTCTTAGCCTTCGTAGGATAATGATATTTCTTCGAATTATAGTAAAATTGCTTGCTCTTACAGGCATTACTCGTTTAATGTGCTATATAGGTCACATAGTCGCACCAATATTCAGCCGTTTCATAGACATCTCGTTTTTAATACAAACGTAGAAACTACACCCCTGAGCCTATCGCTGCTACTTCATCATCGAGAAACGCTTATTACAGAAAATTTAGACTAAACGAAGGTTCCACCGAGATTCGAACTCGGATCGCTGGATTCAGAGTCCAGAGTGCTAACCGTTACACCATGGAACCAGACAGGAGAATGGGACTCGTAAATACACTTAGCAGTGTTCTGACGTACTTCAGACACTTCCTACTTGAATTTTTAAACCTAATTGACACGATCGAGCATTATAAAACTTAATCTGGGCAATGTTTGCACTTGCAGCCGATGACTGCATTTCCTGTGCGTCTATATGGCAGCGCTGAGTAGCAGTGTGTGGAAACGAAAGACAGGGACGGACGTAAAGCAATCAGTACGAATAAGAAAGTATGCAGAGCCTCTGGTAGCTCAGTTGGTAGAGCGGTGGACTGTAGTGGAGGATTCACAGTTATCCATAGGTCGCTGGTTCAAATCCGGCCCAGAGGACTGTTTTTCTAATCTCAGGAGCAAAGAGGCTCCAGAGCATGCCCACTCGGTCAGAACCTCCCTATGTTTTAAACCTATTTTAAAGGAAATTCATTTGCTCAGCTTCTAGTAGCTAGTTGATAATCATGGGATTCTTAGCCTTCGTAGGATAATGATATTTCTTCGAATTATAGTAAAATTGCTTGCTCTTACAGGCATTACTCGTTTAATGTGCTATATAGGTCACATAGTCGCACCAATATTCAGCCGTTTCATAGACATCTCGTTTTTAATACAAACGTAGAAACTACACCCCTGAGCCTATCGCTGCTACTTCATCGGCGAGAAACGCTTATTACAGAAAATTTAGACTAAACGAAGGTTCCACCGAGATTCGAACTCGGATCGCTGGATTCAGAGTCCATAGTGCTAACCGTTACACCATGGAACCAGACAGGAGAATGGGACTCGTAAATACACTTAGCAGTGTTCTGACGTACTTCAGACACTTCCTACTTGCATTTTTTAACCTAATTGACACGATCGAGCATTATAAAACTTAATCTGGGCAATGTTTGCACTTGCAGCCGATGACTGCATTTCCTGTGCGTCTATATGGCAGCGCTGAGTAGCAGTGTGTGGAAACGAAAGACAGGGACGGACGTAAAGCAATCAGTACGAATAAGAAAGTATGCAGAGCCTCTGGTAGCTCAGTTGGTAGAGCGGTGGACTGTAGTGGAGGATTCACAGTTATCCATAGGTCGCTGGTTCAAATCCGGCCCAGAGGACTGTTTTTCTAATCTCAGGAGCAAAGAGGCTCCAGAGCATGCCCACTCGGTCAGAACCTCCCTATGTTTTAAACCTATTTTAAAGGAAATTCATTTGCTCAGCTTCTAGTAGCTAGTTGATAATCATGGGATTCTTAGCCTTCGTAGGATAATGATATTTCTTCGAATTATAGTAAAATTGCTTGCTCTTACAGGCATTACTCGTTTAATGTGCTATATAGGTCACATAGTCGCACCAATATTCAGCCGTTTCATAGACATCTCGTTTTTAATACAAACGTAGAAACTACACCCCTGAGCCTATCGCTGCTACTTCATCGGCGAGAAACGCTTATTACAGAAAATTTAGACTAAACGAAGGTTCCACCGAGATTCGAACTCGGATCGCTGGATTCAGAGTCCAGAGTGCTAACCGTTACACCATGGAACCAGACAGGAGAATGGGACTCGTAAATACACTTAGCAGTGTTCTGACGTACTTCAGACACTTCCTACTTGCATTTTTTAACCTAATTGACACGATCGAGCATTATAAAACTTAATCTGGGCAATGTTTGCACTTGCAGCCGATGACTGCATTTCCTGTGCGTCTATATGGCAGCGCTGAGTAGCAGTGTGTGGAAACGAAAGACAGGGACGGACGTAAAGCAATCAGTACGAATAAGAAAGCATGCAGAGCCTCTGGTAGCTCAGTTGGTAGAGCGGTGGACTGTAGTGGAGGATTCACAGTTATCCATAGGTCGCTGGTTCAAATCCGGCCCAGAGGACTGTTTTTCTAATCTCAGGAGCAAAGAGGCTCCAGAGCATGCCCACTCGGTCAGAACCTCCCTATGTTTTAAACCTATTTTAAAGGAAATTCATTTGCTCAGCTTCTAGTAGCTAGTTGATAATCATGGGATTCTTAGCCTTCGTAGGATAATGATATTTCTTCGAATTATAGTAAAATTGCTTGCTCTTACAGGCATTACTCGTTTAATGTGCTATATAGGTCACATAGTCGCACCAATATTCAGCCGTTTCATAGACATCTCGTTTTTAATACAAACGTAGAAACTACACCCCTGAGCCTATCGCTGCTACTTCATCGGCGAGAAACGCTTATTACAGAAAATTTAGACTAAACGAAGGTTCCACCGAGATTCGAACTCGGATTGCTGGATTCAGAGTCCAGAGTGCTAACCGTTACACCATGGAACCAGACAGGAGAACGGGACTCGTAAATACACTTAGCAGTGTTCTGACGTACTTCAGACACTTCCTACTTGCATTTTTTAACCTAATTGACACGATCGAGCATTATAAAACTTAATCTGGGCAATGTTTGCACTTGCAGCCGATGACTGCATTTCCTGTGCGTCTATATGGCAGCGCTGAGTAGCAGTGTGTGGAAACGAAAGACAGGGACGGACGTAAAGCAATCAGTACGAATAAGAAAGTATGCAGAGCCTCTGGTAGCTCAGTTGGTAGAGCGGTGGACTGTAGTGGAGGATTCACAGTTATCCATAGGTCGCTGGTTCAAATCCGGCCCAGAGGACTGTTTTTCTAATCTCAGGAGCAAAGAGGCTCCAGAGCATGCCCACTCGGTCAGAACCTCCCTATGTTTTAAACCTATTTTAAAGGAAATTCATTTGCTCAGCTTCTAGTAGCTAGTTGATAATCATGGGATTCTTAGCCTTCGTAGGATAATGATATTTCTTCGAATTATAGTAAAATTGCTTGCTCTTACAGGCATTACTCGTTTAATGTGCTATATAGGTCACATAGTCGCACCAATATTCAGCCGTTTCATAGACATCTCGTTTTTAATACAAACGTAGAAACTACACCCCTGAGCCTATCGCTGCTACTTCATCGGCGAGAAACGCTTATTACAGAAAATTTAGACTAAACGAAGGTTCCACCGAGATTCGAACTCGGATCGCTGGATTCAGAGTCCAGAGTGCTAACCGTTACACCATGGAACCAGACAGGAGAATGGGACTCGTAAATACACTTAGCAGTGTTCTGACGTACTTCACACACTTCCTACTTGCATTTTTTAACCTAATTGACACGATCGAGCATTATAAAACTTAATCTGGGCAATGTTTGCACTTGCAGCCGATGACTGCATTTCCTGTGCGTCTATATGGCAGCGCTGAGTAGCAGTGTGTGGAAACGAAAGACAGGGACGGACGTAAAGCAATCAGTACGAATAAGAAAGTATGCAGAGCCTCTGGTAGCTCAGTTGGTAGAGCGGTGGACTGTAGTGGAGGATTCACAGTTATCCATAGGTCGCTGGTTCAAATCCGGCCCAGAGGACTGTTTTTCTAATCTCAGGAGCAAAGAGGCTCCAGAGCATGCCCACTCGGTCAGAACCTCCCTATGTTTTAAACCTATTTTAAAGGAAATTCATTTGCTCAGCTTCTAGTAGCTAGTTGATAATCATGGGATTCTTAGCCTTCGTAGGATAATGATATTTCTTCGAATTATAGTAAAATTGCTTGCTCTTACAGGCATTACTCGTTTAATGTGCTATATAGGTCACATAGTCGCACCAATATTCAGCCGTTTCATAGACATCTCGTTTTTAATACAAACGTAGAAACTACACCCCTGAGCCTATCGCTGCTACTTCATCGGCGAGAAACGCTTATTACAGAAAATTTAGACTAAACGAAGGTTCCACCGAGATTCGAACTCGGATCGCTGGATTCAGAGTCCAGAGTGCTAACCGTTACACCATGGAACCAGACAGGAGAATGGGACTCGTAAATACACTTAGCAGTGTTCTGACGGACTTCAGACACTTCCTACTTGCATTTTTTAACCTAATTGACACGATCGAGCATTATAAAACTTAATCTGGGCAATGTTTGCACTTGCAGCCGATGACTGCATTTCCTGTGCGTCTATATGGCAGCGCTGAGTAGCAGTGTGTGGAAACGAAAGACAGGGACGGACGTAAAGCAATCAGTACGAATAAGAAAGTATGCAGAGCCTCTGGTAGCTCAGTTGGTAGAGCGGTGGACTGTAGTGGAGGATTCACAGTTATCCATAGGTCGCTGGTTCAAATCCGGCCCAGAGGACTGTTTTTCTAATCTCAGGAGCAAAGAGGCTCCAGAGCATGCCCACTCGGTCAGAACCTCCCTATGTTTTAAACCTATTTTAAAGGAAATTCATTTTCTCAGCTTCTAGTAGCTAGTTGATAATCATGGGATTCTTAGCCTTCGTAGGATAATGATATTTCTTCGAATTATAGTAAAATTGCTTGCTCTTACAGGCATTACTCGTTTAATGTGCTATATAGGTCACATAGTCGCACCAATATTCAGCCGTTTCATAGACATCTCGTTTTTAATACAAACGTAGAAACTACACCCCTGAGCCTATCGCTGCTACTTCATCGGCGAGAAACGCTTATTACAGAAAATTTAGACTAAACGAAGGTTCCACCGAGATTCGAACTCGGATCGCTGGATTCAGAGTCCAGAGTGCTAACCGTTACACCATGGAACCAGACAGGAGAATGGGACTCGTAAATACAGTTAGCAGTGTTCTGACGTACTTCAGACACTTCCTACTTGCATTTTTTAACCTAATTGACACGATCGAGCATTATAAAACTTAATCTGGGCAATGTTTGCACTTGCAGCCGATGACTGCATTTCCTGTGCGTCTATATGGCAGCGCTGAGTAGCAGTGTGTGGAAACGAAAGACAGGGACGGACGTAAAGCAATCAGTACGAATAAGAAAGTATGCAGAGCCTCTGGTAGCTCAGTTGGTAGAGCGGTGGACTGTAGTGGAGGATTCACAGTTATCCATCGGTCGCTGGTTCAAATCCGGCCCAGAGGACTGTTTTTCTAATCTCAGGAGCAAAGAGGCTCCAGAGCATGCCCACTCGGTCAGAACCTCCCTATGTTTTAAACCTATTTTAAAGGAAATTCATTTGCTCAGCTTCTAGTAGCTAGTTGATAATCATGGGATTCTTAGCCTTCGTAGGATAATGATATTTCTTCGAATTATAGTAAAATTGCTTGCTCTTACAGGCATTACTCGTTTAATGTGCTATATAGGTCACATAGTCGCATCAATATTCAGCCGTTTCATAGACATCTCGTTTTTAATACAAACGTAGAAACTACACCCCTGAGCCTATCGCTGCTACTTCATCGGCGAGAAACGCTTATTACAGAAAATTTAGACTAAACGAAGGTTCCACCGAGATTCGAACTCGGATCGCTGGATTCAGAGTCCAGAGTGCTAACCGTTACACCATGGAACCAGACAGGAGAATGGGACTCGTAAATACACTTAGCAGTGTTCTGACGTACTTCAGACACTTCCTACTTGCATTTTTTAACCTAATTGACACGATCGAGCATTATAAAACTTAATCTGGGCAATGTTTGCACTTGCAGCCGATGACTGCATTTCCTGTGCGTCTATATGGCAGCGCTGAGTAGCAGTGTGTGGAAACGAAAGACAGGGACGGACGTAAAGCAATCAGTACGAATAAGAAAGTATGCAGAGCCTCTGGTAGCTCAGTTGGTAGAGCGGTGGACTGTAGTGGAGGATTCACAGTTATCCATAGGTCGCTGGTTCAAATCCGGCCCAGAGGACTGTTTTTCTAATCTCAGGAGCAAAGAGGCTCCAGAGCATGCCCACTCGGTCAGAACCTCTCTATGTTTTAAACCTATTTTAAAGGAAAATCATTTGCTCAGCTTCTAGTAGCTAGTTGATAATCATGGGATTCTTAGCCTTCGTAGGATAATGATATTTCTTCGAATTATAGTAAAATTGCTTGCTCTTACAGGCATTACTCGTTTAATGTGCTATATAGGTCACATAGTCGCACCAATATTCAGCCGTTTCATAGACATCTCGTTTTTAATACAAACGTAGAAACTACACCCCTGAGCCTATCGCTGCTACTTCATCGGCGAGAAACGCTTATTACAGAAAATTTAGACTAAACGAAGGTTCCACCGAGATTCGAACTCGGATCGCTGGATTCAGAGTCCAGAGTGCTAACCGTTACACCATGGAACCAGACAGGAGAATGGGACTCGTAAATACACTTAGCAGTGTTCTGACGTACTTCAGACACTTCCTACTTGCATTTTTTAACCTAATTGACACGATCGAGCATTATAAAACTTAATCTGGGCAATGTTTGCACTTGCAGCCGATGACTGCATTTCCTGTGCGTCTATATGGCAGCGCTGAGTAGCAGTGTGTGGAAACGAAAGACAGGGACGGACGTAAAGCAATCAGTACGAATAAGAAAGTATGCAGAGCCTCTGGTAGCTCAGTTGGTAGAGCGGTGGACTGTAGTGGAGGATTCACAGTTATCCATAGGTCGCTGGTTCAAATCCGGCCCAGAGGACTGTTTTTCTAATCTCAGGAGCAAAGAGGCTCCAGAGCATGCCCACTCGGTCAGAACCTCCCTATGTTTTAAACCTATTTTAAAGGAAATTCATTTGCTCAGCTTCTAGTAGCTAGTTGATAATCATGGGATTCTTAGCCTTCGTAGGATAATGATATTTCTTCGAATTATAGTAAAATTGCTTGCTCTTACAGGCATTACTCGTTTAATGTGCTATATAGGTCACATAGTCGCACCAATATTCAGCCGTTTCATAGACATCTCGTTTTTAATACAAACGTAGAAACTACACCCCTGAGCCTATCGCTGCTACTTCATCGGCGAGAAACGCTTATTACAGAAAATTTAGACTAAACGAAGGTTCCACCGAGATTCGAACTCGGATCGCTGGATTCAGAGTCCAGAGTGCTAACCGTTACACCATGGAACCAGACAGGAGAATGGGACTCGTAAATACACTTAGCAGTGTTCTGACGTACTTCAGACACTTCCTACTTGCATTTTTTAACCTAATTGACACGATCGAGCATTATAAAACTTAATCTGGGCAATGTTTGCACTTGCAGCCGATGACTGCATTTCCTGTGCGTCTATATGGCAGCGCTGAGTAGCAGTGTGTGGAAACGAAAGACAGGGACGGACGTAAAGCAATCAGTACGAATAAGAAAGTATGCAGAGCCTCTGGTAGCTCAGTTGGTAGAGCGGTGGACTGTAGTGGAGGATTCACAGTTATCCATAGGTCGCTGGTTCAAATCCGGCCCAGAGGACTGTTTTTCTAATCTCAGGAGCAAAGAGGCTCCAGAGCATGCCCACTCGGTCAGAACCTCCCTATGTTTTAAACCTATTTTAAAGGAAATTCATTTGCTCAGCTTCTAGTAGCTAGTTGATAATCATGGGATTCTTAGCCTTCGTAGGATAATGATATTTCTTCGAATTATAGTAAAATTGCTTGCTCTTACAGGCATTACTCGTTTAATGTGCTATATAGGTCACATAGTCGCACCAATATTCAGCCGTTTCATAGACATCTCGTTTTTAATACAAACGTAGAAACTACACCCCTGAGCCTATCGCTGCTACTTCATCGGCGAGAAACGCTTATTACAGAAAATTTAGACTAAACGAAGGTTCCACCGAGATTCGAACTCGGATCGCTGGATTCAGAGTCCAGAGCGCTAACCGTTACACCATGGAACCAGACAGGAGAATGGGACTCGTAAATACACTTAGCAGTGTTCTGACGTACTTCAGACACTTCCTACTTGCATTTTTTAACCTAATTGACACGATCGAGCATTATAAAACTTAATCTGGGCAATGTTTGCACTTGCAGCCGATGACTGCATTTCCTGTGCGTCTATATGGCAGCGCTGAGTAGCAGTGTGTGGAAACGAAAGACAGGGACGGACGTAAAGCAATCAGTACGAATAAGAAAGTATGCAGAGCCTCTGGTAGCTCAGTTGGTAGAGCGGTGGACTGTAGTGGAGGATTCACAGTTATCCATAGGTCGCTGGTTCAAATCCGGCCCAGAGGACTGTTTTTCTAATCTCAGGAGCAAAGAGGCTCCAGAGCATGCCCACTCGGTCAGAACCTCCCTATGTTTTAAACCTATTTTAAAGGAAATTCATTTGCTCAGCTTCTAGTAGCTAGTTGATAATCATGGGATTCTTAGCCTTCGTAGGATAATGATATTTCTTCGAATTATAGTAAAATTGCTTGCTCTTACAGGCATTACTCGTTTAATGTGCTATATAGGTCACATAGTCGCACCAATATTCAGCCGTTTCATAGACATCTCGTTTTTAATACAAACGTAGAAACTACACCCCTGAGCCTATCGCTGCTACTTCATCGGCGAGAAACGCTTATTACAGAAAATTTAGACTAAACGAAGGTTCCACCGAGATTCGAACTCGGATCGCTGGATTCAGAGTCCAGAGTGCTAACCGTTACACCATGGAACCAGACAGGAGAATGGGACTCGTAAATACACTTAGCAGTGTTCTGACGTACTTCACACACTTCCTACTTGCATTTTTTAACCTAATTGACACGATCGAGCATTATAAAACTTAATCTGGGCAATGTTTGCACTTGCAGCCGATGACTGCATTTCCTGTGCGTCTATATGGCAGCGCTGAGTAGCAGTGTGTGGAAACGAAAGACAGGGACGGACGTAAAGCAATCAGTACGAATAAGAAAGTATGCAGAGCCTCTGGTAGCTCAGTTGGTAGAGCGGTGGACTGTAGTGGAGGATTCACAGTTATCCATAGGTCGCTGGTTCAAATCCGGCCCAGAGGACTGTTTTTCTAATCTCAGGAGCAAAGAGGCTCCAGAGCATGCCCACTCGGTCAGAACCTCCCTATGTTTTAAACCTATTTTAAAGGAAATTCATTTGCTCAGCTTCTAGTAGCTAGTTGATAATCATGGGATTCTTAGCCTTCGTAGGATAATGATATTTCTTCGAATTATAGTAAAATTGCTTGCTCTTACAGGCATTACTCGTTTAATGTGCTATATAGGTCACATAGTCGCACCAATATTCAGCCGTTTCATAGACATCTCGTTTTTAATACAAACGTAGAAACTACACCCCTGAGCCTATCGCTGCTACTTCATCGGCGAGAAACGCTTATTACAGAAAATTTAGACTAAACGAAGGTTCCACCGAGATTCGAACTCGGATCGCTGGATTCAGAGTCCAGAGTGCTAACCGTTACACCATGGAACCAGACAGGAGAATGGGACTCGTAAATACACTTAGCAGTGTTCTGACGTACTTCACACACTTCCTACTTGCATTTTTTAACCTAATTGACACGATCGAGCATTATAAAACTTAATCTGGGCAATGTTTGCACTTGCAGCCGATGACTGCATTTCCTGTGCGTCTATATGGCAGCGCTGAGTAGCAGTGTGTGGAAACGAAAGACAGGGACGGACGTAAAGCAATCAGTACGAATAAGAAAGTATGCAGAGCCTCTGGTAGCTCAGTTGGTAGAGCGGTGGACTGTAGTGGAGGATTCACAGTTATCCATAGGTCGCTGGTTCAAATCCGGCCCAGAGGACTGTTTTTCTAATCTCAGGAGCAAAGAGGCTCCAGAGCATGTGCACTCGGTCAGAACCTCCCTATGTTTTAAACCTATTTTAAAGGAAATTCATTTGCTCAGCTTCTAGTAGCTAGTTGATAATCATGGGATTCTTAGCCTTCGTAGGATAATGATATTTCTTCGAATTATAGTAAAATTGCTTGCTCTTACAGGCATTACTCGTTTAATGTGCTATATAGGTCACATAGTCGCACCAATATTCAGCCGTTTCATAGACATCTCGTTTTTAATACAAACGTAGAAACTACACCCCTGAGCCTATCGCTGCTACTTCATCGGCGAGAAACGCTTATTACAGAAAATTTAGACTAAACGAAGGTTCCACCGAGATTCGAACTCGGATCGCTGGATTCAGAGTCCAGAGTGCTAACCGTTACACCATGGAACCAGACAGGAGAATGGGACTCGTAAATACACTTAGCAGTGTTCTGACGTACTTCACACACTTCCTACTTGCATTTTTTAACCTAATTGACACGATCGAGCATTATAAAACTTAATCTGGGCAATGTTTGCACTTGCAGCCGATGACTGCATTTCCTGTGCGTCTATATGGCAGCGCTGAGTAGCAGTGTGTGGAAACGAAAGACAGGGACGGACGTAAAGCAATCAGTACGAATAAGAAAGTATGCAGAGCCTCTGGTAGCTCAGTTGGTAGAGCGGTGGACTGTAGTGGAGGATTCACAGTTATCCATAGGTCGCTGGTTCAAATCCGGCCCAGAGGACTGTTTTTCTAATCTCAGGAGCAAAGAGGCTCCAGAGCATGCCCACTCGGTCAGAACCTCCCTATGTTTTAAACCTATTTTAAAGGAAATTCATTTGCTCAGCTTCTAGTAGCTAGTTGATAATCATGGGATTCTTAGCCTTCGTAGGATAATGATATTTCTTCGAATTATAGTAAAATTGCTTGCTCTTACAGGCATTACTCGTTTAATGTGCTATATAGGTCACATAGTCGCACCAATATTCAGCCGTTTCATAGACATCTCGTTTTTAATACAAACGTAGAAACTACACCCCTGAGCCTATCGCTGCTACTTCATCGGCGAGAAACGCTTATTACAGAAAATTTAGACTAAACGAAGGTTCCACCGAGATTCGAACTCGGATCGCTGGATTCAGAGTCCAGAGTGCTAACCGTTACACCATGGAACCAAACAGGAGAATGGGACTCGTAAATACACTTAGCAGTGTTCTGACGTACTTCAGACACTTCCTACTTGCATTTTTTAACCTAATTGACACGATCGAGCATTATAAAACTTAATCTGGGCAATGTTTGCACTTGCAGCCGATGACTGCATTTCCTGTGCGTCTATATGGCAGCGCTGAGTAGCAGTGTGTGGAAACGAAAGACAGGGACGGACGTAAAGCAATCAGTACGAATAAGAAAGTATGCAGAGCCTCTGGTAGCTCAGTTGGACAGTTCCGCTTGCGACGCCGTGCAGGTCGTACGTGTTGTGCCTTCGCTCCGCAATAGCGTGTGCAAGCCGTGACTACTTTCTTTGTTTACGTTGTTTGCTAGATTTGCTGTATTGTGCTTCCGTCAGTTCACTTTTAGTGTTTTGTGACGTTTTGTGTTAGCGGTCTCGACCGTTTAATAAGTGGATATGTCGTCCAGGTTGTTCCCAAGGAAATGTACTCTGTGTTTCGAATTTGACAAGTCTACACGTCATGTTCAACCGAGTTCCATGGAAGTTCACGATTTCATAGTGGATGTCATTGGTATTACGTCCGACCAGGTTCATACTGCCTATTACGACACAGATCTCTACTGTTTCTTCGTCAAGTTGTTAAACCCTGTGTTACTGGAGAGGATTCTGTTAAAACATGGTAGCAGAGCTGAGTTCCGTCATCGCGACGCCTCGGTGAGTACTGTTCTCATATCCAATGCTGATGTAGAATACAAAAATGTCCGTGTGTACAACCTGCCGCCGGAAGTTGAAAACTGTTATTTACGTGAGATTTTGACGAAATATGGGGAGGTCAAGCAAATCCGTAACGAACGTTGGTCTAGTCAACATCGGTTACAGTGTTTTAGTGGCGTCCGGTCAGTCGAAATGCACGTCAAGCAAGATATCCCCTCCCATCTTATTGTTTGTGGGTATAAAGTTCATGTCACGTACAGTGGGCAACCAGGCACATGCTTTATTTGTAATGAAACTGGTCACTTGCGTACGAACTGCCCTAAACGTGTATTTGTTCTCAAAAGTACTTTGGAACAGCGTAAAAAGTTGACATTGGCTGATCTTGTTAGGGAGGCACCAATCACGGACATCGACCGCCCTCGTGATAGTGCAATATTGCCCCCGGAGCCTGGTTTGCCTGTTGCCGACTTTCCACCCTTTCCTTCAAAACCGGTTACAGATACGCCTGCCTCCAAATCTGACGTGCAGCTGCTGAGCCACAAACGGCGAAGAACGTGTGATGATGATAGTCCGGACGAGGCTCTCCAGGAATTAGAACTCGACGTCCCAAAAGAGATGCCGGTTACGGTTACTGACTCAAGTTTTTCTGAACCGTCGCACGCAGCTGTCGACGCTGCGGCTATTGACGTCATTCCGAGTGACGTACAGGCAGCTTTGGCACCACAACAGCCGAGCCCGCCGCCTGAAGTCGCGACGTCACCACAGGCCGAATCACAACAAGCGCGTGCTTCCGATAAGCATAACGAGGCAGGCAGTACTTGTGTACAAACTGAAGGAAGTCAAAGTCCGTCTACAAACAAACACGAAGTTCGTGCTAGTGACAACAAACAAACTTGTCCACCTTCTGAGTCAGTTCTTTCCGCAGATCAGATGGTTGAGGCGTCACAGCCCGTTATGGATTGCGAAGTCACTCAGGACCCTCCCACACCTCCGTCTGCCGATGTGTTCCCTAGCAGAGCACGTAGTAGGACCAAAGTTCAACCGAACGTCAACGCAGTACGGAAGAAAAACAAACCCAACGACACACAAGTGACTGTTCGTGATCCTCCCGACAATGCAGACCATTCCGAAGTCTCTATGCCCTTTTAATGCGACCAGTGTTGTTTAGTGGCCCTTTACGTACCTCACTGTAATAATGGCACAAGCGTACAAATTCGTCTCCCTGAACATAAATAAGATTCGATCTGATCTCAAAATTGCGGCCCTACAGCAGTTTCTATACGAATCTGACGCTGATATTGTGTTGTTGCAGGAAGTTACTGTTTTAAATCTCTTCATCTCTGGTTTTAAAACCATATCAAACGTTGCTCCTGAGGAAAGTACAGGTACCGCACTTTTATTACGGGAAGGCATTCCAGTTGGGGAGATCGAGTTTCTAGATTCCGGTCGAGGAGTGAGCTGTAAAATTTTTGATGTAACCCTTGTTAATTTATATGCCCCATCAGGCAACAGCAACAAATTCGAACGGTCACGTTTTTATAAGGAGGAAGTTACGTATCTGTTGAGGAGCAGTCCTCAAAACCTGATAATAGGAGGTGACTTCAACTGTGTTCTACGTAAAAACGATCAGTCCCCTAATTTTAACTACTGTAAAGAACTGCACGAGCTCGTTAAGAATATTAAGTTGAAAGATGCTTGGGAACTGAAGTATCCTACTTTAGTTAAATTCACTTTTTTCACCGTTACTTCATGCAGCCGTCTGGATAGAATTTATCTATCGGACTGTATCAGTGACAGACTCCTAGCGGTTGACGTAATCCCGGCTAGTTTTACCGACCATTGCGCTTTTACGGCAACGGTTCACTTAAATCGACAGCCTACCAAATTATTTCGTTCCCCGTGGATGTTAAACATATCGCATCTGGCGGACGCTGAGTTATTTGACGTTATCAGGCATGTGTGGGAAACTTGTTTGCGTTCCATCACTTTTTATCCGACTAAAGCGATGTGGTGGACCGCTGTTGCGAAACCAAAGCTTCGAAAAAGTCTCATTTATTATAGTGCTCAGAAAGCACGCGCCTTCAAGAGGACCTTTGAGTTTTACTACACTGTGCTGCGACAACTGTATGATTCATCCACTGCGACCAACACTAACTTTCCATCAATTCAACGTATCAAGGCTAAACTTGTCAGCTTGAAGCGTCAACAATTGGAAGGTCTGAAAGTTAAATCCAAACCTAAATCTGTTTTAGCCGACGAAATGACATCTATGTACCATTTATTTAAGCATTTCTCGCGCCGCCGCAGGGCTTTCATTGATGTTTTGGAAAGGGATAATGGGGAATTACTCTCTACTCAAGCGGCCATTATTAGTGAAATTCACCAACATTTCCAACGACTGTATTCCAGTGAAATTGTCAATGAACCTGCTGTCAGTGCAGTGGTCAATGTTTTTGATAGGGCGATTACTCCTGCTGACAATGTCGACTTTTTATCGGACTTCACTCCCGAGGAAGTTTTAGCCTTGATCTCCAAGTCGCCTTCCTTTAAATCGCCTGGTCCTGATGGTTTGCCCAAGGAATTTTATATCAAATTCTGGAATGTCCTTGGTGGTACTTTTACTGAAATTGTTAATGAAGTCATGAGTGGTGGTCCTCTTCCTGCCGAGTTCAAGGTGGGTAGAATTGTTTTAGTCCCGAAGAGAACTGGTCACAAGCGAGTTGATAATCTCCGTCCAATCACATTATTGAACTTTGATTATAAAACGATTGCCCGAGCGATTAATAGCAGAATGACCCCCATCCTTGGGAAAGTTATTCATTCACATCAGTCTTGCCTTCCAGGGAGATCCATTATGACTCCGGTTGCGGAGTACAGAGACGTTATTTCAGTAGCGGCCGTAACCAACATCAAATGTGCTTTCCTTTTTCTTGACTTTTGCAAAGCTTTTGACCGCGTTAGTCATCACTATTTAGAACGCATCCTGCAACGAATTGGACTCGAAGAACGAGCTGTGGCAGTCATTCGGCATATGATAACAGGCATTACTGCTAGGATCACCGTTAACGGTCAGCTGACACAAGCTGTTGGTATACGACGAGGTGTACCGCAAGGCAGTCCTTTGTCGATGTCGCTCTTTGTTTTGTCGCTCGAGCCATTTCTGAAGAGATTGTGTATCACATTAACTGGCCTTTCTGTCTTAGGGAGCAATCTTACTGTGAGGGCTTACGCCGATGATGTTGCTGTTATCCTACGTCATGAGTCTGAAGTGGCCCAATTGCGGGCTGAGATTGATAATTACAGCACTGCGTCTGGAGCGAAACTCAGTGAGGGTAAATGTAAGGTTCTAAGCTTACGGGGCTTCGAATCTCTTGCTATACCGTGGGCACAGATCGTCGAACAACATGTTGCTCTGGGAATCATCATCGATAGGTGTCCTTTACGTATGGCAGCTAAAAACTGGAAACTTACTGCAAATCGAATACAGGGAGCTATAGTGGAAAACACCTGGCGATCGACAAATATCCTCCAGAAGATCAGGATTTTGAATACATACATACTCTGTAAAGCTTATTATGTCGCTCAGGTGTTCCCTCTTCCCAAAATGCAAGCCCATAAGATCATGCGTTTGTCCAGCAGGTTTGTGTGGCTCGGTCATATTTTTAAGTTAACCTATACCACACTGTCTAAGTCAGTGCAAGCTGGGGGCCTGCAACTCAATGATATCCGTCGAAAGGCGACGGCACTCTATATAAAACGAACAACTGAGATAATTACCACGATGCCCCATACTATCACATCGAAGCTGTTTCGCATTGTTCGCCCAAAATGTATGAAACCGCCAATTGACATCGGGAAACTAAACTTTCAATTGCAACATGTCGGTGTTTATTACCTCGAAATGAGTTACTTAGGTGACAGTGTTTCCACAAGTCCTTGTCTCACGACAGTGTTCTTAATTGCTCAGTGGCAGAAGTACGAAGCTCCAAATACAATTGAAATGCACTACCCAAGAATCGTCTGGACGGCAGTGTGGACCAATATTACTCTCAAAATTCATTCTTCCGATGTGCTTTCCGCCTGGTATAAAGTTGTCCACAATCTTATTCCAACCAACGAAAAACTCAACCGCATTGGCTTAAGTGCTACTGACAACTGCCTCAAATGTGGATTAGTAGACACTCTGAGGCACAGGTTTACTTGCTGCGGGCATCAGTTCAACTGGCATTGGGTGCGGAAACGATTGGCGCTGCTCACACGTAGCACTGAAAGTCTTTATACGACTGATATCCTCCTGTGGCCTGATACACGGTTTTACCCCAAAACGAAAAACAATACTGTTATGTGGATGCTGGGACATTTTGTCAATTACGTCATGACCCAACACGGAGAAGACAATATTACTGCCTTTACTGCTTATATGGCAACGGCATATTGGCGAAGAAACCAGTTCCCACACATTAAGAGGGATTTTGGCAATATGTTAACAATCCTGTTTGAGAAACAGGGAATTGGGTGATTCTAAAGTATATCCGCGATTCCTGTCACCATTTCCATGGTGAAGTTCCCAGGTACAAGTCAACAGTGACTACTATTTTCGTTATCATTTCGCCTATGGCGCTTGAAGAACCTGAAGTTTTCTTTTCTTTCTTATTCCTCATTATTTGTTTTTTGAGGGAAGAGACATCCTTTTATTTTATTTATTTATTTAGTTATTTATTTTTTTTTCTCTCTTCTTGGTTTTGAGAAAGATTTCTAATTTTCGTTGGCACTTATATTCCAAAGAAGACGAAGCAATGAGCTCCTTGTAATCCCGAAGAAATTGAATTCCTTTTGTGTACTGTTGTACGATGCCAGTGAATCTGGAGACTTTGATTTCATTTGAATATAGCTGAAGAAGCTCGCCAAGGAAGGCATTCATGGTGAGCGCAAGGAGGGCTGTAAGGGGAGAAGGGAGGCCCTAAAAACACAAAAAATAAAAAAAAAAAAAAAAAAGTTGGTAGAGCGGTGGACTGTAGTGGAGGATTCACAGTTATCCATAGGTCGCTGGTTCAAATCCGGCCCAGAGGACTGTTTTTCTAATCTCAGGAGCAAAGAGGCTCCAGAGCATGCCCACTCGGTCAGAACCTCCCTATGTTTTAAACCTATTTTAAAGGAAATTCATTTGCTCAGCTTCTAGTAGCTAGTTGATAATCATGGGATTCTTAGCCTTCGTAGGATAATGATATTTCTTCGAATTATAGTAAAATTGCTTGCTCTTACAGGCATTACTCGTTTAATGTGCTATATAGGTCACATAGTCGCACCAATATTCAGCCGTTTCATAGACATCTCGTTTTTAATACAAACGTAGAAACTACACCCCTGAGCCTATCGCTGCTACTTCATCGGCGAGAAACGCTTATTACAGAAAATTTAGACTAAACGAAGGTTCCACCGAGATTCGAACTCGGATCGCTGGATTCAGAGTCCAGAGTGCTAACCGTTACACCATGGAACCAGACAGGAGAATGGGACTCGTAAATACACTTAGCAGTGTTCTGACGTACTTCAGACACTTCCTACTTGCATTTTTTAACCTAATTGACACGATCGAGCATTATAAAACTTAATCTGGGCAATGTTTGCACTTGCAGCCGATGACTGCATTTCCTGTGCGTCTATATGGCAGCGCTGAGTAGCAGTGTGTGGAAACGAAAGACAGGGACGGACGTAAAGCAATCAGTACGAATAAGAAAGTATGCAGAGCCTCTGGTAGCTCAGTTGGTAGAGCGGTGGACTGTAGTGGAGGATTCACAGTTATCCATAGGTCGCTGGTTCAAATCCGGCCCAGAGGACTGTTTTTCTAATCTCAGGAGCAAAGAGGCTCCAGAGCATGCCCACTCGGTCAGAACCTCCCTATGTTTTAAACCTATTTTAAAGGAAATTCATTTGCTCAGCTTCTAGTAGCTAGTTGATAATCATGGGATTCTTAGCCTTCGTAGGATAATGATACTTCTTCGAATTATAGTAAAATTGCTTGCTCTTACAGGCATTACTCGTTTAATGTGCTATATAGGTCACATAGTCGCACCAATATTCAGCCGTTTCATAGACATCTCGTTTTTAATACAAACGTAGAAACTACACCCCTGAGCCTATCGCTGCTACTTCATCGGCGAGAAACGCTTATTACAGAAAATTTAGACTAAACGAAGGTTCCACCGAGATTCGAACTCGGATCGCTGGATTCAGAGTCCAGAGTGCTAACCGTTACACCATGGAACCAGACAGGAGAATGGGACTCGTAAATACACTTAGCAGTGTTCTGACGTACTTCAGACACTTCCTACTTGCATTTTTTAACCTAATTGACACGATCGAGCATTATAAAACTTAATCTGGGCAATGTTTGCACTTGCAGCCGATGACTGCATTTCCTGTGCGTCTATATGGCAGCGCTGAGTAGCAGTGTGTGGAAACGAAAGACAGGGACGGACGTAAAGCAATCAGTACGAATAAGAAAGTATGCAGAGCCTCTGGTAGCTCAGTTGGTAGAGCGGTGGACTGTAGTGGAGGATTCACAGTTATCCATAGGTCGCTGGTTCAAATCCGGCCCAGAGGACTGTTTTTCTAATCTCAGGAGCAAAGAGGCTCCAGAGCATGCCCACTCGGTCAGAACCTCCCTATGTTTTAAACCTATTTTAAAGGAAATTCATTTGCTCAGCTTCTAGTAGCTAGTTGATAATCATGGGATTCTTAGCCTTCGTAGGATAATGATATTTCTTCGAATTATAGTAAAATTGCTTGCTCTTACAGGCATTACTCGTTTAATGTGCTATATAGGTCACATAATTTTTTTAAAAAAAAAAAAAAAAAAAACCAATATTCAGCCGTTTCATAGACATCTCGTTTTTAATACAAACGTAGAAACTACACCCCTGAGCCTATCGCTGCTACTTCATCGGCGAGAAACGCTTATTACAGAAAATTTAGACTAAACGAAGGTTCCACCGAGATTCGAACTCGGATCGCTGGATTCAGAGTCCAGAGTGCTAACCGTTACACCATGGAACCAGACAGGAGAATGGGACTCGTAAATACACTTAGCAGTGTTCTGACGTACTTCAGACACTTCCTACTTGCATTTTTTAACCTAATTGACACGATCGAGCATTATAAAACTTAATCTGGGCAATGTTTGCACTTGCAGCCGATGACTGCATTTCCTGTGCGTCTATATGGCAGCGCTGAGTAGCAGTGTGTGGAAACGAAAGACAGGGACGGACGTAAAGCAATCAGTACGAATAAGAAAGTATGCAGAGCCTCTGGTAGCTCAGTTGGACATTCCCTCGCGGGCAGCCGTGCGGTGCGGACGTACGGAGCGGCTGGTCGTGTTTACTTCGTCGCTGCCGGCGGCGGTCGCTGTGCTTGGTGAGTGCGCGCTTACAGCGATAACACTACCCTCGGTAATGAATACACGAATGCAATCATGACTCAACCAGAACGGAAAGACACTCTTAAGTTGACATTCGACCCGAAATTTGCCAGACCAAAATCCTTTGAGGTAGAACTATTTGTGCGAGATGTCATGAAATTAACGATTGACGATTTAATTGGCATTCACTTATCGATCGTTAGTAGTACCGTTTACTTGAAATTGGTGACGCCTGAACGATGTGAACAAATTGTTGCGTCTTGTGGTGGATCTCTTAGGTTCAAACATTCAGACGGAAACGTTGGCGAGGTGCGACTAACGCAAGCCGGCTTGGGATTGCGAACTATCAGAATATTTGAACTGCCCTTCGAAGTAACTGCCGAGCAGATTAACGCCAAACTACGGGAATATGGTTCGGTAATAAGCAACGTTGCTGAGAAATGGTCAGGTCAACATATATTCCCAGTATTAAACGGTGTGCGGCAAGTGAAACTCGAATTGCTGAAGCATATTCCATCTTACATCATTATCAGTGGGTACAGGGCCATAGTAATTTATGACGGGCAACCACGGACGTGCTCGGGATGTGGCTCTACAGCACACGTCCGCGCTCAGTGTCTTCAGAGGCGCGTAGCGCAGATCCCGACTGGCGAGCGTGAGCAGCCTGGCCCCAGTTCTACGTTGCCGATCACTTACGTAGCCGCCGCCCGTGTAAATACCGCTCCAGAACTCAGCGTCGATTTCACCCTAGATGCGTACACTGATCACAACGAGGAGCACATACCAATGGAGACGAGTAATGTTTCGGAAACCCTCGGAGCTTCCTTACAGGAAGTTAAGGAGGGAAGTAAGGAGACGCAGGGTGGCAGCCAGGTCTGCAACGTCTTCGAACAGCCGCAAGCGGCGGAAGTTTTTCCCATGGCCGAAAACTGTGCCACTCAGGAGAACACTGCTCAAAACTCCAAGTGCCCTTCCCCGAAAAAGCAGAAGAAGCGAAGAATCGCGCAACAGGGTGCTGACACAAAAGCGCAACCACTGCGCGAGAAAGCCAATCAGGTGCGTCAGAAGATGACCGACGTGACGTCTCAGGTTTCCACTGCAACTCCCCAGACATCCAAAAAGTCCCGCACAGACGACTCAGAGGCTGACTCCGACAACAGACCCTCCCCATCACAGACGAAGTTGATGTCAGTCGATACAGAAGGTACAGGTGGCCACCTGCCAGATAGCAGTGCAGATCCGCGTGAAGCTCACCACCCGCGTAACTGGGCGGACGACGTCGAAGAATGCTCTCACGACAACGGTATGACCGAAGTACAGGGACAAGACCGAGAAACAGTGTCAGAAGTGCGGGAAACGGAATCGCAAGGGCAACGGAAGACTGAATCTGCTCTTCAGACGGTCGATGCCGACCCCGACTTCTTTTAATTGATGCCCCTCCGTCATCCCTAAGGGAGCGGTTCAACGCTACGCATACCTCTGCCCTCATGCCACCCTTACAGGCATACCGTGTTGCCACGGTCAACATCAACAAGATCAGCAGTACGTCAAACCTGAGGAATCTTACGGATTTCTTATATGCAGCTGATGTCGACATTGCGCTGTTGCAAGAGGTCGCCGACATTGATCTGGATCGTATCACAGGTTACAATGCGTTAATCAACCCGGGACGTGGCAGTGAACTCGGAACTGCACTTTTGACCAAAGAAGGCATCGCCGTAGCCAATGTCGACAGACTGCCGAACAGCAGAGGTATTGCGGGGACAATCCACAACACCCGATTCATAAATATTTATGCCCCTTCTGGAACGGGAAAAAAACGCCAGAGATCGGAGTTTTTTAAGGAAGAGATAGTGCCGCTTTTTACAACCCGCACAGGCCAAGTCGTCTTTGCAGGTGATTTCAACTGTGTACTGAAACCCAAAGACCAAACGCCACATTTTAACACTTCCATAGAACTTCTGGACATTGTTCGAGAATTAAACCTACTCGACACGTGGGAACTTAAACACGGCGACATGCCCGGTTTTACCCACGTCACCAGCCATTCTGCCAGCCGCATTGACAGAATTTATGCAACTTCCAATTTACGAAACCATGTTTTGGAAGCGGAGCGATGGCCGCTTATATTCTCTGACCATGTAGCATATATCTGTACCATAAATATGGAAAAACAGGGTACATATAGAGCGAGAGGCCCGTGGAAACTGAATGTTTCCCATTTATCAGATCCAGGGTGCCACGCCGTCTTCCAACACACATGGGCAGATTGTGAAAGGAAATTTCCACTGTACAATTCGGCTTTCTCGTGGTGGTTAAAATGTGCAAAGCCAGCTCTAATAAAAGCGATGAAGTGTTACTCTCGCGAGAAATACGCCTGGCAGAGGACCACAATAGAATTCTATTTTCAGTGCCTACGAGAACTTTATACCGACGATAATACAGTAGTGGCCAATCACATGCAGATCAAAAGAATCAAGGCGACACTCCTAACACTGACGCGACGACAATCTGAAGGCTATCAAGTGCGAACACGCCTGCAAAATGCAGTGCGGGAGGAGACCACATCCATGTACCACGTTATACAAGAGCAAAAAAGACGAAACAGGAAAATACTGACTGAGCTAAAAACTGCAGACGGTCGCCTTTTCGACACACAAACTGCTATTCAAGAAGCAATTTATAAACATTTTACGGCGTTACTAGCTGAAAAACCAATAGATGTGGCAGCGCAGGCAGTCCTTACGGACAGGGCGTGGGGGAGACTTAGTCCGGAACAGGCGGAAGAACTCGCCTCAGACGTACTCGAGGATGAAGTGGCAGACGCCATTCTCAGAAGCCCAAGAAATAAATCGCCTGGTCCTGACGGATTACCTGCCGAGTTTTATCACACATTTAGGCGACAGTTAATTAGTAAGTTGACAATGGTCTGTAATGACATTATGAACATTCGAAATGACAGCTTGAAAGATTTTTGTCAAGGGATAGTGGTGCTAGTACCAAAAACTCCAGGAGGCAAAACTGTAGAGAATCTCCGGCCTTTAACATTGCTTAACACTGACTATAAAATTTTCGCACGTGTCATTATGCAACGATTAAATTCAGTCATTACCAGCGTTACCGGCGACTACCAAACGTGCGTTGGACCAAATAGAAATATTTTCCACACTTTAACTGCATATAGAGATCTCATAGCGATTGCCGAAGCCTGTGACATCCCAAGTGCCCTTGTGTCCCTTGACTTTGAAAAGGCCTTTGACAGGGTGAACCACTCCTATCTCCTACGCACCATGGACGCCATGCATTTTCCTCAGAAAATCACTGATACTGTTAAAACCCTCCTGATGAATGGTACGTCGCAAATCAATGTAAATGGACGCTTAAGCAGGCCGATCAGTATCGCCAGTTCAGTACGACAGGGCTGCCCAATGTCGATGGCATTGTTTGCCATAGCACTCGAGCCATTCTTGTACTCCCTGACGCAAGACCTTCCAGGGCTGCTCATTCATGGTCAGAAGATTATTTACCAGGCTTACGCAGATGATGTCAGTTTTGTAGTAACGAAGGACGAGGACTTAGAGAAAGCTTTCCACATTGTAGCAACGTATGAAGCTGCATCGGGGGCGAAACTCAACCGTCACAAGTCAGGCTTAATGCACATTGGACGCGGATTAGAACTCGGTGCTGCTGAAAGAATAAGAAGCTTGGAAACGATCACCTGCCTCGGGATTGAATACACACGCAATGTCCGCCGCACGGCTGCCTTGAACTATCGAAAACTGCTGGCAAAAATGCGCGCTGGCATACGGCAACATAGCCTGCGAGCTCTAAATGCCATTCAAAGAGTGGCTTTAGTTAACACCTACATAATTTCCAAAGTAAATTACGTTGCCCAAGTACTGCCATTACCAAAGACTATGGCACAACAAATGTTAGCGGCGCTTGGCCACTTTGTTACCAGGGGTCAGATATTTAAAGTAAAGTATGAAACCCTCACCCTACCAGTTTGGAAGGGAGGCCTCAATTTGACGGATGTCTACCTCAAAGCAAAAGCCTTGTATGTTAGTCAAACATACAAACAGTGGCACAGATCACCTAACACACTGACGGCTCACATTTTGAATGAAATAGTGCCTCCCAATCTGGACCCACCTGTAGATGTAAAACACATTCTGAACTCGCTCTGTCACTTCAGGCATTTCATACTAGAACTTAGCTACATACAACGAAGAATTCCAGAGGCAGACCGACACAAAGTCAAAGCGATTTACGCCACATTGACGGAAAGTACACCACGCAATATAGTGGAGGAGAAATGTCGAGGTTATAACTGGAAACAAGTCTGGGAGAACATTCACGACCCGCTTCTTTCATCTACAGTTCGCTCAACTTGGTACATGGCAGTCAATAGGAAATTTCCGACCAATTCGAGGTTACACAAGATTCACCTGGCTGAAACACCGAAATGTATCAGATGTCACTTAGTTGACACGGACGAGCATAGATTTACTTGCGACGCTGTACAGGACATATGGTCCCTCTGCACACGGAAACTCGCAAGCTTACTGCGAACGTCACCAAGAACGATAACACCGACACGCCTACTCAACCCTGACGAAGTTCCCTATCCCAATACAAAACGACGTGCCGTCAATTGGCTAAAGGGCCAGACTGTAGACTACATACTATCCGAGAAAGAGAAGAGTACAGAAGAATATTGGATACATTTAACGATGGAACACCAGACCCTACTACGAACGACGAAATATAGAGAAAACTATGCTTGTTTTTTATTACGAACGTTGACATAGAGTCACTATATTGCAAAAATATTTAATGTTTTTTTTTCATAGCATTTGCCATACTAATGGGGCGACACTTTTATTTCTTTTATATTCTTTATGTTAGAAAACCTAAAAGGTACCCTGGTAGGATGTCATGGAGACATTGGTGGCAGGGGCTTCGGAGTTACGAGCAGCTCAAACAGGAATAACACTTGAGAGATGGACGAAAAAAAACGAATGTTCGACAACGGAATACATCAGCAATAGCTATTCACCGAGAAGACAAACTTTGAAGCCACCAGTCTGCTGAAATTCCCCACGTACACCTACGGCGAGTCAGGGCTACCAGTCAAGAAGTATTTTCATTTCCGTCTCATGAGGAGACATTTAGTTCCATACAATTACAGCTACTGAAGCTAGCCGATGAAGGCAATTTTGGCGAGTGCAAGTGACGGGCTATAAGGGGAGGATGGAGGCCCGAAAAAAAAAAAAAAGTTGGTAGAGCGGTGGACTGTAGTGGAGGATTCACAGTTATCCATAGGTCGCTGGTTCAAATCCGGCCCAGAGGACTGTTTTTCTAATCTCAGGAGCAAAGAGGCTCCAGAGCATGCCCACTCGGTCAGAACCTCCCTATGTTTTAAACCTATTTTAAAGGAAATTCATTTGCTCAGCTTCTAGTAGCTAGTTGATAATCATGGGATTCTTAGCCTTCGTAGGATAATGATATTTCTTCGAATTATAGTAAAATTGCTTGCTCTTACAGGCATTACTCGTTTAATGTGCTATATAGGTCACATAGTCGCACCAATATTCGGCCGTTTCATAGACATCTCGTTTTTAATACAAACGTAGAAACTACACCCCTGAGCCTATCGCTGCTACTTCATCGGCGAGAAACGCTTATTACAGAAAATTTAGACTAAACGAAGGTTCCACCGAGATTCGAACTCGGATCGCTGGATTCAGAGTCCAGAGTGCTAACCGTTACACCATGGAACCAGACAGGAGAATGGGACTCGTAAATACACTTAGCAGTGTTCTGACGTACTTCACACACTTCCTACTTGCATTTTTTAACCTAATTGACACGATCGAGCATTATAAAACTTAATCTGGGCAATGTTTGCACTTGCAGCCGATGACTGCATTTCCTGTGCGTCTATATGGCAGCGCTGAGTAGCAGTGTGTGGAAACGAAAGACAGGGACGGACGTAAAGCAATCAGTACGAATAAGAAAGTATGCAGAGCCTCTGGTAGCTCAGTTGGTAGAGCGGTGGACTGTAGTGGAGGATTCAAAGTTATCCATAGGTCGCTGGTTCAAATCCGGCCCAGAGGACTGTTTTTCTAATCTCAGGAGCAAAGAGGCTCCAGAGCATGCCCACTCGGTCAGAACCTCCCTATGTTTTAAACCTATTTTAAAGGAAATTCATTTGCTCAGCTTCTAGTAGCTAGTTGAAAATCATGGGATTCTTAGCCTTCGTAGGATAATGATATTTCTTCGAATTATAGTAAAATTGCTTGCTCTTACAGGCATTACTCGTTTAATGTGCTATATAGGTCACATAGTCGCACCAATATTCAGCCGTTTCATAGACATCTCGTTTTTAATACAAACGTAGAAACTACACCCCTGAGCCTATCGCTGCTACTTCATCGGCGAGAAACGCTTATTACAGAAAATTTAGACTAAACGAAGGTTCCACCGAGATTCGAACTCGGATCGCTGGATTCAGAGTCCAGAGTGCTAACCGTTACACCATGGAACCAGACAGGAGAATGGGACTCGTAAATACACTTAGCAGTGTTCTGACGTACTTCAGACACTTCCTACTTGCATTTTTTAACCTAATTGACACGATCGAGCATTATAAAACTTAATCTGGGCAATGTTTGCACTTGCAGCCGATGACTGCATTTCCTGTGCGTCTATATGGCAGCGCTGAGTAGCAGTGTGTGGAAACGAAAGACAGGGACGGACGAAAAGCAATCAGTACGAATAAGAAAGTATGCAGAGCCTCTGGTAGCTCAGTTGGTCCACAGTCGGCCCTCGGCGGCCGTGGTGAGCGGACGTGTGGTGCTTACGTCGCCGCTGCTGCTGGCTGTTGTGGTGAGTGCCGCCTTTGCTGTACACAGTGACGTGTTATTGTTTGGACTATGTGTAGGATTCCAACATGAGTCACTTAACACGACGGGATACTTTGAAGTTTGTGTTTGATTCAAACTATGCCAGACCAAAATCGTTTGAATTAGAATCGTGGATTGAGGAAGCTTTGAAACGATCCTTTGATGACATTCTTGGAGTCCATTTATCGATAGTTAGCAGCACTGCCTATATAAAGTTTAAATCGGCCGAAATCTGTGAACAAATCATTGACTCTTGTAGTGGTCGTTTGAAGTTTAAGCATTGTGATGGGAATGTTGGAGAGGTTCTCGTGTCTCATGCAGGGTTTGGTGTCCGCACCGTTCGAATATTCGAACTACCGTTTGAAGTACCCGCGAAACACATCAACGCTGCTTTGGACAGCTATGATAAGGTCATTAGCAATGTTGCCGAAAAGTGGTTGTCTTTCAAAGTCCCTGTTTTGAACGGTGTTCGTCAGGTCAAGATAGAGTTGACGAGACACATCCCGTCATATCTCACTATTTGTGGATACAGGGCGATCGTTATGTACGACGGTCAACCTAGAACTTGTGCAGGTTGTGGTGCCACTGATCACGTTCGCGCTCAGTGTATGCAGCGACGAGTGACGCAATTACCACCTGGCGAAAGGACGGCAACTAACAGGATGTCGACACTGCCTCTCACGTATGTAGCGGCAGTCCGCTCGACCACGGCCGCGGCGGTGCAACCTGACGTGGTCACAGATCCCAGGGCTTCGGACACTGATCTAGATACGCCCATGGACACTTCCAGTCTGGCCGGCATCGCTGTTCCTACTACAGAAGTACCGGTGGCCAGTAGCATCCCGGCGGTTCCGTCTTTAGACAGCCACCAAGAGGTTGCTCACTCCCAGGAAGCTCACACTGGTCGCCACGTTAACAGCAATATGGATCCCATTTCAGTTCCGAATGCACTTCCTCCTGCACAGGACTCCACTTCTTCCTCGTCGGCTGCAGAACTTCAAAGAGTCGAAACTTCTCCCAAGAAACACAAGAAAAGGAGGATCGCCCACAAAGATGCCGCCCACACCGCACCACCTTTGCGCGAAAAAGGGGCGCAAATTGCCCGTTCCTTGCCTGACGTCTCTCTTGACCACCCCACTGAACAGCCGCTGCATGAGACCCCACAGGTCTCGGACGTCTCCGTGCCCCACCCCGATGGTGACGGCCAGGTCGCTGCGAACGAGGAACAGCACCCTCGTGAGGACCTCAGGGATACCCCCGAACATCAATCTCAACATGATCAGGGCTCAATTGGCGAGGTGGCCGCTGTTCATGTGGTCAATTGGGCAGATGACACTGACGATGTAATAATGGACCAGAGCCTGTCTGTGGTAGGGCCATCTCCAGGAAATTTACCCGCATTACCGGTCGGCGACTTAAGTACGACACGACCTGCCTCAAAACACCCGACGGGGGACGATGATTACCTATCTGATACCTACTAAAGGTTATAATTTGCTGTGCTTCTGCATATCTACTTTGCTTTTTTCTCTTTCGGCCAACATTTAGCAGTTCATGCAGTCCTACCAGGATTATAAGTTAGCTACAATTAACGTTAATAGAATTACTTCTGTACAGAAGCTCTCTAGCTTTCGTGATTATTTATACAGCTGCGATGCTGATATTGTGCTGTTGCAGGAGGTCGATGATAAATTTCAGCCTGACATTCCTGGCTACCAATTACTCAAAAACACCACCCCAGACAGTTCTTCAGGTACCGCTCTATTAACCAAAGTGGGCGTGGCCGTCTCCGACGTTGAACGACTCGAAAATGGCAGGGGTATAGCGTGCCTTATCAACGGCATTAGATTTGTTAATGTATATGCCCCTTCCGGGAATCAGAATAGAACGAGACGAGCTCAGTTCTTTGCCACTGACTTATTATATCTTTTGCGCCGCAGCCGGGAGGACGTGGTTATCGGAGGCGATTTTAATTGTGTTTTGAAGCCAAAGGACCAATGGCCGAACTTTAATGGATGTGCTACTCTCGGCGAAACAGTACGTCAATTAGAGCTGGAGGATACGTGGGAAATAACACACGGGGGACAACGGTGCTTCACGTACCATACTGCACAAATGGCCAGCCGCCTCGACAGGATCTACGTGGGGAAAAACCTGCGAGAGCGGGTATCTTCCTCGGAAACCTGGCCCCTGTATTTTTCCGACCATTTAGCTTACCATTGTATCATTCGTATGGCGCGCCAGCAAACTTTCCGTGGTCGGACAGGATGGAAACTTAACGTCAGTATTCTCAGGGAACAGGAGTTACGAGACCGTCTACAAGAAGCCTGGGAAATTTGTTTGCGTCGACGACCAACATTCCCATCGGTAACGCAGTGGTGGTGCCGTTGTGCAAAACCTAGGCTTATTCGTTGTTTGAAGGCGTATAGTTCTGACAGGAGCCGGATGCAGAAAGAGACTTTTGAATTTTATTTTCGCTGTCTCCGTGACTTGTATTCTGAAGCACATGTCACGCAGGAACAATTTCTTCAGATTAAACGGATCAAATCAAAGTTGACGCTCCTCAAACGCAGGCAAATGGAAGGCGTTAAAATCCGTTCGCGAGATAGCGCCGGCACTTCTGACGAACAACCATCCGCCTTCCACCTAGGGACAGAGAAACGCCGCGCACGACAAAAATTGATTACCCGCTTACGAACTGAAGACGGTACCTTTGTGACGACCCAGGCTGAAATTAAGGAGTCTCTAACGGCCTACTACGAGCGACTATACAGAGCACAAACAGCCGATGATGCGGCAATCGCGGCGATGCATGCATATCTTCCGACAACGCTCGATGAGGACGACAGGCAATTGTTGATCAGTGATGTCACCGCGGTGGAGATTCGGGAGGCACTGAGCAGGGCTCAGGCCAACAAATCGCCCGGCATTGATGGTCTGCCGATTGAATTTTATAAGCAGTTCTGGGACCTCCTCGAACATTGTTTTGTTTGCATCTGCAATGAACTGCGCGCCGGCCAACAGTTACCAGATGGTTTCAATGACAGCCTGATCGTTTTGGTCCCAAAAGAATACCCCCATCAGGATATTGCCAAATTCCGCCCTATCTCCCTGTTGAACTCTGACTACAAGATTGTGGCCCGCGTCATAGCAGGTAGACTTAAACATGTCCTTGCCAAAATTATACATCACAGCCAGGCAGCAGCGGTCCCGGGCCGCACGATCTTTAAATGTCTTGCCGATTACAGGGAGCTCGTTTCGTTTACTGCAATCACACGCCCGGAAGCAGCAATCTTGGCTTTAGATCAATGTCAGGCCTTTGATCGGATCCTGCATCGCTACCTCTTCCACACCATGAACCACTTAGGATTTGGTGACGGCTTTACTGCAATGGTCAGCAACATGTACACCTCGGCCACTTCTCAGATCATCGTCAATGGTCAATTCACCCGGCGGATTCCGATTCAGCGGTCAATCAGACAGGGCTGTCCCATGTCCATGTGTCTCTTCGTGATCGCAATTGAGCCACTTGTAAGGATGCTGAATTGTAACCTTCCAGGTTTAAACCTGTATTCCAGCACCCTCAAATGCATTGCGTACGCCGACGATGTGGGTGTCATTGTGCGTTCGGAACAAGACCTCACGGCCGTTAGGAATAGTATCACCGATTACGAGCGAGCCTCCGGTTCTCAGCTAAACTATGGAAAGACTTGCCTCCTGCCTATAGGCAGTGGATTTCGCACAGACGCCCCTTTGCCGTACAGAAGATGTGCGACTCTCAAACTTCTTGGTATCAAGATGAGCAGTTGCCCCCTACGAACAACGGTAGACAATTGGAAACATCTTTTGGCTATGTCTCGGGGCTGCTTACAGTATCATAAAGGCAGAGAACAGGACTTATTGCAGAGAGTTCATTTCGTTAATACCATGATTCTCTCGAAAATTTGGTATGTCGGGCAAATACTTCCTGTGGTCGACAGTGTTGCGAGGAAAATTATGTCGGCAGTAGGTTGGTACATCTGGAGGGGTGACATCTTCAAGGTGGGCATCAATGTCATCACTCTCCCACCAGACAAAGGCGGCCTCGGCCTGACGGATGTTCAAACCAAATGTAAGGCACTCTTGATCCGGCGTACACTGCAGCTCTGCCACGAATATCCTGACAGTGCGCTGAGTATGGCCATACGCACATTTCAGCCTCAGACTATGCACATCCCCATCAACCTTCGGGAAACGCATTTCAAAGCAAACCACATTAGGATGTTTCTTTTGGAAAGTAGTTATCTCCAAATGAAATCGAGAGTCCCGCTACGTGACCTTACCACTGCCAACCTCTACCGGCTACTGAACGACACAGGCAGGGTCAACCGCATGGAACTGAAGTATCCCTCTAAAGACTGGGCTCTAATCTGGAAGACTATACATAACAAAGTGCTAGATACCGGTATTCGATCACTGTGGTATAAAGTTGTTAATGAAACTCTACCCACAGCCGAAAAACTTCATAAAATACATTTGTCAGCTACTGACAAATGTAGGGAGTGCGGCCTTGTCGACACTTTGCAACACAGATGTGTTTGTGGTGCGAACAGTCTTATTTGGGAATGGTGTAGAATGACCATGGCTTTGATCTGCCGCACGGCACGACGGCACATCTCTCTTACGTCCGTGCTCCAACCCGACGACGCGTACTACCCCACAACCAAGGCAAACACCTGGACGTGGTTGGCTGGACACACCCTATGTTACTTGCTTGGCGCCCAGGAGGGGCGTTCATACCTGGACTACAGATTATACCTCGCCACACAGGCACAACTGCTAATGCAGGATGTCAAACATAGGCAAAAGTTTGCAAATTATATCTTAGCGCTCCAAATCACGACCCTGTAAACGAATTCAGTAAGGTTTCTTCCACGGCCACGTATATATCCACCTTCTCAAATATAAATGAAAATCTCAATAAATAAATTACAAATAAAAAAAAAACAAATATGTCCAACGACAACAATGAAACAACGAAAAAGAAGAAAAGGAACAAAGTCGACACTCATGGTGTCTGCAGTAGTCACTGATTGGGAATGTTCATGCTTGGTGTTTTAAATGTCTGTTTAACCTAGCCCTTCGTCTCCGTTAATTCAGCAGGAATTTGATTTACATTCTCCCAACATGGATGGTGAAGCTGACCATTCGTTTGGACGTGGTGTCCACTGGGTTTTTCGTTTATGTTTTATGTTTGCAAACTTACATGGAAGATGTATCCGTTTCACTCAACTGCGAACATTACTTGCTTCTTTATTTCTTTGACGTCGACGAGGGAAGATGAAACAGGATTTATTTCTTCATTTTTTTTTCTTTCCTTCTTCTTCAACTCATTCCGCGGCAACATGGATTTCATCATTTCTCTTTTCCACATTCGTATGCAGAGCGCAGTTTTTGGCGCCTGAGTCGTTCGGAGCTAAGAGAAGGCGACTTGGGAAACCACACAGCAAAAATGGAATATATCAGACTAGTCCAAGCCATCGCTTGGGGAAGCCAAAGGCATAACAAACTTTCGAGAAGACGAGCTTTGAATGACGTCGGCACCCTGCAACTCCGCATGCAGTAAAATCAAATAAACAATATTAACAGAAACAAAAAAAAAAAAAAAACAAAAAAAAAACAACAAAAATAAAACAAAAACAACAATAAAAAAGAAAAAACATAATAAAAAAAAATTTTTTTCAATATCACTTCAAACACCAAGGAATCAAAATATAACAACTATACATTTCAGAATATCCACAGTGAAATAGCATCACAAGAGTATAGCATCGAAGCTAGCCGAAGAAGGCAAAAAAGGTGAGCGAATGGATGGGCTGTATGGGGAGATGGGAGGCCCAAAAAAAATAAAAAAAAAAAAAAAAAAAAAAAAAAAAAAAGTTGGTAGAGCGGTGGACTGTAGTGGAGGATTCACAGTTATCCATAGGTCGCTGGTTCAAATCCGGCCCAGAGGACTGTTTTTCTAATCTCAGGAGCAAAGAGGCTCCAGAGCATGCCCACTCGGTCAGAACCTCCCTATGTTTTAAACCTATTTTAAAGGAAATTCATTTGCTCAGCTTGTAATAGCTAGTTGATTATCATGGGATTCTTAGCCTTCGTAGGATAATGATATTTCTTCGAATTATCGTAAAATTGCTAGCTCTTACAGGCATTACTCGTTTAATGTGCTATATAGGTCACATAGTCGCACCAATATTAAGCCGTTTCATAGACGTCTCGTTTTTCACACAAACGTAGAAACTAAATCCCTGAGCCTATCGCTGATACTTCCTCGGCGAGAAACGCTTATTACAGAAAATTTAGACTAAACGAAGGTTCCACCGAGATTCGAACTCGGATCGCTGGATTCAGAGTCCAGAATGCTAACCGTTACACCATGGAACCAGACACGAGCAATGGACGCGTAAATACATTTAGCAGTATTCTGACGTACTTCAGACACTTCCTACTTGCATTTTTTAACCTAATGGACACGATCGAGCATTATAAAACTTAATCTGGGCAATGTTTGCAGTTGCAGCCGATGACTGCATTTCCTCTGCGTCTATATGGGCGCGCTGAGTAGCAGTGTGTGGAAACGAAAGACAGGGACGGACGTAAAGCAATCAGTACGAACAAGAAAGTATGCAGAGCCTCTGGTAGCTCAGTTGGTAGAGCGGTGGACTGTAGTGGAGGATTCACAGTTATCCATAGGTCGCTGGTTCAAATCCGGCCCAGAGGACTGTTTTTCTAATCTCAGGAGCAAAGAGGCTCCAGAGCATGCCCACTCGGTCAGAACCTCCCTATGTTTTAAACCTATTTTAAAGGAAATTCATTTGCTCAGCTTGTAATAGCTAGTTGATTATCATGGGATTCTTAGCCTTCGTAGGATAATGATATTTCTTCGAATTATAGTAAAATTGCTTGCTCTTACAGGCATTACTCGTTTAATGTGCTATATAGGTCACATAGTCGCACCAATATTCAGCCGTTTCATAGACGTCTCGTTTTTCACACAAACGTAGAAACTAAATCCCTGAGCCTATCGCTGATACTTCCTCGGCGAGAAACGCTTATTACAGAAAATTTAGACTAAACGAAGGTTCCACCGAAATTCGAACTCGGATCGCTGGATTCAGAGTCCAGAGTGCTAACCGTTACACCATGGAACCAGACACGAGCAAGGGACGCGTAAATACATTTAGCAGTATTCTGACGTACTTCAGACACTTCCTACTTGCATTTTTTAACCTAATGGACACGATCGAGCATTATAAAACTTAATCTGGGCAATGTTTGCAGTTGCAGCCGATGACTGCATTTCCTCTGCGTCTATATGGGCGCGCTGAGTAGCAGTGTGTGGAAACGAAAGACAGGGACGGACGTAAAGCAATCAGTACGAACAAGAAAGTATGCAGAGCCTCTGGTAGCTCAGTTGGTAGAGCGGTGGACTGTAGTGGAGGATTCACAGTTATCCATAGGTCGCTGGTTCAAATCCGGCCCAGAGGACTGTTTTTCTAATCTCAGGAGCAAAGAGGCTCCAGAGCATGCCCACTCGGTCAGAACCTCCCTATGTTTTAAACCTATTTTAAAGGAAATTCATTTGCTCAGCTTGTAATAGCTAGTTGATTATCATGGGATTCTTAGCCTTCGTAGGATAATGATATTTCTTCGAATTATCGTAAAATTGCTTGCTCTTACAGGCATTACTCGTTTAATGTGCTATATAGGTCACATAGTCGCACCAATATTCAGCCGTTTCATAGACGTCTCGTTTTTCACACAAACGTAGAAACTAAATCCCTGAGCCTATCGCTGATACTTCCTCGGCGAGAAACGCTTATTACAGAAAATTTAGACTAAACGAAGGTTCCACCGAGATTCGAACTCGGATCGCTGGATTCAGAGTCCAGAGTGCTAACCGTTACACCATGGAACCAGACACGAGCAAGGGACGCGTAAATACATTTAGCAGTATTCTGACGTACTTCAGACACTTCCTACTTGCATTTTTTAACCTAATGGACACGATCGAGCATTATAAAACTTAATCTGGGCAATGTTTGCAGTTGCAGCCGATGACTGCATTTCCTCTGCGTCTATATGGGCGCGCTGAGTAGCAGTGTGTGGAAACGAAAGACAGGGACGGACGTAAAGCAATCAGTACGAACAAGAAAGTATGCAGAGCCTCTGGTAGCTCAGTTGGTAGAGCGGTGGACTGTAGTGGAGGATTCACAGTTATCCATAGGTCGCTGGTTCAAATCCGGCCCAGAGGACTGTTTTTCTAATCTCAGGAGCAAAGAGGCTCCAGAGCATGCCCACTCGGTCAGAACCTCCCTATGTTTTAAACCTATTTTAAAGGAAATTCATTTGCTCAGCTTGTAATAGCTAGTTGATTATCATGGGATTCTTAGCCTTCGTAGGATATTGATATTTCTTCGAATTATCGTAAAATTGCTTGCTCTTACAGGCATTACTCGTTTAATGTGCTATATAGGTCACATAGTCGCACCAATATTCAGCCGTTTCATAGACGTCTCGTTTTTCACACAAACGTAGAAACTAAATCCCTGAGCCTATCGCTGATACTTCCTCGGCGAGAAACGCTTATTACAGAAAATTTAGACTAAACGAAGGTTCCACCGAGATTCGAACTCGGATCGCTGGATTCAGAGTCCAGAGTGCTAACCGTTACACCATGGAACCAGACACGAGCAAGGGACGCGTAAATACATTTAGCAGTATTCTGACGTACTTCAGACACTTCCTACTTGCATTTTTTAACCTAATGGACACGATCGAGCATTATAAAACTTAATCTGGGCAATGTTTGCAGTTGCAGCCGATGACTGCATTTCCTCTGCGTCTATATGGGCGCGCTGAGTAGCAGTGTGTGGAAACGAAAGACAGGGACGGACGTAAAGCAATCAGTACGAACAAGAAAGTATGCAGAGCCTCTGGTAGCTGAGATATTCGCGCCTCGTCTTCGGCGCGAGACGGACGTGTGGCGGCCGCTGCGGACGTTTCGTGTCAACAAGGCTGTTTTCCTGCGAGCCAGGTAGGCCGGCTCGCAAGCGCATTACTTCACTTAATTGTGTATTGGTTTGATGAAGATGAGAAAAGACACGATTAAATTCGCTTTCGATAGAAATTTCGTACGACCGAAAGCTTTTGAAATCAAACTGTGGCTCACAGAAAAAGTTGGAATTACGAAAGATGATTTAGTTGGAGTTCATTTATCGTTTGTGACTAACTCGGCATATGTGAAATTGGCAGATCCTGCTAAATGTGTCGCACTTGTTGAACAATGTGGCGGTATTATTAAGTTCAATCACTTAGACGGCTCAGTTAGCGATGTCGTAGTATCCTATGCTGGGATGGGAATACGAACAGTAAGAGTATTTGAGCTTCCTTTTGAAATGCCTGTAGTCGAAATCAATCGTGTTCTCGGGGCGTATGGCAGAGTAATTTCCAATGTTGCGGAAATGTGGTCAGAACCACACATGTTTCCCGTTTTGAATGGCGTTCGCCAGGTTAAGATGGAACTTCTCAAGCACATTCCTTCCTTTGTAATTATTGGAGGATACCGTGCGTTGATCATTTACGATGGACAGCCTCGTACCTGTGCCATTTGTAACTCGACAGAGCCCGTGCGTGCTGAGTGCAGTAGACGGAGGGTTCCTCAATTACCAAGGGTAGAATCCGAAGGTGCAGGGCCTGTAGTTCACCTGCAGATGACGTACGCTGCTGCCACGTCACCTTTGCGATCAGCTCGGCAGACATCTTTCGAACTGGGGGACCAATGCGAGCATCCCGAGAGTGTTAACAACCATATAGACAGTGGTAGATCCGTAGCTATGACTAACCATACAGCGCCCCAGTGTCCCACCAGTGAAAGTCAGGTACCTTACGACTGTGCCGAGCCTTCTCGTAGCTCGCGAGCAGAACCTTCTGCGGTTACTGTGGATACCTCCCTGCAACCGCCTGATTGCGCACGACAAGACGAGACCACCACGAACGTAGCGGCAACGGACGATCCAGTTCAGAATATTGTTGGGCAAGACATGAGCATAGATCACTCGATCATCCAACTGACACAAGGAGTCAATGACTACGGTTCTGCTTCCCACAGCGCGGCTGACAGGCCCCCTGCGACAGAGGCGAGTCTAACTGCGGTAGTCCTTTCTTCCACGCCTGGTGAAAAGAGCAGCGTTGGCTCTTCGACTAGGACACAAGACCGGCTTGCATCGCCGACTTCGTCTCCGCATTCGTCCGAAAAGTCCCCTGATTCGTCTCCAGAGCGGTCAAGATCGCCTCGGAAAGCTAGGAAACGTCGCAAAAAGCGGTTAGCACACCAGGCTGCTGAAAGCTTAGCCCCGGCTCTGCGGGATAGGTTGAGGAGCATTCAGGAACAGACAACGATCGAAGACCATGGCCGGAGGGAACCTGAGGTCGGTAGCATACCATCGCATCTACGGACATCACCTGAGCACGGTGTCCGGGACGAAGGAGCACCAGGCCTCGAATTTTCAGACCATCAGGACGTACCTACTTCCCAACGTAGACAATCTCCCCAGAATAGTCGTTTTGAATGGGCAGACGATACGGAGACAACACTGCCACATGTATCTGCGAACAATGGTATGGCATGTTAACCGCAACCTCTCAAGCTCACGACTACACTTTGAGCGCACGAATGACATGTGAATTCGGCCTACATATGCCTAATCGCCGGAAAGTCCAGTAAACAATAACAGCTCTTGCTTATGGATCAAACGTATCACGTTCTGACTGTTAATATTAACAAGATCCAGAGTGCAACTAACATTGCTGCCCTCCGGGACTTCATATATCAGTCCGATACCGATATTGCGCTTTTTCAAGAAGTGTGTTTTTCAAATTTGTATGTTCCGGGATTTACTGCAATTCTCAATGTCGCCTCAGAAGGCGCTTGCGGCACCGCTGTCCTGGTCAAGGAAGGTATTGCAATAACAGATGTAACCATGTTGGAATCGGGGCGGGGAATCAGTTTTAAGATTTTCGGTGTTACGATTATAAATGTTTATGTACCTTCGGGAAGCAGTGGTCGAACAGAACGAGCCAAGTTTTTTAAAAATGATCTCGTGTTTTTACTAAAGGAAAACCCCGTTGATGTAATAGTCGGAGGTGACTGGAATTGTGTCCTACACAGGAAAGACCAAACGCCAAATTTCAATTTCTCCCCAGAACTAGATGGTCTTGTGAAAACAATGAAATGGCAGGACGCTTGGGAGGTCAAATACCCCGTGTCTGTCCAGTACACATATTTTAGCACTAAAGCGCAAAGTCGGATCGACCGCATATACGTAAGTTCACATTTAGCCAGCACAATCAGTGGCGTCGAACGAATACCAACTTTCTTTTCCGACCATCTAGCACTAAGGTGCAGCATTGGACTTCCTAAACAGAAGACATACTGGGGCCGTCCTTTTTGGAAATTAAATATCGCCATGCTTCGAGATAACGCCCTAACTGAGCAGTTAGAAGCTTCTTGGCAACTTTCACTCCGACAAAGCCACAAATACCGGTCAACGATAGATTGGTGGACTTTATGCGCCAAAAAGAAACTTAGATCTACTCTAATTTCTTACAGTAGGGAAAGGGCACTTTGGTCTCGGCGCACTGTCGAATTCTATTATACTTGTCTGCGTGACCTTTATGATATGCCCATGTCCGCGGCTGTCAGAACGGGTATCAAACAGGTCAAGGCCGAACTTCTTAGTCTTAAACGCAAACAGCTGGAAGGACTGACAATAAAATCACGAGTTCAAACCACAGTGGAAGAAGAACACGCTTCACTCTATCATCTACTCCAGCACGAAAAAAATCGTCGAAGAAATTTTATTCAGTCATTGCTCTCTGAAGATCAAAGTCTTTTAACTCAACAAAAAGATATTTTAAACGAGGCTCATAGGTATTATAATCAATTGTACAGTGCTCACCAGTATATCCCAGATCATGGACAGGAACTGCTCCGAAACTGTGATATGGAACAACTAGTAACTGCAGAACACAACAGGAGCCTCACTGTTGAAATCCTGTCTGAAGACATTTTCGAAGCAATTAAAAGCTCACCTGTTAAAAAATCACCTGGGCCCGACGGTTTACCCGTAGAATTTTATTCCCAATATTGGCATATTATAAGGAATAAATTCACACAAGTCGTCAACGAAATCTTGAGTGGAGGGCACATACCTGACGAAATGAAGGAGTGTGTCACTGTTTTACTTCCTAAGGGAATCAATTCGGATGTCAAACAGCTCAACAAAATGAGACCGATATCCTTAATGAACTCTGATTATAAAATTATTGCCAGGGTTGTAAAAAACAGACTCCGACCGGTGTTTGATACTGTAATTGGTCCCCATCAAACGTGTCTCCCGGGTCGGAATATTTTTAAAACAGTCTGCGAATACAGGGACATAATCAGTATCTTCTCAACGACATTGACGAAGGCTGGCCTCGTTTTTATCGACTTTTCTAAAGCCTTTGATAGGGTAAACCATGAATATTTATTTACCACTCTGATGCATATAGGTTTTAACGACAAATTTTTAATTGTCTTAAAAAATCTATTGCAAGGGATGAAAACCAAAATTTTAATCAATGGACACTATACTCGAGATGTCGAAATAGCAAATGGTGTCCCGCAGGGAAGTCCTTTATCAATGACGCTATTTGTGGTCGCACTAGAACCTTTGCTGAAACGATTAAACAAGGAATTAGAAGGCATATCAATTTCAGGGGTCAGTAACGCTACCAACGCTTACGCCGACGACGTCGGTGTCATCGTCAGAAGTAATGACGACGTTGTAAGACTGAGAGAGATTGTTCGCCTTTACTGCTTCGCAACGGGAGCGCAAATCAACGATATGAAAAGCTCCTTTCTAAATCTCCATGGCTTCAGGAACACTGCCCTCGAATGGGCCAGGTCTGTAGACCATCACACTGCGTTAGGTGTGAGGTTCTACCGATGCCCCCTGCAAACAACGACATTCAACTGGAAGAAGGTCTTACATAGTATTCGAGGTACTTTAATAATGAACCGACTTAGAGACTTGAACATTATCCAAAGGGTGCAATTAATCAACTGCGCTGTCCTTTCGAAAGCAGTATATGTAGGTCAAATACTGCCGATACCTAAAGCGATATCCAAAACCATCATGAGCTTCATCTGCAAGTATGTTTGGAGAGGTGAGATATTTAAAGTGGCGGCCAGTACTATAACTTTAAAACCGCGAGAAGGAGGCCTCGGACTGACCGATATCCGCCGCAAAACTACGGCTCTTTATATCAAGCGTACACTTCAGCTTTTAGAAGACCGCCACAATAATTTATCATCGAAACTTTTCCGAATCCTTACACCGGAGAGTATGGAACCACCTATTAACATAAGTAAAATCTCTTACAAATTGCAGCACATCAGATTCTACTATTTAGAACTCAGTTATCTGCACTGCATTGTCGCGGATAGGACCAAAAGAAACTGTAGTTTCATCATGGATTGTCTTACTACAAAGGACAACCGTAACAGAATGGAATCAAAATATCCCACCCGAAATTGGCAAAATATATGGAAGAATATAAACAATAAAGTACTGTCCACCAATGTGCGCGGTGCCTGGTACAAGGTTGTCAATAATACCGTTGCCACAAATGAAAGATTACAGTCTATAGGATTGAGTGACACAAATCAGTGTCCACGTTGTAATGTGATAGACACCCTCCGGCATCGTCTCATATGCAACGGCTACCAGGTCATTTGGGACAGAGTCCGCCAACAGGTGGCGTTTATCAATAGGAACGACGGCAGACACCTTACTGTCGACATTCTCGTCAACCCCGAAAGCGTTGCTTTCCCTATTCAAAAGAATAATGTTACCCTATGGCTACTGGGGAACTATGTCAATTATGTCATTAATAACCTCGGCCTGCCCGACGTACTGGACTATGAGCAACATCTATTACTGGAATATTATAAAATATGTGGACAACGACACCACAAGACCTTGTATGGTAACATGCTAAAAATATTATTTGACAAACAAGGCATCGGATGACGTACGCAATGACGAATAGCGGATAAAATATCGGATTTTGCGATGCCAAAGTAGGGGATTGCTGCTAAGGGCGACGTACGGTGGGGACTTCGTGGGCCCCAGGGCCGCTACGGTAGCCGTGAAGGCCTTCGCAGAACCCTGAAAAAGCCTTGCATTCTATGCCTATGCTTAGAAAGAGATCAGTGTCTTGTATTGTGTGTGTCCTTAAGAAGCCTACGTTTCTCAGTTAACCATTAATTTTTCTTTCTTTATCCACAATTTTCACCAGATTATTTTCAGTTATTTTGAACAACCATCCAACGTTACAAAATAAGTTCATTTGGATGGAGACATTTACTTTTCTCACCACGTTTGATATGGATTCCCTTACTTGCAAAGGAGTATTTCATTTGATTTTAGCAATGAAGCTCGCCGAAGAAGGCGCATGAAGGAGAGCGCATGGAAGGGCTAGAAGGGGAGATGGGAGGCCCTAAAAAGAATTAAAAAAAAAAAAAATTAAAAAATAAAAAAAAATAAAAAAAATGGATAAGGCGTCGGACTTCGGATCCGAAGATTGCAGGTTCGAATCCTGTCACTAAAAAAAAAAAAAAAAAAAAAAAAAAAAGTTGGTAGAGCGGTGGACTGTAGTGGAGGATTCACAGTTATCCATAGGTCGCTGGTTCAAATCCGGCCCAGAGGACTATTTTTCTAATCTCAGGAGCAAAGAGGCTCCAGAGCATGCCCACTCGGTCAGAACCTCCCTATGTTTTAAACCTATTTTAAAGGAAATTCATTTGCTCAGCTTGTAATAGCTAGTTGATTATCATGGGATTCTTAGCCTTCGTAGGATAATGATATTTCTTCGAATTATCATAAAATTGCTTGCTCTTACAGGCATTACTCGTTTAATGTGCTATATAGGTCACATAGTCGCACCAATATTCAGCCGTTTCATAGACGTCTCGTTTTTCACACAAACGTAGAAACTAAATCCCTGAGCCTATCGCTGATACTTCCTCGGCGAGAAACGCTTATTACAGAAAATTTAGACTAAACGAAGGTTCCACCGAGATTCGAACTCGGATCGCTGGATTCAGAGTCCAGAGTGCTAACCGTTACACCATGGAACCAGACACGAGCAAGGGACGCGTAAATACATTTAGCAGTATTCTGACGTACTTCAGACACTTCCTACTTGCATTTTTTAACCTAATGGACACGATCGAGCATTATAAAACTTAATCTGGGCAATGTTTGCAGTTGCAGCCGATGACTGCATTTCCTCTGCGTCTATATGGGCGCGCTGAGTAGCAGTGTGTGGAAACGAAAGACAGGGACGGACGTAAAGCAATCAGTACGAACAAGAAAGTATGCAGAGCCTCTGGTAGCTCAGTTGGTAGAGCGGTGGACAGTAGTGGAGGATTCACAGTTATCCATAGGTCGCTGGTTCAAATCCGGCCCAGAGGACTGTTTTTCTAATCTCAGGAGCAAAGAGGCTCCAGAGCATGCCCACTCGGTCAGAACCTCCCTATGTTTTAAGCCTATTTTAAAGGAAATTCATTTGCTCAGCTTCTAGTAGCTAGTTGATAATCATGGGATTCTTAGCCTTCGTAGGATAATGATATTTCTTCGAATTATAGTAAAATTGCTTGCTCTTACAGGCATTACTCGTTTAATGTGCTATATAGGTCACATAGTCGCACCAATATTCAGCCGTTTCATAGACATCTCGTTTTTAATACAAACGTAGAAACTACACCCCTGAGCCTATCGCTGCTACTTCATCGGCGAGAAACGCTTATTACAGAAAATTTAGACTGAACGAAGGTTCCACCGAGATTCGAACTCGGATCGCTGGATTCAGAGTCCAGAGTGCTAACCGTTACACCATGGAACCAGACAGGAGAATGGGACTCGTAAATACACTTAGCAGTGTTCTGACGTACTTCAGACACTTCCTACTTGCATTTTTTAACCTAATTGACACGATCGAGCATTATAAAACTTAATCTGGGCAATGTTTGCACTTGCAGCCGATGACTGCATTTCCTGTGCGTCTATATGGCAGCGCTGAGTAGCAGTGTGTGGAAACGAAAGACAGGGACGGACGTAAAGCAATCAGTACGAATAAGAAAGTATGCAGAGCCTCTGGTAGCTCAGTTGGTAGAGCGGTGGACTGTAGTGGAGGATTCACAGTTATCCATAGGTCGCTGGTTCAAATCCGGCCCAGAGGACTGTTTTTCTAATCTCAGGAGCAAAGAGGCTCCAGAGCATGCCCACTCGGTCAGAACCTCCCTATGTTTTAAACCTATTTTAAAGGAAATTCATTTGCTCAGCTTCTAGTAGCTAGTTGATAATCATGGGATTCTTAGCCTTCGTAGGATAATGATATTTCTTCGAATTATAGTAAAATTGCTTGCTCTTACAGGCATTACTCGTTTAATGTGCTATATAGGTCACATAGTCGCACCAATATTCAGCCGTTTCATAGACATCTCGTTTTTAATACAAACGTAGAAACTACACCCCTGAGCCTATCGCTGCTACTTCATCGGCGAGAAACGCTTATTACAGAAAATTTAGACTAAACGAAGGTTCCACCGAGATTCGAACTCGGATCGCTGGATTCAGAGTCCAGAGTGCTAACCGTTACACCATGGAACCAGACAGGAGAATGGGACTCGTAAATACACTTAGCAGTGTTCTGACGTACTTCACACACTTCCTACTTGCATTTTTTAACCTAATTGACACGATCGAGCATTATAAAACTTAATCTGGGCAATGTTTGCACTTGCAGCCGATGACTGCATTTCCTGTGCGTCTATATGGCAGCGCTGAGTAGCAGTGTGAGGAAACGAAAGACAGGGACGGACGTAAAGCAATCAGTACGAATAAGAAAGTATGCAGAGCCTCTGGTAGCTCAGTTGGAAGTCGCGCTTGCGGCACCGTGCTGGTCGGACGTGTCAGTGCTCCGCTCCACCGCGTGTTCACAAGGCGTGTTTTGAACTCATATTTCTGTTTTGCAAGTGTTGTGTTATTCTGCAGTTTATATCGTTTTCCATTTGTATTTTTGTTGCGGTCTTATTGTAGCGGGTTAACCGGTCGCTATCTGCTGCAATGTCCAGGTTATTTCCGCGAAAGTGTACACTCCGTTTTGATTTCGACAAGTCCACCCGATCTGTGCAACCGAGTTCACTGGAGATACATGACTGGATCGTTGATGTTATTGGGATTACATCTGACCAAGTGCACACCGCCTATTATGATACCGAGCAGTATTGTTTCTTTGTTAAATTACTGAATCCTGTATTACTGGTGAAGATCATGACGAAGCACGGAGGAAGTGCTATTTTCCGACACCGGGACGACTCTGTAAGTACAGTGCTCATTTCCAATGCCGATGTAGACTACACGAACGTGCGTATTTTTAACTTACCCCCTGAAGTAGAAAACTGTTATCTAAAGGAGGTACTGTCTAAATTCGGTGACGTTAAACAGATTCGACATGAACGGTGGTCAAGTCAACATAGGTTGCAATGTTACAGTGGCGTTCGATCTGTAGAAATGCATGTCGAGCAGAATATTCCATCCCATATACTTGTTTGTGACTATAAGGCTCACGTTACTTACATTGGCCAAATACCGACCTGTCATATCTGTAATGAGAGTGGTCACTTGCGTCAAGACTGCCCCAGGCGCATGTTTGTGTTAAAGAATTCCCTCCAGCAGCGTAAAAGGCTTACTTTGGCGGATGTAGTGGCAGCCAAGCCGATGACAGAGATTGGGCTCCCTAGTTCTGAAATGCATTCGGAACAGCAACAAGAAATTCGTTCTGATGAGTTTCCGGTTCTGGTTCGGAGAGACAAAGGTGCGTTGCCCCCTGCAAAACTCGATGCCGCGCCCAATAAGAGGCGCAGAACTTGTGACAGCAGTGGCTCTGATACCGACACCTCTAGTGCGCATGAGACCGCGAAAAAGGACGATCGGGAATCCGGCTCGGAAGCGAAAGCTCCAATCGGTGAGGCTATTGTGGACGCTTCTCCTGCCACAATTTCAAGTGCCGATACTTCCGCGGAAGTTAAGCAGTTGCCGCTGGCTAGTGCCTTAGACCTTCCGCGGCAGCCAACTCCGGCCGACCAACCTGTACGTGTGGCTCACATTCCTGCAGGAAGTACACAAACAGAGGCCTGTGATGGTGGTATACAAACACCTCTGAGCGCCGACGGTACACATCACGTGGCAGCCGCTTCGGTTCAGGACTCACAACAAGGGGAATGTCAACAACTCCAGGAAATAATACAAACACAGCTGTCCGGGTCTGTCGGTGACAACAAACCGTTGCGGGCAGAGAATGTTGCCAAACAGGCTGATAGTGCGAGTGATAGTTCAGCTGCTCGCTCGCCGGCGGTGTCGCCGCGTGCGATCCCTTCGAGGGATGTGCCGGGAGAGCAGCTTGACATCACCCACGACCCTCCCACGCCGCCGGCTGCGGAGGTGCTCCACAGTGTCCGCCCCAGGATCCGAGTGCAACCTAATGTAAATGCTGTGCGTAAAAAGAGTAAGAACAAAGACGCAAGAGTACAACTCAGTGACGTCACAGACACGAATTTCCCGGCCACAAATATGGAATGGCATGAAGATGTTGCCCTTTAAAGATATTTGCTCCTTCCGCCTCTCCAACGAACTGTCATTATGTCGCAAGCCTATACGATCACGACATTAAATATTAATAAAATCCGGTCGGAGGTGAAACTGAGTGCCTTAAAACAATATCTCTATGAGTCGGGCACAGATATCGCTCTTTTGCAGGAGGTGGCCATGCCACACTTAACTCTTCCTGGTTTTGTTGCTCTTACAAATTTTTCCCCCGACTCGAACGTGGGGACTGCCATCTTACTTAGAGAAGGCATTCCCGTCACTCAGGTTGACAAGTTAGATTCCGGTAGAGGTGTGGGTGTCACCGTTTTTGGCGTCACCATCATTAACTTGTACGCGCCTTCTGGCAGTACCTATAGAGCGGAACGAGCAAACTTTTTTAAGGAACAAATCATCTATTTGTTACGGAAAAATCCCGAACGTGTTATCATTGGAGGTGATTTTAATTGTGTTTTATCCCAGAAAGATCAGTCCCCGAATTTTAATTATTCGCCTGAATTAAAGCGTCTCGTGACCGACCTCAAACTGAAAGACGCGTGGGAAATTAGGTACCCGACCTTGGTACGATTCACACACATCGTCGCGAATTCCTGCAGCAGAATTGACAGGATTTATGTTTCCGACGTTTTAGAGAATGTCTTGTTACAAATTGAAACAATACCCTCCAGCTTCTCTGATCACAGTGGTGTCGTTGCGTGCCTGAATTTGCTGCCACAACCAACGCGTTGGTATAAAAATCAATGGAACTTGAACGTCTCCTTATTAACGGATGCTGACCTAGAGACGGCGGTGCGACGCGCTTGGGAGCAGTGCTTGCGCACTACCACAAACTTTCGTAGCACCATAGCGTGGTGGACTCAGCATGCAAAACCCAAACTGCGAAAAGTTGTTATATTCTTCGGTATTGACAGAGCAGCCGCGATAAAGAAGACGATGGAGTTCTACTACACTATCTTACGCGACCTCTGTGATAGAGCCGACGCCGCGAACACCAGAATAGACGACATTCGCAAAATAAAGGCGAAATTAATCAATCTTAAGAGGATGCAACTGGAAGGTCTTAAGATCAAATCTAAAGTGAAGTCGGTCAGGGACGATGAAACAGCCGCTCTATACCACCTTGTTAAACATGCTAAGAACAGAAGGAGGACTTTTATTGAGGCCCTGAAACTCGGTGATGGCACGACTGTCGACACCCAGCGAGAGATTATCAAGGCACTACACGACTATTTTGTTGACACCTACACGTCAGCGGCTACTCATGACGACTGCTATGACGAATTGTTTAGTGCCATTTCCTCTACTATAACTAGAGAAGACAATGACACCATTTCTTTGGAATTTAGTAATAAAGATGTTTTGGAGATTGTCTGCCACTCGCCGATCAGGAAGTCCCCTGGTCCTGACGGATTACCCATTGAATTTTACAGGAGCTATTGGCACATCATCGGGGACAAAATCACCCAATTAGTGAACGAAGTTTTTCAAGGGAAGCCTATACCACTTGCCTTTAAGGAATGCACAATTGTGCTTATCCCTAAAAGTGGTGGTGGTGGTTGTTGGATGTTTAAGGGGGACTAAACAGCGAAGGTCATCAGTCCCCCATTCCAAAATCAGGCGAGCCGGAAATCTACGGAGCAGAGAAAAACCAAAGGGGAGGAGACGTCCCCCCAGGCGCTAAAAGAACACAAATGCAGCAACGAACACTACAGACAAGAACAGGACAGAGGAACACCAGACAGAAAGAAACAGAAAAAAGGAAGAGGGCCGGAGACTGGTTGACTGACCACGAGATCAAAAAAGGGAAAGAGTCAACCATCTCACGGCCTACCAGAACAGCAACAGACACGAGGACAAAAGACACAGAAAGGGAAAGGCGCAGGACCTCCCTAAATCGAACCATAAAAAGGACTACCACGGATAAAATTTAAAACGTCATTAGCCATGGAGGCATCGTCAGATAAAACCAAAGCCAAAGTGCCCGGGAGATTAAAAGATTGCCGGAGTGTGCGCAGTCGAGGACACTCCAGCAAAATGTGGCCGACCGTCAGCCGGGACCCACACTGACACAAGGGGGGATCCTCCTGACGCAAGAGATGGCCGTGCGTCAGGTATGTATGGCCGATGCGCAGCCGACACAGGACTACCGAGTCCCTGCGAGAAGCCCGCAGGGAGGAACGCCACACATCGGTCGTCTCCTTGACAGCCCGCAGTTTATTCGGGGCTGTCATGCCACGCCACTCAGCAGCCCACATCCCAAGTACCTTACGGCGCAACACCAGCTGCTGGTCGCGAGCCATAAGGCCGATCTCGAAAGCTGGGGCGTCTATCGCCCCTTTGGCCAGCCTGTCTACACGTTCGTTCCCTGGGATGCCAACATGACCGGGGGTCCAAACCAGGACCACTGAACCACCAGAACAGGCAATGGCGGAAACAGCCTCCTGAATGGAGGACACCAGAGGAGAGGAGGGATAGCAGCGGTCGATGGCCTGAAGGCTGCTCAGGGAGTCACTGCAGATGACAACGGACCTACCTGAGCAGAAACGCATGTGCTCAAGAGCGCGCAAGATGGCCACCAGCTCTGCAGTAAAAATACTGCAGCCAGCCGGCAAGGAGCGTTGCTCAACATGGTCAGAGTGAGCAAAGGCGTAGGCAGTGCGACCATCAACCAGGGAACCATCAGTGTAGACAGTCTCACAGTCCGAAAATGAGGCGAGGAGAGCAAGAAAACGGCGACGGAGGGCCACAGGCGGAACCGAGTCCTTGGGTCCCTGTGCCAAGTCCAGACGGACGGACGGCCGGGACAAACACCAGGGAGGCGTAGGTGTACGGACCCGGAAGGGAGGCAGAAGAGGGAATGACCCCAGTTCTGACAGCAGGGACTGGACACGGACAGCTATGGAAAGCCCAGACCTAGGGCGCCGTTCGGGCAGATGGAGGACCATAGCAGGGAAAAGCAGGCGACGATTGGGATGATCTGGCGAGCAATGAACGTGGACAGCATAGTCGACAAGCAGACGATGGCGGCGAATCCGCAGTGGGGGAACCCCGGCCTCCACCAGTAGACTATCCACGGGGCTGGTGCGAAAAGCGCCAGTGGCAAGCCTAACCCCACAGTGGTGTATGGGGTCTAACAACTTCAACACTGAGGGGGACGCAGACCCATAGGCCAGGCTCCCATAATCAAGCCGGGACTGCACAAGGGCTCTGTACAACCGCAGCAGCGTGCGGCGATCTGCACCCCAAGACGTGTGGCTAAGGCAGCGGAGGGCGTTGAGGTGCCGCCAGCATTTTTGCTTCAGCTGAGTAACATGAGGAACCCATGTGAGCCGGGCATCAAACACGAGTCCCAAGAAGCGGCAAGTGTCCACCACTTCAAGTAGGTGGCCGTCGAGGCAAAGTGCAGGATGAGGGTGGACCGTCCGACGCCTGCAGAAGTGCATTACTCGAGTCTTGGCAGCAGAGAACTGAAAGCCATGAGTCAGTGCCCATGATGCTGCCTTGCGAACGGCGACTTGCAGCCTGCGTTCGGCGACTCCCGTAGTCGTGGAGCTAAATGAGATGCAGAAGTCGTCGGCATACAAAGAAGGAGACACCGACGACCCCACTGCTGCTGCCAGACCATTAATGGCGGTGGTGGTGGTTGTTGGATGTTTAAGGGGGACTAAACAGCGAAGGTCATCAGTCCCCCATTCCAAAATCAGGCGAGCCGGAAATCGACGAAGCAGATAAAAACCAAAGGGGGAGGAGACGTCCCCCCAGGCGCTAAAAGCACACAAATCCAGCAACAAACACTACAGACAAGAACAGGACATAGGAACACCAGACAGAAAGAAACAGAAAGAAACAGAAGAAAGGAAGATGGCCGGAGACTGGTTGACTGACCACGAGATCAAAAATGGGAAAGAGTCAACCAGCTCACGGCACACCAGAACAGCAACAGACACAAGGACAATAGACACAGAAAGGGAAAGGCGCAGGACCTCCCTAAATCGAACCATAAAACGGACTACCACGGATAAAATTTAAAACGGTATCAGCCATGGAGGCATCGTCGGATAAAACCAAAGCCAAAGTGCCCGGGAGATTAAAAGATTACCGGAGTGTGCGCAGTCGGGGACACTCCAGCAAAATGTGGCCGACCGTCAGCCGGGACCCACACCGACACAAGGGGGGATCCTCCTGACGCAACAGATGGCCGTGCGTCAGGTAGGTATGGCCGATGCGCAGCCGACATAGGACTACCGAGTCCCTGCGAGAAGCCCGCAGGGAGGAACGCCACACATCGGTCGTCCCCTTGACAGCCCGTAGTTTATTCGGGGCTGTCATGCCACGCCACTCAGCAGCCCACATCCCAAGTACCTTACGGCGCAACACCAGCTGCTGGTCGCGAGCCGTAAGGCCGATATCCAAAGCTGGGGCGTCTATCGCCCCTTTGGCCAGCCTGTCTACACGTTCGTTCCCTGGGATGCCAACATGACCGGGCGTCCAAACCAGGACCACTGAACCACCAGAACGGGCAATGGCGGAAACAGCCTCCTGAATGGAGGACACCAGAGGAGAGGAGGGATAGCAGCGGTCGATGGCCTGAAGGCTGCTCAGGGAGTCACTGCAGATGACAACGGACCTACCTGAGCAGAAACGCATGTGCTCAAGAGCGCGCAAGATGGCCACCAGCTCTGCAGTAAAAATACTGCAGCCAGCCGGCAAGGAGCGTTGCTCAACATGGTCAGAGTGAGCAAAGGCGTAGGCAGTGCGACCATCAACCAGGGAACCATCAGTGTAGACAGTCTCACAGTCCGAAAATGAGGCGAGGAGAGCAAGAAATCGGCGACGGAGGGCCACAGGCGGAACCGAGTCCTTGGGTCCCTGTGCCAAGTCCAGACGGACGGACGGCCGGGACAAACACCAGGGAGGCGTAGGTGCATGGACCCGGAAGGGAGGCGGAAGAGGGAATGAACCCAAGTCCGACAGCAGGGACTGAACTCGGACAGCGACGGAAAGCCCAGACCTAGGTCGCCGTTCGGGCAGATGGAGGACCATGGCAGGGAAAAGCAGGCGACGATTGGGATGGCCTGGCGAGCAATGCACGTGGACAGCATAGTCGGCGAGCAGTCGATGGCGGCGAAACCGCAGCGGGGGAACCCCGGCCTCCACCAGTAAACTATCCACGGGGCTCGTACGAAAAGCGCCAGTTGCAAGCCGGACCCCACAGTGGTGTATGGGGTCTAACAACTTCAACACTGAGGGTGACGCAGACCCATAGGCCAGGCTCCCATAATCAAGCCGGGACTGCACAAGGGCTCTGTACAATTGCAGTAGCGTGCAGCGATCTGCACCCCAAGACGTGTGGCTAAGGCAGCGGAGGGCGTTGAGGTGCCGCCAGCATTTTTGCTTCAGCTGAGTAACATGAGGAACCCATGTGAGCCGGGCATCAAACACGAGTCCCAAGAAGCGGCAAGTGTCCACCACGTCAAGCAGGTGGCCGTCGAGGTAAAGTTCAGGATGAGGGTGGACCGTCCGACGCCTGCAGAAGTGCATAACCCGAGTCTTGGCAGCAGAGAACTGAAAACCATGAGCCAGAGCCCATGATGCTGCCTTGCGAACGGCGACTTGCAACCTGCGTTCGGCGACTCCCGTAGTCGTGGAGCTAAATGAGATGCAGAAGTCGTCGGCATACAAAGAAGGAGACACCGACGACCCCACTGCTGCAGCCAGACCATTAATGGCCACTAGAAATAACGAGACGCTCAACACCGAGCCCTGCGGGACCCCATTTTCCTGTATATAAGAGGAACTAGAGGTGGCACCGACTTGCACCCGGAAAGAGCGGCGCAATAAAAAGCTTTGAAGAAAAGCCGGGAGCCGACCACGAAGACCCCACCCATGCAACGTGGCGAGGATGTGATGCCTCCACGTGGTGTCATACGCCTTCCGCAGATCGAAAAATACAGCAACAAGGTGCTGACGTCGGGCAAAAGCCGTACGGACAGCAGATTCCAGCCGCACCAAATTGTCCACTGCAGACCGGCCCCTACGGAAGCCACCCTGGGATGGAGCGAGGAGACCGCGCGACTCAAGGACCCAACACAAACGCCGCCCCACCATACGTTCGAGCAATTTGCACAAAACGTTGGTGAGGGTAATGGGACGATAGCTGTCCACCGCCAGTGGGTCCGCACCGGGCTTCACGATGGGGACAATAAGACCCTCTCGCCATTGCGACGGGAACACGCCCTCGTTCCAAATGCGGTTAAAGATGGCGAGGATGTGTGTCTGGCAGTCCCTGGAGAGATGCTTCAGCATCTGCGCATGGATGCAGTCCGGTCCTGGTGCTGTATCAGGGCAATCGGCGAGGGCAGCGAGGAGTTCCCTCTCGCTGAAAGGAGCATTGTATGTTTCATAATGACGCGTGTGGAATGAGAACGGCGTCCGCTCGGCTCGCTCCTTTAGAGAGCGAAAGGCGGGGGGATAGGATGCAGTCGCAGAGCTCTGAGCAAAGTGCGCGGCTAGCCGTTCAGCAATGGCGGCAGCGTCCGTGCAGACAGCGCCGTCCAAGGAGAGCCCAGGGACACCCACAGGGGTCTGGGAGCCATAAATCCGCCGGATACGGGACCACACGTGCGAGGACGAGACACGGGAGCCCAGGGAGGAGACGTACCTCTCCCAGCACTCCTGCTTACGCCGTGCAATAAGTCGACGGGCGAAGGCACGGAGCCTCTTAAAGGCGATGAGGGTCTCCAGAGACGGGTGCCGCCTATGACGCTGGAGAGCCCGCCTACGGTCGCGAATAGCCTCAGCAATCTCCGGCGACCACCAGGGGACAGCCTTCCGCCGAGGGAGGCCAGAGGAACGGGGGATGGTAGCCTCGGCCGCTGAAACGATGGACGTGGTTAAAACACGGACCACCTCGTCAATGTCACCCTGTGGGGGAGACGCAATGGTTACAGCGGAAGTAAAAGCTGGCCAGTCAGCCCTGTGGAAAGCCCAGCGGGGCAAGCGCCCAGAAGAATGACACTGTGGCAGTGACAAATAGATGGGAAAATGGTCACTACCACACAGGTCAGGATGCACACTCCAGTGGAGGGATGGGACAAGTCCAGGGCTGCAAATAGAGAGATCGATGGCCGAGAACGAGCCATGGGCCACACTGAAATGCGTGGGAGCACCGGTGTTTAAGAGGCTAAGGTCGAGCTGAGCCAACACATGCTCCACGGCCCGACCACGATCATCGGAGACAGTCCCACCCCATAGAGGGTTGTGGGCATTGAAATCGCCCAGCAGCAAAAAAGGTGGCGGCAGTTGTGCTATCAGAGCAGCCAGGACATGCTGCGCGACAGTACCATCAGGTGGAAGGTAAATACTGCAGACGGTGATAGCCTGTGGCGTCCACACCCGAACAGCGACAGCCTCTAAAGCTGTTTGTAGAGGTACAAACTCGCTGTGAAGAGAGTTCAGGACATATATGCAGACGCCACCAGACACCCTTTCGTAAGTTGCCCGGTTCTTAAAATAACCCCGATAGCCACGGATGGCGGGGGTTCGCATTGCTGGAAACCAAGTTTCCTGCAGAGCAATGCAAAGGAAAGGATGACGGCTGATAAGTTGGCGGAGCTCAGCTAAATGGTGGAAGAAACCGCTGCAGTTCCACTGGAGGATGGTACTGGCCATTGCTGGGAAAGGCGTGACGGGACAGGGAAGGCAGATTACGCCACTGGGTCACCCGCTGCCTCCAAGTGAGCACCTGTGCCAGTGCTTTCCATGGCGTCGGAGGGACTGGCGAGATCGAGGTCCTCAGCGGACGCCAGGATCTCCACCTCATCCTCAGACGCAGAGCTTGTAGGAAGCGGTGGAATGGGTGCCACCGCAATGTCGGTAGCCTTGGGGAGTTTCTTCTTCTGCTGCTTCTCGCGCCGTGCCTTTGGTGGCGCAGGCTGGGAGGGCGCAACTGGGGCGGTCTCAGGGACAGACGATGACCGTGTGTCCCGACGACCAGGGACGGGCGGTTGTTTAAGCCACTTGCGGCCGTCGGCTTTGGAACCGGTTGGAGCGTGCGAAGGAAGGTCCCCAAGGGACCCCTTCCTTACGAGAGGAGCCGAAGAAGTCTTACGCTTCTCCGGCTGGGAAGGGGGGACTGATGTCCCCGATGGTTGGGGGGGTGTTGCTCCTGAAGTAGATGGAGCAGGAGCAACAGGAGGTTTAGTGCCCCCCACCATCAAGGGGGCAGGTGTGGGACTTCGACTCTGGGAGCTGACTGGTGCGGATGGAATTGTAGAAGGAGTGACAGTTGCGGCATATGAAGCTGTCATGCACACCGGTTGAAGTCGATCATAGTTTCGCTTCGCCTCAGTGTACGTCAGGCGGTCGAGAGTCTTTATTTCCATGATCTTCCGCTCCTTCTGCAGAATCGGACAGTCTGGCGAGCAAGGCGGATGGTGCGCACCACAGTTCACACAGATTGGAGGCGGCGCACAGGGATGATCTGGATGGGAAGGTCGACCGCAATCGCGACAGACGAGGTCGGACGCACAGCGGGAAGACATGTGGCCGAACTTCCAACACTTGAAGCATCGCATCGGGGGAGGGATATACGGCTTGACATCACAACGGTACACCATCACCTTGACCTTCTCAGGTAACGTGTCACCCTCGAAGGCCAAGATGAAGGCACCGGTGGCAACTTGACGATCCCTCGGACCCCGGTGGACGCGCCGGACGAAATGGACACCTCGGCGCTCCAAGTTGGCGCGCAGCTCGTCGTCGGACTGTAAAAGCAGATCCCTGTGAAAGATAATGCCCTGGACCATGTTCAGACTCTTATGGGGCGTGATAGTGACAGAGACATCCCCCAGCTTAGTACAAGCGAGCAAGGCCCGCGACTGGGCGGAGGATGCCGTTTTTATCAACACCGATCCGGACCGCATCTTGGACAAGCCCTCCACCTCCCCAAACTTGTCCTCTAAATGCTCTACAAAGAACTGAGGCTTCACGGATATAAAGGATTCCCCATCAGCTCTGGTACAGACAAGATATCTGGGCGAATACGTCTCAGTGTCACGCAATGCCTGTCGTTCCTCCCATGGTGTGGCGAGGGAGGGGAACGATTTGGGGTCATAAACGTTACCTTTAAAATGGGCTCTCGAACGCTTAGAGACTGCTGACGGCTGGCCGCCAGCGACAGATGATGTACCACGCTTCATTGCGGGTCATCCGCCCTGATGCCACCTACTCCGACCAAGGGCCCTCCCCACGGGCGCCACCCAGCCACAGCAAAGGCCACCTGGCAGGATGGCCATTGCCGGGAGTCCTGATGCCCCAGGGAGATGGGCATCTACTCCTTGGCATACGTGGGGAGTGAACGGCGCAGGCATCAGTAGAGCGATCCCTGTGTTGTCAGGGGGCTACAACCAAGAGGGTACATGGCGACCCCACCACAACGGACTGGCTACCGTGCTGGATCTTAGGTGCAAAAATGGCCAAGGTCGTCGTCACAGTTAAAAGAAACACTGCAGAGTGCAGCGTGGTAATCGCCCAAGAGATCGAAAACGAGCGGGACACCATTGCAACGACGAGAAAGACGGCTATAGGTCTAATTGCACGAAGGATACAGTGCACCATGTAAGGTGCCCTTCCCCAATTGGCTCGCTCTTCGGAATAATTTAGATAGATGGAGGTCAAACCCGAGAGGGGACCATCACATAAGGCCGAAACGTTTGAGACTCCTTTTAGTCGCCTCTTACGACAGGCAGGAATACCGCGGGCCTATTCTAACCCCCGAACCCGCAGGGGGACATTAATGGCCACTAAAAATAAGGAGACGCTCAACACCGAGCCCTGCGGGACCCCATTTTCCTGTATATAAGAGGAACTAGAGGTGGCACCGACTTGCACCCGGAAAGAGCGGCGCAATAAAAAGTTTTGAAGAAAAGCCGGGAGCCGACCACGAAGACCCCACCCATGCAACGTGGCGAGGATGTGATGCCTCCATGTGGTGTCATACGCCTTCCGCAGATCGAAAAATACAGCAACAAGATGCTGACGTCGGGCAAAAGCCATACGGACAGCAGATTCCAGCCGCACCAAATTGTCCACTGCAGACCGGCCCCGACGGAAGCCACCCTGGGATGGAGCGAGGAGACCGCGCGACTCAAGGTTGGTTGGTTGGTTGGTTTGGGGGATTAAAGGGACCAGACTGCCATGGTCATCGGTCCCTTTTTCCAAAGACATAGAACACCCACAGAGAACAAAAACGAGGAACAGAAGAGATCACAGACGATACAGAACAGGAGAGACTGAGACAAAGACAAGACAAAACGAAACGAACGAAAACCACATAGAGATAAACGGTGGTTGGCCGACCATACAAATAATAAAGGAAAAGCCAACCACTTAGAAACACATTAAAAACCAGTGTAAAATCATAGGCCAAAGGCCAGAGTCGACACAAAACAAAAATAAAACAGAAACACTCAGATTAAATGATAAAATCCCCCTGCCCGAATAAAACGTAAAACTAAGTCAGCCATAGTGGAGTCGTCTGTGAAAAGGGCAGGGAGCGTATCAGGCAGCGCAAATGTCTGCCTGACCACAGCTAAAAGGGGGCAGGCCAACAGAATGTGGGCCACTGTCAAAGCCGCCCCGCAGCGACATCCAGGAGGGTCCTCCCGGCGCAGTAAATAACTGTGTGTCAGCCGGGAGTGGCCAATGCGGAGCCGGCAAAGAACTACCGATTCCCTGCGAGTGGCCGCGACTCAAGGACCCAACACAAACGCCGCCCCACCATACGTTCGAGCAATTTGCACAAAACGTTGGTGAGGGTAATGGGACGATAGCTGTCCACCGCCAGTGTGTCCGCACCGGGTTTCAAGATGGGGACAATAACGCCCTCCCGCCATTGCGACGGGAACACGCCTTCGCTCCAAATGCGATTAAATAGCGCGAGAATGTGTCTCTGGCAGTCCCTGGAGAGATGCTTCAGCATCTGCGCGTGGATGCAGTCTGGGCCTGGTGCTGTATCAGGGCAATCGGCGAGGGCGGCGAGGAATTCCCTCTCGCTGAAAGGTGCATTGTATGTTTCAGAACGACGCGTGTGGAATGAGAACTGCGTCCGCTCGGCTCGCTCCTTTAGAGAGCGAAAGGCGGGGGGATAGGATGCAGTCGCAGAGCTCTGAGCAAAGTGCGGTGGTGGTGGTGGTTGTTGGATGTTTAAGGGGGACTAAACAGCGAAGGTCATCAGTCCCCCATTCCAAAATCAGGCGAGCCGGAAATCGACGAAGCAGATAAAAACCAAAGGGGGAGGAGACGTCCCCCCAGGCGCTAAAAGCACACAAATCCGGCAACAAACACTACAGACAAGAACAGGACATAGGAACACCAGACAGAAAGAAACAGAAAGAAACAGAAGAAGGGAAGATGGCCGGAGACTGGTTGACTGACCACGAGATCAAAAATGGGAAAGAGTCAACCAGCTCACGGCACACCAGAACAGCAACAGACACAAGGACAAGAGACACAGAAAGGGAAAGGCGCAGGACCTCCCTAAATCGAACCATAAAACGGACTACCACGGATAAAATTTAAAACGGTATCAGCCATGGAGGCATCGTCGGATAAAACCAAAGCCAAAGTGCCCGGGAGATTAAAAGAGTGCCGGAGTGTGCGCAGTCGAGGACACTCCAGCAAAATGTGGCCGACCGTCAGCCGGGACCCACACTGACACAAGGGGGGATCCTCCTGACGCAACAGATGGCCGTGCGTCAGGTAGGTATGGCCGATGCGCAGCCGACATAGGACTACCGAGTCCCTGCGAGAAGCCCGCAGGGAGGAACGCCACACATCGGTCGTCCCCTTGACAGCCCGTAGTTTATTCGGGGCTGTCATGCCACGCCACTCAGCAGCCCACATCCCAAGTACCTTACGGCGCAACACCAGCTGCTGGTCGCGAGCCGTAAGGCCGATATCCAAAGCTGGGGCGTCTATCGCCCCTTTGGCCAGCCTGTCTACACGTTCGTTCCCTGGGATGCCAACATGACCGGGCGTCCAAACCAGGACCACTGAACCACCAGAACGGGCAATGGCGGAAACAGCCTCCTGAATGGAGGACACCAGAGGAGAGGAGGGATAGCAGCGGTCGATGGCCTGAAGGCTGCTCAGGGAGTCACTGCAGATGACAACGGACCTACCTGAGCAGAAACGCATGTGCTCAAGAGCGCGCAAGATGGCCACCAGCTCTGCAGTAAAAATACTGCAGCCAGCCGGCAAGGAGCGTTGCTCAACATGGTCAGAGTGAGCAAAGGCGTAGGCAGTGCGACCATCAACCAGGGAACCATCAGTGTAGACAGTCTCACAGTCCGAAAATGAGGCGAGGAGAGCAAGAAATCGGCGACGGAGGGCCACAGGCGGAACCGAGTCCTTGGGTCCCTGTGCCAAGTCCAGACGGACGGACGGCCGGGACAAACACCAGGGAGGCGTAGGTGCATGGACCCGGAAGGGAGGCGGAAGAGGGAATGAACCCAAGTCCGACAGCAGGGACTGAACTCGGACAGCGACGGAAAGCCCAGACCTAGGTCGCCGTTCGGGCAGATGGAGGACCATGGCAGGGAAAAGCAGGCGACGATTGGGATGGCCTGGCGAGCAATGCACGTGGACAGCATAGTCGGCGAGCAGTCGATGGCGGCGAAACCGCAGCGGGGGAACCCCGGCCTCCACCAGTAAACTATCCACGGGGCTCGTACGAAAAGCGCCAGTTGCAAGCCGGACCCCACAGTGGTGTATGGGGTCTAACAACTTCAACACTGAGGGTGACGCAGACCCATAGGCCAGGCTCCCATAATCAAGCCGGGACTGCACAAGGGCTCTGTACAATTGCAGTAGCGTGCAGCGATCTGCACCCCAAGACGTGTGGCTAAGGCAGCGGAGGGCGTTGAGGTGCCGCCAGCATTTTTGCTTCAGCTGAGTAACATGAGGAACCCATGTGAGCCGGGCATCAAACACGAGTCCCAAGAAGCGGCAAGTGTCCACCACGTCAAGCAGGTGGCCGTCGAGGTAAAGTTCAGGATGAGGGTGGAACGTCCGACGCCTGCAGAAGTGCATAACCCGAGTCTTGGCAGCAGAGAATTGAAAACCATGAGCCAGAGCCCATGATGCTGCCTTGCGAACGGCGACTTGCAACCTCCGTTCGGCGACTCCCGTAGTCGTGGAGCTAAATGAGATGCAGAAGTCGTCGGCATACAAAGAAGGAGACACCGACGACCCCACTGCTGCAGCCAGACCATTAATGGCCACTAGAAATAACGAGACGCTCAACACCGAGCCCTGCGGGACCCCATTTTCCTGTATATAAGAGGAACTAGAGGTGGCACCGACTTGCACCCGGAAAGAGCGGCGCAATAAAAAGCTTTGAAGAAAAGCCGGGAGCCGACCACGAAGACCCCACCCATGCAACGTGGCGAGGATGTGATGCCTCCATGTGGTGTCATACGCCTTCCGCAGATCGAAAAATACAGCAACAAGGTGCTGACGTCGGGCAAAAGCCGTACGGACAGCAGATTCCAGCCGCACCAAATTGTCCACTGCAGACCGGCCCCGACGGAAGCCACCCTGGGATGGAGCGAGGAGACCGCGCGACTCAAGGACCCAACACAAACGCCGCCCCACCATACGTTCGAGCAATTTGCACAAAACGTTGGTGAGGGTAATGGGACGATAGCTGTCCACCGCCAGTGGGTCCGCACCGGGCTTCACGATGGGGACAATAAGACCCTCTCGCCATTGCGACGGGAACACGCCCTCGTTCCAAATGCGGTTAAAGATGGCGAGGATGTGTGTCTGGCAGTCCCTGGAGAGATGCTTCAGCATCTGCGCATGGATGCAGTCCGGTCCTGGTGCTGTATCAGGGCAATCGGCGAGGGCAGCGAGGAGTTCCCTCTCGCTGAAAGGAGCATTGTATGTTTCATAATGACGCGTGTGGAATGAGAACGGCGTCCGCTCGGCTCGCTCCTTTAGAGAGCGAAAGGCGGGGGGATAGGATGCAGTCGCAGAGCTCTGAGCAAAGTGCGCGGCTAGCCGTTCAGCAATGGCGGCAGCGTCCGTGCAGACAGCGCCGTCCAAGGAGAGCCCAGGGACACCCACAGGGGTCTGGGAGCCATAAATCCGCCGGATACGGGACCACACGTGCGAGGACGAGACACGGGAGCCCAGGGAGGAGACGTACCTCTCCCAGCACTCCTGCTTACGCCGTGCAATAAGTCGACGGGCGAAGGCACGGAGCCTCTTAAAGGCGATTAGGGTCTCCAGAGACGGGTGCCGCCTATGACGCTGGAGAGCCCGCCTACGGTCGCAAATAGCCTCAGCAATCTCCGGCGACCACCAGGGGACAGCCTTCCGCCGAGGGAGGCCAGAGGAACGGGGGATGGTAGCCTCGGCCGCTGAAACGATGGACGTGGTTAAAACACGGACCACCTCGTCAATGTCACCCTGTGGGGGAGACGCAATGGTTACAGCGGAAGTAAAAGCTGGCCAGTCAGCCCTGTGGAAAGCCCAGCGGGGCAAGCGCCCAGAAGAATGACACTGTGGCAGTGACAAATAGATGGGAAAATGGTCACTACCACACAGGTCAGGATGCACTCTCCAGTGGAGGGATGGGACAAGTCCAGGGCTGCAAATAGAGAGATCGATGGCCGAGAACGAGCCATGGGCCACACTGAAATGCGTGGGAGCACCGGTGTTTAAGAGGCTAAGGTCGAGCTGAGCCAACACATGCTCCACGGCCCGACCACGATCATCGGAGACAGTCCCACCCCATAGAGGGTTGTGGGCATTGAAATCGCCCAGCAGCAAAAAAGGTGGCGGCAGTTGTGCTATCAGAGCAGCCAGGACATGCTGCGCGACAGGACCATCAGGTGGAAGGTAAATACTGCAGACGGTGATAGCCTGTGGCGTCCACACCCGAACAGCGACAGCCTCTAAAGCTGTTTGTAGAGGTACAAACTCGCTGTGAAGAGAGTTCAGGACATATATGCAGACGCCACCAGACACCCTTTCGTAAGTTGCCCGGTTCTTAAAATAACCCCGATAGCCACGGAGGGCGGGGGTTCGCATTGCTGGAAACCAAGTTTCCTGCAGAGCAATGCAAAGGAAAGGATGACGGCTGATAAGTTGGCGGAGCTCAGCTAAATGGTGGAAGAAACCGCTGCAGTTCCACTGGAGGATGGTACTGGCCATTGCTGGGAAAGGCGTGACGGGACAGGGAAGGCAGATTACGCCACTGGGTCACCCGCTGCCTCCAAGTGAGCACCTGTGCCAGTGCTTTCCATGGCGTCGGAGGGACTGGCGAGATCGAGGTCCTCAGCGGACGCCAGGATCTCCACCTCGTCCTCAGACGCAGAGCTTGTAGGCAGCGGTGGAATGGGTGCCACCGCAACGTCGGTAGCCTTGGGGAGTTTCTTCTTCTGCTGCTTCGCGCGCTGTGCCTTTGGTGGTTCAGGCTTGGAGGGCGTCACTGGGTCAGTCTCAGGGACAGACGATGATCGTGTGTCCCGACGACCAGGGACTGGCGGTTGTTTGAGCCACTTGCGGCCGTCGGTTTTGGAACCTGTTGGAGCGTGCGAAGGAAGGTCCCCAAGGGACCCCTTCCTTACGAGAGGAGCCGAAGAAGTCTTACGCTTCTCCGGCTGGGAAGGGGGGACTGATGTCCCCGATGGTTGGGGGGGTGTTGCTCCTGAAGTAGATGGAGCAGGAGCAACAGGAGGTTTAGTGCCCCCCACCATCAAGGGGGCAGGTGTGGGACTTCGACTCTGAGAGGTGACCAGAGCGGATGGAAGTGGAGAAGGAGTGACAGTGGCGGCATAAGAAACTGGCATGCGCACCGGATGAAGCCGATCATATTTCCGCTTCGCCTCAGTGTACGTCAGGCGGTCGATAGTCTTTATTTCCATGATCTTCCGCTCCTTCTGCAGGATCGGACAGTCTGGCGAGCAAGGCGGATGGTGCGCACCACAGTTCACACAGATTGGAGGCGGCGCACAGGGATGATCAGGATGGGAAGGTCGACCGCAATCGCGACAGACGAGGTCGGAAGCACAGCGGGAAGACATGTGGCCGAACTTCCAACACTTGAAGCACCGCATCGGGGGAGGGATATACGGCTTGACATCACAACGGTACACCATCACCTTGACCTTCTCAGGTAACGTGTCACCCTCGAAGGCCAAGATGAAGGCACCGGTGGCAACTTGACGATCCCTCGGACCCCGGTGGACGCGCCGGACGAAATGGACACCTCGGCGCTCCAAGTTGGCGCGCAGCTCGTCGTCGGACTGTAAAAGCAGATCCCTGTGAAAGATAATGCCCTGGACCATGTTCAGACTTTTATGGGGCGTGATAGTGACGGAGACATCCCCCAGCTTAGTACAAGCGAGCAAGGCCCGCGACTGGGCGGAGGATGCCGTTTTTATCAACACCGATCCGGACCGCATCTTGGACAAGCCCTCCACCTCCCCAAACTTGTCCTCTAAATGCTCTACAAAGAACTGAGGCTTCACGGATAGAAAAGATTCCCCATCAGCTCTGGTACAGACAAGATATCTGGGCGAATACGTCTCAGTGTCACGCAATGCCTGTCGTTCCTCCCATGGTGTGGCGAGGGAGGGGAACGATTTGGGGTCATAAACGTTACCTTTAAAATGGGCTCTCGAACGCTTAGAGACTGCTGACGGCTGGCCGCCAGCGACAGATGATGTACCACGCTTCATTGCGGGTCATCCGCCCTGATGCCACCTACTCCGACCAAGGGCCCTCCCCACGGGCGCCACCCAGCCACAGCAAAGGCCACCTGGCAGGATGGCCATTGCCGGGAGTCCCGATGCCCCAGGGAGATGGGCATCTACTCCTTGGCATACGTGGGGAGTGAACGGCGCAGGCATCAGTAGAGCGATCCCTGTGTTGTCAGGGTGGTGGTGGTGGTGGTTGTTGGATGTTGAGGGGGGGACTAAACAGCGAAGGTCATCAGTCCCCCATTCCAAAATCAGGCGAGCCGAAAATCTACGAAGCAAATAAAAACCAAAGGGGGAGGAGACGTCCCCCCAGGCGCTAAAAGCACACAAATGCAGCAACAAACACTGCAGACAAGAACAGGACAGAGGAACACCAGACAGAAAGAAACAGAAGAAAGGAAGATGGCCGGAGACTGGGTGACTGACCACGAGATCAAAAATGGGAAAGAGTCAACCAGCTCACGGCACACCAGAACAGCAACAGACACAAGGACAAGAGACACAGAAAGGGAAAGGCGCAGGACCTCCCTAAATCGAACCATAAAACGGACTACCACGGATAAAATTTAAAACGGTATCAGCCATGGAGGCATCGTCGGATAAAACCAAAGCCAAAGTGCCCGGGAGATTAAAAGATTGCCGGAGTGTGCGCAGTCGAGGACACTCCAGCAAAATGTGGCCGACCGTCAGCCGGGACCTACACCGACACAAGGGGGGATCCTCCTGACGCAACAGATGGCCGTGCGTCAGGTAGGTATGGCCGATGCGCAGCCGACATAGGACTACCGAGTCCCTGCGAGAAGCCCGCAGGGAGGAACGCCACACATCGGTCGTCCCCTTGACAGCCCGTAGTTTAGGTGGTGGTGGTTGTTGGATGTTTAAGGGGGACTAAACAGCGAAGGTCATCAGTCCCCCATTCCAAAATCAGGCGAGCCGGAAATCTACGGAGCAGATAAAAACCAAAGGGGAGGAGACGGCCCCCCAGGCGCTAAAAGAACACAAATGCAGCAACGAACACTACAGACAAGAACAGGACAGAGGAACACCAGACAGAAAGAAACAGAAGAAAGGAAGAGGGCCGGAGACTGGTTGACTGACCACGAGATCAAAAAAGGGAAAGAGCCAACCATCCCACGGCCCACCAGAACAGCAACAGACACGAGGACAAAAGACACAGAAAGGGAAAGGCGCAGGACCTCCCTAAATCGAACCATAAAAAGGACTACCACGGATAAAATTTAAAACGTCATCAGCCATGGAGGCATCGTCAGATAAAACCAAAGCCAAAGTGCCCGGGAGATTAAAAGATTGCCGGAGTGTGCGCAGTCGAGGACACTCCAGCAAAATGTGGCCGACCGTCAGCCGGGACCCACACTGACACAAGGGGGGATCCTCCTGACGCAAGAGATGGCCGTGCGTCAGGTACGTATGGCCGATGCGCAGCCGACACAGGACTACCGAGTCCCTGCGAGAAGCCCGCAGGGAGGAACGCCACACATCGGTCGTCTCCTTGACAGCCCGCAGTTTATTCGGGGCTGTCATGCCACGCCACTCAGCAGCCCACATCCCAAGCACCTTACGGCGCAACACCAGCTGCTGGTCGCGAGCCGTAAGGCCGATCTCCAAAGCTGGGGCGTCTATCGCCCCTTTGGCCAGCCTGTCTACACGTTCGTTCCCTGGGATGCCAACATGACCGGGCGTCCAAACCAGGACCACTGAACCACCAGAACGGGCAATGGCGGAAACAGCCTCCTGAATGGAGGACACCAGAGGAGAGGAGGGATAGCAGCGGTCGATGGCCTGAAGGCTGCTCAGGGAGTCACTGCAGATGACAACGGACCTACCTGAGCAGAAACGCATGTGCTCAAGAGCGCGCAAGATGGCCACCAGCTCTGCAGTAAAAACACTGCAGCCAGCCGGCAAGGAGCGTTGCTCAACATGGTCAGAGTGAGCAAAGGCGTAGGCAGTGCGACCATCAACCAGGGAACCATCAGTGTAGACAGTCTCACAATCCGAAAATGAGGCGAGGAGAGCAAGAAAACGGCGACGGAGGGCCACAGGCGGAACCGAGTCCTTGGGTCCCTGTGCCAAGTCCAGACGGACGGACGGCCGGGACAAACACCAGGGAGGCGTAGGTGTATGGAACCGGAAGGGAGGCAGAAGAGGGAATGACCCCAGTTCTGACAGCAGGGACTGGACACGGACAGCTATGGAAAGCCCAGACCTAGGGCGCCGTTCGGGCAGATGGAGGACCATAGCAGGGAAAAGCAGGCGACGATTGGGATGATCTGGCGAGCAATGAACGTGGACAGCATAGTCGACAAGCAGACGATGGCGGCGAATTCGCAGTGGGGGAACCCCGGCCTCCACCAGTAGACTATCCACGGGGCTGGTGCGAAAAGCGCCAGTGGCAAGCCTAACCCCACAGTGGTGTATGGGGTCTAACAACTTCAACACTGAGGGGGACGCAGACCCATAGGCCAGGCTCCCATAATCAAGCCGGGACTGCACAAGGGCTCTGTACAATTGCAGTAGCGTGCAGCGATCTGCACCCCAAGACGTGTGGCTAAGGCAGCGGAGGGCGTTGAGGTGCCGCCAGCATTTTTGCTTCAGCTGAGTAACATGAGGAACCCATGTGAGCCGGGCATCAAACACGAGTCCCAAGAAGCGGCAAGTGTCCACCACGTCAAGCAGGTGGCCGTCGAGGTAAAGTTCAGGATGAGGGTGGACCGTCCGACGCCTGCAGAAGTGCATAACCCGAGTCTTGGCAGCAGAGAACTGAAAACCATGAGCCAGAGCCCATGATGCTGCCTTGCGAACGGCGACTTGCAACCTGCGTTCGGCGACTCCCGTAGTCGTGGAGCTAAATGAGATGCAGAAGTCGTCGGCATACAAAGAAGGAGACACCGACGACCCCACTGCTGCAGCCAGACCATTAATGGCCACTAGAAATAACGAGACGCTCAACACCGAGCCCTGCGGGACCCCATTTTCCTGTATATAAGAGGAACTAGAGGTGGCACCGACTTGCACCCGGAAAGAGCGGCGCAATAAAAAGCTTTGAAGAAAAGCCGGGAGCCGACCACGAAGACCCCACCCATGCAACGTGGCGAGGATCTGATGCCTCCATGTGGTGTCATAAGCCTTCCGCAGATCGAAAAATACAGCAACAAGGTGCTGACGTCGGGAAAAAGCCGTACGGACAGCAGATTCCAGCCGCACCAAATTGTCCACTGCAGACCGGCCCCGACGGAAGCCACCCTGGGATGGAGCGAGGAGACCGCGCGACTCAAGGACCCAACACAAACGCCGCCCCACCATACGTTCGAGCAATTTGCACAAAACGTTGGTGAGGGTAATGGGACGATAGCTGTCCACCACCAGTGGGTCCGCACCGGGCTTCACGATGGGGACAATAAGACCCTCTCGCCATTGCGACGGGAACACGCCCTCGCTCCAAATGCGGTTAAAGATGGTGAGGATGTGTCTCTGGCAGGCCCTGGAGAGATGCTTCAGCATCTGCGCGTGGATGCAATCCGGTCCTGGTGCTGTATCAGGGCAATCGGCGAGGGCAGCGAGGAGTTCCCTCTCGCTGAAAGGAGCATTGTAAGTTTCATAATGACGCGTGTGGAATGAGAACGGCGTCCGCTCGGCTCGCTCCTTTAGAGAGCGAAAGGCGGGGGGATAGGAAGCAGTCGCAGAGCTCTGAGCAAAGTGCGCGGCTAGCCGTTCAGCAATGGCGGCAGCGTCCGTGCAGACAGCGCCGTCCAAGGAGAGCCCAGGGACACCCACAGGGGTCTGGGAGCCATAAATCCGCCGGATCCGGGACCACACGTGCGAGGACGAGACACGGGAGCCCACGGAGGAGACGTACCTCTCCCAGCACTCCTGCTTACGCCGTGCAATAAGTCGACGGGCGAAGGCACGGAGCCTCTTAAAGGCGATGAGGGTCTCCAGAGACGGGTGCCGCCTATGACGCTGGAGAGCCCGCCTACGGTCGCGAATAGCCTCAGCAATCTCCGGCGACCACCAGGGGACAGCCTTCCGCCGAGGGAGGCCAGAGGAACGGGGGATGGTAGCCTCGGCCGCTGAAATGATGGACGTGGTTAAAACACGGACCACCTCGTCAATGTCACCCTGTGGGGGAGACGCAATGGTTACAGCGGAAGTAAAAGCTGGCCAGTCAGCCCTGTGGAGAGCCCAGCGGGGCAAGCGCCCAGAAGAATGACACTGTGGCAGCGACAAATAGATGGGAAAATGGTTACTACCACACAGGTCCGGATGCACCCTCCAGTGGAGCGATGGGACAAGTCCAGGGCTGCAAATAGAGAGATCGATGGCCGAGAACGAGCCATGGGCCACACTGAAATGCGTGGGAGCACCGGTGTTTAAGAGGCTAAGGTCGAGCTGAGCCAACACATGCTCCACGGCCCGACCACGATCGTCGGAGACAGTCCCACCCCATAGAGGGTTGTGGGCATTGAAATCGCCCAGCAGCAAAAAAGGTGGCGGCAGTTGTGCTATCAGAGCAGCCAGGACATGCTGCGCGACAGTACCATCAGGTGGAAGGTAAATACTGCAGACGGTAATGGCCTGGGGCGTCCACACCCGAACAGCGACAGCCTCTAAAGCTGTTTGTAGAGGCACAAACTCGCTGTGAAGAGAGTTCAGGACATATATGCAGACGCCACCAGACACCCTTGCATAAGCTGCCCGGTTCTTAAAATAACCCCGATAGCCACGGAGGGCGGGGGTTCGCATTGCTGGAAACCAAGTTTCCTGCAGAGCAATGCAAAGGAAAGGATGACGGCTGATAAGGTGGCGGAGCTCAGCTAGATGGCGGAAGAAACCGCTGCAGTTCCACTGGAGGATGTTATTAGCCATGGATGGGAAAGGCGTGAAGGGACTGGGGAGGCAGATTACGCCTCCGGGGCCCCTGCTGCTACGGAGTCACCACCTGGACAACAGCCATGTACTGCATCCGAGGGACTGGCGAGATCCAGGTCCTCAGCGGACGCCAGGATCTCCACCTCATCCTCAGACGCAGAGCTTGTAGGAAGCGGTGGAATGGGTGCCACCGCAATGTCGGTAGCCTTGGGGAGATTCTTCTTGTGCTGCTTCTCGCGCTGTGCCTTTGGTGGCGCAGGCTGGGAGGGCGCAACTGGGTCGGTGTCAGGGACAGACGACGACCGTGTGTCCCTACGACCAGGGACCGGCGGTTGTTTAAGCCACTTGCGGCTGTCGGCCTGTGTACCGGACGGAACTTGGGAAGGGAGGTCCCCAAGGGACCCCTTCCTTACGAGAGTAGCCGAAGAAGTCTTACGCTTCTCCGGCTTGGAAGGGGGGACTGATGTCCCTGATGGTTGGGGGGGTGTTGCTCCTGAAGTAGATGGAGCAGGAGCAACAGGAGGTTTAGTGCCCCCCACCATCAAGGGGGCAGGTGTGAGACTTCGACTCTGAGAGCTGGATTGAGCGGAGGGAATTTTAGAAGGAGTGACAGTTGCGGCATAAGAAGTTGTCATGCGCACCGGATGAAGCCGATCATATTTCCGCCTCGCCTCAGTGTACGTCAGGCGGTCGAGAGTCTTTATTTCCATGATCTTCCGCTCCTTCTGCAGAATCGGACAGTCTGGCGAGCAAGGCGGATGGTGCGCACCACAGTTCACACAGATTGGAGGCGGCGCACAGGGATGATCAGGATGGGAAGGTCGACCGCAATCGCGACAGACGAGGTCGGACGCACAGCGTGAAGACATGTGTCCGAACTTCCAACACTTGAAGCACCGCATCGGGGGAGGGATATACGGCTTGACATCACAACGGTACACCATCACCTTGACCTTCTCAGGTAACGTGTCACCCTCGAAGGCCAAGATGAAGGCACCGGTGGCAACTTGACGATCCCTCGGACCCCGGTGGACGCGCCGGACGAAATGGACACCTCGGCGCTCCAAGTTGGCGCGCAGCTCGTCGTCGGACTGTAAAAGCAGATCCCTGTGAAAGATAATGCCCTGGACCATGTTCAGACTCTTATGGGGCGTGATAGTGACAGAGACATCCCCCAGCTTAGTACAAGCGAGCAAGGCCCGCGACTGCGCGGAGGATGCCGTTTTGATCAACACCGATCCGGACCGCATCTTGGACAAGCCCTCCACCTCCCCAAACTTGTCCTCTAAATGCTCCACAAAGAACTGAGGCTTCACGGACATAAAAGATTCCCCGTCAGCTCTGGTACAGACAAGATACCGGGGCGAGTATCTTTCGCTCTCATTCATAGCCCTTCGTTCCTCCCATGGTGTGGCCAGGGAGGGGAACGATTTGGGGTCATACACATTAGCCTTGAATTGAGCCTTGGAACGCTTAGAGACTGCTGACGGCTGGCCGCCAGCAAGAGATGATGTACCACGCTTCATTGCGGGTCATCCGCCCTGATGCCACCTACTCCGACCAAGGGCCCTCCCCACGGGCGCCACCCAGCCACAGCAAAGGCCACCTGGCAGGATGGCCATTGCCGGGAGTCCCGATGCCCCAGGGAGATGGGCATCTACTCCTTGGCATACGTGGGGAGTGAACGGCGCAGGCATCAGTAGAGCGATCCCTGTGTTGTCAGGGGGCTACAACCAAGAGGGTACATGGCGACCCCACCACAACGGACTGGCTACCGTGCTGGATCTTAGGTGCAAAAATGGCCAAGGTCGTCGTCACAGTTAAAAGAAACACTGCAGAGTGCAGCGTGGTAATCGCCCATGAGATCGAAAACGAGCGGGACACCATCGCAACGACGAGAAAGACGGCAATAGGTCTAATTGCACGAAGGATACAGTGCACCATGTAAGGTGCCCTTCCCCAATTGGCTCGCTCTTCGGAATAATTTGGATAGATGGAGGTCAAACCCGAGAGGGGACCATCACATAAGGCCGAAACGTTTGAGACTCCTTTTAGTCGCCTCTTACGACAGGCAGGAATACCGCGGGCCTATTCTTACCCCCGAACCCGCAGGGGGTGCGTAGGTGTATGGACCCGGAAGGGAGGCAGAAGAGGGAATGACCCCAGTTCTGACAGCAGGGACTGGACACGGACAGCTATGGAAAGCCCATACCTAGGGCGCCGTTCGGGCAGATGGAGGACCATAGCAGGGAAAAGCAGGCGACGATTGGGATGATCTGGCGAGCAATGAACGTGGACAGCATAGTCGACAAGCAGACGATGGCGGCGAATCCGCAGTGGGGGAACCCCGGCCTCCACCAGTAGACTATCCACGGGGCTGGTGCGAAAAGCGCCAGTGGCAAGCCTAACCCCACAGTGGTGTATGGGGTCTAACAACTTCAACACTGAGGGGGACGCAGACCCATAGGCCAGGCTCCCATAATCAAGCCGGGACTGCACAAGGGCTCTGTACAACCGCAGCAGCGTGCGGCGATCTGCACCCCAAGATGTGTGGCTAAGGCAGCGGAGGGCGTTTAGGTGCCGCCAGCATTTTTGCTTCAGCTGAGTGACATGAGGAAACCATGTGAGCCGGGCATCAAACACAAGTCCCAAGAAGCGGCAAGTGTCCACCACGTCAAGCAGGTGGCCGTCGAGGTAAAGTTCAGGATGAGGGTGGACCGTCCGACGCCTGCAGAAGTGCATAACCCGAGTCTTGGCAGCAGAGAACTGAAAACCATGAGTCGGAGCCCATGATGCTGCCTTGCGAACGGCGACTTGCAACCTGCGTTCGGCGACTCCCGTAGTCGTGGAGCTAAATGAGATGCAGAAGTCGTCGGCATACAAAGAAGGAGACACCGACGACCCCACTGCTGCAGCCAGACCATTAATGGCCACTAGAAATAACGAGACGCTCAACACCGAGCCCTGCGGGACCCCATTTTCCTGTATATAAGAGGATGGTGGTGGTGGTGGTTGGATGTTTAAGGGGGACTAAACAGCGAAGGTCATCAGTCCCCCATTCCAAAATCAGGCGAGCCGGAAATCTACAGAGCAGACAAAAACCAAAGGGGAGGAGACGTCCCCCCAGGCGCTAAAAGAACACAAATGCAGCAACGAACACTACAGACAAGAACAGGACAGAGGAACACCAGACAGAAAGAAACAGAAGAAAGGAAGAGGGCCGGAGACTGGTTGACTGACCACGAGATCAAAAAAGGGAAAGAGTCAACCATCTCACGGCCTACCAGAACAGCAACAGACACGAGGACAAAAGACACAGAAAGGGAAAGGCGCAGGACCTCCCTAAATCGAACCATAAAAAGGACTACCACGGATAAAATTTAAAACGTCATCAGCCATGGAGGCATCGTCAGATAAAACCAAAGCCAAAGTGCCCGGGAGATTAAAAGATTGCCGGAGTGTGCGCAGTCGAGGACACTCCAGCAAAATGTGGCCGACCGTCAGCCGGGACCCACACTGACACAAGGGGGGATCCTCCTGACGCAAGAGATGGCCGTGCGTCAGGTACGTATGGCCGATGCGCAGCCGACACAGGACTACCGAGTCCCTGCGAGAAGCCCGCAGGGAGGAACGCCACACATCGGTCGTCTCCTTGACAGCCCGCAGTTTATTCGGGGCTGTCATGCCACGCCACTCAGCAGCCCACATCCCAAGTACCTTACGGCGCAACACCAGCTGCTGGTCGCGAGCCGTAAGGCCGATCTCCAAAACTGGGGCGTCTATCGCCCCTTTGGCCAGCCTGTCTACACGTTCGTTCCCTGGGATGCCAACATGACCGGGCGTCCAAACCAGGACCACTGAACCACCAGAATGGGCAATGGCGGAAACAGCCTCCTGAATGGAGGACACCAGAGGAGAGGAGGGATAGCAGCGGTCGATGGCCTGAAGGCTGCTCAGGGAGTCACTGCAGATGACAACGGACCTACCTGAGCAGAAACGCATGTGCTCAAGAGCGCGCAAGATGGCCACCAGCTCTGCAGTAAAAATACTGCAGCCAGCCGGCAAGCAGCGTTGCTCAACATGGTCAGAGTGAGCAAAGGCGTAGGCAGTGCGACCATCAACCAGGGAACCATCAGTGTAGACAGTCTCACAGTCCGAAAATGAGGCGAGGAGAGCAAGAAAACGGCGACGGAGGGCCACAGGCGGAACCGAGTCCTTGGGTCCCTGTGCCAAGTCCAGACGGACGGACGGCCGGGACAAACACCAGGGAGGCGTAGGTGTATGGACCCGGAAGGGAGGCAGAAGAGGGAATGACCCCAGTTCTGACAGCAGGGACTGGACACGGACAGCTATGGAAAGCCCAGACCTAGGGCGCCGTTCGGGCAGATGGAGGACCATAGCAGGGAAAAGCAGGCGACGATTGGGATGATCTGGCGAGCAATGAACGTGGACAGCATAGTCGACAAGCAGACGATGGCGGCGAATCCGCAGTGGGGGAACCCCGGCCTCCACCAGTAGACTATCCACGGGGCTGGTGCGAAAAGCGCCAGTGGCAAGCCTAACCCCACAGTGGTGTATGGGGTCTAACAACTTCAACACTGAGGGGGACGCAGACCCATAGGCCAGGCTCCCATAATCAAGCCGGGACTGCACAAGGGCTCTGTACAACCGCAGCAGCGTGCGGCGATCTGCACCCCAAGACGTGTGGCTAAGGCAGCGGAGGGCGTTGAGGTGCCGCCAGCATTTTTGCTTCAGCTGAGTAACATGAGGAACCCATGTGAGCCGGGCATCAAACACGAGTCCCAAGAAGCGGCAAGTGTCCACCACGTCAAGCAGGTGGCCGTCGAGGTAAAGTGCAGGATGAGGGTGGACCGTCCGACGCCTGCAGAAGTGCATTACTCGAGTCTTGGCAGCAGAGAACTGAAAGCCATGAGTCAGTGCCCATGATGCTGCCTTGCGAACGGCGACTTGCAGCCTGCGTTCGGCGACTCCCGTAGTCGTGGAGCTAAATGAGATGCAGAAGTCGTCGGCATACAAAGAAGGAGACACCGACGACCCCACTGCTGCTGTCAGACCATTAATGGCCACTAAAAATAAGGAGACGCTCAACACCGAGCCCTGCGGGACCCCATTTTCCTGTATATAAGAGGAACTAGAGGTGGCACCGACTTGCACCCGGAAAGAGCGGCGCAATAAAAAGTTTTGAAGAAAAGCCGGGAGCCGACCACGAAGACCCCACCCATGCAACGTGGCGAGGATGTGATGCCTCCATGTGGTGTCATACGCCTTCCGCAGATCGAAAAATACAGCAACAAGATGCTGACGTCGGGCAAAAGCCGTACGGACAGCAGATTCCAGCCGCACCAAATTGTCCACTGCAGACCGGCCCCGACGGAAGCCACCCTGGGATGGAGCGAGGAGACCGCGCGACTCTAGGACCCAACACAAACGCCGCCCCACCATACGTTCGAGCAATTTGCACAAAACGTTGGTGAGGGTAATGGGACGATAGCTGTCCACCGCCAGTGGGTCCGCACCGGGTTTCAAGATGGGGACAATAACGCCCTCCCGCCATTGCGACGGGAACACGCCTTCGCTCCAAATGCGATTAAATATCGCGAGAATGTGTCTCTGGCAGTCCCTGGAGAGATGCCTCAGCATCTGCGCGTGGATGCAGTCTGGGCCTGGTGCTGTATCAGGGCAATCGGCGAGGGCGGCGAGGAATTCCCTCTCGCTGAAAGGTGCATTGTATGTTTCAGAACGACGCGTGTGGAATGAGAACTGCGTCCGCTCGGCTCGCTCCTTTAGAGAGCGAAAGGCGGGGGGATAGGATGCAGTCGCAGAGCTCTGAGCAAAGTGCGCGGCTAGCCGTTCAGCAATGGCGGCAGCGTCCGTGCAGACAGCGCCGTCCAACGAGAGCCCAGGGACACCCATAGGGGTCTGGGAGCCATAAATCCGCCGGATCCGGGACCACACGTGCGAGGACGAGACACGGGAGCCCAGGGAGGAGACGTACCTCTCCCAGCACTCCTGCTTACGCCGTGCAATAAGACGACGGGCGAAGGCACGGAGCCTCTTAAAGGCGATGAGGGTCTCCAGAGACGGGTGCCGCCTATGACGCTGGAGAGCCCGCCTACGGTCGCGAATAGCCTCAGCAATCTCCGGCGACCACCAGGGGACAGCCTTCCGCCGAGGGAGGCCAGAGGAACGGGGGATAGCAGCCTCGGCCGCCGAAATGATGGACGTGGTGAAAACACGGACCACCTCGTCAATGTCACCCTGTGGGGGAGACGCAATGGTTACAGCGGAAGTAAAAGCTGGCCAGTCAGCCCTGTGGAGAGCCCAGCGGGGCAAGCGCCCAGAAGAATGACACTGTGGCAGTGACAAACAGATGGGAAAATGGTCACTGCCACACAGGTCAGGATGCACCCTCCAGTGGAGGGATGGGACAAGTCCAGGGCTGCAAATAGAGAGATCGATGGCCGAGAACGAGCCATGGGCCACACTGAAATGCGTGGGAGCACCAGTGTTCAAGAGGCTAAGGTCGAGCTGAGCCAACACATGCTCCACGGCCCGACCGCGATCATCGGAGACAGTCCCACCCCATAGAGGATTGTGGGCGTTGAAATCGCCCAGCAGTAAAAAAGGTGGCGGCAGTTGTGCTATCAGAGCAGCCAGGACATGCTGCGCGACAGTACTATCAGGTGGAAGGTAAATACTGCAGACGGTAATGGCCTGGGGCGTCCACACCCGAACAGCGACAGCCTCTAAAGCTGTTTGTAGAGGCACAAACTCGCTGTGAAGAGAGTTCAGGACATATATGCAGACGCCACCAGACACCCTTGGTTGGTTGGTTGGTTGGTTTGGGGGATTTAAAGGGACCAGACTGCTAGGGTCATCGGTCCCTTTTTCCAAAGACAAAAAACACCCACAGAGAATAAAAACGAGTGACAGAATAGAGCACCGACGACACGTAACAAGAGAAACTGAGACAAAGACCAGACAAAACGAACTAAAAGCACACAGAGTGTGACGGTGGTTGGCCGACCAGAGAAATAAAAAAGGAAAAGCCAACCACTGAAAACACATTAAAAAATCAGTTTAAAACCGGAGGCCAAAGGCCAGAATCAACACAAAACAATAAGATAAAAACAGAAACACTCAGAGTAAAGAATAAAAACCCCCTGCCCGAATAAAACGTAAAACTAAGTCAGCCATAGCCGGGTCATCTGTTAAAAGGGCAGGGAGCGAGTCAGGCAGTGCGAACGACTGCCTGAGCGCAGCTAAAAACGGACACTCCAATAAAACATGAACCACGGATAAAACGGAGCCGCAGCGACATAGAGGCGCATCCTCACGGCGCAATAAGTGGCCGTGGGTAAGCCGAGTGTGCCCAATGCGCAGCCGGCAGAGGACAACAGACTCCTTGCGAGAAACCCGCAAGGAGGAGCGCCACACACCGGTAGCCCCCTTGATGGCCCGAAGTTTGTTGCGTGAAGGCAGGGCGCGCCATTCAGTGTCCCAAAGGTCCAGAATTTTGCGGCGTAGGAACGCCCGCAAATCTGTCTCCGGGAGGCCAACGTCCAGAGATGGTGCACTAGTCGCCTCTTTCGCCAGCCGGTCAACATTCTCGTTGCCGGGGATCCCAACATGGCCTGGGGTCCACACGAAGACCGCAGAGCGGCCGCAACGCGCAAGAGTATGCAGGGACTCATGGATAGCCATCACCAGACGGGAACGAGGAAAACACTGGTCGAGTGCTCGTAAACTGCTCAGGGAATCGCTACAGATAACGAAGGACTCACCTGAGCAGGAGCGGATATACTCTAGGGCTCGAAAGATGGCGACCAGCTCAGCAGTGTAAACGCTGCAGCCAGCCGGCAAGGAACGTTGTTCGGAATGGTCCCCTAGAGTGAGCGCATAGCCGACTCGACCAGCAACCATCGAGCCGTCGGTGTAAACAATGCCAGAGCCCTGATACGTGGCCAGGATGGAATAAAAGCGGCGGCGGAAGGCCTCTGGAGGGACTGAGTCCTTCGAGCCCTGTGCCAAGTCTAGCCGAAGGCAAGGGCGAGGAACGCACCACGGGGGTGTACGCAGAGGTGCCCGGAAAGGAGGTGGAACAGGGACAAGCCCAAGCCCGGAGAGAAGCTCCTTGACGCGTATGGCGATCGGACAACCCGACTGGGGCCGACGTTCCGGCAGACGGACGACTGACTGCGGGAACAGGAGACGATAGTTAGGATGCCCGGGCGAGCTTAGAACATGGGCAGCATAAGCGGCCAGCAAACGTTGGCGCCGGAACCGCAGTGGAGGGACACCTGCCTCCACGAGTAAGCTGTCCACAGGGCTGGTGCGGAAAGCACCAGTGGCAAGGCGTATCCCGCTGTGGAGGATTGGGTCCAGCACCCGCAACGCAGACGGGGATGCTGAGCCATATGCCAGGCACCCATAATCCAGACGGGACTGGATTAACGCCTGGTAGAGCCGTAACAGGGTAGAGCGGTCGGCTCCCCAGCGGGTGTGGCTCAAACATCGCAGTGCATTGAGATGCCGCCAACACGTCTGTTTGAGCTGCCGGATATGAGGCAGCCAAGTCAACCGGGCATCGAAAACCACCCCCAAAAACCTGTGGGTCTCCACCACAGCAAGGAGTTCGTCGGCAAGATAAAGCCGCGGCTCAGGATGGACTGTTCGGCGCCGGCAGAAATGCATAACGCAGGTCTTGGCTGCCGAAAACTGAAACCCATGCGCTACAGCCCAAGACTGCGCCCTACGGATAGCGCCCTGTAGCTGACGTTCAACAGCTGCAATGCCAGTAGAGCTGTAATAAAGGCAGAAGTCGTCAGCATACAGGGAAGCAGAGACAGAATTTCCCACGGCCGCAGCAAGCCCGTTAATGGCTATTAAAAACAGACAGACACTTAAAACAGAGCCCTGTGGCACACCGTTCTCCTGGACGTGGGAGGAACTAGACGAGGCCGCGACTTGCACGCGGAAGGTACGACACGACAGAAAATTGCGGATAAAAATCGGCAGAGGACCCCGAAGACCCCATCCATGAAGCGTAGAAAGAATGTGATGACGCCACGTCGTATCGTACGCCTTCCGCATGTCGAAAAAGACAGCGACCAAATGCTGACGGCGGGAAAAGGCAGTACGGATGGCCGACTCCAGGCTCACCAGATTGTCGGCGGCGGAGCGGCCTTTACGGAACCCACCCTGAGATGGAGCCAGAAGGCCCCGAGACTCCAGTACCCAATTCAAGCGCCGGCTCACCATCCGTTCAAGCAACTTGCAAAGAACGTTGGTGAGGCTAATGGGACGGTAGCTGTCCACCTCCAGAGGGTTCTTTCCAGGCTTCAAAACGGGGATGACAATGCCTTCCCGCCATTGCGACGGAAACTCCCCCTCGACCCAAAGACGGTTGTAAAGATCGAGAAGGCGCCGCTGGCAGTCCACTGAAAGGTGTTTCAGCATCTGACAGTGGATGCCATCTGGCCCAGGAGCGGTATCAGGGCAAGCAGCGAGGGCACTGCGAAATTCCCACTCACTAAATGGAGCATTGTAAGATTCTGGGTGGTCGGTGCGAAACGAAAGGCTCCGACGTTCCATCCGCTCTTTAATGGAGCGGAAGGCCTGGGGGTAATTCGCAGAAGCGGAACTCATACCAAAATGCTCTGCTAAGCGATTGGTAATGACGTCGGAGTCAGTACAAACTGCTCCATTCAGTGAGAGCGCAGGGACGCTGGCAGGTGGCCGATAGCCGTAGACGCGTCGAATCTTGGCCCAGACCTGCGAGGGAGTGACATGGAGGCCAATGGTGGACACATACCGCTCCCAGCACTCCTTCTTGCCCTGGCGGATAAGGAGGCGGGCCCGCGCACGCAGCCGTTTGAAGGCGATAAGGTGGTCGAGGGAGGGGTGTCGCTTGTGACGCTGGAGCGCCCGCCGGCGATCTTTAATCGCTTCAGCGATCTCAGGCGACCACCAAGGCACAGCCTTCCGCCGAGGGGACCCACAGGAATGGGGAATGGTTGGGTTGGTTGGGTTAAAGATGAAAGGGACCAAACTACAAAGGTCATCGGTCCCTTGTTTCATAAAAACACAGAGCACAGGGGAACTATCCAGCAGTCAAGCGAAGCACTAAAACAAAAACTCCAGGGGAAGAAAAGCCCCATGGTCCATTGTAAGACAACATAGAAAACAGAGCACAGCAACAAAAACAACATAGAGAACAAAGGCAGAAGGAATTAAAACTGCACAGCAGAGAACTGTGGCTGGCTGATCACGAAAATAATAGGATGAGCCAGCCACTCTGCAACACGTTAAAACCTCCAGGCTAAAAGTTCAGGGCGGAGTCGAATCACAACACAAAACTAAGTAAAAGAGAGAGCTCAAAAGAGGGTGATGTTAAAAAAAAAAAAAAATTAAATGGACCTATAAAAGCCGCTTGCGCGAATAAAACTTAAAACCCGATCTGCCATAGAGACATTGTCACCTAAGAGAGATGATAAAGCACCCTGGAGATTAAAAGTACGCCGGAGGGCGGTTAAAAGAGGACAGTCCAACAATATATGGGCCACCGTCATAAGCGCACCACAGCGACAATGAGGGGGGTCCTCTCGACGCAGCAGATGACCATGCGTCAGCCAAGAGTGACCAATGCGGAGCCTACAGAGAACCACAGAATCCCTCCGAGAAGCCCGCATGGAGGAACCCCACACAGTCGTGGCCTCCTTTACACGCCGCAGCTTGTTGGGTACAGACAGGGTGCGCCATTCGTCGGCCCACATCCCAAAGACCCGACGGCGTAACACCGATCGGAGATCAGTTGCCGGGAGGCCGATCTCCAACGGCAGTTTGCGGGTGGCTTCTTTAGCTAACTTGTCGGCGTGTTCGTTGCCCGCTATCCCAACGTGTCCCGGGGTCCATATGAACACCACTGAACGGCCACGTTGTGCAAGAGCATGAACGGACTCCTGGATGGCAACAACAATGGGATGGCGTGGGTAGCACTGGTCAAGAGCCTGGAGACTACTGAGAGAGTCACTGCAAATGACAAAAGACTCGCCAGTGCTGGTACGAACACGCTCAAGGGCACGAAAAAGAGCTGTTAGCTCTGCAGTGTAAACACTGCAGCCGTCCGGCAAGGAGCGCTGGTCGACATAGTCCGCATGAACATAAGCGTACCCCACACGGCCATCAACCATCGAGCCATCGGTATAGATAACCTCCGAGTCACGGGATTCGTCGAGGAGAGCAAGAAATTGGCGGCGCAAGACTGCAGGAGGAACTGAATCCTTTGGCCATCGGGAGAGGTCCAGCTGAAGCTGCGGCCGACGGATACACCAAGGTGGCGTATGTGGGCGGACCTGAAAAGCAGATGGAAGAGGCAAAGACTCGAGTTCACGAAGCAGGGACTGAACACGGATCCCAATTGCATGGCCTGATCGCGGCCGCCGGCGTGGAAGATGGACTGCCGCATCGGTGAAAAGGAGACGGTAGTGAGGGTGATGGGGAGAACAACGGACGTGGGCAGCATAGTTGGCTAAGAGTTGTTGACGCCGAATGTAGAGCGGAGGAACCCCAGCCTCAGCAAGTAGGCTATTAACAGGACTGGTGCGGAATGCTCCTGTCGCCTGTCGAACCCCACAGTGGTGAATGGGGTCCAGCAGTTGCAACGCTGAGTGCGACGCTGAGCCATACGCCACACTCCCATAATCCAGTCGGGACAGCACAAGGGCTTTGTAGAGCTGCAGCAGCGTGTTACGGTCTGCACCCCAAGTTGTGTTGCTGAGGCAGCGGAGGGCATTCAGATGCTGCCAGCACTGACGCGTGAGCTCACGAATATGTGGAAGCCAAGTAAGCCGGGCATCGAACAGCAATCCCAGAAAACGGTAAGTGTCAACAACCCTGAGCTTAGCATCCTGAAGATAAAGCTCAGGGTGGGGATGGACAGTGCGACGCCGACAAAAGTGCATAACACAAGTCTTCGCAGGAGAAAACTGAAACCCATGGGCTAGGGCCCACGCCTGTGCCTTGCATATGGCTCCCTGCAACCGACGTTCTGCAACGCCAATGGTGGAGGAGCTGAAAAAGATGCAGAAATCGTCAGCATATAACGTGGGCGAGACAGAGGACCCTACTGCTGCTGCAAGGCCATTAATGGCCACAAGGAAAAGGGGCACGCTCAATACAGAGCCCTGTGGAACGCCGTTCTCCTGGATATGAAGGGAACTATGGGATGTGCCAATTAAAACGCGGAATGTCCGAACAGATAAAAAATTCTGAATAAAAACGGGGAGAGAGCCCCGGAGACCCCACCCGTGCAACGTGGCGAGAATATGGTGGCGCCACGTCGTGTCATATGCTCTGGAGAGGTCAAAAAAGACGGAGACGAGGTGTTGGCGCCTGGAAAAAGCAGTGCGGATTGCAGACTCAAGGAGGACCAAAGTATCGGCGGTGGAACGGCCCTGACGGAAGCCGCTCTGGCATGGAGCCAGGAGACCCCGAGACTCGAGCAGCCAACACAGCCGTCGACTCACCATGCGTTCCAGCAGCTTGCACAGAGTATTGGTTAAGCTAATGGGCCGATAACTATCCACAGTAAGCGGGTCCTTACCAGGCTTCAGCACTGGAATGATGGTACTTTCTCGCCATTGCGACGGAAAGACACCATCACCCCATAGGCGGTTGAAGATGGCAAGAACACATCGCTGACAGTCCGGGGACAGGTGTTTTAGCATCTGATTGTGGACGCCATCTGGCCCAGAGGCTGTATCGGGGCACTGTGCCAGGGCGCTCTGGAGTTCCCACAAACTAAATGGGGCGTTATACGCCTCAGGGTGGCGAGAAGCGAAAGAAAGCCGTTTGCCTTCCTCCTGGCGTTTGAGCGCGCGAAACGCAGGCGGGTAATTCCCCGACGCAGAGGCCCGGACATAGTGCTGAGCGAAATGCTCGGCGATTGCATCGGCATCGGTGGATACTGCCCCGTTGATGGTAAGCCCTGGGACACCTGTAGAGTACTGCAATCCAAAGATGCGCCGAATCTTCAGCCACACCTGGGAGGGGGAAGTACAGGAACCAATCTTGGAAACGTACCTCTCCCAACACTCCTGTTTCCGCCGTTTGATAAGCCTCCGTACCTGAGCACGGAGACGTTTGAATAAAATGAGGTTCTCCAAAGACGGGTGCCGCTTATGTCGCTGGAGCGCCCGCCGGCGATCTTTAATCGCTTCAGCGATCTCAGGCGACCACCAAGGCACAGCCTTCCGCCGAGGGGACCCACAGGAATGGGGAATGGCAGATTCGGCGGCAGTAACGATGCCGGTGGTGACCGATTGAACCACCGCATCAATGTCATCGGTAGAGAGAGGCTCAAAAGCGGCAGTGGAGGAGAACAAGTCCCAGTCAGCCTTATTCATAGCCCATCTGCTAGGGCGCCCAGAAGAGTGGCGCTGTGGTAGTGACAAAAAGATCGGAAAATGGTCACTACCACACAGGTCGTCATGCACACTCCATTGGACAGACGGTAAGAGGCTATGGCTACAGATTGAAAGGTCAATGGCGGAGTAGGTGCCATGCGCCACACTGAAGTGTGTGAAGGCACCATCATTTAACAGCGAGAGATCGAGCTGCGACAAGAAATGCTCAATGATGGCGCCTCGACCTGTTGCCACTGACGCACCCCACAGAGGGTTATGGGCGTTGAAGTCGCCCAATAGCAAGAAAGGTGGCGGCAATTGGGCGACCAGTGCAGCCAGGACATGCTGCGAGACATCACCATCCGGTGGAATGTAAAGACTGCAGACGGTAACAGCCTGTGGCGTCCACACGCGTACAGCGACAGCCTCTAAAGGCGTCTGGAGAGGGACAGACTCGCTGTGCAGAGTGTGAAGGACATAAATGCAGACGCCACCAGACACCCTTTCATAAGCTGCTCGGTTCTTGTAATAACCCCGATAGCCACGGAGGGCGGGGGTTCGCATCGCCGGAAACCAAGTTTCCTGGAGAGCAATGCAGAAGAAAGGGTGAAGGCTGATAAGTTGACGGAGCTCAGCGAGATGGTGGAAGAAACCGCTGCAGTTCCACTGGAGGATGGTGTTGTCCATGGCTGGGAAAGGCGTGACGAGACTGGGAAGGCAGATTACGCCACCGGGTCACCTACTGCCTCCGATGGAGCATCTGTACAAACGCCATCCATTGCGTCCGAGGGACCGGCAAGAGCGAGGTCCTCAGAGGACGCCAGAATCTCCACCTCGTCCTCAGAGGCAGAGCTTGTAGGAAGCGGTGGGATCGGTGCCACCGCAATACCGTTGGTCTTGGGGACTTTCTTCTTTGTCTGCTTGTCACGCGGCGCCTTCGGCGGTTCAGGCGGCATGGGCTTCACCGGGTCAGTCTCAGGGACAGACGACGACCGCGAGGCCCGACGACCAGGGACTGGCGGTTGTTTCAACCACTTGCGGGCATCCGCTTTTCCACTGGTCGGAACTGGTGAAGGGAGAGCCCCAAGGGATCCCTTCCTGGCGAGAGCAGCCGAAGAAGTCTTACGCTTCTCCGGCTGGGAAGGGGGAACTGATGTCCCCGATGGTTGGGAGGGTGTTGCTCCTGGAGAAGATGGAGCAGGAGCAACAGGGTGTGAAGTGCCCCCCACAAGCAAGGGGGCCGGTGGATGCTGACTGATCTTAGAGCCGATTCGTGATGACGGGAGAACCGGCGATGCAGCAACGGCGTAAGTTGACGGCATTGCCACAGGATGGAGCCTCTCATATTTCCGTCTAGCCTCGGGGTAGGTCAGCCGGTCCAAGGTCTTATATTCCATTATCTTCCGTTCTTTCTGCAATATCCTACAGTCCGGTGAGCAGGGGGAATGGTGTTCTCCGCAGTTAACACAGATAGGAGGCGGGGCACATGGAGTATCGGGATGCGAAGGACGCCCGCAATCCCGACACGTCATGCTGGAAGTACAGCGCGATGACATGTGCCCGAACTTCCAGCATTTGAAACACCGCATCGGAGGAGGGATATATGGTTTCACATCACAACGGTAAACCATCACCTTAACCTTTTCGGGTAAGACATCACCCTCAAAGGCCAAGATGAAGGCACCGGTGGCGACCTGATTATCCCTCGGACCCCGATGGACGCGCCGGACGAAGTGAACACCTCGTCGTTCGAGGTTGGCGCGTAATTCATCGTCGGACTGCAGAAGAAGATCCCGGTGGAATATAATACCCTGGACCATGTTCAGACTCTTATGCGGCGTGATACTAACGGAAACATCCCCCAACTTGTCACAATTGAGCAACCTCCGTGACTGGGCAGAGGATGCCGTTTTTATCAACACCGATCCAGACCGCATCTTGGACAAGCCCTCCACCTCACCGAACTTGTCCTCTAAATGTTCGACAAAGAACTGAGGCTTCACGGATAGAAAAGATTCCCCATCAGCTCTGGTACAGACAAGATATCTGGGCGAATACGTCTCAGTGTCACGCAATGCATGTCGTTCCTCCCATGGTGTGGCGAGGGAGGGGAACGATTTGGGGTCATAAACGTTACCTTTAAAATAGGCTCTCGAACGCTTAGAGACTGCTGACGGCTGGCCGCCAGCGACAGATGATGTACCACGCTTCATTGCGGGTCATCCGCCCTGATGCCACCTACTCCGACCATGGGCCCTCCCCACGGGCGCCACCCAGCCGCAGCAAAGGCCACCTGGCAGGATGGCCATTGCCGGGAGTCCCGATGCCCCAGGGAGATGGGCATCTACTCCTTGGCATACGTGGGGAGTGAACGGCGCAGGCATCAGTAGAGCGATCCCTGTGTTGTCAGGGGGCTACAACCAAGAGGGTACATGGCGACCCCACCACAACGGACTGGCTACCGTGCTGGATCTTAGGTGCAAATATGGCCAAGGTCGTCGTCACAGTTAAAAGAAACACTGCAGAGTGCAGCGTGGTAATCGCCCAAGAGATCGAAAACGAGCGGGACACCACTGCAACGACGAGAAAGACGGCTATAGGTCTAATTGCACGAAGGATACAGTGCACCATGTAAGGTGCCCTTCCCCAATTGGCTCGCTCTTCGGAATAATTTAGATAGATGGAGGTCAAACCCGAGAGGGGACCATCACATAAGGCCGAAACGTTTGAGACTCCTTTTAGTCGCCTCTTACGACAGGCAGGACTACCGCGGGCCTATTCTTACCCCCGAACCCGCAGGGGGGATTTTGGTCTGTAGCAAATGGTGCGTTAAATTACGAAATATATAAATTCTATCTAATATACTAGCCGAATGACTTGTTTAACATGCATAAAACCTGCTGCCGCTCCGTATGACCGTCCAAGTGTCAGTTAAGCGGAGTTCTTGAATTATTTGATCTAGTTCGACACACCAATTAAAGAGTGGAGTTTGATCCATTGGACGGAGCACAAAATTAAATCACCGTCAAAAATGGCATCACTGTAGTTGGTGCTGAAGAGCGGAAGGATCTAGTGGCGAAAAAATTCTGTACGGCTTTGCCTATTACTGGATCACGAGGGTGCGTAAATATTGATCAGCCTTATGATATTGACAGTTACTGCTATCCCTCTGCTGGTTACAAGTTTTCCCTCACAATTTACAATGATCTCTTCTTTTAACAGTATTGCTGCCTAGGTTCTTGAAAGCGATATACCCGACTGTGTGGTCTACAGTAATATCACTCACTTCCTTAAGCATTGCGAAATCTATATCTGCATCGTATTACCGGTATTTGAAGTTGTTCAGATTCAGTTCACGGCTTATCTTATTGATATTAAGGGTCAGGATCTTGTAGGCCTGCAAGGTGATCATAGATGTTTGGGGCAGAAAGGGCTAAATTTAGTATTCGTCATGCAGCTGGCAATTTGAAGCGCTGTCCGTTTCGGTCATCTGAGTGGCTATGGCCACGTTGACTTTGCTTCTATTTACTGGCGATGAAGAGGGCGTTGAGCCGATCGACGGTGTTGGATCCTCCTCCATCTCTACATCTGCTTCATTCGTTTCACTATCTTCCACCCAATCTGTTGAGGGAACAGTGGCTACTGTCTCAGGAACAGGTGGATTCTTACCCTGTGTCACATTGAGCTGAGTCTTTGTATGAGTAGGCCTTCTGTCGGACGTCGCAGGTGCGTCCGACATGTTGTCATCAGTTCATGTTGTATCCCACGAGAGCGAAGGCGAGGCCGCAGTTTCTGCCATTCCTTCTTTTAAAATGTGTCCGATTAATTTTGCCTTTCCCCGCAAGCTCGGTGCTGTATCTTCTGCACCTTGGTGAGCCATTCTCAGTTATTTTTTTCCTTCTGGGATGTATTACCTCATATTACTGTGTCAGAGTTTGGCATCGATTCAGTGACTGATTCGGATATGGTTGCAGCAAACTTGGACACCTCCGCTAACTCAGCGCTACGTGAGGGTTCTTCCACAACCACAACACTGGTCCTGTTTGTGTTAAGGGTTTCGGAAGCAGCCATATCGGACGTGACGGGTGTGTCCGGCTAAGTCACAATAAACTTTTTTTTTTTTTTTGTGGTTTTAGGGCGCACAACTTGAATGGTCATTAGCGCCCTGACTACTCTAAGAATGCACCGTGAGGCACAAGTTTAAAACAGCAACTAAAAGGGAAAACACGATAAAAGACAGACTGGCAGGCATAGGATTAAAAAACAGCATCATCAAATGTCCTTAGCGAGGTTTGTCTAATTGATAAAACGAAGAACACGAGCAGCTGTTCGTGGGTCATCCGCTAAAATGGCATCGAAAGTATTCGGCAGGTTAAGATCGAGGCGCAGTGTGTTAAGATCTGGACAGGACATTAAAATATGTGTAACCGTCAGCAAGTGCCCACATGGGCAGAACGGCGCCGGCGCAGCCGTCAGCAGATGGCGATGGCTGAACCGGCAGTGTCCAATTCTTAACCGGGCTAAAACGACGACCTCCTCCCGCCGAGAAGTGCGTGAGGACGACGTCCAAGCCACGGGAAGAGGTTTTAAGGCCCAAAGCTTGTTGTCGGTAAGTGCAGCCCAATCGGCATGCCACAGCGATAAGATGCGCCGACAAATGACCCTGCTAAAATCGGACGAAGGGACACAACAAGAAGCTGTCCGAGGCTGAAGGACCGCAGCCTTGGCCGCGGCATCTGCAGCTTCGTTCCCAGGGATACCGACATGGCCAGGAACCCACATAAAGCTAACTGGAGAACCGACGTCCACCAGCTGCTGAAGAGAGCGTTGGATCCGGTGTACGAAAGGGTGAACCGGGTACGGATCACTGAGGCTCTGGATGGCGCTCAGGGAATCTGAGCAGATGACATAAGCAGAATGTCGGTGGCGGCAGATGTAAAGAACAGCCTGGTAGAGGGCAAAGAGCTCAGCTGTGAAGACCGAACAATGGCCATGGAGCCGGTATTTGGAACTTTGTGCCTCGACAATAAAGGAACACCCGACCCCGTCATTGGTCTTAGAGCCATCTGTATAAATGAAAGTCATGTTGATGAACTTCGAACGAAGTTCCAAAAAAACGGGAGTGGTAGACCGAACCGGGGGTGACCTCTTTTGGGAGCGAGCTGAGGTCAAGGTGAACGCGGACCTGAGCCTGAAGCCAAGGTGGCGTGCGGCTCTCGCCCACTCGAAAGGTTGCAGGGAGTGAAAAATTAAGGTGTTGAAGGAGGCGACGAAAGCGAACTCCAGGGGGTAGCAGGGCAGAGACATACAACCCGTATTGACGGTCAAGAGAGTCGTCAAAAAAGGAACGATAAGACGGATGGTCGGGCATTGACAGTAGCCGACAGGCATACCGACAAAGCAGTAGGTGGTGGTGGTGGTTGTTGGATGTTTAAGGGGGACTAAACAGCGAAGGTCATCAGTCCCCCATTCCAAAATCAGGCGAGCCGAAAATCTACGAAGCAGATAAAAACCAAAGGGGGAGGAGACGTTCCCCCAGGCGCTAAAAGAACACAAATGCAGCAACGAACACTACAGACAAGAACAGAACAGAGGAACACCAGACAGAAAGAAACAGAAGAAAGGAAGAGGGCCGGAGACTGGTTGACTGACCACGAGATCAAAAATGGGAAAGAGTCAACCATCTCACGGCCTACCAGAACAGCAACAGACACGAGGACAAAAGACACAGAAAGGGAAAGGCGCAGGACCTCCCTAAATCGAACCATAAAAAGGACTACCACGGATAAAATTTAAAACGTCATCAGCCATGGAGGCATCGTCAGATAAAACCAAAGCCAAAGTGCCCGAGAGATTAAAAGATTGCCGGAGTGTGCGCAGTCGAGGACACTCCAGCAAAATGTGGCCGACCGTCAGCCGGGACCCACACTGACACAAGGGGGGATCCTCCCGACGCAAGAGATGGCCGTGCGTCAGGTACGTATGGCCGATGCGCAGCCGACACAGGACTACCGAGTCCCTGCGAGAAGCCCGCAGGGAGGAACGCCACACATCGGTCGTCTCCTTGACAGCCCGCAGTTTATTCGGGGCTGTCATGCCACGCCACTCAGCAGCCCACATCCCAAGTACCTTACGGCGCAACACCAGCTGCTGGTCGCGAGCCGTAAGGCCGATCTCCAAACCTGGGGCGTCTATCGCCCCTTTGGCCAGCCTGTCAACACGTTCGTTCCCCGGGATGCCAACGTGACCTGGCGTCCAAACAAAAACCACCGAACGACCAGAGTGGGTAATGGTGGAAACAGACTCCCGAATAGAGGACACCAGAGGAGAAGAGGGATAGCAGCGGTCGATGGCCTGGAGGCTGCTCAGGGAGTCACTGCAGATGACGACGGACGCATCTGAGCAGGAACGCATATGCTCAAGAGCTCGCAAGATGGCCACCAGCTCTGCAGTAAAAATACTGCAGCCAGCCGGCAAGGAGCGTTGCTCAACATGGGCAGCGTGAGCAAAAGCGTAGGCAGTGCGACCATCAACCAGGGAACCATCAGTGTAGACAGGCTCACAGCCCGGAAATGAGTCGAGGAGCGCAAGAAAACGGCGACGGAGGGCCACAGGCGGAACCGAGTCCTTAGGTCCCTGTGCCAAATCCAGATGGACGGACGGCCGGGACAAACACCAGGGAGGCGTAGGTGTACGGACCCGGAAGGGAGGCAGAAGAGGGAATGACCCCAGTTCTGACAGCAGGGACTGGACACGGACAGCTACGGAAAGCCCAGACCGAGGTCGCCGTTCGGGCAGGTGGTGTACCAAGGCAGGGAAAAGCAGGCGACGATTGGGATGGCCTGGCGAGCAATGTACGTGGACAGCATAGTCGGCGAGCAGACGATGGCGGCGAATCCGCAGCGGGCGAACCCCGGCCTCCACCAGTAGACTATCCACGGGGCTGGTGCGAAAAGCGCCAGTAGCAAGCCGAACCCCACAGTGATGTATGGGGTCTAACAACTTCAACACTGAGGGTGACGCAGACCCATAGGCCAGGCTCCCATAATCAAGCCGGGACTGCACAAGGGCTCTGTACAATTGCAGTAGCGTGCAGCGATCTGCACCCCAAGACGTGTGGCTAAGGCAGCGGAGGGCGTTGAGGTGCCGCCAGCATTTTTGCTTCAGCTGAGTAACATGAGGAACCCATGTGAGCCGGGCATCAAACACGAGTCCCAAGAAGCGGCAAGTGTCCACCACTTCAAGCAGGTGGCCGTCGAGGTAAAGGTCAGGATGAGGGTGGACCGTCCGACGCCTGCAGAAGTGCATAACCCGAGTCTTGGCAGCAGAGAACTGAAAACCATGAGCCAGAGCCCATGATGCTGCCTTGCGAACGGCGACTTGCAACCTGCGTTCGGCGACTCCCGTAGTCGTGGAGCTAAATGAGATGCAGAAGTCGTCGGCATACAAAGAAGGAGACACTGACGACCCCACTGCTGCAGCCAGACCATTAATGGCCACTAGAAATAACGAGACGCTCAACACCGAGCCCTGCGGGACCCCATTTTCCTGTATATAAGAGGAACTAGAGGTGGCACCGACTTGCACCCGGAAAGAGCGGCGCAATAAAAAGCTTTGAAGAAAAGCCGGGAGCCGACCACGAAGACCCCACCCACGCAACGTGGCGAGGATGTGATGCCTCCATGTGGTGTCATACGCCTTCCGCAGATCGAAAAATACAGCAACAAGATGCTGACGTCGGGCAAAAGCCATACGGTCAGCAGATTCCAGCCGCACCAAATTGTCCACTGCAGACCGGCCCCGACGGAAGCCACCCTGGGATGGAGCGAGCAGACCGCGCGACTCAAGGACCCAACACAAACGCCGCCCCACCATACGTTCGAGCAACTTGCACAAAACGTTGGTGAGGGTAATGGGACGATAGCTGTCCACCGCCAGTGGGTCCGCACCGGGCTTCACGATGGGGACAATAAGACCCTCTCGCCATTGCGACGGGAACACGCCCTCACTCCAAATGCGGTTAAAGATGGTGAGGATGTGTCTCTGGCAGTCCCTGGAGAGATGCTTCAGCATCTGCGCGTGGATGCAGTCCGGTCCTGGTGCTGTATCAGGGCAATCGGCGAGGGCAGCGAGGAGTTCCCTCTCGCTGAAAGGAGCATTGTATGTTTCATAATGACGCGTGTGGAATGAGAACGGCGTCCGCTCGGCTCGCTCCTTTAGAGAGCGAAAGGCGGGGGGATAGGATGCAGTCGCAGAGCTCTGAGCAAAGTGCGCGGCTAGCCGTTCAGCAATGGCGGCAGCGTCCGTGCAGACAGCGCCGTCCAAGGAGAGCCCAGGGACACCCACAGGGGTCTGGGAGCCATAAATCCGCCGGATCCGGTGGTGGTGGTGGTTGTTGGATGTTTAAGGGGGACTAAACAGCGAAGGTCATCAGTCCCCCATTCCAAAATCAGGCGAGCCGGAAATCGACGAAGCAGATAAAAACCAAAAGGGGGAGGAGACGTCCCCCCAGGCGCTAAAAGCACACAAATCCAGCAACAAACACTACAGACAAGAACAGGACATAGGAACACCAGACAGAAAGAAACAGAAAGAAACAGAAGAAAGGAAGATGGCCGGAGACTGGTTGACTGACCACGAGATCAAAAATGGGAAAGAGTCAACCAGCTCACGGCACACCAGAACAGCAACAGACACAAGGACAAGAGACACAGAAAGGGAAAGGCGCAGGACCTCCCTAAATCGAACCATAAAACGGACTACCACGGATAAAATTTAAAACGGTATCAGCCATGGAGGCATCGTCGGATAAAACCAAAGCCAAAGTGCCCGGGAGATTAAAAGATAGCCGGAGTGTGCGCAGTCGAGGACACTCCAGCAAAATGTGGCCGACCGTCAGCCGGGACCCACACCGACACAAGGGGGGATCCTCCTGACGCAACAGATGGCCGTGCGTCAGGTATGTATGGCCGATGCGCAGCCGACACAGGACTACCGAGTCCCTGCGAGAAGCCCGCAGGGAGGAACGCCACACATCAGTCGTCCCCTTGACAGCCCGCAGTTTATTCGGGGCTGTCATGCCACGCCACTCAGCAGCCCACATCCCAATCAGCTTACGGCGCAACACCATCTGCTGGTCGCGAGCCGTAAGGCCGACCACCAAAGCCGGGGCGTCGATCGCCTCTTTGGCCAGCCTGTCTACACGTTCGTTCCCTGGGATGCCAACATGACCGGGCGTCCAAACCAAGACCACCGAACGACCAGAACGGGCAATGGCGGTAACAGTCTCCTGAATGGAGGACACCAGAGGAGAGGAGGGATAGCAGCGGTCGATGGCCTGAAGGCTGCTCAGGGAGTCACTGCAGATGACAACGGACCTACCTGAGCAGAAACGCATGTGCTCAAGAGCGCGCAAGATGGCCACCAGCTCTGCAGTAAAAATACTGCAGCCAGCCGGCAAGGAGCGTTGCTCAACATGGTCAGAGTGGTGGTGGTGGTGGTGGTTGTTGGATGTTTAAGGGGGACTAAACAGCGAAGGTCATCAGTCCCCCATTCCAAAATCAGGCGAGCCGGAAATCGACGAAGCAGAGAAAAACCAAAGGGGGAGGAGACGTCCCCCCAGGCGCTAAAAGCACACAAATCCGGCAACAAACACTACAGACAAGAACAGGACATAGGAACACCAGACAGAAAGAAACAGAAAGAAACAGAAGAAAGGAAGATGGCCGGAGACTGGTTGACTGACCACGAGATCAAAAATGGGAAAGAGTCAAACCAGCTCACGGCACACCAGAACAGCAACAGACACAAGGACAAGAGACACAGAAAGGGAAAGGCGCAGGACCTCCCTAAATCGAACCATAAAACGGACTACCACGGATAAAATTTAAAACGGTATCAGCCATGGAGGCATCGTCGGATAAAACCAAAGCCAAAGTGCCCGGGAGATTAAAAGATTGCCGGAGTGTGCGCAGTCGAGGACACTCCAGCAAAATGTGGCCGACCGTCAGCCGGGACCCACACCGACACAAGGGGGGATCCTCCTGACGCAACAGATGGCCGTGCGTCAGGTAGGTATGGCCGATGCGCAGCCGACATAGGACTACCGAGTCCCTGCGAGAAGCCCGCAGGGAGGAACGCCACACATCGGTCGTCCCCTTGACAGCCCGTAGTTTATTCGGGGCTGTCATGCCACGCCACTCAGCAGCCCACATCCCAAGTACCTTACGGCGCAACACCAGCTGCTGGTCGCGAGCCGTAAGGCCGATATCCAAAGCTGGGGCGTCTATCGCCCCTTTGGCCAGCCTGTCTACACGTTCGTTCCCTGGGATGCCAACATGACCGGGCGTCCAAACCAGGACCACTGAACCACCAGAACGGGCAATGGCGGAAACAGCCTCCTGAATGGAGGACACCAGAGGAGAGGAGGGATAGCAGCGGTCGATGGCCTGAAGGCTGCTCAGGGAGTCACTGCAGATGACAACGGACCTACCTGAGCAGAAACGCATGTGCTCAAGAGCGCGCAAGATGGCCACCAGCTCTGCAGTAAAAATACTGCAGCCAGCCGGCAAGGAGCGTTGCTCAACATGGTCAGAGTGAGCAAAGGCGTAGGCAGTGCGACCATCAACCAGGGAACCATCAGTGTAGACAGTCTCACAGGCCGAAAATGAGGCGAGGAGAGCAAGAAATCGGCGACGGAGGGCCACAGGCGGAACCGAGTCCTTGGGTCCCTGTGCCAAGTCCAGACGGACAGACGGCCGGGACAAACACCAGGGAGGCGTAGGTGCATGGACCCGGAAGGGAGGCGGAAGAGGGAATGAACCCAAGTCCGACAGCAGGGACTGAACTCGGACAGCGACGGAAAGCCCAGACCTAGGTCGGTGTTCGGGCAGATGGAGGACCATGGCAGGGAAAAGCAGGCGACGATTGGGATGGCCTGGCGAGCAATGCACGTGGACAGCATAGTCGGCGAGCAGTCGATGGCGGCGAAACCGCAGCGGGGGAACCCCGGCCTCCACCAGTAAACTATCCACGGGGCTCGTACGAAAAGCGCCAGTTGCAAGCCGGACCCCACAGTGGTGTATGGGGTCTAACAACTTCAACACTGAGGGTGACGCAGACCCATAGGCCAGGCTCCCATAATCAAGCCGGGACTGCACAAGGGCTCTGTACAATTGCAGTAGCGTGCAGCGATCTGCACCCCAAGACGTGTGGCTAAGGCAGCGGAGGGCGTTGAGGTGCCGCCAGCATTTTTGCTTCAGCTGAGTAACATGAGGAACCCATGTGAGCCGGGCATCAAACACGAGTCCCAAGAAGCGGCAAGTGTCCACCACGTCAAGCAGGTGGCCGTCGAGGTAAAGTTCAGGATGAGGGTGGACCGTCCGACGCCTGCAGAAGTGCATAACCCGAGTCTTGGCAGCAGAGAACTGAAAACCATGAGCCAGAGCCCATGATGCTGCCTTGCGAACGGCGACTTGCAACCTGCGTTCGGCGACTCCCGTAGTCGTGGAGCTAAATGAGATGCAGAAGTCGTCGGCATACAAAGAAGGAGACACCGACGACCCCACTGCTGCAGCCAGACCATTAATGGCCACTAGAAATAACGAGACGCTCAACACCGAGCCCTGCGGGACCCCATTTTCCTGTATATAAGAGGAACTAGAGGTGGCACCGACTTGCACCCGGAAAGAGCGGCGCAATAAAAAGCTTTGAAGAAAAGCCGGGAGCCGACCACGAAGACCCCACCCATGCAACGTGGCGAGGATGTGATGCCTCCATGTGGTGTCATACGCCTTCCGCAGATCGAAAAATACAGCAACAAGGTGCTGACGTCGGGCAAAAGCCGTACGGACAGCAGATTCCAGCCGCACCAAATTGTCCACTGCAGACCGGCCCCGACGGAAGCCACCCTGGGATGGAGCGAGGAGACCGCGCGACTCAAGGACCCAACACAAACGCCGCCCCACCATACGTTCGAGCAATTTGCACAAAACGTTGGTGAGGGTAATGGGACGATAGCTGTCCACCGCCAGTGGGTCCGCACCGGGCTTCACGATGGGGACAATAAGACCCTCTCGCCATTGCGACGGGAACACGCCCTCGTTCCAAATGCGGTTAAAGATGGCGAGGATGTGTCTCTGGCAGTCCCTGGAGAGATGCTTCAGCATCTGCGCATGGATGCAGTCCGGTCCTGGTGCTGTATCAGGGCAATCGGCGAGGGCAGCGAGGAGTTCCCTCTCGCTGAAAGGAGCATTGTATGTTTCATAATGACGCGTGTGGAATGAGAACGGCGTCCGCTCGGCTCGCTCCTTTAGAGAGCGAAAGGCGGGGGGATAGGATGCAGTCGCCGAGCTCTGAGCAAAGTGCGCGGCTAGCCGTTCCGCAATGGCGGCAGCGGCCGTGCAGACAGCGCCGTCCAAGGAGAGCCCAGGGACACCCACAGGGGTCTGGGAGCCATAAATCCGCCGGATACGGGACCACACGTGCGAGGACGAGACACGGGAGCCCAGGGAGGAGACATACCTCTCCCAGCACTCCTGCTTACGCCGTGCAATAAGTCGACGGGCGAAGGCACGGAGCCTCTTAAAGGCGATGAGGGTCTCCAGAGACGGGTGCCGCCTATGACGCTGGAGAGCCCGCCTACGGTCGCGAATAGCCTCAGCAATCTCCGGCGACCACCAGGGGACAGCCTTCCGCCGAGGGAGGCCAGAGGAACGGGGGATGGTAGCCTCGGCCGCTGAAACGATGGACGTGGTTAAAACACGGACCACCTCGTCAATGTCACCCTGTGGGGGAGACGCAATGGTTACAGCGGAAGTAAAAGCTGGCCAGTCAGCCCTGTGGAAAGCCCAGCGGGGCAAGCGCCCAGAAGAATGACACTGTGGCAGTGACAAATAGATGGGAAAATGGTCACTACCACACAGGTCAGGATGCACCCTCCAGTGGAGGGATGGGACAAGTCCAGGGCTGCAAATAGAGAGATCGATGGCCGAGAACGAGCCATGGGCCACACTGAAATGCGTGGGAGCACCGGTGTTTAAGAGGCTAAGGTCGAGCTGAGCCAACACATGCTCCACGGCCCGACCACGATCATCGGAGACAATCCCACCCCATAGAGGGTTGTGGGCATTGAAATCGCCCAGCAGCAAAAAAGGTGGCGGCAGTTGTGCTATCAGAGCAGCCAGGACATGCTGCGCGACAGTACCATCAGGTGGAAGGTAAATACTGCAGACGGTGATAGCCTGTGGCGTCCACACCCGAACAGCGACAGCCTCTAAAGCTGTTTGTAGAGGTACAAACTCGCTGTGAAGAGAGTTCAGGACATATATGCAGACGCCACCAGACACCCTTTCGTAAGTTGCCCGGTTCTTAAAATAACCCCGATAGCCACGGAGGGCGGGGGTTCGCATTGCTGGAAACCAAGTTTCCTGCAGAGCAATGCAAAGGAAAGGATGACGGCTGATAAGGTGGCGGAGCTCAGCTAGATGGTGGAAGAAACCGCTGCAGTTCCACTGGAGGATGTTAGTAGCCATGGATGGGAAAGGCGTGAAGGGACTGGGGAGGCAGACTACGCCTCCGGGGCCCCTGCTGCTACAGAGTCACCACCTGGAAAACAGCCAACTACTGCATCCGAGGGACTGGCGAGATCCATGTCCTCAGCGGACGCCAGAATCTCCACCTCATCCTCAGACGCAGAGCTTGTAGGAAGCGGTGGAATGGGTGCCACCGCAATGTCGGTAGCCTTGGGGAGTTTCTTCGTCTGCTGCTTCTCGCGCCGTGCCTTTGGTGGCGCAGGCTGGGAGGGCGCAACTGGGGCGGTCTCAGGGACAGACGATGACCGTGTGTCCCGACGACCAGGGACTGGCGGTTGTTTGAGCCACTTGCGGCCGTCGGCTTTGGAACCGGTCGGAGCGTGCGAAGGAAGGTCCCCAAGGGACCCCTTCCTTACGAGAGGAGCCGAAGAAGTCTGACGCTTCTCCGGCTGGGAAGGGGGGACTGATGTCCCCGATGGTTGGGGGGGTGTTGCTCCTGAAGTAGATGGAGCAGGAGCAACAGGAGGTTTAGTGCCCCCCACCATCAAGGGGGCAGGTGTGGGACTTCGACTCTGGGAGCTGACTGGTGCGGATGGAATTGTAGAAGGAGTGACAGTTGCGGCATATGAAGCTGTCATGCGCACCGGATGAAGTCGATCATATTTTCGCTTCGCCTCAGTGTACGTCAGGCGGTCGAGAGTCTTTATTTCCATGATCTTCCGCTCCTTCTGCAGAATCGGACAGTCTGGCGAGCAAGGCGGATGGTGCGCACCACAGTTCACACAGATTGGAGGCGGCGCACAGGGATGATCTGGATGGGAAGGTCGACCGCAATCGCGACAGACGAGGTCGGACGCACAGCGGGAAGACATGTGGCCGAACTTCCAACACTTGAAGCATCGCATCGGGGGAGGGATATACGGCTTGACATCACAACGGTACACCATCACCTTGACCTTCTCAGGTAACGTGTCACCCTCGAAGGCCAAGATGAAGGCACCGGTGGCAACTTGACGATCCCTCGGACCCCGGTGGACGCGCCGGACGAAATGGACACCTCGGCGCTCCAAGTTGGCGCGCAGCTCGTCGGCGGACTGTAAAAGCAGATCCCTGTGAAAGATAATGCCCTGGACCATGTTCAGACTCTTATGGGGCGTGATAGTGACAGAGACATCCCCCAGCTTAGTACAAGCGAGCAAGGCCCGCGACTGGGCGGAGGATGCCGTTTTTATCAACACCGATCCGGACCGCATCTTGGACAAGCCCTCCACCTCCCCAAACTTGTCCTCTAAATGCTCGACAAAGAACTGAGGCTTCACGGACATAAAAGATTCCCCGTCAGATCTGCTACAGACGAGATATCGGGGCGAGTATCTTTCGCTCTCATTCATAGCCCTTCGTTCCTCCCATGGTGTGGCCAGGGAGGGGAACGATTTGGGGTCATACACGTTAGCCTTGAATTGAGCTTTGGAACGCTTAGAGACTGCTGACGGCTGGCCGCCAGCAAGAGAAGATGTACCACGCTTCATTGCGGGTCATCCGCCCTGATGCCACCTACTCCGACCAAGGGCCCTCCCCACGGGCGCCACCCAGCCACAGCAAAGGCCACCTGGCAGGATGGCCATTGCCGGGAGTCCTGATGCCCCAGGGAGATGGGCATCTACTCCTTGGCATACGTGGGGAGTGAACGGCGCAGGCATCAGTAGAGCGATCCCTGTGTTGTCAGGGGGCTACAACCAAGAGGGTACATGGCGACCCCACCACAACGGACTGGCTACCGTGTTGGATCTTAGGTGCAAAACTGGCCAAGGTCGTCGTCACAGTTAAAAGAAACACTGCAGAGTGCAGCGTGGTAATCGCCCAAGAGATCGAAAACGAGCGGGACACCATTGCAACGACGAGAAAGACGGCTATAGGTCTAATTGCACGAAGGATACAGTGCACCATGTAAGGTGCCCTTCCCCAATTGGCTCGCTCTTCGGAATAATTTAGAGAGATGGAGGTCAAACCCGAGAGGGGACCATCACATAAGGCCGAAACGTTTGAGACTCCTTTTAGTCGCCTCTTACGACAGGCAGGACTACCGCGGGCCTATTCTTACCCCCGAACCCGCAGGGGGGGCCGGATCCGGGACCACACGTGCGAGGACGAGACACGGGAGCCCAGGGAGGAGACGTACCTCTCCCAGCACTCCTGCTTACGCCGTGCAATAAGTCGACGGGCGAAGGCACGGAGCCTCTTAAAGGCGATGAGGGTCTCCAGAGACGGGTGCCGCCTATGACGCTGGAGAGCCCGCCTACGGTCGCGAATAGCCTCAGCAATCTCCGGCGACCACCAGGGGACAGCCTTCCGCCGAGGGAGGCCAGAGGAACGGGGGATGGTAGCCTCGGCCGCTGAAATGATGGACGTGGTTAAAGCACAGACCACCTCGTCAATGTCACCCTGTGGGGGAGACGCAATGGTTACAGCAGAAGTAAAAGCTGGCCAGTCAGCCCTGTGGAGAGCCCAGCGGGGCAAGCGCCCAGAAGAATGACCCTGCGGCAGTGACAAATAGATGGGAAAATGGTCACTACCACACAGGTCAGGATGCACCCTCCAGTGGAGGGATGGGAGAAGTCCAGGGCTGCAAATAGAGAGATCGATGGCCGAGAACGAGCCGTGGGCCACACTGAAATGCGTGGGAGCACCGGTGTTCAAGAGGCTAAGGTCGAGCTGAGCCAACACATGCTCCACGGCCTGACCACGATCATCGGAGACAGTCCCACCCCATAGAGGGTTGTGGGCATTGAAATCGCCCAGCAGCAAAAAAGGTGGCGGCAGTGGTGCGATCAGAGCAGCCAGGACATGCTGCGCGACAGTACCATCAGGTGGAAGGTAAATACTGCAGACGGTAATGGCCTGGGGCGTCCACACCCGAACAGCGACAGCCTCTAAAGCTGTTTGCAGAGGCACAAACTCGCTGTGAAGAGAGTTCAGGACATATATGCAGACGCCACCAGACACCCTTGCATAAGTTGCCCGGTTCTTAAAATAACCCCGATAGCCACGGAGGGCAGGGGTTCGCATTGCTGGAAACCAAGTTTCCTGCAGAGCAATGCAAAGGAAAGGATGACGGCTGATAAGGTGGCGGAGCTCAGCTAGATGGTGGAAGAAACCGCTGCAGTTCCACTGGAGGATGTTATTAGCCATGGATGGGAAAGGCATGAAGGGACTGGGGAGGCAGATTACGCCTCCAGGGCCCCTGCTGCGACGGAGTCACCACCTGGACAACAGCCATCTACTGCATCCGAGGGACTGGCGAGATCCATGTCCTCAGCGGACGCCAGAATCTCCACCTCATCCTCAGACGCAGAGCTTGTAGGAAGCGGTGGAATGGGTGCCACCGCAATGTCGGTAGCCTTCGGGAGTTTCTTCTTCTGCTGCTTCGCGCGCTGTGCCTTTGGTGGCGCAGGCTGGGAGGGCGCAACTGGGTCGGTCTCAGGGACAGACGACGACCGTGTGTCCCTACGACCAGGGACCGGCGGTTGTTTAAGCCACTTGCGGCTGTCGGCCTTTGTACCGGACGGAACTTGGGAAGGGAGGTCCCCAAGGGACCCCTTCCTTACGAGAGTAGCCGAAGAAGTCTTACGCTTCTCCGGCTGGGAAGGGGGGACTGATGTCCCCGATGGTTGGGGGGGTGTTGCTCCTGAAGTAGATGGAGCAGGAGCAACAGGAGGTTTAGTGCCCCCCACCATCAAGGGGGCAGGTGTGGGACTGCGACTCTGAAAGCTGACCTGAGCGGATGGAAGTGGAGAAGGAGTGACAGTGGCGGCATAAGAAACTGGCATGCGCACCGGATGAAGCCGATCATATTTCCGCATCGCCTCAGTGTACGTCAGGCGGTCGATAGTCTTGATTTCCATGATCTTCCGCTCCTTCTGCAGGATCGGACAGTCTGGCGAGCAAGGCGGATGGTGCGCACCACAGTTCACACAGATTGGAGGCGGCGCACAGGGATGATCAGGATGGGAAGGTCGACCGCAATCGCGACAGACGAGGTCGGAAGCACAGCGGGAAGACATGTGGCCAAACTTCCAACACTTGAAGCACCGCATCGGGGGAGGGATATACGGCTTGACATCACAACGGTACACCATCACCTTGACCTTCTCAGGTAACGTGTCACCCTCGAAGGCCAAGATGAAGGCACCGGTGGCAACTTGACGATCCCTCGGACCCCGGTGGACGCGGCGGACGAAATGGACACCTCGGCGCTCCAAGTTGGCGCGCAGCTCGTCGTCAGACTGTAAAAGCAGATCCCTGTGAAAGATAATGCCCTGGACCATGTTCAGACTTTTATGGGGCGTGATAGTGACGGAGACATCCCCCAGCTTAGTACAAGCGAGCAAGGCCCGCGACTGGGCGGAGGATGCCGTTTTTATCAACACCGATCCGGACCGCATCTTGGACAAGCCCTCCACCTCCCCAAACTTGTCCTCTAAATGCTCTACAAAGAACTGAGGCTTCACGGATATAAAGGATTCCCCATCAGCTCTGGTACAGACAAGATATCTGGGCGAATACGTCTCACTGTCACGCAATGCCTGTCGTTCCTCCCATGGCGTGGCGAGGGAGGGGAACGATTTGGGGTCATAAACATTACCTTTAAAATGGGCTCTCGAACGCTTAGAGACTGCTGACGGCTGGCCGCCAGCGACAGATGATGTACCACGCTTCATTGCGGGTCATCCGCCCTGATGCCACCTACTCCGACCAAGGGCCCTCCCCACGGGCGCCACCCAGCCACAGCAAAGGCCACCTGGCAGGATGGCCATTGCCGGGAGTCCTGATGCCCCAGGGAGATGGGCATCTACTCCTTGGCATACGTGGGGAGTGAACGGCGCAGGCATCAGTAGAGCGATCCCTGTGTTGTCAGGGGGCTACAACCAAGAGGGTACATGGCGACCCCACCACAACGGACTGGCTACCGTGCTGGATCTTAGGTGCAAAAATGGCCAACGTCGTCGTCACAGTTAAAAGAAACACTGCAGAGTGCAGCGTGGGAATCGCCCAAGAGATCGAAAACGAGCGGGACACCATTGCAACGACGAGAAAGACGGCTATAGGTCTAATTGCACAAAGGATACAGTGCACCATGTAAGGTGCCCTTCCCCAATTGGCTCGCTCTTCGGAATAATTTAGATAGATGGAGGTCAAACCCGAGAGGGGACCATCACATAAGGCCGAAACGTTTGAGACTCCTTTTAGTCGCCTCTTACGACAGGCAGGAATACCGCGGGCCTATTCTAACCCCCGAACCCGCAGGGGGGGACAAAGCAGTATATCGCGCCGGTAGGTGAGTGGCAATTCGCCAGCGTCAGCATGAAGACTCTCTACGGGACTGGTATAAAATGCTCCGATCGCAAGTCGTAAACCCCGATGTTGTATGGAGTTGAGGCGGCGTAAGATGGATGGCCGTGCAGAGGAGTATACGAAGCTCCCATAATCCAGCTTGGAGCGGACGATCGACCGATATAGACGAAGTAGGACGGTTCGATCCGCTCCCCACGACATACCACTGAGAACACATTTAAAGGACATTTAAAGAACGGGTACAACGGGCGGCCAAATATGACACATGTGGAGACCAGCTAAGTTTCCTGTCAAAGGTAAGGCCTAAAAATTTGGTTGTCTCCATGATTGGGAGAGCAACGGGACCGAGTCGTAAGGACGGTGGGAGAAACTCTTTGTAGCGCCAGAAGTTAATACAGACCGTCTTCTCGGCAGAAAAACGGAAGCCATTGGCGGCACTCCAGGGGTAAAGACGGTCAAGAGAACGCTGAAGATAGCGCTCCAGGACACGTGTACACTGCACGCTGCAATAGATGGTAAAATCGTCCACGAAAAGGGAGCCTGATACATCAGCTGGGAGGCAATCCATTATTGGATTGATCGCGATGGCGAAAAGAGCGACGCTCAAAACTGAGCCCTGTGGCACCCCATTCTCCTGGCGAAAGGTGTCGGACAGGACAGAACCCACACGTACCCTGAACTGTCGATCCATTAAAAAGGAACGAATAAAAAGAGGGAGGCGACCGCGAAGGCCCCATGCATGCATGGTGCGGAGAATGCCCGCCCTCCAACAGGTGTCGTAAGCGTTCTCCAAATCAAAGAACACAGCCGCGGTCGGGCGCTTCCGCAAGAAGTTATTCATAATGAAGGTCGACAAGGTAACCAGATGGTCAACAGCAGAGCGGCGCCTACGAAATCCACATTGTACATTGGTAAGTAGGCGTCGAGACTCGAGCAGCCAAACCAATCGAGAGTTAACCATTCGCTCCATCACTTTACAGACACAGCTGGTAAGCGAGATGGGTCGATAACTGGAAGGCAAGTGCTTGTCCTTCCCCGGCTTAGGAATCGGGACGACAATAGACTCGCGCCAGCATGCGGGAACATGTCCCTCAATCCAGATGCGATTGTATGTACGAAGAAGAAAACCTTTACCCGCAGGAGAAAGGTTCTACAGCATCTGAATATGAATAGAATCTGGCCCTGGAGCGGAGGACCGTGATCGGCCAAGTGCGTTTTCGAGTTCCCGCATGGTGAATGGGGCATTATAACTTTCACAATTCGAGGAGCGGAAGTTAGGTGGCCTAGCCTCCTCTGCCTGTTTGCGGGGGAGGAAGGCAGGGTGGTAATGAGCGGAGCTCGAAACCTCTGCGAAAAAGCGGCCGAAGGCATTGGAGACAGCCTCAGGGGCCACAAGGACGTCATTCGCGACCTTCAAGCCAGAAACTGGTGAGTGGACCTTAGTGCCAGATAGCCGGCGCAGGCTACCCCAGACAACAGAAGGAGGAGTAAAACTGTTGAAGGTGCTTGTGAAAGCAGCCCAGCTGGCTTTCTTGCTTTCTTTGATAATACGACGATACTGAGCACGTAATCGTTTATAATTGATACAATTCGCCACTGTAGGGTGGCGTTTAAATGTGCGTAAAGCACGTCGACGAGCACGTAAAGTGTCTCTACATGCTGCGGTCCACCAGGGGACCGGTACGCGACGTGGTGAAGAAGGAGGGTGAGGGATGGAATATTCAGCAGCAGCGAGAATGACTTCCGTGAGGTGTGCGACCTGACGATCGCAGCTTGTGAAGGTTTGATCCTGAAAGGTCGCCCTGGAAGAGAAGAGCCCCCAGTCTGCCTTGGAGATGGTCCAATTAGAGAAGCACGGAAAGGGGGTATGCTGCAGGGGATGGATAACACACGGGAAGTGGTCACTCGAATATGTATCAGAAAGTGCATACCACTCAAACCGGTGTGCAAGTTGGGGAGTACATATAGAGAGGTCTAAATGGGAATAGGTGTGAGATGTGTCCGAAAGAAAAGTAGGGGCGCCAGTATTGAGGCAGACAAGATCGAGCTGGTTGAAAAGGTCTGCTAACAAGGAGCCCCTTGGGCAGGATGCTGGAGAGCCCCAAAGGGGATGGTGGGCATTGAAGTCTCCAGTTAACAAAAATGGTGCAGGTAGCTGAGCAATAAGTTGGATCACTTCTGCCCTGGTAACGGCAGATGACGATGGAGTGTAAACGGTACAAAAGGAAAACGTAAAAGTGGGAAGAGTAATGCGGATGGCAACTGCCTGCAGGCCGGTGTGCAACGTGATGGGATCGTAGTACATATCATCCCGGACCAGCAACATAACCCCTCCATGAGCCGGGATACCTACCACAGGGGGTAGGTCAAAACGCACAGAGGTGTAGTGTGCCAAGGCAATTTGATCGCATGGGCGTAGCTTCGTTTCCTGGAGGGCTACGACGAGCGGACGGTGCAAGCGGAGCAACAACTTCAAGTCCTCTCGGTTGGAGCGAATGCTGCGAATTCTGCGAATATTCCAGTGAATAAGTGCCATCGAAAGAAAAGGAAGATGAGAGAAGTGGTCACCTCGAAGGCCGCTGAGGGCCTGGCTTCGAGCGAGCACTGCCGCCGCTATCAGTAGGCGGACAGTCATCGTCCATTGGGTCTATAGGGTCATCGGCCATCTCGGGAGGATGGCCGGGAGGGGGAGCTTCCTCCGCCGGTGAACGGCCAGATGTAGGGCTACCAGTGGTGCGGTGGTGGTTGTTGGATGTTTAAGGGGGACTAAACAGCGAAGGTCATCAGTCCCCCATTCCAAAATCAGGCGAGCCGGAAATCGACGAAGCAGATAAAAACCAAAGGGGGAGGAGACGTCCCCCCAGGCGCTAAAAGCACACAAATCCAGCAACAAACACTACAGACAAGAACAGGACATAGGAACACCAGACAGAAAGAAACAGAAAGAAACAGAAGAAAGGAAGATGGCCGGAGACTGGTTGACTGACCACGAGATCAAAAATGGGAAAGAGTCAACCAGCTCACGGCACACCAGAACAGCAACAGACACAAGGACAAGAGACACAGAAAGGGAAAGGCGCAGGACCTCCCTAAATCGAACCATAAAACGGACTACCACGGATAAAATTTAAAACGGTATCAGCCATGGAGGCATCGTCGGATAAAACCAAAGCCAAAGTGCCCGGGAGATTAAAAGATTGCCGGAGTGTGCGCAGTCGAGGACACTCCAGTAAAATGTGGCCGACCGTCAGCCGGGACCCACACCGACACAAGGGGGGATCCTCCTGACGCAACAGATGGCCGTGCGTCAGGTAGGTATGGCCGATGCGCAGCCGACATAGGACTACCGAGTCCCTGCGAGAAGCCCGCAGGGAGGAACGCCACACATCGGTCGTCCCCTTGACAGCCCGTAGTTTATTCGGGGCTGTCATGCCACGCCACTCAGCAGCCCACATCCCAAGTACCTTACGGCGCAACACCAGCTGCTGGTCGCGAGCCGTAAGGCCGATATCCAAAGCTGGGGCGTCTATCGCCCCTTTGGCCAGCCTGTCTACACGTTCGTTCCCTGGGATGCCAACATGACCGGGCGTCCAAACCAGGACCACTGAACCACCAGAACGGGCAATGGCGGAAACAGCCTCCTGAATGGAGGACACCAGAGGAGAGGAGGGATAGCAGCGGTCGATGGCCTGAAGGCTGCTCAGGGAGTCACTGCAGATGACAACGGACCTACCCGAGCAGAAACGCATGTGCTCAAGAGCGCGCAAGATGGCCACCAGCTCTGCAGTAAAAATACTGCAGCCAGCCGGCAAGGAGCGTTGCTCAACATGGTCAGAGTGAGCAAAGGCGTAGGCAGTGCGACCATCAACCAGGGAACCATCAGTGTAGACAGTCTCACAGTCCGAAAATGAGGCGAGGAGAGCAAGAAATCGGCGACGGAGGGCCACAGGCGGAACCGAGTCCTTGGGTCCCTGTGCCAAGTCCAGACGGACGGACGGCCGGGACAAACACCAGGGAGGCGTAGGTGCATGGACCCGGAAGGGAGGCGGAAGAGGGAATGAACCCAAGTCTGACAGCAGGGACTGAACTCGGACAGCGACGGAAAGCCCAGACCTAGGTCGCCGTTCGGGCAGATGGAGGACCATGGCAGGGAAAAGCAGGCGACGATTGGGATGGCCTGGCGAGCAATGCACGTGGACAGCATAGTCGGCGAGCAGTCGATGGCGGCGAAACCGCAGCGGGGGAACCCCGGCCTCCACCAGTAGACTATCCACGGGGCTCGTACGAAAAGCGCCAGTTGCAAGCCGGACCCCACAGTGGTGTATGGGGTCTAACAACTTCAACACTGAGGGTGATGCAGACCCATAGGCCAGGCTCCCATAATCAAGCCGAGACTGCACAAGGGCTCTGTACAACCGCAGCAGCGTGCAGCGATCTGCACCCCAAGACGTGTGGCTAAGGCAGCGGAGGGCGTTGAGGTGCCGCCAGCATTTTTGCTTCAGCTGAGTAACATGAGGAACCCATGTGAGCCGGGCATCAAACACGAGTCCCAAGAAGCGGCAAGTGTCCACCACTTCAAGCAGGTGGCCGTCGAGGTAAAGGTCAGGATGAGGGTGGACCGTCCGACGCCTGCAGAAGTGCATAACCCGAGTCTTGGCAGCAGAGAACTGAAAACCATGAGCCAGAGCCCATGATGCTGCCTTGCGAACGGCGACTTGCAACCTGCGTTCGGCGACTCCCGTAGTCGTGGAGCTAAATGAGATGCAGAAGTCGTCGGCATACAAAGAAGGAGACACCGACGACCCCACTGCTGCAGCCAGACCATTAATGGCCACTAGAAATAACGAGACGCTCAACACCGAGCCCTGCGGGACCCCATTTTCCTGTATATAAGAGGAACTAGAGGTGGCACCCACTTGCACCCGGAAAGAGCGGCGCAATAAAAAGCTTTGGAGAAAAGCCGGGAGCCGACCACGAAGACCCCACCCATGCAACGTGGCGAGGATGTGATGCCTCCATGTGGTGTCATACGCCTTCCGCAGATCGAAAAATACAGCAACAAGGTGCTGACGTCGGGCAAAAGCCGTACGGACAGCAGATTCCAGCCGCACCAAATTGTCCACCGCAGACCGGCCCCGACGGAAGCCACCCTGGGACGGAGCGAGGAGACCGCGCGACTCAAGGACCCAACACAAACGCCGCCCCACCATACGTTCGAGCAATTTGCACAAAACGTTGGTGAGGGTAATGGGACGATAGCTGTCCACCGCCAGTGGGTCCGCACCGGGCGTCACGATGGGGACAATAAGACCCTCTCGCCATTGCGACGGGAACACGCCCTCGCTCCAAATACGGTTAAAGATGGTGAGGACGTGTCTCTGGCAGTCCCTGGAGAGATGCTTCAGCATCTGCGCGTGGATGCAGTCAGGTCCTGGTGCTGTATCAGGGCAATCGGCGAGGGCAGCGAGGAGTTCCCTCGCGCTGAAAGGAGCATTGTATGTTTCATAATGACGCGTGTGGAATGAGAACGGCGTCCGCTCGGCTCGCTCCTTTAGAGAGCGAAAGGCGGGGGGATAGGATGCAGTCGCAGAGCTCTGAGCAAAGTGCGCGGCTAGCCGTTCAGCAATGGCGGCAGCGTCCGTGCAGACAGCGCCGTCCAAGGAGAGCCCAGGGACACCCACAGGGGTCTGGGAGCCATAAATCCGCCGGATCCGGGACCACACGTGCGAGGACGAGACACGGGAGCCCAGGGAGGAGACGTACCTCTCCCAGCACTCCTGCTTACGCCGTGCAATAAGTCGACGGGCGAAGGCACGGAGCCTCTTAAAGGCGATGAGGGTCTCCAGAGACGGGTGCCGCCTATGACGCTGGAGAGCCCGCCTACGGTCGCGAATAGCCTCAGCAATCTCCGGCGACCACCAGGGGACAGCCTTCCGCCGAGGGAGGCCAGAGGAACGGGGGATGGTAGCCTCGGCCGCTGAAATGATGGACGTGGTTAAAACACAGACCACCTCGTCAATGTCACCCTGTGGGGGAGACGCAATGGTTACAGCGGAAGTAAAAGCTGGCCAGTCAGCCCTGTGGAGAGCCCAGCGGGGCAAGCGCCCAGAAGAACGACACTGTGGCAGTGACAAATAGATGGGAAAATGGTCACTACCACACAGGTCAGGATGCACCCTCCAGTGGAGGGATGGGACAAGTCCAGGGCTGCAAATAGAGAGATCGATGGCCGAGAACGAGCCGTGGGCCACACTGAAATGCGTGGGAGCACCGGTGTTCAAGAGGCTAAGGTCGAGCTGAGCCAACACATGCTCCACGGCCCGACCACGATCATCGGAGACACTCCCACCCCATAGAGGGTTGTGGGCATTGAAATCGCCCAGCAGCAAAAAAGGTGGCGGCAGTTGTGCTATCAGAGCAGCCAGGACATGCTGCGCGACAGTACCATCAGGAGGAAGGTAAATACTGCAGACGGTAATGGCCTGGGGCGTCCACACCCGAACAGCGACAGCCTCTAAAGCTGTTTGTAGAGGCACAAACTCGCTGTGAAGAGAGTTCAGGACATAAATACAGACGCCACCAGACACCCTTTCGTAAGTTGCCCGGTTCTTAAAATAACCCCGATAGCCACGGAGGGCGGGGGTTCGCATTGCTGGAAACCAAGTTTCCTGCAGAGCAATGCAAAGGAAAGGATGACGGCTGATAAGGTGGCGGAGCTCAGCTAGATGGTGGAAGAAACCGCTGCAGTTCCACTGGAGGATGTTATTAGCCATGGATGGGAAAGGCGTGAAGGGACTGGGGAGGCAGACTACGCCTCCGGGGCCCCTGCTGCTACAGAGTCACCACCTGGAAAACAGCCATCTACTGCATCCGAGGGACTGGCGAGATCCATGTCCTCAGCGGACGCCAGAATCTCCACCTCATCCTCAGACGCAGAGCTTGTAGGAAGCGGTGGAATGGGTGCCACCGCAATGTCGGTAGCCTTGGGGAGTTTCTTCTTCTGCTGCTTCTCGCGCCGTGCCTTTGGTGGCGCAGGCTGGGAGGGCGCAACTGGGGCGGTCTCAGGGACAGACGATGACCGTGTGTCCCGACGACCAGGGACTGGCGGTTGTTTGAGCCACTTGCGGCCGTCGGCTTTGGAACCGGTCGGAGCGTGCGAAGGAAGGTCCCCAAGGGACCCCTTCCTTACGAGAGGAGCCGAAGAAGTCTTACGCTTCTCCGGCTGGGAAGGGGGGACTGATGTCCCCGATGGTTGGGGGGGTGTTGCTCCTGAAGTAGATGGAGCAGGAGCAACAGGAGGTTTAGTGCCCCCCACCATCAAGGGGGCAGGTGTGGGACTTCGACTCTGGGAGCTGACTGGTGCGGATGGAATTGTAGAAGGAGTGACAGTTGCGGCATATGAAGCTGTCATGCGCACCGGATGAAGTCGATCATATTTTCGCTTCGCCTCAGTGTACGTCAGGCGGTCGAGAGTCTTTATTTCCATGATCTTCCGCTCCTTCTGCAGAATCGGACAGTCTGGCGAGCAAGGCGGATGGTGCGCACCACAGTTCACACAGATTGGAGGCGGCGCACAGGGATGATCTGGATGGGAAGGTCGACCGCAATCGCGACAGACGAGGTCGGACGCACAGCGGGAAGACATGTGGCCGAACTTCCAACACTTGAAGCATCGCATCGGGGGAGGGATATACGGCTTGACATCACAACGGTACACCATCACCTTGACCTTCTCAGGTAACGTGTCACCCTCGAAGGTTGGTTGGTTGGTTGGTTGGTTTGGGGGATTAAAGGGACCAGACTGCCATGGTCATCGGTCCCTTTTTCCAAAGACAAAGAACACCCACAGAGAATAAAAACAAGGAACAGAAGAGATCACAGACGACACAGAACAAGAGATACTGAGACAAAGACAAGACAAAACAAACTAAAACCACACAGAGTGTGACGGTGGTTGGCCGACCATAGACATAAAAAGGAAAGGCCAACCACTGAGAAACACATTAAAAAATCAGTGTAAAACCATAGGCCAAAGGCCAGAATCAACACAAATCATTAAAAGAAAACAGAAACACTCAGAGTAAATGATAAAATCCCCCTGCCCGAATAAAACGTAAAACTGAGTCAGCCATAGTGGAGTCGTCTGTTAAAAGGGCAGGGAGCGTAGCAGGCAGCGCAAATGTCTGCCTGACCACAGCTAAAAGGGGGCAGGCCAGCAAAATGTGGGCCACTGTCAAAGCTGCCCCACAGCGACATAGAGGAGGGTTCTCCCGGCGCAGTAGATAACTGTGTGTCAGCCGGGAGTGGCCAATGCGGAGCCGGCAAAGAACCACTGAGTCCCTGCGAGTGGCTCGCAGGGACGACCGCCACACAGCCGTCGTCTCCTTGACAGCACGGAGTTTATTGCGCATTGTCAGTTCCCGCCATTCAGCGTCCCATAGCGCCAAGATTTTGCGGCGGAAGACTGCCCGCAAATCAGTCTCTGGGAGGCCAACGTCCAGAGATGGCTTGCTGGTGGCCTCTTTCGCCAGGCGGTCAACATGTTCGTTACCCGGGATACCGACATGACCGGGGGTCCACACAAAGACCACAGAGCGGCCGCAACAGGCGAGAGTATGCAGAGACTCGTGGATAGCCATCACCAGACGAGAACGAGGGAAACACTGGTCGAGAGCTCGTAAACCGCTCAGGGAATCGCTACAGATAACGAAGGACTCACCTGAGCAGGAGCGGATATACTCTAGGGCACGAAGGATGGCGACCAGTTCAGCAGTGTAAACGCTGCAGCCATCCGGCAAGGAACGTTGTTCGGAATGGTCCCCTAGAGTGAGCGCATATCCGACACGACCAGCAACCATCGAACCGTCAGTGTAAACAACACCAGAGCCCTGATACGTGGCCAGGATGGAATAAAAGCGGCGGCGGAAGGCCTCAGGAGGGACTGAGTCCTTAGGGCCCTGTGCCAAGTCGAGCCGAAGGCTAGGGCGACGAACACACCATGGGGGTGTATGCAAAGTAGCCCGGAAAGGAGGTGGAACAGTGAAACCCTGGAGCCCAGAGAGAAGCTCTTTGACGCGGACCGCTATTGTACAACCAGACCGCGGCCGACGTTCTGGCATACGGACGACCGACCGCGGGAACAGGAGGCGATAGTTTGGATGCCCGGGCGAGCTTAGTACATGGGCAGCATAAGCGGCCAGCAAACGTTGGCGTCGGAACCGCAGTGGAGGTACACCTGCCTCCACTAGTACGCTGTCCACAGGGCTGGTGCGGAAAGCACCAGTGGCAAGGCGTATCCCGCTGTGGAGAATCGGGTCCAGCACCCGTAACGCAGATGGGGATGCTGAGCCATAAGCCAGGCTCCCATAATCCAGACGGGACTGGATTAACGCCTGGTAGAGCCGCAACAGTGTAGAGCGGTCGGCGCCCCAGCGGGTGTTGCTCAAGCATCTCAGAGCGTTTAGATGCCGCCAACACGTCTGTTTAAGCTGCCGGATATGAGGCAGCCAAGTCAACCGGGCATCGAAAACCACCCCCAAAAACCTGTGGGTCTCCACCACAGCAAGGAGTTCGTCGGCAAGATAAAGCCGCGGCTCAGGATGGACTGTTCGGCGCCGGCAGAAATGCATAACGCAGGTCTTGGCTGCCGAAAACTGAAACCCATGCGCTACAGCCCAAGACTGCGCCTTACGGATAGCGCCCTGTAGCTGACGTTCAACAGCTGCAATGCCAGTAGAGCTGTAATAAAGGCAGAAGTCGTCAGCATACAGGGAAGCGGAGACAGAATGTCCCACGGCCGCAGCAAGCCCGTTAATGGCTATTAAAAACAGACAGACACTTAAAACAGAGCCCTGTGGCACACCGTTCTCCTGGGCGTGGGAGGAACTATACGAGGCCGCGACTTGCACGCGGAAGGTACGACACGACAGAAAATTGCGGATAAAAATCGGCAGAGGACCCCGAAGACCCCATCCATGAAGCGTAGAAAGAATGTGATGACGCCATGTCGTATCGTACGCCTTCCGCATGTCGAAAAAGACAGCGACCAGGTGCTGACGGCGGGAAAAGGCAGTACGGATGGCCGACTCCAGGCTCACCAGATTGTCGGCGGCGGAGCGGCCTTTACGGAACCCACCCTGAGATGGAGCCAGAAGGCCCCGAGACTCCAGTACCCAATGCAAGCGCCGGCTCACCATCCGTTCAAGCAACTTGCAAAGAACGTTGGTGAGGCTAATGGGACGGTAGCTGTCCACCTCCAGAGGGTTCTTTCCAGGCTTCAAAACGGGGATGACAATGCCTTCCCGCCACTGCGACGGAAACTCCCCCTCGACCCAAAGACGGTTGTAAAGATCGAGAAGGCGCCGCTGGCAGTCCACTGAAAGGTGTTTCAGCATCTGACAGTGGATGCCATCTGGCCCAGGAGCGGTATCAGGGCAAGCAGCGAGGGCACTGCGAAATTCCCACTCACTAAATGGAGCATTGTAAGATTCTGGGTGGTTGGTGCGAAACGAAAGACTCCGACGTTCCATCCGCTCTTTAATGGAGCGGAAGGCCTGGGGGTAATTCGCAGAAGCGGAACTCATACCAAAATGCTCTGCTAAGCGATTGGCAATGACGTCGGAGTCAGTACAAACTGCTCCATTCAGTGAGAGCGCAGGGACGCTGGCAGGTGGCCGATAGCCGTAGACGCGTCGAATCTTGGCCCAGACCTGCGAGGGAGTGACATGGAGGCCAATGGTGGACACATACCGCTCCCAGCACTCCTTCTTGCCTTGGCGGATAAGGAGGCGGGCCCGCGCACGCAGCCGTTTGAAGGCGATAAGGTGGTCGAGGGAGGGGTGTCGCTTGTGACGCTGGAGCGCCCGCCGGCGATCTTTAATCGCTTCAGCGATCTCAGGCGACCACCAAGGCACAGCCTTCCGCCGAGGGGACCCACAGGAATGGGGAATGGCAGATTCGGCGGCAGTAACGATGCCGGTGGTGACCGATTGAACCACCGCATCAATGTCATCGGTAGAGAGAGGCTCAAAAGCGGCAGTGGAGGAGAACAAGTCCCAGTCAGCCTTATTCATAGCCCATCTGCTAGGGCGCCCAGAAGAGTGGCGCTGTGGTAGTGACAAAAAGATCGGAAAATGGTCACTACCACACAGGTCGTCATGCACACTCCATTGGACAGACGGTAAGAGGCTATGGCTACAGATTGAAAGGTCAATGGCGGAGTAGGTGCCATGCGCCACACTGAAGTGTGTGAAGGCACCATCATTTAACAGCGAGAGATCGAGCTGCGACAATAAATGCTCAATGATGGCGCCTCGACCTGTTGCCACTGACCCACCCCACAGAGGGTTATGAGCGTTGAAGTCGCCCAATAGCAAGAAAGGTGGCGGCAATTGGGCGACCAGTGCAGCCAGGACATGCTGCGAGACATCACCATCCGGTGGAATGTAAAGACTGCAGACGGTAACAGCCTGTGGCGTCCACACGCGTACAGCGACAGCCTCTAAAGGCGTCTGGAGGGGGACAGATTCGCTGTGCAGAGTGTGAAGGACATAAATGCAGACGCCACCAGACACCCTTTCATAAGCTGCTCGGTTCTTGTAATAACCCCGATAGCCACGGAGGGCGGGGGTTCGCATCGCCGGAAACCAAGTTTCCTGGAGAGCAATGCAGAAGAAAGGGCGAAGGCTGAGAAGTTGGCGGAGCTCAGCTAAATGGTGGAAGAAACCGCTGCAGTTCCACTGGAGGATGGTATTGTCCATGGCTGAGAAAGGCGTGACAGGACGGGGAAGGCAGATTACGCCGCTGGGTCACCTGCTGCCTCCGATTGAGCACCCGTGCTAGTGTTATCCATGGCGTCTGAGGGACCGGCGAGGTCTAGGTCCTCAGCGGACGCCAGGATCTCCACCTCGTCCTCAGACGCAGAGCTGTAAGGTGGCGGTGGGGTGGCTGCCACCGCGAGTTCCTTGGGCTTAGAGCTCTTCTTCTTGGATTTCTCACGCTGCTCCTTGGGTTTAACTGGCTGGGAGGGCTTCACCGATTCAGTCTCCGGGACTGAGGAGGATCGTGAAGCCCGTCGACCAGCTGATTGCGGGCACTTACGCCACTGGCGGTCGTCAGCCTTCCCACTGGTGGAAACCTGGGAAGGGAGGGACCCGAGGGACCCCTTGCGAGCGTGAGAAGCCGAAGAAGTTGGACACTTCTCCGGCTTAGAAGCAGGGACGGACGTCCCTGACGGGGGGGATGGTGTTGCCCCTGAGGTAGGTGGCGCAGGAGCAACCCGGTGGGTAGAGCCCCCCACTGGCAAGGGGGCAGGAGGAGTCTTACTGGTTATCGAGCTGGCTGGAAGTCGTGAAACTGATGGGGCGGGCACAGGTGTCGTAGCGGCGGCGTAGGATGACGTCATTCGCACGGGATGTAATCGGTCGTATTTCCGCTTGGCTTCAGTATAAGTCAGTCGGTCCAGGGTCTTATATTCCATGATTTTGCGTTCTTTCTGGAAGATTCTGCAGTCTGGCGAGCAAGGTGAATGGTGCTCCCCGCAGTTGACACAGATGGGAGGCGGGGCACACGGAGTATCGGGATGAGACGGGCGTCCGCAATCTCGACATGTGAGGCTGGAAGTGCAGCGGGAAGACATATGGCCAAACTTCCAGCACTTGAAGCACCGCATCGGGGGAGGAATATAGGGCCTGACGTCACATCGGTAGACCATCACCTTGACCTTTTCCGGTAACGTATCACCCTCGAAGGCCAAGATGAAGGCACCGGTGGCAACTTGACGATCCCTCGGACCCCGGTGGACGCGCCGGACGAAATGGACACCTCGGCGCTCCAAGTTGGCGCGCAGCTCGTCGTCGGACTGTAAAAGCAGATCCCTGTGAAAGATAATGCCCTGGACCATGTTCAGACTCTTATGGGGCGTGATAGTGACAGAGACATCCCCCAGCTTAGTACAAGCGAGCAAGGCCCGCGACTGGGCGGAGGATGCCGTTTTTATCAACACCGATCCGGACCGCATCTTGGACAAGCCCTCCACCTCCCCAAACTTGTCCTCTAAATGCTCGACAAAGAACTGAGGCTTCACGGACATAAAAGATTCCCCGTCAGATCTGGTACAGACGAGATATCGGGGCGAGTATCTTTCGCTCTCATTCATAGCCCTTCGTTCCTCCCATGGTGTGGCCAGGGAGGGGAACGATTTGGGGTGATACACGTTAGCCTTGAATTGAGCTTTGGAACGCTTAGAGACTGCTGACGGCTGGCCGCCAGCAAGAGAAGATGTACCACGCTTCATTGCGGGTCATCCGCCCTGATGCCACCTACTCCGACCAAGGGCCCTCCCCACGGGCGCCACCCAGCCACAGCAAAGGCCACCTGGCAGGATGGCCATTGCCGGGAGTCCTGATGCCCCAGGGAGATGGGCATCTACTCCTTGGCATACGTGGGGAGTGAACGGCGCAGGCATCAGTAGAGCGATCCCTGTGTTGTCAGGGGGCTACAACCAAGAGGTGGTGGTGGTGGTGGTTGTTGGATGTTTAAGGGGGACTAAACAGCGAAGGTCATCAGTCCCCCATTCCAAAATCAGGCGAGCCGAAAATCTACGAAGCAGATAAAAACCAAAGGGGGAGGAGACGTCCCCACAGGCACTAAAAGAACACAAATGCAGCAACGAACACTACAGACAAGAACAGAACAGAGGAACACCAGACAGAAAGAAACAGAAGAAAGGAAGAGGGCCGGAGACTGGTTGACTGACCACGAGATCAAAAAAGGGAAAGAGTCAACCATCTCACGGCCTACCAGAACAGCAACAGACACGAGGACAAAAGACACAGAAAGGGAAAGGCGCAGGACCTCCCTAAATCGAACCATAAAAAGGACTACCACGGATAAAATTTAAAACGTCATCAGCCATGGAGGCATCGTCAGATAAAACCAAAGCCAAAGTGCCCGAGAGATTAAAAGATTGCCGGAGTGTGCGCAGTCGAGGACACTCCAGCAAAATGTGGCCGACCGTCAGCCGGGACCCACACTGACACAAGGGGGGATCCTCCCGACGCAAGAGATGGCCGTGCGTCAGGTACGTATGGCCGATGCGCAGCCGACACAGGACTACCGAGTCCCTGCGAGAAGCCCGCAGGGAGGAACGCCACACATCGGTCGTCTCCTTGACAGCCCGCAGTTTATTCGGGGCTGTCATGCCACGCCACTCAGCAGCCCACATCCCAAGTACCTTACGGCGCAACACCAGCTGCTGGTCGCGAGCCGTAAGGCCGATCTCCAAAGCTGGGGCGTCTATCGCCCCTTTGGCCAGCCTGTCTACACGTTCGTTCCCTGGGATGCCAACATGACCGGGCGTCCAAACCAGGACCACTGAACCACCAGAACGGGCAATGGCGGAAACAGCCTCCTGAATGGAGGACACCAGAGGAGAGGAGGGATAGCAGCGGTCGATGGCCTGAAGGCTGCTCAGGGAGTCACTGCAGATGACAACGGACCTACCTGAGCAGAAACGCATGTGCTCAAGAGCGCGCAAGATGGCCACCAGCTCTGCAGTAAAAATACTGCAGCCAGCCGGCAAGGAGCGTTGCTCAATATGGTCAGAGTGAGCAAAGGCGTAGGCAGTGCGACCATCAACCAGGGAACCATCAGTGTAGACAGGCTCACAGCCCGGAAATGATTCGAGGAGCGCAAGAAAACGGCGACGGAGGGCCACAGGCGGAACCGAGTCCTTAGGGCCCTGTGCCAAATCCAGACGGACAGACGGCCGGGACAAACACCAGGGAGGCGTAGGTGTATGGACCCGGAAGGGAGGCAGAAGAGGGAATGACCCCAGTTCTGACAGCAGGGACTGGACACGGACAGCTACGGAAAGCCCAGACCTAGGTCGCCGTTCGGGCAGATGGAGGACCATGGCAGGGAAAAGCAGGTGACGATTGGGATGGCCTGGCGAGCAATGCACGTGGACAGCATAGTCGGCGAGCAGTCGATGGCGGCGAAACCGCAGCGGGGGAACCCCGGCCTCCACCAGTAAACTATCCACGGGGCTCGTACGAAAAGCGCCAGTTGCAAGCCGGACCCCACAGTGGTGTATGGGGTCTAACAACTTCAACACTGAGGGTGACGCAGACCCATAGGCCAGGCTCCCATAATCAAGCCGGGACTGCACAAGGGCTCTGTACAATTGCAGTAGCGTGCAGCGATCTGCACCCCAAGACGTGTGGCTAAGGCAGCGGAGGGCGTTGAGGTGCCGCCAGCATTTTTGCTTCAGCTGAGTAACATGAGGAACCCATGTGAGCCGGGCATCAAACACGAGTCCCAAGAAGCGGCAAGTGTCCACCACGTCAAGCAGGTGGCCGTCGAGGTAAAGTTCAGGATGAGGGTGGACCGTCCGACGCCTGCAGAAGTGCATAACCCGAGTCTTGGCAGCAGAGAACTGAAAACCATGAGCCAGAGCCCATGATGCTGCCTTGCGAACGGCGACTTGCAACCTGCGTTCGGCGACTCCCGTAGTCGTGGAGCTAAATGAGATGCAGAAGTCGTCGGCATACAAAGAAGGAGACACCGACGACCCCACTGCTGCAGCCAGACCATTAATGGCCACTAGAAATAACGAGACGCTCAACACCGAGCCCTGCGGGACCCCATTTTCCTGTATATAAGAGGAACTAGAGGTGGCACCGACTTGCACCCGGAAAGAGCGGCGCAATAAAAAGCTTTGAAGAAAAGCCGGGAGCCGACCACGAAGACCCCACCCATGCAACGTGGCGAGGATGTGATGCCTCCATGTGGTGTCATACGCCTTCCGCAGATCGAAAAATACAGCAACAAGGTGCTGACGTCGGGCAAAAGCCGTACGGACAGCAGATTCCAGCCGCACCAAATTGTCCACTGCAGACCGGCCCCGACGGAAGCCACCCTGGGATGGAGCGAGGAGACCGCGCGACTCGAGGACCCAACACAAACGCCGCCCCACCATACGTTCGAGCAATTTGCACAAAACGTTGGTGAGGGTAATGGGACGATAGCTGTCCACCGCCAGTGGGTCCGCACCGGGCTTCACGATGGGGACAATAAGACCCTCTCGCCATTGCGACGGGAACACGCCCTCGTTCCAAATGCGGTTAAAGATGGCGAGGATGTGTCTCTGGCAGTCCCTGGAGAGATGCTTCAGCATCTGCGCATGGATGCAGTCCGGTCCTGGTGCTGTATCAGGGCAATCGGCGAGGGCAGCGAGGAGTTCCCTCTCGCTGAAAGGAGCATTGTATGTTTCATAATGACGCGTGTGGAATGAGAACGGCGTCCGCTCGGCTCGCTCCTTTAGAGAGCGAAAGGCGGGGGGATAGGATGCAGTCGCAGAGCTCTGAGCAAAGTGCGCGGCTAGCCGTTCAGCAATGGCGGCAGCGTCCGTGCAGACAGCGCCGTCCAAGGACAGCCCAGGGACACCCACAGGGGTCTGGGAGCCATAAATCCGCCGGATACGGGACCACACGTGCGAGGACGAGACACGGGAGCCCAGGGAGGAGACGTACCTCTCCCAGCACTCCCGCTTACGCCGTGCAATAAGTCGACGGGCGAAGGCACGGAGCCTCTTAAAGGCGATGAGGGTCTCCAGAGACGGGTGCCGCCTATGACGCTGGAGAGCCCGCCTACGGTCGCGAATAGCCTCAGCAATCTCCGGCGACCACCAGGGGACAGCCTTCCGCCGAGGGAGGCCAGAGGAACGGGGGATGGTAGCCTCGGCCGCGGAAACGATGGACGTGGTTAAAACACGGACCACCTCGTCAATGTCACCCTGTGGGGGAGACGCAATGGTTACAGCAGAAGTAAAAGCTGGCCAGTCAGCCCTGTGGAAAGCCCAGCGGGGCAAGCGCCCAGAAGAATGACACTGTGGCAGTGACAAATAGATGGGAAAATGGTCACTACCACACAGGTCAGGATGCACCCTCCAGTGGAGGGATGGGACAAGTCCAGGGCTGCAAATAGAGAGATCGATGGCCGAGAACGAGCCATGGGCCACACTGAAATGCGTGGGAGCACCGGTGTTTAAGAGGCTAAGGTCGAGCTGAGCCAACACATGCTCCACGGCCCGACCACGATCATCGGAGACAGTCCCACCCCATAGAGGGTTGTGGGCATTGAAATCGCCCAGCAGCAAAAAAGGTGGCGACAGTTGTGCTATCAGAGCAGCCAGGACATGCTGCGCGACAGTACCATCAGGTGGAAGGTAGATACTGCAGACGGTGATAGCCTGTGGCGTCCACACCCGAACAGCGACAGCCTCTAAAGCTGTTTGTAGAGGTACAAACTCGCTGTGAAGAGAGTTCAGGACATATATGCAGACGCCACCAGACACCCTTTCGTAAGTTGCCCGGTTCTTAAAAGAACCCCGATAGCCACGGAGGGCGGGGGTTCGCATTGCTGGAAACCAAGTTTCCTGCAGAGCAATGCAAAGGAAAGGATGACGGCTGATAAGTTGGCGGAGCTCAGCTAAATGGTGGAAGAAACCGCTGCAGTTCCACTGGAGGATGGTACTGGCCATTGCTGGGAAAGGCGTGACGGGACGGGGAAGGCAGATTACGCCACAGGGTCACCCGCTGCCTCCAAGTGAGCACCTGTGCCAGTGCTTTCCATGGCGTCGGAGGGACTGGCGAGATCGAGGTCCTCAGCGGACGCCAGGATCTCCACCTCGTCCTCAGACGCAGAGGTTGAAGGTTGCGGTGGGACAGGTGCCACCGCAATGTCAGGATGCTTGGGAGCCTTTTTCTTCAACGGCTTCGCACGCTGTGCCTTGGGAGGGTCTGGCTGGGAGGGCCCCACTGGGTCAGTCTCAGGGACGGACGACGACCGTGAAGCCCTATGACCAGCGACCGGTTGTTGCTTCAAAACTGTGCGGGTATCCGCTTTGACACTGGGCAAAGCCTGGGAAGGGAGGGCCCCAAGGGACCCCTTCCTGGCTAGAGTAGCCGAAGAAGCCCTACGCTTCTCCGGCTGGGAAGGTGGGACGAATGTCCCCGATGGGTGGGGTGGTGTCGCTCCTGGAGTAGATGGAGCAACAGAGGGCGAAGTGCTCCCCACAACCAAGGGGGCCGGGTCATTTTGACATAGCTGAGAGGCAACAGTACGTGACGACACGGGAGAGGATCGGACCGCTGTTGCAGCAGCGGCATAGGTGGATGTCATGGGCACAGGATGGAGCCGCTCATATTTCCGCCGTGCCTCTGTGTAGGTCAGGCGGTCCAGGGTCTTATATTCCATGATCTTCCTTTCCTTCTGGAAGATCCGACAGTCCGGTGAGCAGGGGGAATGGTGTTCTCCACAGTTAACACAGACAGGAGGCGGAGCACATGGAGTATCAGGATGCGAAGGACGTCCGCAATCCCGACACGTGATGCTGGAAGTACAGCGAGATGACATGTGCCCGAACTTCCAGCATTTAAAACACCGCATCGGAGGAGGGATATATGGTTTCACATCACAACGGTAAACCATCACCTTAACCTTTTCGGGTAAGACATCACCCTCAAAGGCCAAGATGAAGGCACCGGTGGCTACCTGATTATCCCTCGGACCCCGATGGACGCGCCGGACGAAGTGAACACCTCGTCGTTCGAGGTTGGCGCGTAATTCATCGTCGGACTGCAGAAGAAGATCCCTATGGAAGATAATACCCTGGACCATGTTGAGACTCTTATGCGGCGTGATGGTAACTGAAACATTCCCCAACTTGTCACAATTGAGCAACCTCCGTGACTGGGCAGAGGATGCCGTTTTGATGAGCACAGAGCCAGAGCGCATCTTGGACAAGCCCTCCACCTCCCCGAACTTGTCCTCTAAATGCTCCACAAAAAACTGGGGCTTGGTCGACACGAACGATTCTCCATCAACCCGCGTACACACAAGGTACCGGGGTGAATATTCGCCACTGCCTTCTGTAGCAAGACGTTCCTCCCATGGAGTAGCTAGGGAGGGAAACGATCTCTGATCCAATTTCTTCCCGTTGAGGTTAGACCTCGATCGCTTAGAGACTGCTGGTGGAGGCCCACCAGCGATAGATGATGTACCACGCTTCATTGCGGGTCATCCGCCCTGATGCCACCTACTCCGACCAAGGGCCCTCCCCACGGGCGCCACCCAGCCACAGCAAAGGCCACCTGGCAGGATGGCCGTTGCCGGGAGTCCCGATGCCCCAGGGAGATGGGCATCTACTCCTTGGCATACGTGGGGAGTGAACGGCGCAGGCATCAGTAGAGCGATCCCTGTGTTGTCAGGGGGCTACAACCAAGAGGGTACATGGCGACCCCACCACAACGGACTGGCGGTGGTGGTGGTTGTTGGATGTTTAAGGGGGACTAAACAGCGAAGGTCATCAGTCCCCCATTCCAAAATCAGGCGAGCCGGAAATCGACGAAGCAGATAAAAACCAAAGGGGGAGGAGACGTCCCCCCAGGCGCTAAAAGCACACAAATCCAGCAACAAACACTACAGACAAGAACAGGACATAGGAACACCAGACAGAAAGAAACAGAAAGAAACAGAAGAAAGGAAGATGGCCGGAGACTGGTTGACTGACCACGAGATCAAAAATGGGAAAGAGTCAACCAGCTCACGGCACACCAGAACAGCAACAGACACAAGGACAAGAGACACAGAAAGGGAAAGGCGCAGGACCTCCCTAAATCGAACCATAAAACGGACTACCACGGATAAAATTTAAAACGGTATCAGCCATGGAGGCATCGTCGGATAAAACCAAAGCCAAAGTGCCCGGGAGATTAAAAGATTGCCGGAGTGTGCTCAGTCGAGGACACTCCAGCAAAATGTGGCCGACCGTCAGCCGGGACCCACACCGACACAAGGGGGGATCCTCCTGACGCAACAGAATGCCGTGCGTCAGGTATGTATGGCCGATGCGCAGCCGACACAGGACTACCGAGTCCCTGCGAGAAGCCCGCAGGGAGGAACGCCACACATCGGTCGTCTCCTTGACAGCCCGCAGTTTATTCGGGGCTGTCATGCCACGCCACTCAGCAGCCCACATCCCAATCAGCTTACGGCGCAACACCAGCTGCTGGTCGCGAGCCGTAAGGCCGATCTCCAAAGCCGGGGCGTCGATCGCCCCTTTGGCCAGCCTGTCTACACGTTCGTTCCCCGGGATGCCAACATGACCGGGCGTCCAAACCAAGACCACCGAGCGACCAGAACGGGCAATGTCGGAAACAGCCTCCTGAATGGAGGACACCAGAGGAGAGGAGGGATAGCAGCGGTCGATGGCCTGAAGGCTGCTCAGGGAGTCACTGCAGATGACGACGGACGCATCTGAGCAGGAACGCATATGCTCAAGAGCTCGCAAGATGGCCACCAGCTCTGCAGTAAAAATACTGCAGCCAGCTGGCAAGGAGCGTTGCTCAACATGGGCAGCGTGAGCAAAAGCGTAGGCAGTGCGACCATCAACCAGGGAACCATCAGTGTAGACAGGCTCACAGCCCGGAAATGAGTCGAGGAGCGCAAGAAAACGGCGACGGAGGGCCACAGGCGGAACCGAGTCCTTAGGTCCCTGTGCCAAATCCAGACGGACGGACGGTCGGGACAAACACCAGGGAGGCGTAGGTGTTCGGACCCGGAAGGGAGGCAGATGAGGGAATGACCCCAGTGCTGACAGCAGGGACTGGACACGGACAGCTACGGAAAGCCCAGACCGAGGTCGCCGTTCGGGCAGGTGGTGGACCAAGGCAGGGAAAAGCAGGCGACGATTGGGATGGCCTGGCGAGCAATGTACGTGGACAGCATAGTCGGCGAGCAGACGATGGCGGCGAATCCGCAGCGGGGGAACCCCGGCCTCCACCAGTAGACTATCCACGGGGCTGGTGCGAAAAGCGCCAGTAGCAAGCCGAACCCCACAGTGATGTATGGGGTCTAACAACTTCAACACTGAGGGGGACGCAGACCCATAGGCCAGGCTCCCATAATCAAGCCGGGACTGCACAAGAGCTCTGTACAATTGCAGTAGCGTGCAGCGATCTGCACCCCAAGACGTGTGGCTAAGGCAGCGGAGGGCGTTGAGGTGCCGCCAGCATTTTTGCTTCAGCTGAATAACATGAGGAACCCATGTGAGCCGGGCATCAAACACGAGTCCCAAGAAGCGGCAAGTGTCCACCACTTCAAGCAGGTGGCCGTCGAGGTAAAGGTCAGGATGAGGGTGGACCGTCCGACGCCTGCAGAAGTGCATAACCCGAGTCTTGGCAGCAGAGAACTGAAAACCATGAGCCAGAGCCCATGATGCTGCCTTGCGAACGGCGACTTGCAACCTGCGTTCGGCGACTCCCGTAGTCGTGGAGCTAAATGAGATGCAGAAGTCGTCGGCATACAAAGAAGGAGACACCGACGACCCCACTGCTGCAGCCAGACCATTAATGGCCACTAGAAATAACGAGACGCTCAACACCGAGCCCTGCGGGACCCCATTTTCCTGTATATAAGAGGAACTAAAGGTGGCACCGACTTGCACCCGGAAAGAGCGGCGCAATAAAAAGCTTTGAAGAAAAGCCGGGAGCCGACCACGAAGACCCCACCCATGCAACGTGGCGAGGATGTGATGCCTCCATGTGGTGTCATACGCCTTCCGCAGATCGAAAAATACAGCAACAAGGTGCTGACGTCGGGCAAAAGCCGTACGGACAGCAGATTCCAGCCGCACCAAATTGTCCACTGCAGACCGGCCCCGACGGAAGCCACCCTGGGATGGAGCGAGGAGACCGCGCGACTCAAGGACGCAACACAAACGCCGCCCCACCATACGTTCGAGCAATTTGCAAAAAACGTTGGTGAGGGTAATGGGACGATAGCTGTCCACCGCCAGTGGGTCCGCACCGGGCTTCACGATGGGGACAATAAGACCCTCTCGCCATTGCGACGGGAACACGCCCTCGCTCCAAATGCGGTTAAAGATGGTGAGGATGTGGCTCTGGCAGTCCCTGGAGAGATGCGTCAGCATCTGCGCATGGATGCAGTCCGGTCCTGGTGCTGTATCAGGGCAATCGGCGAGGGCAGCGAGGAGTTCCCTCTCGCTGAAAGGAGCATTGTATGTTTCATAATGACGCGTGTGGAATGAGAACGGCGTCCGCTCGGCTCGCTCCTTTAGAGAGCGAAAGGCGGGGGGATAGGATGCAGTCGCAGAGCTCTGAGCAAAGTGCGCGGCTAGCCGTTCAGCAATGGCGGCAGCGTCCGTGCAGACAGCGCCGTCCAAGGAGAGCCCAGGGACACCCACAGGGGTCTGGGAGCCATAAATCCGCCGGATCCGGGACCACACGTGCGAGGACGAGACACGGGAGCCCAGGGAGGAGACGTACCTCTCCCAGCACTCCTGCTTACGCCGTGCAATAAGTCGACGGGCGAAGGCACGGAGCCTCTTAAAGGCGATGAGGGTCTCCAGAGACGGGTGCCGCCTATGACGCTGGAGAGCCCGCCTACGGACGCAAATAGCCTCAGCAATCTCCGGCGACCACCAGGGGACAGCCTTCCGCCGAGGGAGGCCAGAGGAACGGGGGATGGTAGCCTCGGCCGCTGAAATGATGGACGTGGTTAAAACACAGACCACCTCGTCAATGTCACCCTGTGGGGGAGACGCAATGGTTACAGCGGAAGTAAAAGCTGGCCAGTCAGCCCTGTGGAGAGCCCAGCGGGGCAAGCGCCCAGAAGAATGACACTGTGGCAGTGACAAATAGATGTGAAAATGGTCACTACCACACAGGTCAGGATGCACCCTCCAGTGGAGGGATGGGACAAGTCCAGGGCTGCAAATAGAGAGATCGATGGCCGAGAACGAGCCGTGGGCCACACTGAAATGCGTGGGAGCACCGGTGTTCAAGAGGCTAAGGTCGAGCTGAGCCAACACATGCTCCACGGCCCGACCACGATCATCGGAGACACTCCCACCCCATAGAGGGTTGTGGGCATTGAAATCGCCCAGCAGCAAAAAAGGTGGCGGCAGTTGTGCTATCAGAGCAGCCAGGACATGCTGCGCGACAGTACCATCAGGTGGAAGGTAAATACTGCAGACGGTAATGGCCTGGGGCGTCCACACCCGAACAGCGACAGCCTCTAAAGCTGTTTGTAGAGGCACAAACTCGCTGTGAAGAGAGTTCAGGACATATATGCAGACGCCACCAGACACCCTTGCATAAGCTGCCCGGTTCTTAAAATAACCCCGATAGCCACGGAGGGCGGGGGTTCGCATTGCTGGAAACCAAGTTTCCTGCAGAGCAATGCAAAGGAAAGGATGACGGCTGATAAGTTGGCGGAGCTCAGCTAAATGGTGGAAGAAACCGCTGCAGTTCCACTGGAGGATGGTACTGGCCATTGCTGGGAAAGGCGTGACGGGACAGGGAAGGCAGATTACGCCACTGGGTCACCCGCTGCCTCCAAGTGAGCACCTGTGCCAGTGCTTTCCATGGCGTCGGAGGGACTGGCGAGATCGAGGTCCTCAGCGGACGCCAGGATCTCCACCTCGTCCTCAGACGCAGAGCTTGTAGGCAGCGGTGGAATGGGTGCCACCGCAACGTCGGTAGCCTTGGGGAGTTTCTTCTTCTGCTGCTTCGCGCGCTGTGCCTTTGGTGGTTCAGGCTTGGAGGGCGTCACTGGGTCAGTCGCAGGGACAGACGATGATCGCGTGTCCCGACGACCAGGGACTGGCGGTTGTTTGAGCCACTTGCGGCCGTCGGTTTTGGAACCTGTTGGAGCGTGCGAAGGAAGGTCCCCAAGGGACCCCTTCCTTACGAGAGGAGCCGAAGAAGTCTTACGCTTCTCCGGCTGGGAAGGGGGGACTGATGTCCCCGATGGTTGGGGGGGTGTTGCTCCTGAAGTAGATGGAGCAGGAGCAACAGGAGGTTTAGTGCCCCCCACCATCAAGGGGGCAGGTGTGGGACTTCGACTCTGAGAGGTGACCAGAGCGGATGGAAGTGGAGAAGGAGTGACAGTGGCGGCATAAGAAACTGGCATGCGCACCGGATGAAGCCGATCATATTTCCGCTTCGCCTCAGTGTACGTCAGGCGGTCGATAGTCTTTATTTCCATGATCTTCCGCTCCTTCTGCAGGATCGGACAGTCTGGCGAGCAAGGCGGATGGTGCGCACCACAGTTCACACAGATTGGAGGCGGCGCACAGGGATGATCAGGATGGGAAGGTCGACCGCAATCGCGACAGACGAGGTCGGAAGCACAGCGGGAAGACATGTGGCCGAACTTCCAACACTTGAAGCACCGCATCGGGGGAGGGATATACGGCTTGACATCACAACGGTACACCATCACCTTGACCTTCTCAGGTAACGTGTCACCCTCGAAGGCCAAGATGAAGGCACCGGTGGCAACTTGACGATCCCTCGGACCCCGGTGGACGCGCCGGACGAAATGGACACCTCGGCGCTCCAAGTTGGCGCGCAGCTCGTCGTCGGACTGTAAAAGCAGATCCCTGTGAAAGATAATGCCCTGGACCATGTTCAGACTTTTATGGGGCGTGATAGTGACGGAGACATCCCCCAGCTTAGTACAAGCGAGCAAGGCCCGCGACTGGGCGGAGGATGCCGTTTTTATCAACACCGATCCGGACCGCATCTTGGACAAGCCCTCCACCTCCCCAAACTTGTCCTCTAAATGCTCTACAAAGAACTGAGGCTTCACGGATAGAAAAGATTCCCCATCAGCTCTGGTACAGACAAGATATCTGGGCGAATACGTCTCAGTGTCACGCAATGCCTGTCGTTCCTCCCATGGTGTGGCGAGGGAGGGGAACGATTTGGGGTCATAAACGTTACCTTTAAAATGGGCTCTCGAACGCTTAGAGACTGCTGACGGCTGGCCGCCAGCGACAGATGATGTACCACGCTTCATTGCGGGTCATCCGCCCTGATGCCACCTACTCCGACCAAGGGCCCTCCCCACGGGCGCCACCCAGCCACAGCAAAGGCCACCTGGCAGGATGGCCATTGCCGGGAGTCCCGATGCCCCAGGGAGATGGGCATCTACTCCTTGGCATACGTGGGGAGTGAACGGCGCAGGCATCAGTAGAGCGATCCCTGTGTTGTCAGGGGGCTACAACCAAGAGGGTACATGGCGACCCCACCACAACGGACTGGCTACCGTGCTGGATCTTAGGTGCAAAAATGGCCAAGGTCGTCGTCACAGTTAAAAGAAACACTGCAGAGTGCAGCGTGGTAATCGCCCATGAGATCGAAAACGAGCGGGACACCACCGCAACGACGAGAAAGACGGCAAGAGGTCTAATTGCACGAAGGATACAGTGCACCATGTAAGGTGCCCTTCCCCAATTGGCTCGCTCTTCGGAATAATTTGGATAGATGGAGGTCAAACCCGAGAGGGGACCATCACATAAGGCCGAAACGTTTGAGACTCCTTTTAGTCGCCTCTTACGACAGGCAGGAATACCGCGGGCCTATTCTTACCCCCGAACCCGCAGGGGGGCGTACTGGCCGTTGCGCGTGCGCGAGCAACGGATGGTGGTGGTGGTTGTTGGATGTTTAAGGAGGACTAAACAGCGAAGGTCATCAGTCCCCCATTCCAAAATCAGGCGAGCCGGAAATCGACGAAGCAGATAAAAACCAAAGGGGGAGGAGACGTCCCCCCAGGCGCTAAAAGCACACAAATCCAGCAACAAACACTACAGACAAGAACAGGACATAGGAACACCAGACAGAAAGAAACAGAAAGAAACAGAAGAAAGGAAGATGGCCGGAGACTGGTTGACTGACCACGAGATCAAAAATGGGAAAGAGTCAACCAGCTCACGGCACACCAGAACAGCAACAGACACAAGGACAAGAGACACAGAAAGGGAAAGGCGCAGGACCTCCCTAAATCGAACCATAAAACGGACTACCACGGATAAAATTTAAAACGGTATCAGCCATGGAGGCATCGTCGGATAAAACCAAAGCCAAAGTGCCCGGGAGATTAAAAGATTGCCGGAGTGTGCGCAGTCGAGGACACTCCAGCAAAATGTGGCCGACCGTCAGCCGGGACCCACACCGACACAAGGGGGGATCCTCCTGACGCAACAGATGGCCGTGCGTCAGGTAGGTATGGCCGATGCGCAGCCGACATAGGACTACCGAGTCCCTGCGAGAAGCCTGCAGGGAGGAACGCCACACATCGGTCGTCCCCTTGACAGCCCGTAGTTTATTCGGGGCTGTCATGCCACGCCACTCAGCAGCCCACATCCCAAGTACCTTACGGCGCAACACCAGCTGCTGGTCGCGAGCCGTAAGGCCGATATCCAAAGCTGGGGCGTCTATCGCCCCTTTGGCCAGCCTGTCTACACGTTCGTTCCCTGGGATGCCAACATGACCGGGCGTCCAAACCAGGACCACTGAACCACCAGAACGGGCAATGGCGGAAACAGCCTCCTGAATGGAGGACACCAGAGGAGAGGAGGGATAGCAGCGGTCGATGGCCTGAAGGCTGCTCAGGGAGTCACTGCAGATGACAACGGACCTACCTGAGCAGAAACGCATGTGCTCAAGAGCGCGCAAGATGGCCACCAGCTCTGCAGTAAAAATACTGCAGCCAGCCGGCAAGGAGCGTTGCTCAACATGGTCAGAGTGAGCAAAGGCGTAGGCAGTGCGACCATCAACCAGGGAACCATCAGTGTAGACAGTCTCACAGTCCGAAAATGAGGCGAGGAGAGCAAGAAATCGGCGACGGAGGGCCACAGGCGGAACCGAGTCCTTGGGTCCCTGTGCCAAGTCCAGACGGACGGACGGCCGGGACAAACACCAGGGAGGCGTAGGTGCATGGACCCGGAAGGGAGGCGGAAGAGGGAATGAACCCAAGTCCGACAGCAGGGACTGAACTCGGACAGCGACGGAAAGCCCAGACCTAGGTCGCCGTTCGGGCAGATGGAGGACCATGGCAGGGAAAAGCAGGCGACGATTGGGATGGCCTGGCGAGCAATGCACGTGGACAGCATAGTCGGCGAGCAGTCGATGGCGGCGAAACCGCAGCGGGGGAACCCCGGCCTCCACCAGTAAACTATCCACGGGGCTCGTACGAAAAGCGCCAGTTGCAAGCCGGACCCCACAGTGGTGTATGGGGTCTAACAACTTCAACACTGAGGGTGACGCAGACCCATAGGCCAGGCTCCCATAATCAAGCCGGGACTGCACAAGGGCTCTGTACAATTGCAGTAGCGTGCAGCGATCTGCACCCCAAGACGTGTGGCTAAGGCAGCGGAGGGCGTTGAGGTGCCGCCAGCATTTTTGCTTCAGCTGAGTAACATGAGGAACCCATGTGAGCCGGGCATCAAACACGAGTCCCAAGAAGCGGCAAGTGTCCACCACGTCAAGCAGGTGGCCGTCGAGGTAAAGTTCAGGATGAGGGTGGACCGTCCGACGCCTGCAGAAGTGCATAACCCGAGTCTTGGCAGCAGAGAACTGAAAACCATGAGCCAGAGCCCATGATGCTGCCTTGCGAGCGGCGACTTGCAACCTGCGTTCGGCGACTCCCGTAGTCGTGGAGCTAAATGAGATGCAGAAGTCGTCGGCATACAAAGAAGGAGACACCGACGACCCCACTGCTGCAGCCAGACCATTAATGGCCACTAGAAATAACGAGACGCTCAACACCGAGCCCTGCGGGACCCCATTTTCCTGTATATAAGAGGAACTAGAGGTGGCACCGACTTGCACCCGGAAAGAGCGGCGCAATAAAAAGCTTTGAAGAAAAGCCGGGAGCCGACCACGAAGACCCCACCCATGCAACGTGGCGAGGATGTGATGCCTCCATGTGGTGTCATACGCCTTCCGCAGATCGAAAAATACAGCAACAAGGTGCTGACGTCGGGCAAAAGCCGTACGGACAGCAGATTCCAGCCGCACCAAATTGTCCACTGCAGACCGGCCCCGACGGAAGCCACCCTGGGATGGAGCGAGGAGACCGCGCGACTCAAGGACCCAACACAAACGCCGCCCCACCATACGTTCGAGCAATTTGCACAAAACGTTGGTGAGGGTAATGGGACGATAGCTGTCCACCGCCAGTGGGTCCGCACCGGGCTTCACGATGGGGACAATAAGACCCTCTCGCCATTGCGACGGGAACACGCCCTCGTTCCAAACGCGGTTAAAGATGGCGAGGATGTGTGTCTGGCAGTCCCTGGAGAGATGCTTCAGCATCTGCGCATGGATGCAGTCCGGTCCTGGTGCTGTATCAGGGCAATCGGCGAGGGCAGCGAGGAGTTCCCTCTCGCTGAAAGGAGCATTGTATGTTTCATAATGACGCGTGTGGAATGAGAACGGCGTCCGCTCGGCTCGCTCCTTTAGAGAGCGAAAGGCGGGGGGATAGGATGCAGTCGCAGAGCTCTGAGCAAAGTGCGCGGCTAGCCGTTCAGCAATGGCGGCAGCGTCCGTGCAGACAGCGCCGTCCAAGGAGAGCCCAGGGACACCCACAGGGGTCTGGGAGCCATAAATCCGCCGGATACGGGACCACACGTGCGAGGACGAGACACGGGAGCCCAGGGAGGAGACGTACCTCTCCCAGCACTCCTGCTTACGCCGTGCAATAAGTCGACGGGCGAAGGCACGGAGCCTCTTAAAGGCGATGAGGGTCTCCAGAGACGGGTGCCGCCTATGACGCTGGAGAGCCCGCCTACGGTCGCGAATAGCCTCAGCAATCTCCGGCGACCACCAGGGGACAGCCTTCCGCCGAGGGAGGCCAGAGGAACGGGGGATGGTAGCCTCGGCCGCTGAAACGATGGACGTGGTTAAAACACGGACCACCTCGTCAATGTCACCCTGTGGGGGAGACGCAATGGTTACAGCGGAAGTAAAAGCTGGCCAGTCAGCCCTGTGGAAAGCCCAGCGGGGCAAGCGCCCAGAAGAATGACACTGTGGCAGTGACAAATAGATGGGAAAATGGTCACTACCACACAGGTCAGGATGCACTCTCCAGTGGAGGGATGGGACAAGTCCAGGGCTGCAAATAGAGAGATCGATGGCCGAGAACGAGCCATGGGCCACACTGAAATGCGTGGGAGCACCGGTGTTTAAGAGGCTAAGGTCGAGCTGAGCCAACACATGCTCCACGGCCCGACCACGATCATCGGAGACAGTCCCACCCCATAGAGGGTTGTGGGCATTGAAATCGCCCAGCAGCAAAAAAGGTGGCGGCAGTTGTGCTATCAGAGCAGCCAGGACATGCTGCGCGACAGTACCATCAGGTGGAAGGTAAATACTGCAGACGGTGATAGCCTGTGGCGTCCACACCCGAACAGCGACAGCCTCTAAAGCTGTTTGTAGAGGTACAAACTCGCTGTGAAGAGAGTTCAGGACATATATGCAGACGCCACCAGACACCCTTTCGTAAGTTGCCCGGTTCTTAAAATAACCCCGATAGCCACGGAGGGCGGGGGTTCGCATTGCTGGAAACCAAGTTTCCTGCAGAGCAATGCAAAGGAAAGGATGACGGCTGATAAGTTGGCGGAGCTCAGCTAAATGGTGGAAGAAACCGCTGCAGTTCCACTGGAGGATGGTACTGGCCATTGCTGGGAAAGGCGTGACGGGACAGGGAAGGCAGATTACGCCACTGGGTCACCCGCTGCCTCCAAGTGAGCACCTGTGCCAGTGCTTTCCATGGCGTCGGAGGGACTGGCGAGATCGAGGTCCTCAGCGGACGCCAGGATCTCCACCTCGTCCTCAGACGCAGAGCTTGTAGGCAGCGGTGGAATGGGTGCCACCGCAACGTCGGTAGCCTTGGGGAGTTTCTTCTTCTGCTGCTTCGCGCGCTGTGCCTTTGGTGGTTCAGGCTTGGAGGGCGTCACTGGGTCAGTCTCAGGGACAGACGACGATCGTGTGTCCCGACGACCAGGGACTGGCGGTTGTTTGAGCCACTTGCGGCCGTCGGTTTTGGAACCTGTTGGAGCGTGCGAAGGAAGGTCCCCAAGGGACCCCTTCCTTACGAGAGGAGCCGAAGAAGTCTTACGCTTCTCCGGCTGGGAAGGGGGGACTGATGTCCCCGATGGTTGGGGGGGTGTTGCTCCGGAAGTAGATGGAGCAGGAGCAACAGGAGGTTTAGTGCCCCCCACCATCAAGGGGGCAGGTGTGGGACTTCGACTCTGAGAGGTGACCAGAGCGGATGGAAGTGGAGAAGGAGTGACAGTGGCGGCATAAGAAACTGGCATGCGCACCGGATGAAGCCGATCATATTTCCGCTTCGCCTCAGTGTACGTCAGGCGGTCGAGAGTCTTTATTTCCATGATCTTTCGCTCCTTCTGCAGAATCGGACAGTCTGGCGAGCAAGGCGGATGGTGCGCGCCACAGTTCACACAGATTGGAGGCGGCGCACAGGGACGATCAGGATGGGAAGGTCGACCGCAATCGCGACAGACGAGGTCGGACGCACAGCGGGAAGACATGTGGCCGAACTTCCAACACTTGAAGCACCGCATCGGGGGAGGGATATACGGCTTGACATCACAACGGTACACCATCACCTTGACCTTCTCAGGTAACATGTCACCCTCGAAGGCCAAGATGAAGGCACCGGTGGCAACTTGACGATCCCTCGGACCCCGGTGGACGCGCCGGACGAAATGGACACCTCGGCGCTCCAAGTTGGCGCGCAGCTCGTCGTCGGACTGTAAAAGCAGATCCCTGTGAAAGATAATGCCCTGGACCATGTTCAGACTCTTATGCGGCGTGATAGTGACAGAGACATCCCCCAGCTTAGTACAAGCGAGCAAGGCCCGCGACTGCGCGGAGGATGCCGTTTTGATCAACACCGATCCGGACCGCATCTTGGACAAGCCCTCCACCTCCCCAAACTTGTCCTCTAAATGCTCCACAAAGAACTGAGGCTTCACGGACATAAAAGATTCCCCGTCAGCTCTGGTACAGACGAGATACCGGGGCGAGTATCTTTCGCTCTCATTCATAGCCCTTCGTTCCTCCCATGGTGTGGCCAGGGAGGGGAACGATTTGGGGTCATACACATTAGCCTTGAATTGAGCCTTGGAACGCTTAGAGACTGCTGACGGCTGGCCGCCAGCAAGAGATGATGTACCACGCTTCATTGCGGGTCATCCGCCCTGATGCCACCTACTCCGACCAAGGGCCCTCCCCACGGGCGCCACCCAGCCACAGCAAAGGCCACCTGGCAGGATGGCCATTGCCGGGAGTCCCGATGCCCCAGGGAGATGGGCATCTACTCCTTGGCATACGTGGGGAGTGAACGGCGCAGGCATCAGTAGAGCGATCCCTGTGTTGTCAGGGGGCTACAACCAAGAGGGTACATGGCGACCCCACCACAACGGACTGGCTACCGTGCTGGATCTTAGGTGCAAAAATGGCCAAAGTCGTCGTCACAGTTAAAAGAAACATTGCAGAGTGCAGCGTGGTAATCGCCCATGAGATCGAAAACGAGCGGGACACCATCGCAACGACGAGAAAGACGGCAATAGGTCTAATTGCACGAAGGATACAGTGCACCATGTAAGGTGCCCTTCCCCAATTGGCTCGCTCTTCGGAATAATTTGGATAGATGGAGGTCAAACCCGAGAGGGGACCATCACATAAGGCCGAAACGTTTGAGACTCCTTTTAGTCGCCTCGTACGACAGGCAGGAATACCGCGGGCCTATTCTAACCCCCGAACCCGCAGGGGGGGAGCAACGGAAGAGCTGCCCTCTGTGAGGCGAAGAATTGCAGCAGCGCCAGCGGTGAAAACTTTCAAATGCGAGGAACCGCAAAATTAAAATGCAGCCGGTCAGAAACCAGACCGTTTTGGTTTTATCTTTGACAAAATAAGATTCAACGTCTTACTTAAAGGAAAACCTTTACCTCTATTAATAATATCTTCAGACAGACGTATTTCAATTGATTCTTTCAATACGCAATCCCAGTAACGGGAAGCCGAGACAATAATCTGCGTCTCATTATACGACATATTGTGCCCTTCATTAAGACAGTGTTTAGCAACGGCTGATTTTTTCCGGCTGGAGCAGACGTGTAGGCCGTTGATGTTCCACACATCGATCTTTAACTGTACGAACAGTCTGTCCAATGTAGCCCTTTCCGCAGTAATAGGGAATCTGTATATCCCAGGCTTCCTTAGTCCCAAGTCATCTTTAACCGATCCAAGAAGGGATCTAATTTTGGCCAAAGGCATAAGGACGCTTTTAATATCGTATTTCGTGAGAATTCTTGAAATTTTCGAAGAAATACGTCCCACGAAGGGTAAAAAAGCAACTGATTGGGAAGTGTCCAAGGTTGGTTCTCGTTGGGGTCCAAATTGAAAAGCACGAGTAATTTGGTGATCAGAATATCCATTCTGCCTGAAAACAACCGTCAGGTGTTCCAACTCCTGTTTCAAGTTATCGGAATCCGAAACAGCATAAGCCCTCTTGACAAGCGTGCATAAAACTCCCAAGCCTTGATGTAGTGGATGAAAGCTTGTGGCATGGAGGTAGCGGTCCGTATGCGTACGTTTTCGATATACACTGTCTCCCAAAGTCGCATTTTCTTTCTTATGTACTAAGACATCCAAAAAAAGGTAATTTGCCACCTTTTTCAATTTCCATCGTAAATTTGTTTCGTGGATGAAGGCAGTTAAAATGAGCTAAAAATCGATTAAGAGATTCCTTTCCATGTGGCCAAACGATGTAAATATCATCCACGTATCTCAAACAACATGTTGGTTTAACAGAAGATGTCCTAAGTGCCATATGCTCGAAATCTTCCATAAAGAGATTGGCGACAATAGGGGAAAGAGGACTCTCAATAGCCACAACGTCAGTTTTTTCAAAAATTGCTTCATTAAATAAAAAATACGTCGATATCAATACATGGCGACGCAGCTCTAGTGGGTCTATTCGGAGCCTACTCAGAAGAAAACTGTGAATAAACAATCTTCTAAATATCATCGACTTTGCCAACAACCATTCACATCTGATGACATCAGTCGCCGCCGGACTGTTATTAATTTTAACGACAAGACATTGGACAAAGCCACTTTGTCGGTTTTGGAGAAAGACTTGAATTTGGTTCCCACACCGAGACATTTGCCTACTGTCGATATTGTTAGTGCTGTGGAGCAGGCCATTGCCCGTTTTCCCGAAGATCGGGCAGAAGAAATTAGACACGAAGTGTCTCATCATCATCGTCGAGCACCACCACCACGGAAAAACATTTCTTGTTGTGAAAGGAAGGCCATTCGGTCACTGAGGGAAGGTAAGTATATTTTAGTTCTTCCTTTCTTACTCGTGAAGATCATCTGGCTAAAATAGCTTGTTTGTTGGAGGATTCTTAGTACCGTATGCTGCGAAGCGATCCTACCGATCGGATAAAGCGGAAGACCATCTCTCTTATTAAGAAGAGCTCATTGCCAGAGGATACCATTAAAAAACTTCATCCAGGGGCGGCAGTACCACCCAGGTTGTATGGTCTACCCAAAGTACATAATCTTGGGGTACCACTTCGTCCCATCGTTAGTAATCTGGGCGCCCCTACTTATAATTTGGCCAAATATCTTGCTTCCGTTCTGAGCCCACATGTTGGAAAGTGTGAACACCACATATCCAACTCGTCCGATTTTATTCAACGCCTCACGTCTCTACGCCCTGGAACATCTGACCTAGTGAGCTTTGATGTTGTTTCAATTTTTACTGAGGTACCTTTGGAAGAGTCTTTATTGCTAATTGGCCAGCTTTTGGATGACAATACATGGCAACACAGCTCACTAGTTCTGACATCGACCTATTTTTTATTTAATGAAGCAATTTTTGAACAAACTGATGTTGTGGCTATGAGGAGTCCTCTTTCCCCTATTCTCGCCAATATTTTTATGGAAGATTTTGAGCATATGGCACTTAGGACATCTTCTCCTAAACCAACTTGTTTTTTGAGATACGTGGATGATATTTTCATCGTTTGGCCACGTGGAATGGAATCTCTTCATTAATTTATCGATCATTTTAACTTCCTTTATCCACGAATCAAATTTACGATGGAAATGGAGAATGATGGAAAATTACCTCTTTTTGGGTGACGTAGTACATAAGATAGATAATGGGACTTTGGGATACAGTGTATACCGAAAACCTACGCATACGGATCGCTACCGCCATGCCACAAGTTGTCATCCACAACATCAACGCTTGGGAGTTTTACGAACACTAGTCGAAGGGCTTATGCTGTTTCGGATTCCGATAACTTGAAACAGGAGTTGGAACACCTTAAGGTTGTTTTCAGGCAGAATGGATATTCTGATCACCAAATTACTCGTGCTTTTCAATTTGGACCCCCACGAGAACCAACCTTGGACACTTCCCAATCAGTTGCTTTTTTACCCTTCGTGGGACGTATTTCTTCGAAAATTTCAAGAATCCTCACGAAATACGATATTAAAAGCGTCCTTATGCCTTTGGCCGAAATTAGATCCCTTCTTGGATCGGTTAAATATGACTTGGGACTAAGGAAGCCTGGGATATACAGATTCCCTGTTACTGCGGAAAGGGCTACATTGGACAGACTGTTCGTACAGTTAAAGATAGATGTGTGGAACATCAACAGCCTACACGTCTGCTCCAGCCGGAAAAATCAGTCGTTGCTGAACACTGTCTTAATGAAGGGCACAATATGTCGTATAATGAGACTCAAATTATTGTCTCGGTTGGTTGGTTGGTTGGTTTGGGGGATGAAAGGGACCAGACTGCCATGGTCATCGGTCCCTTTTTCCAAAGACAAAGAACACCCACAGAGAATAAAAACAAGGAACAGAAGAGATCACAGACGACACAGAACAAGAGATACTGAGACAAAGACAAGACAAAACAAACTAAAACCACACAGAGTGTGACGGTGGTTGGCCGACCATAGACATAAAAAGGAAAGGCCAACCACTGAGAAACACATTAAAAAATCAGTGTAAAACCATAGGCCAAAGGCCAGAATCAACACAAATCATTAAAAGAAAACAGAAACACTCAGAGTAAATGAGAAAATCCCCCTGCCCGAATAAAACGTAAAACTGAGTCAGCCATAGTGGAGTCGTCTGTTAAAAGGGCAGGGAGCGTAGCAGGCAGCGCAAATGTCTGCCTGACCACAGCTAAAAGGGGGCAGGCCAGCAAAATGTGGGCCACTGTCAAAGCTGCCCCACAGCGACATAGAGGAGGGTCCTCCCGGCGCAGTAGATAACTGTGTGTCAGCCGGGAGTGGCCAATGCGGAGCCGGCAAAGAACTACTGAGTCCCTGCGAGTGGCTCGCAGGGATGACCGCCACACAGCCGTCGTCTCCTTGACAGCACGGAGTTTATTGCGCATTGTCAGTTCCCGCCATTCAGCGTCCCATAGCGCCAAGATTTTGCGGCGGAAGACTGCCCGCAAATCAGTCTCTGGGAGGCCAACGTCCAGAGATGGCTTGCTGGTGGCATCTTTCGCCAGGCGGTCAACATGTTCGTTACCCGGGATACCGACATGACCGGGGGTCCACACAAAGACCACAGAGCGGCCGCAACAGGCGAGAGTATGCAGAGACTCGTGGATAGCCATCACCAGACGAGAACGAGGGAAACACTGGTCGAGAGCTCGTAAACCGCTCAGGGAATCGCTACAGATAACGAAGGACTCACCTGAGCAGGAGCGGATATACTCTAGGGCACGAAGGATGGCGACCAGTTCAGCAGTGTAAACGCTGCAGCCATCCGGCAAGGAACGTTGTTCGGAATGGTCCCCTAGAGTGAGCGCATATCCGACACGACCAGCAACCATCGAACCGTCAGTGTAAACAACACCAGAGCCCTGATACGTGGCCAGGATGGAATAAAAGCGGCGGCGGAAGGCCTCAGGAGGGACTTAGTCCTTAGGGCCCTGTGCCAAGTCGAGCCGAAGGCTAGGGCGACGAACACACCATGGGGGTGTATGCAAAGTAGCCCGGAAAGGAGGTGGAACAGTGAAACCCTGGAGCCCAGAGAGAAGCTCTTTGACGCGGACCGCTATTGTACAACCAGACCGCGGCCGACGTTCTGGCATACGGACGACCGACCGCGGGAACAGGAGGCGATAGTTTGGATGCCCGGGCGAGCTTAGTACATGGGCAGCATAAGCGGCCAGCAAACGTTGGCGTCGGAACCGCAGTGGAGGTACACCTGCCTCCACTAGTACGCTGTCCACAGGGCTGGTGCGGAAAGCACCAGTGGCAAGGCGTATCCCGCTGTGGAGAATCGGGTCCAGCACCCGTAACGCAGATGGGGATGCTGAGCCATAAGCCAGGCTCCCATAATCCAGACGGGACTGGATTAACGCCTGGTAGAGCCGCAACAGTGTAGAGCGGTCGGGGCCCCAGCGGGTGTTGCTCAAGCATCTCAGAGCGTTTAGATGCCGCCAACACGTCTGTTTAAGCTGCCGGATATGAGGCAGCCAAGTCAACCGGGCATCGAAAACCACCCCCAAAAACCTGTGGGTCTCCACCACAGCAAGGAGTTCGTCGGCAAGATAAAGCCGCGGCTCAGGATGGACTGTTCGGCGCCGGCAGAAATGCGTAACGCAGGTCTTGGCTGCCGAAAACTGAAACCCATGCGCTACAGCCCAAGACTGCGCCTTAGGGATAGCGCCCTGTAGCTGACGTTCAACAGCTGCAATGCCAGTAGAGCTGTAATAAAGGCAGAAGTCGTCAGCATACAGGGAAGCGGAGACAGAATGTCCCACGGCCGCAGCAAGCCCGTTAATGGCTATTAAAAACAGACAGACACTTAAAACAGAGCCCTGTGGCACACCGTTCTCCTGGGCGTGGGAGGAACTATACGAGGCCGCGACTTGCACGCGGAAGGTACGACACGACAGAAAATTGCGGATAAAAACCGGCAGAGGACCCCGAAGACCCCATCCATGAAGCGTAGAAAGAATGTGATGACGCCATGTCGTATCGTACGCCTTCCGTATGTCGAAAAAGACAGCGACCAGGTGCTGACGGCGGGAAAAGGCAGTACGGATGGCCGACTCCAGGCTCACCAGATTGTCGGCGGCGGAGCGGCCTTTACGGAACCCACCCTGAGATGGAGCCAGAAGGCCCCGAGACTCCAGTACCCAATGCAAGCGCCGGCTCACCATCCGTTCAAGCAACTTGCAAAGAACGTTGGTGAGGCTAATGGGACGGTAGCTGTCCACCTCCAGAGGGTTCTTTCCAGGCTTCAAAACGGGGATGACAATGCCTTCCCGCCATTGCGACGGAAACTCCCCCTCGACCCAAAGACGGTTGTAAAGATCGAGAAGGCGCCGCTGGCAGTCCACTGAAAGGTGTTTCAGCATCTGACAGTGGATGCCATCTGGCCCAGGAGCGGTATCAGGGCAAGCAGCGAGGGCACTGCGAAATTCCCACTCAGTAAATGGAGCATTGTAAGATTCTGGGTGGTCGGTGCGAAACGAAAGGCTCCGACGTTCCATCCGCTCTTTAATGGAGCGGAAGGCCTGGGGGTAATTCGCAGAAGCGGAACTCAGAGCAAAATGCTCTGCTAAGCGATTGGCAATGACGTCGGAGTCAGTACAAAATGCTCCATTCAGTGAGAGCGCAGGGACGCTGGCAGGTGGCCGATAGCCGTAGACGCGTCGAATCTTGGCCCAGACCTGCGAGGGAGTGACATGGAGGCCAATGGTGGACACATACCGCTCCCAGCACTCCTTCTTGCCCTGGCGGATAAGGAGGCGGGCCCGCGCACGCAGCCGTTTGAAGGCGATAAGGTAGTCGAGGGAGGGGTGTCGCTTGTGACGCTGGAGCGCCCGCCGGCGATCTTTAATCGCTTCAGCGATCTCAGGCGACCACCAAGGCACAGCCTTCCGCCGAGGGGACCCACAGGAATGGGGAATGGCAGATTCGGCGGCAGTAACGATGCCGGTGGTGACCGATTGAACCACCGCATCAATGTCATCGGTAGAGAGAGGCTCAAAAGCGGCAGTGGAGGAGAACAAGTCCCAGTCAGCCTTATTCATAGCCCATCTGCTAGGGCGCCCAGAAGAGTGGCGCTGTGGTAGTGACAAAAAGATCGGAAAGTGGTCACTACCACACAGGTCGTCATGCACACTCCATTAGACAGACGGTAAGAGGCTATGGCTACAGATTGAAAGGTCAATGGCGGAGTAGGTGCCATGCGCCACACTGAAGTGTGTGAAGGCACCATCATTTAACAGCGAGAGATCGAGCTGCGACAATAAATGCTCAACGATGGCGCCTCGACCTGTTGCCACGGACCCACCCCACAGAGGGTTATGGGCGTTGAAGTCGCCCAATAGCAAGAAAGGTGGCGGCAATTGGGCGACCAGTGCAGCCAGGACGTGCTGCGAGACATCACCATCCGGTGGAATGTAAAGACTGCAGACGGTAACAGCCTGTGGCGTCCACACGCGGACAGCGACAGCCTCTAAAGGCGTCTGGAGAGGGACAGACTCGCTGTGCAGAGTGTGAAGAACATATATGCAGACGCCACCAGACACCCTTTTATAAGCCGCTCGGTTCTTGTAATAACCCCGATAGCCACGGAGGGCGGGGGTTCGCATTGCTGGAAACCAAGTTTCCTGGAGAGCAATGCAGAAGAAAGGGTGAAAGCTGATAAGTTGGCGGAGCTCAGCTAGATGGTGGAAGAAACCGCTGCAGTTCCACTGGAGGATGGTGTTGTCCATGGCTGGGAAAGGCGTGACGGGACTGGGAAGGCAGATTACGCCGCTGGGTCACCTGCTGCCTCCAAGTGAGCACCTGCGCCAGTGCTTTCCATGGCGCCGGAGGGACTGGCGAGATCGAGGTCCTCAGCGGACGCCAGGATCTCCACCTCGTCCTCAGACGCAGAGTTTGAGGGTGGCGGTGGGACAGGTGCCACCGCAATGTCAGGTTGCTTGGGAGCCTTTTTCTTCAACGGCTTCGCACGCTGTGCCTTGGGAGGGTCTGGCTGGGAGGGCCCCACTGGGTCAGTCTCAGGGACGGACGACGACCGTGAAGCCCTATGACCAGCGACCGGTTGTTGTTTCAAAACTTTGCGGGTATCCGCTTTGACACTGGGCAAAGCCTGGGAAGGGAGGGCCCCAAGGGACCCCTTCCTGGCTGGAGTGGCCGAAGAAGCCCTACGCTTCTCCGGCTGGGAAGGGGGGACGAATGTCCCCGATGGTTGGGGTGGTGGTGCTCCTGGAGTAGATGGAGCAACAGTATGCGAAGTGCCCCCAACAACCAAGGGGGCCGGTGCATTGAGACATGGCTGAGAGGCAGCAGTACGTGACGACACGGGAGAGGATCGGACTGCTTGTGCAGCAGCGGCATAGGTGGATATCATGGGCACGGGATGTAGCCGCTCATATTTCCGCCTTGCCTCAGTGTAGGTCAGGCGGTCCAGGGTCTTATATTCCATTATCTTCCTTTCCTTCTGGAAGATCCGACAGTCCGGTGAGCAGGGGGAATGGTGTTCTCCACAGTTAACACAAATGGGAGGCGGAGCACATGGAGTATCAGGATGCGAAGGACGTCCGCAATCCCGACACGTGATGCTGGAAGTACAGCGAGATGACATGTGCCCGAACTTCCAGCATTTAAAACACCGCATCGGAGGAGGGAGATATGGTTTCACATCACAACGGTAAACCATCACCTTAACCTTTTCGGGTAAGACATCACCCTCAAAGGCCAAGATGAAGGCACCGGTGGCTACCTGATTATCCCTCGGACCCCGATGGACGCGCCGGACGAAGTGAACACCTCGTCGTTCGAGGTTGGCGCGTAATTCATCGTCGGACTGCAGAAGAAGATCCCTGTGGAATATAATACCCTGGACCATGTTGAGACTCTTATGCGGCGTGATGGTAACTGAAACATCCCCCAACTTGTCACAATTGAGCAACCTCCGTGACTGGGCAGAGGATGCCGTTTTGATGAGCACAGAACCCGAGCGCATCTTGGACAGGCCCTCCACCTCCCCGAACTTGTCCTCTAAATGCTCCACAAAAAACTGGGGCTTGGTCGACATGAAAGATTCTCCATCAACCCGCGTACACACGAGGTACCGGGGTGAATATTCTCCACTGCCTTCTTTAGCAAGTCGTTCCTCCCATGGAGTAGCTAGGGAGGGAAACGATCTCTGATCCAATTTCTTCACGTTGAGGTTAGACCTCGATCGCTTAGAGACTGCTGGTGGAGGCCCACCAGCGAGAGATGATGTACCACGCTTCATTGCGGGTCATCCGCCCTGATGCCACCTACTCTGACCAAGGGCCCTCCCCACGGGCGCCACCCAGCCACAGCAAAGGCCACCTGGCAGGATGGCCATTGCCGGGAGTCCTGATGCCCCAGGGGGATGGGCATCTACTCCTTGGCATACGTGGGGAGTGAACGGCGCAGGCATCAGTAGAGCGATCCCTGTGTTGTCAGGGGGCTACAACCAAGAGGGTACATGGCGACCCCACCACAACGGACTGGCTACCGTGCTGGATCTTAGGTGCAAAAATGGCCAAGGTCGTCGTCACAGTTAAAAGAAACACTGCAGAGGGCAGCGTGGTATTCGCCCAAGAGATCGAAAACGAGCGGGACACCATGGCAACGACGAGAAAGACGGCTATAGGTCTAATTGCACGAAGGATACAGTGCACCATGTAAGGTGCCCTTCCCCAATTGGCTCGCTCTTCGGAATAATTTAGATAGATGGAGGTCAAACCCGAGAGGGGACCATCACATAAGGCCGAAACGTTTGAGACTCCTTTTAGTCGCCTCTTACGACAGGCAGGAATACCGCGGGCCTATTCTAACCCCCGAACCCGCAGGGGGGAATTATTGTCTCGGCTTCCCGTTACTGGGATTGCGTATTGAAAGAATCAATAGAAATACGTCTGTCTGAAGATGTTATTAATAGAGGTAAAGGTTTTCCTTTATGTAAGACGTGGAATCCAATTTTACCACAGATAAAAGAACAACGGTCTGCTTTCCGACCGGCTGCATTTTAATTATGCGATTCCTCGATTTCTAAAGTTTTCACTGCTGGCGCTGCTGCAATTCTTCGCCTCACAGAGGGCAGCTCTTCCGTTGCTAGCGCACGCGCAACGGGCAATACCCGCGGTATAAAGGAGCCACCGAATATGAGGTCTCTTCAGTTCCGGCGTGATTGTGCACTCAATTTCACCTGAAGATGGAGGCCAGATGGTCCACCGAAATGTCGTGTTGTCGTCCGGACGATGGAACCCGGCTGCAAACCCGTGAAAATCATCAGCACTCCTAACTGTGTTTAGGAGTCCCATACTGCTGTCTGCTTCCATGGTGTATCAGTTCCGCTGCAGTTCAGCTTGCGACGCCGTGCACATCGCACCAGTTGTGCCTCCGCTGCACCGTAGCGTGTGAAACCCGAGAATACTTTCGTTCTTTAAGTTGTGTGTTGTGTTCCTGTCTTGCGCTTAGAGCAATTAACTTCGTTGTCAGTGTCTTGTGTCAATTTGTGTTACCGGACTCCACCGCTTAGTAAGTAGTTATGTCTTCAAGATTGTTCCCAAGGAAGTGCACCCTGTGTTTCGAATTTGACAAGTCAACACGTCTTGTTCAACCGAGTTTCATGGAAGTTTACGATTTCATATTGGATATAATTGGCATTAAGTCTGACGAAGTTCATACTGCCTATTGTGACACCGATCTCTACCGTTTCTTCGTCATGTTGTTAGACCCTGTGTTACTGGAAATTGTCCTGTTATAACATGGTGGAAAAGCTGAGTTCAGTCACCTTGACGCATCGGTGAATACTCTTCTCATTTCCAATGCTGACGTAGAATACAAAAATGTCCATGTGTACAACCTGTCACCGGAAATAGAAAACTGTTATTTACGTGAGATATTGAAGTATGGGGAGGTCAGGCAAATCCGTGACGAATGTTGTTCTAGTCAACATCGGTTACAGTGATTTAGTGGCATTAGGTCGGATGAAATGCACATCAAGCAGGGTATCTCCTTCCATCTTATTAATTGTGGGTATAAAGTGCATGTCACATACAGTGGGCAGCCAGGTCCTGGCTTTAGTTGTAATAAAACTTTCCACTTGCGAACGAACTGCCCTAAACGTTTATTTGTCCTAAAAGCTATCTCAGAACAACGTAAGGAACTGACCTTGGCGGATCTTGTTAGGGAGGCACCAATCATGGACCTCGAACGCCCTGGTCCTAGTGAAATATTACCACACGAGCAAAGTTTGCCTGTTGCCGACTTTCCGCCTTTTCTTTCAAAACCCGTTACAGATACGCCTGCATCCAAACCTGACGTGTATCTGCTAAGTCACAAACGGCGACTAACATGTGATGATGATAGCCTGGACGAGGATGTACAGGATCTAGACCACAGCGTCGGAAAAGAAATGACGGTAAAGGTGTGTGGAACAAGTCTGTCGATGCAGCAGCCCGTGACGTCATCCCGACTGACGTACAGACTGCTCTGGCACCACAACCACCTTGCAAGCCGCCTTAAGTCGCGAAATCAACGCAAGCCGAAACACAACAAGTGCGCGCTTCCGATAAACATAACGAGGAAGGAACTACTTGTATCCAAACTGAAGAAAGTCAGAGTCCGTCCTCAAACAAACCAGAGGTTCGCGCAAGTGACAACAAACAAACTTTTCCGAAGAGTAAATCCGAAAGCAGGCCGCCACCTGAGGAAGTTCTTTCCGCAAAGCAGGTAGGCGAGGGTTGTCATCAAGTTATGGATTGCGAAGTCGGTCAGGACCCTCCCACACCTCAGTCTGGTTCCACTACGTGCCCTGCTAGGGAACATATCGGCAAAGTTCAACCGAACGTCAACGCAGTACGGAAGAAAAACAAGGACAATGACTCACAAGTGTCCGTTCGTGATACAACAATGAAACCCATTCCGAAGTTTCGATGGCATTGTAATGCGAACAGTGTTGTCTAGTGAACATTTACTGCCTCACTGTAATTATGGTACAAGTGTACAAAGTCGTCTCGCTGAACATAAATAAAATTAGATCTGATCTCAAAGTTGCGGCACTACAGCAGTTTCTTTATGAATCGCACGCTGCTATTGTGTTGTCGCAGGAAGTTACTGTTTTTAATCTATCCACCAGTAGTTTTAAAACCATATCAAACGTTGTTCCTGAGGAAAGTACAGATACCGCTCTTTTGTTACGGGAAGGTATTCCAGTTCGATTCCGGTCGAGGCGTGAGCTGTAAAATTTATGATGTCACCCTCGTTAACTCATATGTGCCGTCACACAACAGCAACAATTCGAAATATCACGTATTTATAAGGAAGATGTTACGTATCCGTTAAGGAGAAGTCCTCAAAACCTGGTAACAGGAGGTGATTTCAACTTGGTTTTACTCAAAAATAGATCGTTCTCCTAATTTTAACTACTGTAAAGAATTGCACGAGCTCGTTACGAATATTTAGATGAAAGATGCTTGGGAAATGAAATATCCTAATTCAGTAAAATTCACTTTTCTCATCGCTACTTCATGCAGCCGTCTCGATAAATTTATACAGGGTGAAGCGAAATTTGCGCACTCAGGCTTCGCAGGGCGACTCTCTCACATGGCAGCGGTAAAAAAAAATCTGTCGCAAAATTTCTTCCAGCGAGTCCATCCGGCAGAAAATGGACGTCAAAGGGTGGCAATCTGGCAACACTGTAACTACATGTATCGTATCTAAATTTGTCAGCACATACAATTTGTGGATGGTTGGTTTGTGGGATTAAAGGGACCCCACAATCATTGCGGCCGGTGGACGTTGACCGATCTTAGAGCCAACCGTATGGGATGATTGGAGAACTGTTGTTGCAGCAGCGGCGTAGGTCGACGTCATTGGCACAGGATGGAGCCTCTCATATTTCCGTCTAGCCTCGGGGTAGGTCAGCCGGTCCAAGGTCTTATATTCCGTTATCTTCCGTTCGTTCTTGAATATCCTAAAGTCCGGCGAGCAGGGGGAATGATGTTCTCCGTAGTTAACACAGATAGGAGATGGGGCACATGGAGTATTGGGGTGCGAAGGACGTCCACAATCTCTACACGTGATGCCGGTACTACAGCGGGATGACATGTGCCCAAACTACCAGCATTTAAAACACCGCATCGGAGGAGGGATATATGGCTTCACATCACAACGGTAAACTATCACCTTAACCTTTTCCGGTAAGACATCACCGTTGAAGGCCAAGGTGAAGACACCGGTGGCCACCTGATTATCCCTCGGACCCCAATGGACGCGCCGGACGAAGTGAACACCTCGTCGTTCTAGGTTGGCGCGTAGTTAATCATCGGACTGCAGAAGAAGATACCTGGACCATGTTGAGACTCTCACGGGGCGTGATGCTAACTCAAACATCCCCCAAATTGTCACAAGCGAGCAACCTCCGTGACTGGGCGGAGGATGCCGTTTGTATCAGTACTGACCCAGAGCGCATTTTGGACAAGCCCTCCACCTCCCCAAAGTTGTCCTGTAAATGCTCGACGAAGAACTGAGGCTTTGTGGAGAGAAAAGACTCCCTATCAGCTCTCGTGCAAAGTAAGAATCGGGGCGAATAATCGTTACCTCCATCCTAAGACTTACGCTCCTCCCACGGCGTGGCCAGAGAGGGGAACGTTTCCGGATCGTACTTCTGAGCATTAAATTAAGCCCGAGAACGATTAGAGATGATGTACCACGCTTCTTTGCGGGTCATCCGCCCTGATGCCACCTACTCCGACCAAGGGCCCTCCCCACGGGCGCCACCCAGCCACAGCAAAGGCCACCTGGCAGGATGGCCATTGCCGGGAGTCCTGATGCCCCAGGGAGATGGGCATCTACTCCTTGGCATACGTGGGGAGTGAACGGCGCAGGCATCAGTAGAGCGATCCCTGTGTTGTCAGGGGGCTACAACCAAGAGGGTACATGGCGACCCCACCACAACGGACTGGCTACCGTGCTGGATCTTAGGTGCAAAAATGGCCAACGTCGTCGTCACAGTTAAAAGAAACACTGCAGAGTGCAGCGTGGTAATCGCCCAAGAGATCGAAAACGAGCGGGACAATTGCAACGACGAGAAAGACGGCGATAGGTCTAATTGCACGAAGGATACAGTGCACCATGTAAGGTGCCCTTCCCCAATTGGCTCGCTCTTCGGAATAATTTAGATAGATGGAGGTCAAACCCGAGAGGGGACCATCACATAAGGCCGAAACGTTTGAGACTCCTTTTAGTCGCCTCTTACGACAGGCAGGAATACCGCGGGCCTATTCTAACCCCCGAACCCGCAGGGGGGCAGAGAACAGGGGAATCACTCAGAAGCATCCGGAGCTCTGGCAGGTGGCGGAAATAACCGCCGCAGTTCCATTGGAGAATGGAAGCAGGAAGGGACTGGGAGGGCGTGAATGCGACTAAGAGGCAGACAGCGCTTCAGAGCCAACCGCCGCCACTGGGGGAGAGTCAGCGGAGTCCATAGGAGAGGCCCCCAAGGGTTCCGTGAGGGCGAGATCCGCGGCAGAGGCGAGGATCTCCACCTCATCCCCGGAGCCAGGACTATGTACAGCAGGCGGTGCTGAAACCGCCGGAACGTCCTTCTTCTTGGACACATTCCGTTCCTTCTTCTCGCGTCTGCCCTTAGGGTGAGAGGGCTGGGAGAGCTTCTCTGAAGGAGCGTCAGAGGCTGACGACGACGCAGAAGCCCTACGACCAGCAGGTGGCGGAACCTTCAGCCACTGGCTGACATCTGGCTGGGAAGGAGAAGAAACGGAGGAAGGGAGAGCCCCGAGGGACCCCGTCCGTGAGAGAGGAACCGGCGGAGGCAACGCCGCCGGAGAAGGAGGGGGAGGAATCGAGCCTCCCGGTTGTGGAGCAGATGTCACTCCCGAAGTAAGCTTGGGGGGAGTGACAGAAGAGGGTTTGCCCCCAACTGCTAAGGGGGCAAGAGAGGAAGGCTTGCCCCCAGGCACGAGGGGGGCAGACAGAGATACATGGCCCCGAGGGCCCACTGAAGGCGGCACAGATGAAGCGACAACCGTCGCTTGTGCGGGCGACGATAACGTGGCTGCAGCATAAGATGTTCGAAGGGAAGCAGGATACAACCTTTCATATTTCTGTTTAGCCTCTCGATAAGTAAGCCGGTCCAGGGTCTTAAATTCCATGATCTTCCGCTCCTTATGAAGAACGGGGCAATCCGGCGAGCATGGAGAGTGGTGCTCCCCACAGTTGACACATACAGGCGGGGGCGCACACGGAGAATCGGGATGAGACGGGCGTCCGCAATCTCGACATGTAGCGCTGGATGGGCAACGGGAGGACATATGCCCAAACTTCCAGCACTGGAAGCACCGCATCGGGGGAGGGACGTATGGCTTCACGTCGCAACGGTAAACCATTACCTTGACCTTCTCGGGCAAGACATCACCCTCGAAGGCCAAGATAAAGGCACCGGTGGCCACCCTGTTTGTCTTGGGTCCTCGATGGACACGACGGACAAAATGCACACCACGTCGTTCCAAGTCGGCTCTCAGCTCGTCATCGGATTGCAACAAGAGGTCACGATGGTAAATAATCCCCTGGACCATATTTAAGCTACTGTGGGGAGTGACGGTAACAGGGACGTCACCCAGCTTATCACACAAGAGCAACGCTCGTGACTGGGCTGGGGAGGACGTCTTGAGGAGGATGGACCCATTCCTCATTTTTGACAACCCCGCCACTTCCCCAAACTTATCCTCCAGGTGTTCCACAAAAAACATAGGCTTCGTCGGAAGAAAGGAGTCACCATCAGTCCTGCTGCAGACAAGGTATTGCGGTACGTAAGGCTCCCGCTTGGCACTAGATCGGCGTCCCTCCCATGGCGCAGCCAACGAGGGGAACGTCTGAGGGTCATACTGCGCAGCATCGAAGTCGACTCTACCTCGCTTAGAGACGCTGGTGGCCGTGCGACCACCAGCTTGATGTGATTTATTGCGCTTCATTGCGCCACATCCGCCCAGATGCCACCTACTCCGAACGAGGGCTCTCCCCAAGGGCGCCACCCAGCCAAAGCAACGGGTACCTGGCCGATATCCCGTTGCCCGGAGTCCCCGTGCCCCAGACAAGATGGGCACATACTCCTTGGCATGCATGGGGAGGAAACAGCTCAGGCATCTGCAGTGCGATCCCTGCGTGGTCAGGGGGCTACCACCAAGAGGGTACATGACGACCCCACCACAACGGACTGGCTACCGTGCTGGATTTTAGGTGTTTAAAGGGTCCACTGTTGTCGTAGGCGCGAAGAAGAAGAGTGCGCACAAGGCGAGAAGGAGACCACCCAGAAGATGTTGGGCGTAGTCCCCCCCACACGACAATAGGTAACATGCAAGATGGTGGAGCATGATGGACCAATACAAAAACACCACGTAAGGTGTCCTTCCCCAAATGGCACGCACTGACGACGGAAATTTGGAAGAAAAAAGGAGGTCAAACCCAAGAGGGGACCATCACAGAAGGCCGAAACGTTTGAGACTCCTTTTAGTCGCCTCTTACGACAGGCAGGAATACCGCGGGCCTATTCTAACCCCCAAACCCGCAGGGGGAGGAGGCAGGCGAGTAAAACCTTGTCGTTGGGGGTTGGTTGGTTGGTTTGGGGGATTAAAGGGACCAGACTGCCATGGTCATCGGTCCCTTTTTCCAAAGACATAGAACACCCACAGAGAACAAAAACGAGGAACAGAAGAGATCACAGACGATACAGAACAGGAGAGACAGAGACAAAGACAAGACAAAACGAACGAAAACCACATAGAGATGGACGGTGGTTGGCCGACCATAGAAATAAAAAAGGAAAAGCCAACCACTTAGAAACACATTAAAAAATCAGTGTAAAACATAGGCCAAAGGCCAGAGTCGACACAAAACAATAAAATAAAACAGAAACACTCAGATTAAATGATAAAATCCCCCTGCCCGAATAAAACGTAAAACTAAGTCACCCATAGTGGAGTCATCTGTTAAAAGGGCAGGGAGCGTATCAGGCAGCGCAAATGTCTGCCTGACCACAGCTAAAAGGGGGCAGGCCAACAGAATGTGGGCCACTGTCAAAGCCGCCCCGCAGCGACATACAGGAGGGTCCTCCCGGCGCAGTAAATAACTGTGTGTCAGCCGGGAGTGGCCAATGCGGAGCCGGCAAAGAACTACCGATTCCCTGCGAGTGGCTCGCAGGGATGACCGCCACACAGCCGTCGTCTCCTTGACAGCACGGAGTTTATTGGACAATGGCAGTTCGCGCCATTCCTCGTTCCATAACGCCAAGATTTTGCGGCGGAAGACTGCCCGCAAATCAGTCTCAGGGAGGCCAAGGTCCAGAGATGGCTTGGTGGTGGCCTCTTTCGCCAGGCGGTCAACATGTTCGTTACCCGGGATACCGACATGACCGGGGGTCCACACAAAGACCACAGAGCGGCCGCAACAGGCGAGAGTATGCAGAGACTCGTGGATAGCCATCACCAAACGAGAACGAGGGAAACACTGGTCGAGAGCTCGTAAACCGCTCAGGGAATCGCTACAGATAACGAAGGACTCACCTGAGCAGGAGCGGATATACTCTAGGGCACGAAAGATGGCGACCAGTTCAGCAGTGTAAACGCTGCAGCCATCCGGCAAGGAACGTTGTTCGGAACGGTCCCCTAGAGTGAGCGCATACCCGACACGACCAGCAACCATCGAACCGTCAGTGTAGACAATACCAGAGCCCTGATACGCGGCCAGGATAGAATAAAAGCGGCGGCGGAAGGCCTCTGGAGGGACTGAGTCCTTCGGGCCCTGTGCCAGGTCCAGCCGAAGGCAAGGGCGACGAACACACCATGGGGGTGTATGCAAAGTAGCCCGGAAAGTAGGTGGAACAGTAAAAACCTGAAGCCCAGAGAGAAGCTCTTTGACGCGGACCGCTATTGTACAACCAGACCGGGGCCGACGATCTGGCAGATGGACAACCGATCGCGGGAACAGGAGACGATAATTTGGATGCCCGGGCGAGCTTAGAACATGGGCAGCATATGCGGCCAGCAAACGTTGGCGTCGGAACCGCAGGGGAGGTACACCTGCCTCCACTAGTACGCTGTCCACGGGGCTGGTGCGGAAAGCACCAGTGACAAGGCGTATCCCGCTGTGGAGAATTGGGTCCAGCACCCGCAACGCAGACGGGGAGGCTGAGCCATATGCCAGGCACCCATAATCCAGACGGGACTGATTGGTTGGTTGGTTTGGGGGATGAAAGGGACCAGACTGCCATGGTCATCGGTCCCTTTTTCCAAAGACAAAGAACACCCACAGAGAATAAAAAAAAGAGGTACAGAAGAGATCACCGACGAGACAGAACAAGAGAGACGGAGACAAGGACAAGACAAAACGAACTAAAACCACACAGAGTGTGACGGTGGTTGGCCGACCATAGAAATAAATAAGGAAAAGCCAACCACTTAGAAACACATTAAAAAACCAGTGGAAAATCAGAGGTTGGTTGGTTGGTTGGTTTGGGGGATTAAAGGGACCAGACTGCCAAGGTCATCGGTCCCTTTTTCCAAAGACATAGAACACCCACAGAGAACAAAAACGAGGAACAGAAGAGATCACAGACGATACAGAACAGGAGAGACTGAGACAAAGACAAGACAAAACGAAACGAACGAAAACCACATAGAGATAAACGGTGGTTGGCCGACCATACAAATAAAAAAGGAAAAGCCAACCACTTAGAAACACATTAAAAAATCAGTGTAAAATCATAGGCCAAAGGCCAGAGTCGACACAAAACAAAAATAAAACAGAAACACTCAGATTAAATGATAAAATCCCCCTGCCCGAATAAAACGTAAAACTAAGTCAGCCATAGTGGAGTCGTCTGTTAAAAGGGCAGGGAGCGTAACAGGCAGCGCAAATGTCTGCCTGACCACAGCTAAAAGGGGGCAGGCCAACAGAATGTGGGCCACTGTCAAAGCCGCCCCGCAGCGACATACAGGAGGGTCCTCCCGGCGCAGTAAATAACTGTGTGTCAGCCGGGAGTGGCCAATGCGGAGCCGGCAAAGAACTACCGATTCCCTGCGAGTGGCTCGCAGGGATGACCGCCACACAGCCGTCGTCTCCTTGACAGCACGGAGTTTATTGGACAATGGCAGTTCGCGCCATTCATTGTCCCATAGCGCCAAGATTTTGCGGCGGAAGACTGCCCGCAAATCAGTCTCTGGGAGGCCAACGTCCAGAGATGGCTTGCTGGTGGCCTCTTTCGCCAGGCGGTCAACATGTTCGTTACCCGGGATACCGACATGACCGGGGGTCCACACAAAGACCACAGAGCGGCCGCAAGAGGCAAGAGTATGCAGAGACTCGTGGATAGCCATCACCAAACGAGAACGAGGGAAACACTGGTCGAGAGCTCGTAAACCGCTCAGGGAATCGCTACAGATAACGAAGGACTCACCTGAGCAGGAGCGGATATACTCTAGGGCACGAAAGATGGCGACCAGTTCAGCAGTGTAAACGCTGCAGCCATCCGGCAAGGAACGTTGTTCGGAAAGGTCCCCTAGAGTTAGCGCATATCCGACACGACCAGCAACCATCGAACCGTCAGTGTAAACGACACCAGAGCCCTGATACGTGGCCAGGATGGAATAAAAGCGGCGGCGGAAGGCCTCTGGAGGGACTGAGTCCTTAGGGCCCTGTGTCAAGTCGAGCCGAAGGCTAGGGCGACGAACACACCATGGGGGTGTATGCAAAGTAGCCCGGAAAGGAGGTGGAACAGTGAAACCCTGGAGCCCAGAGAGAAGCTCCTTGACGCGGACCGCTATTGTACAACCAGACCGGGGCCGACGATCTGGCAGATGGACAACCGATCGCGGGAACAGGAGACGATAATTTGGATGCCCGGGCGAGCTTAGAACATGGGCAGCATAAGTGGCAAGCAAACGTTGGCGTCGGAACCGCAGGGGAGGTACACCTGCCTCCACTAGTACGCTGTCCACGGGGCTGGTGCGGAAAGCACCAGTGACAAGGCGTATCCCGCTGTGGAGAATTGGGTCCAGCACCCGCAACGCAGACGGGGAGGCTGAGCCATATGCCAGGCTCCCATAATCCAGACGGGACTGAATTAACGCCTGGTAGAGCCGTAGCAGGGTAGAGCGGTCGGCTCCCCAGCGGGTGTGGCTCAAACACCGGAGTGCATTGAGATGCCGCCAACACGTCTGTTTGAGCTGCCGGATATGAGGCAGCCAAGTCAACCGGGCATCGAAAACCACCCCCAAAAACCTGTGGGTCTCCACCACAGCAAGGAGTTCGTCGGCAAGATAAAGCCGCGGCTCAGGATGGACTGTTCGGCGCCGGCAGAAATGCATAACGCAGGTCTTGGCTGCCGAAAACTGAAAGCCATGCGCTACAGCCCAAGACTGCGCCTTACGGATAGCGCCCTGTAGCTGACGTTCAACAGCTGCAATGCCAGTAGAGCTGTAATAAAGGCAGAAGTCGTCAGCATACAGGGAAGCGGAGACAGAATTTCCCACGGCCGCAGCAAGCCCGTTAATGGCTATTAAAAACAGACAGACACTTAAAACAGAGCCCTCTGGCACACCGTTCTCCTGGACGTGGGAGGAACTATACGAGGCCGCGACTTGCACGCGGAAGGTACGACACGACAGAAAATTGCGGATAAAAATCGGCAGAGGACCCCGAAGACCCCATCCATGAAGCGTAGAAAGAATGTGATGACGCCATGTCGTATCGTACGCCTTCCGCATGTCGAAAAAGACAGCGACCAGGTGCTGACGGCGGGCAAAGGCAGTACGGATGGCAGTCTCCAGGCTCACCAGATTGTCGGTGGCGGAGCGGCCTTTACGGAACCCACCCTGAGACGGAGCCAGAAGGCCCCGAGACTCCAGTACCCAATGCAAGCGCCAGCTCACCATCCGTTCGAGAAGCTTGCACATAACGTTGGTGAGGCTAATGGGACGGTAGCTGTCCACCTCCAGAGGGGTCTTTCCAGGTTTCAAAACGGGGATGACAATGCCTTCCCGCCATTGCGACGGAAACTCCCCCTCGACCCAAAGACGGTTGTAAAGATCGAGAAGGCGCCGCTGGCAGTCCACTGAAAGATGTTTCAGCATTTGACAGTGGATGCCATCTGGCCCAGGAGCGGCATCAGGGCAAGCAGCGAGGGCACTGCGAAATTCCCACTCACTGAATGGAGCATTGTAAGATTCTGGTGGTGGTGGTTGTTGGATGTTTAAGGGGGACTAAACAGCGAAGGTCATCAGTCCCCCATTCCAAAATCAGGCGAGCCGGAAATCGACGAAGCAGATAAAAACCAAAGGGGGAGGAGACGTCCCCCCAGGCGCTAAAAGCACACAAATCCAGCAACAAACACTACAGACAAGAACAGGACATAGGAACACCAGACAGAAAGAAACAGAAAGAAACAGAAGAAAGGAAGATGGCCGGAGACTGGTTGACTGACCACGAGATCAAAAATGGGAAAGAGTCAACCAGCTCGCGGCACACCAGAACAGCAACAGACACAAGGACAATAGACACAGAAAGGGAAAGGCGCAGGACCTCCCTAAATCGAACCATAAAACGGACTACCACGGATAAAATTTAAAACGGTATCAGCCATGGAGGCATCGTCGGATAAAACCAAAGCCAAAGTGCCCGGGAGATTAAAAGATTGCCGGAGTGTGCGCAGTCGAGGACACTCCAGCAAAATGTGGCCGACCGTCAGCCGGGACCCACACTGACACAAGGGGGAATCCTCCTGACGTAACAGATGGCCGTGCGTCAGGTAGGTATGGCCGATGCGCAGCCGACACAGGACTACCGAGTCCCTGCGAGAAGCCCGCAGGGAGGAACGCCACACATCGGTTGTCCCCTTGACACCCCGTAGTTTATTCGGGGCTGTCATGCCACGCCACTCAGCAGCCCACATCCCAAGTACCTTACGGCGCAACACCAGCTGCTGGTCGCGAGCCGTAAGGCCGATCTCCAAAGCTGGGGCGTCTATCGCCCCTTTGGCCAGCCTGTCTACACGTTCGTTCCCTGGGATGCCAACATGACCGGGCGTCCAAACCAGGACCACTGAACCACCAGAACGGGCAATGGCGGAAACAGCCTCCTGAATGGAGGACACCAGAGGAGAGGAGGGATAGCAGCGGTCGATGGCCTGAAGGCTGCTCAGGGAGTCACTGCAGATGACAACGGACCTACCTGAGCAGAAACGCATGTGCTCAAGAGCGCGCAAGATGGCCACCAGCTCTGCAGTAAAAATACTGCAGCCAGCCGGCAAGGAGCGTTGCTCAATATGGTCAGAGTGAGCAAAGGCGTAGGCAGTGCGACCATCAACCAGGGAACCATCAGTGTAGACAGGCTCACAGCCCGGAAATGATTCGAGGAGCGCAAGAAAACGGCGACGGAGGGCCACAGGCGGAACCGAGTCCTTAGGGCCCTGTGCCAAATCCAGACGGACAGACGGCCGGGACAAACACCAGGGAGGCGTAGGTGTATGGACCCGGAAGGGAGGCAGAAGAGGGAATGACCCCAGTTCTGACAGCAGGGACTGGACACGGACAGCTACGGAAAGCCCAGACCTAGGTCGCCGTTCGGGCAGATGGAGGACCATGGCAGGGAAAAGCAGGCGACGATTGGGATGGCCTGGCGAGCAATGCACGTGGACAGCATAGTCGGCGAGCAGTCGATGGCGGCGAAACCGCAGCGGGGGAACCCCGGCCTCCACCAGTAAACTATCCACGGGGCTCGTACGAAAAGCGCCAGTTGCAAGCCGGACCCCACAGTGGTGTATGGGGTCTAACAACTTCAACACTGAGGGTGACGCAGACCCATAGGCCAGGCTCCCATAATCAAGCCGGGACTGCACAAGGGCTCTGTACAATTGCAGTAGCGTGCAGCGATCTGCACCCCAAGACGTGTGGCTAAGGCAGCGGAGGGCGTTGAGGTGCCGCCAGCATTTTTGCTTCAGCTGAGTAACATGAGGAACCCATGTGAGCCGGGCATCAAACACGAGTCCCAAGAAGCGGCAAGTGTCCACCACGTCAAGCAGGTGGCCGTCGAGGTAAAGTTCAGGATGAGGGTGGACCGTCCGACGCCTGCAGAAGTGCATAACCCGAGTCTTGGCAGCAGAGAACTGAAAACCATGAGCCAGAGCCCATGATGCTGCCTTGCGAACGGCGACTTGCAACCTGCGTTCGGCGACTCCCGTAGTCGTGGAGCTAAATGAGATGCAGAAGTCGTCGGCATACAAAGAAGGAGACACCGACGACCCCACTGCTGCAGCCAGACCATTAATGGCCACTAGAAATAACGAGACGCTCAACACCGAGCCCTGCGGGACCCCATTTTCCTGTATATAAGAGGAACTAGAGGTGGCACCGACTTGCACCCGGAAAGAGCGGCGCAATAAAAAGCTTTGAAGAAAAGCCGGGAGCCGACCACGAAGACCCCACCCATGCAACGTGGCGAGGATGTGATGCCTCCATGTGGTGTCATACGCCTTCCGCAGATCGAAAAATACAGCAACAAGGTGCTGACGTCGGGCAAAAGCCGTACGGACAGCAGATTCCAGCCGCACCAAATTGTCCACTGCAGACCGGCCCCGACGGAAGCCACCCTGGGATGGAGCGAGGAGACCGCGCGACTCAAGGACCCAACACAAACGCCGCCCCACCATACGTTCGAGCAATTTGCACAAAACGTTGGTGAGGGTAATGGGACGATAGCTGTCCACCGCCAGTGGGTCCGCACCGGGCTTCACGATGGGGACAATAAGACCCTCTCGCCATTGCGACGGGAACACGCCCTCGTTCCAAATGCGGTTAAAGATGGCGAGGATGTGTGTCTGGCAGTCCCTGGAGAGATGCTTCAGCATCTGCGCATGGATGCAGTCCGGTCCTGGTGCTGTATCAGGGCAATCGGCGAGGGCAGCGAGGAGTTCCCTCTCGCTGAAAGGAGCATTGTATGTTTCATAATGACGCGTGTGGAATGAGAACGGCGTCCGCTCGGCTCGCTCCTTTAGAGAGCGAAAGGCGGGGGGATAGGATGCAGTCGCAGAGCTCTGAGCAAAGTGCGCGGCTAGCCGTTCAGCAATGGCGGCAGCGTCCGTGCAGACAGCGCCATCCAAGGAGAGCCCAGGGACACCCACAGGGGTCTGGGAGCCATAAATCCGCCGGATACGGGACCACACGTGCGAGGACGAGACACGGGAGCCCAGGGAGGAGACGTACCTCTCCCAGCACTCCTGCTTACGCCGTGCAATAAGTCGACGGGCGAAGGCACGGAGCCTCTTAAAGGCGATGAGGGTCTCCAGAGACGGGTGCCGCCTATGACGCTGGAGAGCCCGCCTACGGTCGCGAATAGCCTCAGCAATCTCCGGCGACCACCAGGGGACAGCCTTCCGCCGAGGGAGGCCAGAGGAACGGGGGATGGTAGCCTCGGCCGCTGAAACGATGGACGTGGTTAAAACACGGACCACCTCGTCAATGTCACCCTGTGGGGGAGACGCAATGGTTACAGCGGAAGTAAAAGCTGGCCAGTCAGCCCTGTGGAAAGCCCAGCGGGGCAAGCGCCCAGAAGAATGACACTGTGGCAGTGACAAATAGATGGGAAAATGGTCACTACCACACAGGTCAGGATGCACCCTCCAGTGGAGGGATGGGACAAGTCCAGGGCTGCAAATAGAGAGATCGATGGCCGAGAACGAGCCATGGGCCACACTGAAATGCGTGGGAGCACCGGTGTTTAAGAGGCTAAGGTCGAGCTGAGCCAACACATGCTCCACGGCCCGACCACGATCATCGGAGACAGTCCCACCCCATAGAGGGTTGTGGGCATTGAAATCGCCCAGCAGCAAAAAAGGTGGCGGCAGTTGTGCTATCAGAGCAGCCAGGACATGCTGCGCGACAGTACCATCAGGTGGAAGGTAAATACTGCAGACGGTGATAGCCTGTGGCGCCCACACCCGAACAGCGACAGCCTCTAAAGCTGTTTGTAGAGGTACAAACTCGCTGTGAAGAGAGTTCAGGACATATATGCAGACGCCACCAGACACCCTTTCGTAAGTTGCCCGGTTCTTAAAATAACCCCGATAGCCACGGAGGGCGGGGGTTCGCATTGCTGGAAACCAAGTTTCCTGCAGAGCAATGCAAAGGAAAGGATGACGGCTGATAAGTTGGCGGAGCTCAGCTAAATGGTGGAAGAAACCGCTGCAGTTCCACTGGAGGATGGTACTGGCCATTGCTGGGAAAGGCGTGACGGGACGGGGAAGGCAGATTACGCCACTGGGTCACCCGCTGTCTCCAAGGGAGCACCTGTGCCAGTGCTTTCCATGGCGTCGGAGGGACTGGCGAGATCGAGGTCCTCAGCGGACGCCAGGATCTCCACCTCGTCCTCAGACGCAGAGGTTGAAGGTTGCGGTGGGACAGGTGCCACCGCAATGTCAGGATGCTTGGGAGCCTTTTTCTTCAACGGCTTCGCACGCTGTGCCTTGGGAGGGTCTGGCTGGGAGGGCCCCACTGGGTCAGTCTCAGGGACGGACGACGACCGTGAAGCCCTATGACCAGCGACCGGTTGTTGCTTCAAAACTTTGCGGGTATCCGCTTTGACACTGGGCAAAGCCTGGGAAGGGAGGGCCCCAAGGGACCCCTTCCTGGCTAGAGTAGCCGAAGAAGCCCTACGCTTCTCCGGCTGGGAAGGGGGGACGAATGTCTCCGATGGTTGGGGTGGTGTCGCTCCTGGAGTAGATGGAGCAACAGAGGGCGAAGTGCTCCCCACAACCAAGGGGGCCGGGTTATTTTGACATAGCTGAGAGGCAACAGTACGTGACGACATGGGAGAGGATCGGACCGCTGTTGCAGCAGCGGCATAGGTGGATGTCATGGGCACAGGATGGAGCCGCTCATATTTCCGCCGTGCCTCTGTGTAGGTCAGGCGGTCCAGGGTCTTATATTCCATTATCTTCCTTTCCTTCTGGAAGATCCGACAGTCCGGGGAGCAGGGGGAATGGTGTTCTCCACAGTTAACACAGACGGGAGGCGGAGCACATGGAGTATCAGGATGCGAAGGACGTCCGCAATCCCGACACGTCATGCTGGAAGTACAGCGAGATGACATGTGCCCGAACTTCCAGCATTTAAAACACCGCATCGGAGGAGGGATATATGGTTTCACATCACAGCGGTAAACCATCACCTTAACCTTTTCGGGTAAGACATCACCCTCAAAGGCCAAGATGAAGGCACCGGTGGCTACCTGATTATCCCTCGGACCCCGATGGACGCGCCGGACGAAGTGAACACCTCGTCGTTCGAGGTTGGCGCGTAATTCATCGTCGGACTGCAGAAGAAGATCCCTATGGAATATAATACCCTGGACCATGTTGAGACTCTTATGCGGCGTGATGGTAACTGAAACATTCCCTAACTTGTCACAATTGAGCAACCTCCGTGACTGGGCAGAGGATGCCGTTTTGATGAGCACAGAGCCAGAGCGCATCTTGGACAAGCCCTCCACCTCCCCGAACTTGTCCTCTAAATGCTCCACAAAAAACTGGGGCTTGGTTGACACGAACGATTCTCCATCAACCCGCGTACACACAAGGTACCGGGGTGAATATTCGCCACTGCCTTCTTTAGCAAGACGTTCCTCCCATGGAGTAGCGAGGGAGGGAAACGATCTCGGATCCAATTTCTTCCCGTTGAGGTTAGACCTCGATCGCTTAGAGACTGCTGGTGGAGGCCCACCAGCGATAGATGATGTACCACGCTTCATTGCGGGTCATCCGCCCTGATGCCACCTACTCCGACCAAGGGCCCTCCCCACGGGCGCCACCCAGCCACAGCAAAGGCCACCTGGCAGGATGGCCGTTGCCGGGAGTCCCGATGCCCCAGGGAGATGGGCATCTACTCCTTGGCATACGTGGGGAGTGAACGGCGCAGGCATCAGTAGAGCGATCCCTGTGTTGTCAGGGGGCTACAACCAAGAGGGTACATGGCGACCCCACCACAACGGACTGGCTACCGTGCTGGATCTTAGGTGCAAAAATGGCCAAGGTCGTCGTCACAGTTAAAAGAAACACTGCAGAGTGCAGCGTGGCAATCGCCCAAGAGATCGAAAACGAGCGGGACACCATTGCAACGACGAGAAAGACGGCTATAGGTCTAATTGCACGAAGGATACAGTGCACCATGTAAGGTGCCCTTCCCCAATTGGCTCGCTCTTCGGAATAATTTAGATAGATGGAGGTCAAACCCGAGAGGGGACCAGCACATAAGGCCGAAACGTTTGAGACTCCTTTTAGTCGCCTCTTACGACAGGCAGGAATACCGCGGGCCTATTCTTACCCCCGAACCCGCAGGGGGGTAGGGCGCCCAGAAGAGTGGCGCTGTTGTAGTGACAAAAAGATCGGAAAATGGTCACTACCACACAGGTCGTCATGCACACTCCATTGGACAGACGGTAAGAGGCTATGGCTACAGATGGAAAGGTCAATGGCGGAGTAGGTGCCATGCGCCACACTGAAGTGTGTGAAGGCACCATCATTTAACAGCGAGAGATCGAGCTGCGACAATAAATGCTCAACGATGGCGCCTCGACCTGTTGCCACTGACCCACCCCACAGAGGGTTATGAGCGTTGAAGTCGCCCAATAGCAAGAAAGGTGGCGGCAATTGGGCGACCAGTGCAGCCAGGACATGCTGCGAGACATCACCATCCGGTGGAATGTAAAGACTGCAAACGGTAACAGCCTGTGGCATCCACACGCGTACAGCGACAGCCTCTAGAGGCGTCTGGAGAGGGACAGACTCGCTGTGCAGAGTGTGAAGGACATATATGCAGACGCCACCAGACACCCTTTCATAAGCTGCTCGGTTCTTATAATAACCCCGATAGCCACGGAGGGCGGGGGTTCGCATTGCTGGAAACCAAGTTTCCTGGAGAGCAATGCAGAAGAAAGGGTGAAGGCTGATAAGGTGGCGGAGCTCAGCTAGATGGTGGAAGAAACCGCTGCAGTTCCACTGGAGGATGGTGTTGTCCATGGCTGGAAAAGGCGTGACGGGACTGGGAAGGCAGATTACGCCACTGGGGCACCTGCTGCCTCCGATGGAGCATCCGTGCAAATGCCATCCATTGCGTCCGCGGGACCGGCAAGAGCGAGGTCCTCAGCGGACGCCAGAATCTCCACCTCGTCCTCAGAGGCAGAGCTTGTAGGGAGCGGCGGGATCGGTGCCACCGCATTACCGTTGGTCTTGGGGACTTTCTTCCTTTTCTGCTTATCACGCTGTGCCTTCGGCTCTTCAGGCTGCATGGGCTTCACTGGGTCAGTCTCAGGGACAGACGACGACCGCGAGGCCCGACGACCAGGGACTGGCGGTTGTTTCAACCACTTGCGGGCGTCCGCCTTGCCACTGGTCGGAACTTGCGAAGGGAGGGCCCCAAGGGATCCCTTCCTGGCGAGAGCAGCCGAAGAAGTCTTACGCTTCTCCGGCTGGGAAGGGGGAGCTGATGTCCCCGAAGGTTGGGAGGATGTTGCTCCTGAAGAAGATGGAGCAGGAGCAACAGGGTGTGAAGTGCCCCCCACAAGCAAGGGGGCCGGTGGATGCTGACCGATCTTAGGGCCGATTCGTGATGACGGGAGAACCGTCGTTGCAGCAGCGGCGTAGGTCGACGGCATTGCCACAGGATGGAGCCTCTCATATTTCCGTCGAGCCTCGGGGTAGGTCAGCCGGTCCAAGGTCTTATATTCCATTATCTTCCGTTCTTTCTGCAATATCCTACAGTCCGGCGAGCAGGGGGAATGGTGTTCTCCGCAGTTAACACAGATAGGAGGCGGGGCACATGGAGTATCGGGATGCGAAGGACGTCCGCAATCCCGACACGTCATGCTGGAAGTACAGCGAGATGACATGTGCCCGAACTTCCAGCATTTAAAACACCGCATCGGAGGAGGGATATATGGTTTCACATCACAACGATAAACCATCACCTTAACCTTTTCGGGTAAGACATCACCCTCAAAGGCCAAGATGAAGGCACCGGTGGCGACCTGATTATCCCTCGGACCCCGATGGACGCGCCGGACGAAGTGAACACCTCGTCGTTCGAGGTTGGCGCGTAATTCATCGTCGGACTGCAGAAGAAGATCCCGGTGGAATATAATACCCTGGACCATGTTCAGACTCTTATGCGGCGTGATGCTAACGGAAACATCCCCCAACTTGTCACAATTTAGCAACCTCCGTGACTGGGCAGAGGATGCCGTTTTTATCAACACCGATCCAGACCGCATCTTGGACAAGCCCTCCACCTCCCCGAACTTGTCCTCTAAATGCTCTACAAAGAACTGCGGCTTCACGGATAGAAAAGATTCCCCATCAGCTCTGGTACAGACAAGATATCTGGGCGAATACGTCTCAGTGTCACGCAATGCCTGTCGTTCCTCCCATGGTGTGGCGAGGGAGGGGAACGATTTGGGGTCATAAACGTTACCTTTAAAATGGGCTCTCGAACGCTTAGAGACTGCTGACGGCTGGCCGCCAGCGACAGATGATGTACCACGCTTCATTGCGGGTCATCCGCCCTGATGCCACCTACTCCGACCAAGGGCCCTCCCCACGGGCGCCACCCAGCCACAGCAAAGACCACCTGGCAGGATGGCCATTGCCGGGAGTCCTGATGCCCCAGGGAGATGGGCATCTACTCCTTGGCATACGTGGGGAGTGAACGGCGCAGGCATCAGTAGAGCGATCCCTGTGTTGTCAGGGGGCTACAACCAAGAGGGTACATGGCGACCCCACCACAACGGACTGGCTACCGTGCTGGATCTTAGGTGCAAAAATGGCCAAGGTCGTCGTCACAGTTAAAAGAAACACTGCAGAGTGCAGCGTGGTAATCGCCCAAGAGATCGAAAACGAGCGGGACACCATTGCAACGACGAGAAAGACGGCTATAGGTCGAAATGCACGAAGGATACAGTGCACCATGTAAGGTGCCCTTCCCCAATTGGCTCGCTCTTCGGAATAATTTAGATAGATGGAGGTCAAACCCGAGAGGGGACCATCACATAAGGCCGAAACGTTTGAGACTCCTTTTAGTCGCCTCTTACGACAGGCAGGAATACCGCGGGCCTATTCTAACCCCCAAACCCGCAGGGGGAGGAGGCAGGCGAGTAAAACCTTGTCGTTGGGGGGCCACACGCTCCACACCAAGGGACTCAAGCAAATGCTTGGCACGAATCCCAAACGGTCTCATTGCCCTGGGACGACTGGAAAAGAGACGTTCCATAGGCGGTCGGGCAACGGTAGGGTACGCGGGGGAGGTAGGACAGGCAAGGAATTGACACACCCGTCGCACCATGAGGAGTTTCCGCCGGATGGCGAGCGGCGGTTCCCCTGCCTCAGCACACAGGCTGGGGATGGGACTAGTACGGAAGGCACCAGTGGCCAGCCTGATACCCTCATGGTGTACTGCGTCAAGAATCTTCAGATACGAAGGCCTTGCTGACCCATACACGGTGCAACCATAGTCAAGTCGCGATCGGACGAAAGCCCTATAAAACTGCAGCAGACGCGCCCGATCTGCTCCCCAGGACCGATGGCTCAGACACTTCAAAATATTCAGTGCCTTCAGGGCCCGCACCTTGAGGTCTTTAAGGTGAGGCAACCACGACAACTTTGAATCAAAAGTGAGGCCCAAGAACCGCACAGTGTCGCTAAAAGGAAGAATGGTGTCCCTCAGACGCAATTCAGGGGAGGTAAAAGCACGTCGAGAACGATTAAAATGAACACACACACATTTGTCTGCAGAAAAGGTAAAACCCGTCTTCGCAGTCCATGCCTCTAATCGCTGTATCGTAAGCTGCAACTGTCGACTAGCAGTGACAAGACTGGAGGAAGAACAGAAAACAGCAAAATCGTCCACAAACAAGGAGCATTGGGCAGGACTCCGGATAGTGGACGTGATACTGTTAATGGCGACGGCAAAGAGGGTGACACTTAAAACGCTTCCCTGAGGAACACCATTCTCCTGCACATACAAATCAGATAGCACATTACCAACCCTATAGCGAAAGAGGCGGTGGGAAAGAAAGGACCGAATGAAGATGGGGAGACGGCCACGAAAGCCCCACTCATGGAGTTGATTGAGGATATGGCGGCGCCAAGTAGTGTCATACGCCTTATGAATGTCAAAGAATACACCTAGACAATGCTGGTTACGCAGGAAGGCCTGCTGGATGGCCGCCTCAAGCAGGGTCAAGTTGTCTATAGTGGAACGCCATCTCCGAAAGCCACACTGAGAGGGGCTAAGGAGCTGCCTGGTCTCGAGCAGCCAAACCAGGCGACGATTGACCATGCGTTCCAACGTCTTCCCGACACAGCTCGTCAAGGCGATACTTCGATAACTACTGGGATGCGTTCGGTCCTTCCCTGGTTTGAGGAGGGGTATCAAAATCGCTTCCCTCCACGAGTCAGGGTACGTGCCAGATAACCATATCATATTAAAACAATTCAGGAGAACTTCCTTGGAAGGCAGTAACAAGTGCCGCAGCATGCTATACCGGATTTGATCATGACCAGGCGCAGTATCATGAGCCACAGACAGCGCCGAATCCAGTTCCCACATGGTGAAGGGGCAGTTGTAGGGTTCAGAATTAGGAGACCGGAAGTCCAAGTGACCCCTCTCGATGGCAGTGCGGTAGCGGCAGAAATCTGGATCACAGTTAATAGTGGCGGTAGATTCCGCAAAATGCATGGCCAGTGTCTGGGCAATGTCTCTCGGCGCCGTGAGGAGACTTCCCTGATGCAGCAAGGCCGTGACAGGTAGCTGGCCGAGTTTCCCGGAAATCCTCCTGATGGCTTCCCACACTTTCGTAGAACTAGTGGAGCGGGAGATGGAGTTCAAGAACGATTGCCATGACCATCGTTTGCTCTCTTTAATCACGCGTCGCGCTTTAGCCCTTGCCACCCGAAAGGCTGCAAGATTGTCAGCTGTGGGACGGCACTTGAAGCGGCGCAGAGCGGCACGGCGGGCTCGGATGGCTGAGCGGCACTCAGTGGTCCACCAAGGGACAGGACGCCTCTTGGGATGACCGGATGACCGTGGGATTGACAATTCAGCAGCATGGGAGATCACAGCTGTAACATGGTCTACCCATTCGTGGACGCTGTCACGGTGTTCCAAAACGGCCAGGTGGCTAAAAAGTGTCCAGTCAGCCCTGCAGAGGTGCCACCGGGGCGGTACCGGAAATGCCATAGCCTCATCCAGGAGGCGAATCCAAAGGGGGAAGTGGTCACTAGAATGGAGGTCAGCATCAACCTCCCACAGAGCAGAATCCGCTAGTGCTGGAGAGCAAAAGGAAAGGTCAATAGCTGACGACGACCCAGAAGCAGTACAGAAATGAATGGGGGCACCAGAGTTGAGGATGCACAGTTCTTCAGACACCATGAGGCGTTCCAGAATGCGACCCCTGGGGCAAGTAGTCGACGAGCCCCATAAGACATTATAAGCATTGAAGTCCCCCAGAAGAAGAAATGGGCGGGGAAGTTGGCCAATAAGGTCTGAGAGAGCCTCAGAGTCTATCGCATCCTGAGGAGGTAAGTAAAGTGAACAGACTGTGAGCCTCCGACCCACAAGAAGGTCAACTGCAACTGCTTGCAAGTCTGTAACGAGAGGGAGCTCAGATGAGGGGTGCATGTCACGGACAAAAACCGCAACACCACCCTTTGCCCTTTCCCCCGTCAGATCATCTTTCCGATAGACGGTATAGCCCCGTAAAGAAGGAGCATCAGTGGCCCGAAAATGTGTCTCTTGGAGACATAAGCACAAAGGGAACTCACGTACAAGGAGTTGTAGTTCGGCCACATGCGTCCTGAACCCATTCAGGTTCCACTGTAAGATGGGAGCCAGTGATCAGGGTGGCTGAACTTTCACCCTGCCTCTGTGTTTTGGAGGAGAGCCCGTACTGGCCGGAGATTTATTCCTGGGGCGAGAAGAGCGCCCCCGGTCGACATCAATGTCCATCAGCTCCGATGACGACCCACGGGAGATGTCGGACAGTACGATGGCCTCGTCATCGGACCGACCCTGATCAGTGTCCGCAGGTGGCAAAATCTTCACCTTCGGCGTCTTGGGCTTAGGGGGCTTAGAATGCAGAGCCTTGTCAGCAGTTGGAGCTTTACTCGCCTGGGCAGAAGGCGCCATAGGGGAAGAGGCAGGAAGTACCCCAATGTCAGCAACCACGGCCTTGTCGACGTTGCGGGGAGAGCTGCAGGTTGCAAAACAACCGCAGCAGCACAAGTGCACTGGCAAACGCAGGTATTAGTGCTAACACTAGCAACCTCCGTTTGTGTAGCAACAGTGGCCATTTGTACTGGTTTTTTCAAGGCGGAAGCGAAAGATGTAGTAAACACAGGAGGTTGCATGGCCTTAAAGAGCTTCTTGGCCTCACCATAGGGGATGCGCTTAGATGTTTTGATCTCCTGTATCTTCCGTTCCTCGAGATAGATGGGGCAGACCCGGCTCCAGACAGGGTGACTCCCAAAGCAATTCACGCACTACACAGGCGATGAACAATCGGCTCCTTCATGGGCAGGCTGACCACATTTACCGCAAGTGGCTATCCCATTGCACCCCAATGTAGTATGCCCAAAGCGCTGACATTTAAAGCAGCGCATTGGGTTGGGGAAATATGGCCGTACTGGCAAACCTAAGAACCCCGCTTTAACATGCTCTGGAAGTCTCGGGCAACTGAACGTGACAATAAACGAGTCGGATTTTACTAGGTCCCCATCGACTCGCCTCATAATATTCTGCACGTCAACAATACCTTCGTCAGCCCACTCAGATTTCAACTCGTCTGTGGAGATATCCACCAAGTCCCTACATGTCACAACACCCTTACTATAGTTGAGTGTGGAGTGGAGCTCGGTCTCGATAGCGTACTCTCCGAGACTGGGTGCTTTCCGAAGAGAAGCGACTTGACGGGAACTAGAAGTCTCAACTAAGAGAGTACCATTGCGCAGTCGCTTAACAGATTTCAGTGTACCTGCAATTCCTTCAAGACCCTTGTGGATGTAAAAGGGAGAACCCCCCTCAAAGCTACCCTCCTTCCGTTTAATAATCAAAAACACATTCTGATTTTCAGCATGTGCTCTGTTACAACAGTCTGATAAATCTCTAGCAACACCAGGAGCTGGAGGACTCGAAGCACGAAGTCGCTTTTTCGAAGGGGTGTGTTTGCCTACCAGCGGCCCACCCAATCCACTGGTAGGGGGAAATGTAGAGGTCGAAGGGTCCATTGCGGTCCCACGAGCAGCTAGGGAACTAAAGGTCCGCTCAGACAGAGCCCCGCGTGCCTGAGTAAGCCGTATACAACTGGGGTGTGGCAGGTGCCCCAGAGGTTGCCCGCTTGCGACTGTTCCACCTCAACAGCCATGCATCTCACAGGCGCGGAGCACACCGGAAGATTGAGGGTTTTTTTATAGAGGTTTGTTCCATCCTCGCGATCCGGGCGGCCAAGCCAAGATCCCCATTCCCTGAGACACACAACATTCCACCGCCGCGCCGCACGGTGGTCGCTGAAGTGTACTCAGAGCTTACGGTGACGGGGGACAGGTGGCGCTTACCAGTCCCCAGCTCAGGAACCCCGGGGTCGCCAAGCCCGTACCCAGCAAATGAATGCTGAGCCCCTGGGGGCGTCACTGAATTATCGAAGTTACTCACGGCCTAAAATATTTCTCTGATGATGTCGTGGCAGATTGTGTCATGCAATGAGAATATATGATGCAGTTCAGATAAAATTTTCAGTTCTGCAGCCCTAAAATAAAAATCTATGTACATAACGTATTGTTTTATTAGCAACCTGGATTAGAATATTAATTGTATTATTTGCAGTGAAACAACTTCCAGTAAAATTTTACGTCCGTTAATATGTAAATTAGAAGGAAATTTTTTACTGCCATGTAAATTGTTTTTGTACTGTCTTGCAGAACTACTGTTACATCAGTGATTAACCCAAAGTACGTCTTGGGAAGAAAAAAGACATATTAAATAGCAGAATAACGCTCCAGGTTCTAGAAAGCAGCTGATGGTTTGAAATACACATCCGACAACACATTTTAACAATCTAAAAGCAATGTTATTCCGTCATTCCGAAGATTAAGTAAATTATGCAGAGTGACGTTCAGAACATGTCGGTAGAAGCGAGACTGGCTGATCTGCCTTCACATTGAGATTGACCGAGCAGGCCGTATCGACATATCGACCAAGGTGCTGATGAAGCAGTAGTATGGACTGCCGTTTCTTTTTAGTTTTAGCAGTTATGAATCAGTAGCCTCTGGTTTTGATTATCGATTAATGCGAATTCACGGAAAGTGATAATTTGCCTCTAATAATAACAGTAGTAACAGACTATTTCTATGAGTTTGTTTGCACAGTGTAAGTTCCTTCGAAAGAGGACACAATGCAGATCCCGCATCTGTGAAACATTACATATAAACTGAAGCAGGATCACTGCTATCAGCTGCAGCGGGACATTAACCGGAATCAGAGGGCGAAGAGCGGAAATGTGTACCGGGTCGGGATTCGAACCTGGGATCTCCTGCTTACCAGGCAGGATATGTTAACGCTGAGCACCCCGAATGGAACTCGGGAAGACCAACCTCCAACGGCGAAAAACTATGGGAACATGCACTAGGTCGAAAGTGCATTACACTAGTGCCGACCGAGCCGACACTGATACCCTATCACAGGGAACACATTGCAGGTGTAATGGCCACCAGGGGATAAAATGTACACTCTCCGATAAAGCTCTGAACCATTCTCACCACCCCACATATACATACGTAATTGTTTTCACAGGACCTAACTCCACTAGAAAAACGTGAACTGGGCACCTTTCAGGAAGAGGGTTAATAGTATGAGAAATAAACGGAACTACGCAAACTGCATAAACTGATGAAGTTTTAGAGCCCCTCAACACTGTAGTTTAGGAACGTACAAACCGGCACCATCTCAATACTCACGGTGCAACAACGCTCAGCACGCCTGTTTCCTGAGATCGAGGGATTTATCTATGTGAGAGAACATCTCATTAAATATTGGCTAAGCTCAATGCTACCGTTGTATAATAAGCACGTCTAAGGCCCCGGAGAATCGTATGGGAAAAATACGAACATTTAAAACCGCGCGGTGGGATCTACCACATGCCGTCATGAGTTGACCTGCAGAGTGGAAAGTAATCCGCCACTTCACCAAGGATAAACACTATACATCTGATATAAAAGGGCTTGAGGAACTTCTTATTCCTTAGAAGAGAAGGCAGACCTTATAATCTCAACACTACCAGCGACATTCGCATCGAATCTTACAGCTTCCGACACCGCATTCGCACTAGGACCAGGCCAGAAGTTTACAAGACTTTTAGGCCAGCCAACACATGACGTAATAAGACGTCCTAGTACACATGATGGTTGGTTGGTTAATTAAGCACACTGTAAATAGGAAAGCTGCTGATTATTCTGGCACTCAACACCTTGTGCTCCAGGATTTCTCGAAGGTAAGAGAATACGTCACACCCATCAGGAATGCTACCCTACCGTTTCAGCACATCCCTGCCTTTTGGAAGCCATTGAAAGACCACTCACTGTCACAAAATTACTGACCTCTCGATCCTCTGTGCTCGCTGAGCAATATTGTTACCAAGGTGATTCTGAAACGTCCCACTAGACACTGCACCACTGTATCGCTGAGACCAGATCAATTAGGATTAAGGAATCATCACCCCACAACAGAACAATCACTCCATGTACATGAACATCTTATACAGCTGCTGAAATACCAACGAAGCAGCAAGGTCTGTGTTCCTAGACATCAGGAGCGCATTCGCTCGTCCACGGCGGAAGGGTGTAACCCGAAAACTCAGCGACGTTTGGTCCCACCAACCAACCAAGGAATGTGTCCTTTCAGGATCAGACTACTAGGGCCATCGGTCCCTTTTCCACCAACCTGAAACAATCACAAAGAATAAAAACAATGGAAATGACAAGAGACGACACAGGACAAGAAAGACTCATTCAGAGACGAGACAAAAGGAATTAAAATTACACCGGTTGTGACAGTTGTTTGCCGACCATAGAAACAAAAACGGGAAAGCCAAACACCAAGATACGCACTAAGAACACCCAGTCTAAAATCGTAAGCCAGAGACCAGACTCAATTAAAAAAAAAAAAAAAAAGGAAAAACCCTTCGATCAAGCGAACAACGCGCCCCCCCCCCCCCCGCACGAATAAAGATCAATACTAAATTAGCCATCGGAACGTCATCTGATGAAAGTGGAAGAAGCGTATCAGACATCGCAAACGTTTGCCTGAGCAGAGTTAAAAATGGGCAGTCCAACATTCCAAATATGGAAATACGAATGTTATGGTGAACATTAGTTAGTACATGAAGTAAAAGGCAATATTTTTTTATCTGACAGCAGCAGACATCTTAATACCTTTCTAACTTTAGAGCTTATAGTTGCATTTTAAAGGCTGAAAACGCCAGTATAGAAATACAAAAGGGAGCTGAATAACTCCGTGAGAAGATAAAGGGTGTAACATGAATAGTAGCTCATATAATTCATTTAATAAACTAAAAATTATATTAACAACGTTTCATGTTATACCATTTCCTGCTCGCTAAGTTATTCAGCTCCCTTCGTATTTCTGTAATTGCGTTTCCAGCCTTTAAACTGTAATTATATGCCCTAGTGTACTGAAGTTGTTGTGTATCCTGCTGTCAGATAAAAAAGTATTGCCTTTTACTTCATTTACTAAATGTTCACCAAAACATTCGTCTTTCCATATTTTGAGTTTTAAGTACCATGTTCGTATTCGCGGCTACTAGATGGCACTTGGGGCGTAGTAGTGCTCTGTGTTCAACTGCTAACGCACCCGCTTCAGCCTGATGCTCGACACGTGTCGGCAGCCCATAGTGAATTGCCTTCCATGTATTCCATTTCCAAAATTGTAACTAAAGCATTATCGCTTGATATTTATTTTTACACATGAAATGTTAGTGCTGTTTCTTCTTTGTACTCCTTTGTGCTATAATTTTCTAATTATGATATGGGCCAGTTCCAATGCTGTAGTTCTGATGATGGCACTCACAGCACTAGGGAACGTAGATCAAGATAATTCTTTTTTGCGACCGTGTGCTACTATTGCGACCATTTTACTCTGGACGCGGTCGCTGACCACGCAGCCATATTCAAAACGCTTAGAAATTTTGTAGGAAGCACATTGTGCACATTTGGGAGCGATCTAGATGCTTGTAAAACAATAAACTGGTAGCCAAGATAGCAGGAGTACTTTTCATTCCATGGTTACGGGTTCCGACGAAACTAGAGCCGCCATCATCGAATCTTAGGACACATACAGGTTACAACATCAAGGCAAACAACGGTGATATTAATAGCTTGCGCTTATGTGATTTGGAGACAAGGTTTATAGTGTCATGTACAGTGAGGGCCGATATTAAGTGGATTTATTAGTGAAAACTTTGATTTACGTGTTTTCACTTGATGTCCGTCAGGGCCTTCTGCCTGGCGGGAAGTTGCAGCGTGTCAGTCACGTTGCCAAAAACCGGATATAACCATCCTGAAACTCACGTGCTAAACCATCACCAGCTAATCTCACGTGTTGCTAACAAGGTAACGCTACCTAACTACGCGTCTTACCTTCTGACCGACCAATACGGAGGCTTAGACGTGGCTAAGTGGGGGTGAAACCGCGACCAGCTGCAGGGAGCGGACACGCCGTTCGCTCTCTTCTGTTGGCACATTTCAAACCGATCAGACGCCCTCTTCACCTGCTCTCTTGGGCGGCTACTCATTCCGTCTCGGCGGCTTTTACAGGCCTGCTCTTCATTACGGCCATAAAACCTCGTACAGTTTGAACTATGTCTTATTCTCCACCTAAACGGGTGCCTACTGCTAACCCCTCCTGGGCAATCCTGACGCATTAACAGTCGTCTCTGCCTGTGTGCTACTTACAACAATTTGTTAAGGCCTGCGTGTTATAGGAAACTATTAATATCAACAATGACGACAATCGTCAGCAGTAAGAACTGACTGCAGAAATCTTAATCAAATCAAGTTGAGAAAGGAATTCCTGTGACCCATCGGTTGCTATCTTCGAGTCACTTAGAGGCAGCCAAGTAGCATGCTGCTGTCACCTGAAATAATCCAAGGAGGTAACATCCAAGATGAAAGAGGCTATGGCAGATACGTATGTCGAGGCACAGCTATCACTGCCTGTGATGTGAGTGAGGACAGGAAGCAGAGCGGCTTTCAGCAGCAAGAGCCTGAGAATCTGATGCTCAATATTAAACCAAGATAACGGAATGTCTGGGGAAGTATGACCTATCGCAATCTCAGGACTCGAGCGTGGATCTGAAGAAGCTACTTAGTATTGACAGTATTGAATGCTTTCACGAGGATGGCTTGATATCTTTGGTAAATCTCCGAAGTGAGAAATATTTCTTATGAACCAACACCAAAAGTGAATTAGCGCATTATGAGCTGTCACATTTAATTCCAGTGCCTTCCAGAAGCATTACACGTCTTGTTGGCATTATTAAGAGAAACCAAGGAGAAAACTATAGTGAGTACCTCCAGTTTGGAGAGGTGGCTGAATTTCGCGCTTGTTCCCCGTCACCCCTGATATGCCACGTTTTAAGGATACTAATGTATCTTCATCTTGTGATTCAAATCAGGTGCAAGACTAAGGCAACTTGAATAGACATTGGAACCGAAAAACATACGTGTGTTTAAATTAATGTGCGCTCTGATAGTAGATTTATGAAGAAATTGTTTGATAGTCCGAGAGCTTGTCTACCTGTGCCTCCATTGCCTTTTGACTGGTTCAGATTTTGTACATATTGGACTTCCTCTACACTTTCCTTATCCTCATAACAAGATGTTTCACGTCAGCAGAAATAGCCACATTCAGATAACAGTAGCTGTATCCATGTTAAAGAAGTGAAAATAAGCGGACGCTGAATATTCGATCAAGTAAACCCGTCACGATGCCTCTGCTTATATAAAGATGGGCTTATGAATGGCAGAGGGCTCCATCAAAACGTCAGATAACTGTCTGAAAGATAAAAATGTATCACGCGAAAAACCAGCTGATACTAAATATGGCGATGATGCACACAGAACTGAAGTGTGTACAAGAGGTGCGACGTAGTATCTGTGAAGAAGTACCTAGTCGCTCATCAACGTCGGTCCTGGCATCAAAAATGGAGACGCATTACACTTCCAGCACGGTTACCTTTTAAACTGGGAATTACAAAGCGATAAAATCAAAAACCAGCTGTCACAGTGGTCAGCTGTGAACAACGCACTTTCTCTAAAAAGAATGAACTGCCACGATAACTATTCCCCTACGAAGACCCATGGAGAAGACTCGTTAGCATTGTAACAATACAGAGAACTATGGCAGATGTGTGTAGTTCATGCAACGTTTGACGTGAGGGAGAACACGTCTATAGTCATGTGTGTCATGTGGTGAACAAGCGGATGGAAGTCACGAAGGATGTAGAATGTCTAGAATTCGTAGAAAATGGACTAAGTAGTAAAGCACCACCAAACAATGGAGACAGAGGTCATACCTTCTCATCCAGAGGAACTGGTCGAGGAAAGCACGCAGCCCTCGGGCAGCATTCGAGCGAAACCCTTAATGCCGCATTTGACAATCATTTTCAGTAAATACTTCCACAAGATGTAGGAATTTCAATACTATCGACAAAATCCATTAGAAACACCCTTCACCAGAAAGATAGAGCGGAGTAACATGGGCTTCAACATCTCTCAAACACGCTGTGTATCAGAGGAACAGTTGACATCCGACACCCATCCTAGTTCGTCATCAAGTAGATCCGTATCAAAAACAGCTCAAAAGAATTTGTGGATGAGAACGTACAACCGACATTCTGGAAGAGAATGTCAAGACGAAATATTCGCACAACAGAGAAATTGGAACCATATTTTAAATGGAGAAAATTGCAACTGACACAAAAGTTATTCCAAATGAGCGTGAGACAAACATGAGTTGGTTGGTTGGTTTGTGGGATTGGAGGGACCACACTACAAGAGCCATCGGTAATTTTTTCCACGAACTTTAAACACCCACAAAGGGTAAAAACAAACAATGGAGGTAACAGGAGACGACACAGGACGAGACAGACAGAGATCATACAAAACGAATTAAAAAACACATACAGTGTGACAGTGGTTGGCCGACCATAGAGACTAAGAAGGAAAAGCGAACTACCAAGTAACACACTAAAAACCACATTCTAATTGCGTAGGCCAAATGCCAGACTCAATACAAAAAAATGACAAACAGATTAAGTGATGAAAGCCAACTGCCCGAATAAAACGCAAAACTAAGGCTGCGATGGCAGTGTCATCTGCTACAAGGGCAGGGAGCGATCAGGCAACGCAAACGTCTGCCTGAGTACAGATAAAAGGGGACAGACCAACAAAATATGGATCACCGTCAAAGCGGATCCACAGCGACATACAGGTGGGTCCTCACGGCGCAGTAAATGGCTGTCCGTCACCCGGGTGAGGCTAATGTGCAGTCGGCAGAGGACAACAGACTCCTTGCGAGAGACCACCCACCGGCACCCTCCTTGATAGGCCAAAGTTAGTTTGGTGAAGGCAGGGTCACTCTCCGAAAGGTCAATCATAAGGCTGTTCCACCGACAGACTGTTTGGCCAGCATGTTAACACGTTCATTACCCCACACTAAGACCTCAGAGGCCCCAACGGCAAGAGTATGGAGGGACTCCTGGATAGCCATCACCACACGAGAGCAAAGGAAGACTCGTCGATAGTTCGTAAACTGGTCAGGGAGTCGCTACAGATAATGAAGGACTCACCTGAGCAGGAACGGATATACTCTAGGGCACGAAAGATGGAGACCAGTTCAGCAGCGAAACGCTGCAGCCAGTCGGCAATGGATGTTGTTTGTAGTGGTCCCCTGGAGTCAGAAAACCAACACGACCAGCAACCATCCAACCATTAGTATAAACAACGCCAGAGTACCGACACGAGGCCAGGATTGATAGAAAGCAGCGGCATAAGGCGTCCGGAGGGACTGAGTCCTTTGGGCCTTGTGCCAATCCGAGCCGAAGGCGAGGGCGAGGTACGAAACACGCGGTGTATGCAGAGGGGCCTGGAAAGAAGGTGGAAAAGGGAGAACCCCATGCCCTGAGAGAAGCTCTCTGACCCAGATCGCGATCAAGCAACCCGACCGGGACCGACGTTCGGGGAGATGGACGACCCACTGTGGGCACAGGAGACGATAATTTGGATGCCCGGCCAAGCTAAAAACATGGCAGCATAAGCGACCAGTAAACGTTGGCGCTGTAACTGCAGTTGAGGGACACCTGCCTCCACAATGAAGGTGTTCACAGGGTTGGTCCGGAAAGCACAAGTGGCAAGGCGTATCACGCTGTGAAGGATTGGGTCCAGGACCCGCAACGCTGAAGCGTATGCTGAACTATAAGCCAGGCTCCCTTAATCCAGACGCACCAGGATTAACGCCTGGTAGAGCCGTAAGAGGGTAGATCGTTCGGCAGACCAGCTGGTGTGGCTCAAGCATCGCAGAGCATTTAGATACCGCCAACTCATCTGTTTAAGCTGCCAAATATGTGGGACCTAAGTCAACTGGGCATCAAAAACCACACCCAAAAACCGATGAGCCTCCACCACAGCAAGAAGTTTGCCGTCAAGATCAAGCTGCGGCTCCGGATGAACAGAGCGTCGCTGGCAGAAATGCATAACGCAGGTCTTGGAAGCAGATATCTGGAAGCCATGCGCTTCAGCCCACAGACTGAGCCTTGCGGATAGCGCCCTGCAGCTGACGTTTAGCAGCGACAATGCCAATGGAGCAATAGTAGAGGCAGAAAACGTCAGTATAAAACGAAGCGGAGACAGACGTTCCCACCGCCGCAGCGAGCCCGTTAACTGCAGTTAACAACAGGCAGACACTTAAGACAGATCTCTGTGGTACTCCGTTCTCCTGAACTTGGGAGGAACTATGGGAGGCGGCGACTTGCACGTGGAAGGTACGATGCGACAGAAAATTTGAGGCAGAAAATTTGAGGGAGAAAATTTGAGGCAGAAAATTGCGTATGAAAATTGCATATGAAAATCGGCAGCCGGCCCTGATGACCCCAATCTGTAAGTGTAGAGAGGTTGTGATGGCGTCACGTCGTATTGTACACCTTCCGCATGTCAAAAATGACAGCAATGAGGTGCTGACTGTGGACTCCAGGCTCACCAGATTGTCGGCGGAAGAGCGGCCTTTACGGAACCCACCCTGAGATGGAGCCATGAGGTCCCGACTCTCGAGTACCCAACTCAATCGCCAGCTCACCACAGGTTCGAGTAACTTTCACAGATTGTAGGTAAGGCTATTGGGGCGGTAGCTGTCCACCTCCGAAGGGTTCTCGCCAGGTTTCAAAACGGGGATGACAATGCGTCCCCGCCACCGAAACTCACTCTCGACCCTATTACGGTTGTGAAGGTCGAGGAGCCGTCGCTGGCAGTCCACTGAAAGGTGTTTCGGCATCTGACAGTGGATGCGATCAGGCCCAGTAGCGGTATCAGGGCAAGCGGCTACTGCACTGTGAAATTCCCACTCACTGGATGGAACATTGTAGGATTCAGAACGGTGGATGCGAAATGAAAGGCTCCGGCGTTCCAACCGCTCTGTAATGGAGCGGAAGGCCTGGGGGTAATTCGCAGAAGCGGAACTCATAGCAAAATGCTCTGCTAAGCGGTTTGCAATGACGTCGGAGTCAGTACAAACTGCTCCATTCAGTGAGAGCGCAGGGACGCTGTTAGGTGTCCGATAGCCATAGAGGCGTCGCATCTTGGCACAGTCCTGCGATGGAGAAACATGGAGGCCAATGGTGGACACATACCACTCCCAGCACTCCTGCTCGTGTTGGCGAATGATGCGGCGGGCCCGCGCACGGAGCCGTTTAAAAGCGACGAGGTTTCCTTAAGATGGATGCCGTTTGTGACGCTGGAGCGCCCGCCGGCGATTTTTAATCGCCTAGGCGATCGCAGGCGACCACCAAGGCACAGTACTCCGCCGAGGGATCCAGAAGAACGGGTAATGAGAGATTCTGCGGTAACAACGATGCCGGTGGTGAGCGAGTGAACCAACGCATCTATGTCTTCATTAGAAAGAGGCGAAATAGCGACAATGGAGAAGAACAGGTCCCAGTCGGCCTTATTCATAGCCTATCTGCAAGGGCTCCTAGAAGAGTAACGCTGTGGCAGTGACAGAAAAACCGGAATGTGGTCACTACCACACAGGTCGTCATGCACACTCCACTGGACAGAAGGTAAGAGGCTAGGGCTGCAGATCGAAATGTCGATGGCTGAGTGCGTGCCATGCGCAACACTGAAATGTGTGAAGGAACCATCATTTAAAATCGAAAGGTCGATCTGTGTCAATACATGCTCAATGCTGGCGCCTCGAGCTGTCGCCACTGACCCACCCCACAGAGGTTGGTTGGGTTGTGGGGTTGGTTGGTTGGTTGGTTTGGGGGATTAAAGGGACCAGACTGCCATGGTCATCGGTCCCTTTTTCCAAAGACAAAGAACACCCACAGAGAATAAAAACAAGGAACAGAAGAGATCACAGACGACACAGAACAAGAGATACTGAGACAAAGACAAGACAAAACAAACTAAAACCACACAGAGTGTGACGGTGGTTGGCCGACCATAGACATAAAAAGGAAAGGCCAACCACTGAGAAACACATTAAAAAATCAGTGTAAAACCGTAGGCCAAAGGCCAGAATCAACACAAATCATTAAAAGAAAACAGAAACACTCAGAGTAAATGATAAAATCCCCCTGCCCGAATAAAACGTAAAACTGAGTCAGCCATAGTGGAGTCGTCTGTTAAAAGGGCAGGGAGCGTAGCAGGCAGCGCAAATGTCTGCCTGACCACAGCTAAAAGGGGGCAGGCCAGCAAAATGTGGGCCACTGTCAAAGCTGCCCCACAGCGACATAGAGGAGGGTCCTCCCGGCGCAGTAGATAACTGTGTGTCAGCCGGGAGTGGCCAATGCGGAGCCGGCAAAGAACTACTGAGTCCCTGCGAGTGGCTCGCAGGGATGACCGCCACACAGCCGTCGTCTCCTTGACAGCACGGAGTGTATTGCGCATTGTCAGTTCCCGCCATTCAGCGTCCCATAGCGCCAAGATTTTGCGGCGGAAGACTGCCCGCAAATCAGTCTCTGGGAGGCCAACGTCCAGAGATGGCTTGCTGGTGGCCTCTTTCGCCAGGCGGTCAACATGTTCGTTACCCGGGATACCGACATGACCGGGGGTCCACACAAAGACCACAGAGCGGCCGCAACAGGCGAGAGTATGCAGAGACTCGTGGATAGACATCACCAGACGAGAACGAGGGAAACACTGGTCGAGAGCTCGTAAACCGCTCAGGGAATCGCTACAGATAACGAAGGACTCACCTGAGCAGGAGCGGATATACTCTAGGGCACGAAGGATGGCGACCAGTTCAGCAGTGTAAACGCTGCAGCCATCCGGCAAGGAACGTTGTTCGGAATGGTCCCCTAGAGTGAGCGCATATCCGACACGACCAGCAACCATCGAACCGTCAGTGTAAACAACACCAGAGCCCTGATACGTGGCCAGGATGGAATAAAAGCGGCGGCGGAAGGCCTCAGGAGGGACTGAGTCCTTAGGGCCCTGTGCCAAGTCGAGCCGAAGGCTAGGGCGACGAACACACCATGGGGGTGTATGCAAAGTAGTCCGGAAAGGAGGTGGAACAGTGAAACCCTGGAGCCCAGAGAGAAGCTCTTTGACGCGGACCGCTATTGTACAACCAGACCGCGGCCGACGTTCTGGCATACGGACGACCGACCGCGGGAACAGGAGGCGATAATTTGGATGCCCGGGCGAGCTTAGTACATGGGCAGCATAAGCGGCCAGCAAACGTTGGCGTCGGAACCGCAGTGGAGGTACACCTGCCTCCACTAGTACGCTGTCCACAGGGCTGGTGCGGAAAGCACCAGTGGCAAGGCGTATCCCGCTGTGGAGAATCGGGTCCAGCACCCGTAACGCAGATGGGGATGCTGAGCCATAAGCCAGGCTGCCATAATCCAGACGGGACTGGATTAACGCCTGGTAGAGCCGCAACAGTGTAGAGCGGTCGGGGCCCCAGCGGGTGTTGCTCAAGCATCTCAGAGCGTTTAGATGCCGCCAACACGTCTGTTTAAGCTGCCGGATATGAGGCAGCCAAGTCAACCGGGCATCGAAAACCACCCCCAAAAACCTGTGGGTCTCCACCACAGCAAGGAGTTCGTCGGCAAGATAAAGCCGCGGCTCAGGATGGACTGTTCGGCGCCGGCAGAAATGCATAACGCAGGTCTTGGCTGCCGAAAACTGAAACCCATGCGCTACAGCCCAAGACTGCGCCTTATGGATAGCGCCCTGTAGCTGACGTTCAACAGCTGCAATGCCAGTAGAGCTGTAATAAAGGCAGAAGTCGTCAGCATACAGGGAAGCGGAGACAGAATGTCCCACGGCCGCAGCAAGCCCGTTAATGGCTATTAAAAACAGACAGACACTTAAAACAGAGCCCTGTGGCACACCGTTCTCCTGGACGTGGGAGGAACTACACGAGGCCGCGACTTGCACGCGGAAGGTACGACACGACAGAAAATTGCGGATAAAAATCGGCAGAGGACCCCGAAGACCCCATCCATGAAGCGTAGAAAGAATGTGATGACGCCATGTCGTATCGTACGCCTTCCGCATGTCGAAAAAGACAGCGACCAGGTGCTGACGGCGGGAAAAGGCAGTACGGATGGCCGACTCCAGGCTCACCAGATTGTCGGCGGCGGAGCGGCCTTTACGGAACCCACCCTGAGATGGAGCCAGAAGGCCCCGAGACTCCAGTACCCAATGCAAGCGCCGGCTCACCATCCGTTCAAGCAACTTGCAAAGAACGTTGGTGAGGCTAATGGGACGGTAGCTGTCCACCTCCAGAGGGTTCTTTCCAGGCTTCAAAACGGGGATGACAATGCCTTCCCGCCACTGCGACGGAAACTCCCCCTCGACCCAAAGACGGTTGTAAAGATCGAGAAGGCGCCGCTGGCAGTCCACTGAAAGGTGTTTCAGCATCTGACAGTGGATGCCATCTGGCCCAGGAGCGGTATCAGGGCAAGCAGCGAGGGCACTGCGAAATTCCCACTCACTAAATGGAGCATTGTAAGATTCTGGGTGGTTGGTGCGAAACGAAAGGCTCCGACGTTCCATCCGCTCTTTAATGGAGCGGAAGGCCTGGGGGTAATTCGCAGAAGCGGAACTCATACCAAAATGCTCTGCTAAGCGATTGGCAATGACGTCGGAGTCAGTACAAACTGCTCCATTCAGTGAGAGCGCAGGGACGCTGGCAGGTGGCCGATAGCCGTAGACGCGTCGAATCTTGGCCCAGACCTGCGAGGGAGTGACATGGAGGCCAATGGTGGACACATACCGCTCCCAGCACTCCTTCTTGCCTTGGCGGATAAGGAGGCGGGCCCGCGCACGCAGCCGTTTGAAGGCGATAAGGTGGTCGAGGGAGGGGTGTCGCTTGTGACGCTGGAGCGCCCGCCGGCGATCTTTAATCGCTTCAGCGATCTCAGGCGACCACCAAGGCACAGCCTTCCGCCGAGGGGACCCACAGGAATGGGGAATGGCAGATTCGGCGGCAGTAACGATGCTGGTGGTGACCGATTGAACCACCGCATCAATGTCATCGGTAGAGAGAGGCTCAAAAGCGGCAGTGGAGGAGAACAAGTCCCAGTCAGCCTTATTCATAGCCCATCTGCTAGGGCGCCCAGAAGAGTGGCGCTGTGGTAGTGACAAAAAGATCGGAAAATGGTCACTACCACACAGGTCGTCATGCACACTCCATTGGACAGACGGTAAGAGGCTATGGCTACAGATTGAAAGGTCAATGGCGGAGTAGGTGCCATGCGCCACACTGAAGTGTGTGAAGGCACCATCATTTAACAGCGAGAGATCGAGCTGCGACAATAAATGCTCAATGATGGCGCCTCGACCTGTTGCCACTGACCCACCCCACAGAGGGTTATGAGCGTTGAAGTCGCCCAATAGCAAGAAAGGTGGCGGCAATTGGGCGACCAGTGCAGCCAGGACATGCTGCGAGACATCACCATCCGGTGGAATGTAAAGACTGCAGACGGTAACAGCCTGTGGCGTCCACACGCGTACAGTGACAGCCTCTAAAGGCGTCTGGAGAGGGACAGATTCGCTGTTCAGAGTGTGAAGGACATAAATGCAGACGCCACCAGACACCCTTTCATAAGCTGCTCGGTTCTTGTAATAACCCCGATAGCCACGGAGGGCGGGGGTTCGCATCGCCGGAAACCAAGTTTCCTGGAGAGCAATGCAGAAGAAAGGGCGAAGGCTGAGAAGTTGGCGGAGCTCAGCTAAATGGTGGAAGAAACCGCTGCAGTTCCACTGGAGGATGGTATTGTCCATGGCTGAGAAAGGCGTGACAGGACGGGGAAGGCAGATTACGCCGCTGGGTCACCTGCTGCCTCCGATTGAGCACCCGTGCTAGTGTTATCCATGGCGTCTGAGGGACCGGCGAGTTCTAGGTCCTCAGCGGACGCCAGGATCTCCACCTCGTCCTCAGACGCAGAGCTGTAAGGTGGCGGTGGGGTGGCTGCCACCGCGAGTTCCTTGGGCTTAGAGCTCTTCTTCTTTGATTTCTCACGCTGCTCCTTGGGTTTAACTGGCTGGGAGGGCTTCACCGATTCAGTCTCCGGGACTGAGGAGGATCGTGAAGCCCGTCGACCAGCTGATTGCGGGCACTTACGCCACTGGCGGTCGTCAGCCTTCCCACTGGTGGAAACCTGGGAAGGGAGGGACCCGAGGGACCCCTTGCGAGCGTGAGAAGCCAAAGAAGTTGGACACTTCTCCGGCTTAGAAGCAGGGACGGACGTCCCTGATGGGGGGGATGGTGTTGCCCCTGAGGTAGGTGGCGCAGGAGCAACCCGGTGGGTAGAGCCCCCCACTGGCAAGGGGGCAGGAGGAGTCTTACTGGTTATCGAGCTGGCTGGAAGTCGTGAAACTGATGGGGTGGGCACAGGTGTCGTAGCGGCGGCGTAGGATGACGTCATTCGCACGGGATGTAATCGGTCGTATTTCCGCTTGGCTTCAGTATAAGTCAGTCGGTCCAGGGTCTTATATTCCATGATTTTGCGTTCTTTCTGGAAGATTCTGCAGTCTGGCGAGCAAGGTGAATGGTGCTCCCCGCAGTTGACACAGATGGGAGGCGGGGCACATGGAGTATCGGGATGAGACGGGCGTCCGCAATCTCGACATGTGAGGCTGGAAGTGCAGCGGGAAGACATATGGCCAAACTTCCAGCACTTGAAGCACCGCATCGGGGGAGGAATATAGGGCCTGACGTCACATCGGTAGACCATCACCTTGACCTTTTCCGGTAACGTATCACCCTCGAAGGACAAGATGAAGGCACCGGTAGCTATCTGATTTTCCTTCGGACCCCGATGAACGCGCCGGACGAAATGTACACCTCTGCGCTCTAAGTTGGCGCGCAGCTCGTCATCAGACTGCAAAAGAAGGTCCTTATGGTAAATAACTCCCTGGACCATATTTAAACTCTTATGCGGTGTGATCGTAACAGCAACATCCCCCAACTTATCACAAGCAAGTAACCGTCGTGACTGGGCAGAGGATGCCGTTTGGATCAGGACCGATCCAGAGCGCATTTTTGACAAGCCCTCCACCTCCCCAAACTTGTCCTCTAAATGCTCGACGAAGAACTGAGGCTTTGTTGAGAGAAAAGACTCCCCATCAGCTCTCGTACAAACTAAGAATCGGGGCGAATAAGTGCTACTGCCATCCTGAGATTTACGTTCCTCCCACGGCGTGGCCAGAGAGGGGAACGTTTTCGGATTGTACTTTTCAGCATTAAATTGAGCCCGAGAACGCTTAGAGACTGCTGGCGGCTGGCCGCCAGCGACAGATGATGTACCACGCTTCATTGCGGGTCATCCGCCCTGATGCCACCTACTCCGACCAAGGGCCCTCCCCACGGGCGCCACCCAGCCACAGCAAAGGCCACCTGGCAGGATGGCCATTGCCGGGAGTCCCGATGCCCCAGGGAGATGGGCATCTACTCCTTGGCATACGTGGGGAGTGAACGGCGCAGGCATCAGTAGAGCGATCCCTGTGTTGTCAGGGGGGCTACAACCAAGAGGGTACATGGCGACCCCACCACAACGGACTGGCTACCGTGCTGGATCTTAGGTGCAAAAATGGCCAAGGTCGTCGTCACAGTTAAAAGAAACACTGCAGAGTGCAGCGTGGTAATCGCCCATGAGATCGAAAACGAGCGGGACACCATCGCAACGACGAGAAAGACGGCAATAGGTCTAATTGCACGAAGGATACAGTGCACCATGTAAGGTGCCCTTCCCCAATTGGCTCGCTCTTCGGAATAATTTGGATAGATGGAGGTCAAACCCGAGAGGGGACCATCACATAAGGCCGAAACGTTTGAGACTCCTTTTAGTCGCCTCTTACGACAGGCAGGAATACCGCGGGCCGATTCTAACCCCCGAACCCGCAGGGGGAGGTTGTGGGGTTAAAGGGACCAGACTGCTACGGTCATCGGTCCCTTGTTCCAAAAAACAAACCACCCAAAGAGACTAAAAAACGAACAACAGGAAAGACGGCAGACGACACAGGACTAGAAATACTCCGACAAAGAACAGACAAAACGAATTGAAATCACACCAAGTGTGACGGTGGTAGGCCAGCTATAGAGAAAAAAGGTAAAAGCCAACCACCGAGAAACACATTAAAAAAGCAGACTAAAATCGTAGGCCATAGGCCAGAATCAACATGAAACACACACATTTACATTAAGCGATAAAATCCCCCTGCCCGAATAAACGCGAAACTAGGTCAGCTATGGCAGAGTCGTCAGTTAAAAGCGCAGGGAGCGTACCAGGCAGTGCAAAAGTCTGCCTGAGCACAGTTAAAAGGGCGCACTCCAACAGAATATGGACCACCGTCAAGAACGCCCAACAACAAAGAGGTGGATCCTCACGACACAGTAAATAACTGTGCGTCAGTCGGGTGTGGCCAATGCGGAGGCGACAAAGGACAACTGAGTCCCTGCGGGCGGCTCGCATGGATGACCGCCAAACAGTCGTCGTCTCCTTGATACGACGGAGTTTGTTTGGCACGGGCAGGTTGCGCCATTCAGTGTACCAGAAATCGAAAACTTTGCGACGTAATAGTGCCTGAAAATCAGTCGTCGGCAGGCCAATCTCCGGAGGTGGTTCACTGGTGGCCTCTTTCGCCAGGTGGTCAACATGTTCATTGACCGGGATACCGGCATGACCGGGGGTCCACACAAACACCACAGAGCGGCCGTTACGTGTAAGAGTATGCAGGGACTCATGAATAGCCATCACCAGACGAGAACGAGGGAAACTCTGGTCGAGAGATCGTAAACTGCTCAGGGAATCGCTACAGATAACGAAGGACTCACCTGAGCAGGAGCGGATATACTCTAGGGCACGAAAGATGGCTACTTGCTCAGCAGTGTAAACGCTACAGCCATCCGGCAAGGAACGTTGTTCGGAATGGTCCCCTAGAGTTAGCGCATACCCGACACGACCAGCAACCATCGAGCCATCAGTGTAAACATTGTCAGAGCCCTGACACATGGCCAGGATGGAATAAAAGCGGCGGCGGAAAGCCTGAGTCCTTCGAGCCCTGTGCCAAATCGAGCCGAAGGCAAGGGGCGAAGAACACACCATGGGGGTGTACGCAAAGTGGCTCGGAAAGGAGGGGGAACAGAGAAAACCCTAAGCCCGGAGAAGCTCTTTGACGCGGACCGCGATCGTACAACCTGACCGGGACCGACATTCTGGCAGATGGACGACCGATTGCGGGAACAGGAGACGAGTTTGGATGCCCAGGCAAGCTAGAAACATGAGCAGCATAAGCGGCAAGCAAACGTTTGCGCCGTAACCGCAGGGGAGGGACACTTGCCTCCACTAGTATGCTGTCAAGATAAAGGTTGGTTGGTTTGGGGGGATTAAAGGGACCAGACTGCCATGGTCATCGGTCCCTTTTTCCAAAGACAAAGAACACCCACAGAGAATAAAAACAAGGAACAGAAGAGATCACAGACGACACAGAACAAGAGATACTGAGACAAAGACAAGACAAAACAAACTAAAACCACACAGAGTGTGACGGTGGTTGGCCGACCATAGACATAAAAAGGAAAGGCCAACCACTGAGAAACACATTAAAAAATCAGTGTAAAACCATAGGCCAAAGGCCAGAATCAACACAAATCATTAAAAGAAAACAGAAACACTCAGAGTAAATGATAAAATCCCCCTGCCCGAATAAAACGTAAAACTGAGTCAGCCATAGTGGAGTCGTCTGTTAAAAGGGCAGGGAGCGTAGCAGGCAGCGCAAATGTCTGCCTGACCACAGCTAAAAGGGGGCAGGCCAGCAAAATGTGGGCCACTGTCAAAGCTGCCCCACAGCGACATAGAGGAGGGTCCTCCCGGCGCAGTAGATAACTGTGTGTCAGCCGGGAGTGGCCAATGCGGAGCCGGCAAAGAACTACTGAGTCCCTGCGAGTGGCTCGCAGGGATGACCGCCACACAGCCGTCGTCTCCTTGACAGCACGGAGTTTATTGCGCATTGTCAGTTCCCGCCATTCAGCGTCCCATAGCGCCAAGATTTTGCGGCGGAAGACTGCCCGCAAATCAGTCTCTGGGAGGCCAACGTCCAGAGATGGCTTGCTGGTGGCCACTTTCGCCAGGCGGTCAACATGTTCGTTACCCGGGATACCGACATGACCGGGGGTCCACACAAAGACCACAGAGCGGCCGCAACAGGCGAGAGTATGCAGAGACTCGTGGATAGCCATCACCAGACGAGAACGAGGGAAACACTGGTCGAGAGCTCGTAAACCGCTCAGGGAATCGCTACAGAGAACGAAGGACTCACCTGAGCAGGAGCGGATATACTCTAGGGCACGAAGGATGGCGACCAGTTCAGCAGTGTAAACGCTGCAGCCATCCAGCAAGGAACGTTGTTCGGAATGGTCCCCTAGAGTGAGCGCATATCCGACACGACCAGCAACCATCGAACCGTCAGTGTAAACAACACCAGAGCCCTGATACGTGGCCAGGATGGAATAAAAGCGGCGGCGGAAGGCCTCAGGAGGGACTGAGTCCTTAGGGCCCTGTGCCAAGTCGAGCCGAAGGCTAGGGCGACGAACACACCATGGGGGTGTATGCAAAGTAGCCCGGAAAGGAGGTGGAACAGTGAAACCCTGGAGCCCAGAGAGAAGCTCTTTGACGCGGACCGCTATTGTACAACCAGACCGCGGCCGACGTTCTGGCATACGGACGACCGACCGCGGGAACAGGAGGCGATAGTTTGGATGCCCGGGCGAGCTTAGTACATGGGCAGCATAAGCGGCCAGCAAACGTTGGCGTCGGAACCGCAGTGGAGGTACACCTGCCTCCACTAGTACGCTGTCCACAGGGCTGGTGCGGAAAGCACCAGTGGCAAGGCGTATCCCGCTGTGGAGAATCGGGTCCAGCACCCGTAACGCAGATGGGGATGCTGAGCCATAAGCCAGGCTCCCATAATCCAGACGGGACTGGATTAACGCCTGGTAGAGCCGCAACAGTGTAGAGCGGTCGGCGCCCCAGCGGGTGTTGCTCAAGCATCGCAGAGCGTTTAGATGCCGCCAACACGTCTGTTTAAGCTGCCGGATATGAGGCAGCCAAGTCAACCGGGCATCGAAAACCACCCCCAAAAACCTGTGGGTCTCCACCACAGCAAGGAGTCCGTCGGCAAGATAAAGCCGCGGCTCAGGATGGACTGTTCGGCGCCGGCAGAAATGCATAACGCAGGTCTTGGCAGCCGAAAACTGAAAACCACGCGCTACAGCCCAAGACTGCGCCTTGCGGATTGCGCCCTGTGGCTGACGTTCAGCAGCTGCAATGCCAATAGAGCTATAGTACAGGCAGAAGTCGTCAGCATACAGGGAAGCGGAGACAGAATTCCCCACAGCCGCAACAAGCCCGTTAATGGCTATTAAAAACAGACAGACACTTCAAACAGAACCCTGTGGCACACCGTTCTTCCGGAAGTGGAAGGAACAGTATGAGGCCGCGACTTGCACGCAGAAGATACGATACGACAGAAAATTGTGGATAAAAATCGGTAGAGGACCCCGAAGGCCCCATCCATGAAACGTAGAAAGGATGTGATGACGCCATGTCGTATTGTACGCCATCCGCATGTCGAAAAAGACAGCGACCAGGTTCTGACGGCGGGCAAAGGCAGTACGGATGGCCGACTCCTGACTCACCCTGAGACGGAGCCAGAAGGCCCCGAGACTCCAGTATCCAATTTAAGCACCGGCTCACCATCCGTTCAAGCAACTCGCAAAGAACGTTGGTGAGGCTAATGGGACGGTAGCTGTCCACCTCCAGAGGGTTCTTTCGAGGTTTCAAAACGGGGATGACAATGCTTCCCCGCCACCGAAACTCACCCTCGACCCAATTACGGTTGTGAAGGTCGAGGGGGCGTCGCTGGCAGTCCACTGAAAGGCGTTTCAGCATCTAACAGTGGATGCCATCTGGCCCAGGAGCGGTATCAGGGCAAGCGTCTAGGGCACTGCGAAATTCCCACTCACTAAATGGAGCATTGTAAGATCCTGGGTGGTGAGTGCGATACGAAAGACTAAGACGTTCCATCCGCTCTTTAATGGAGCGGAAGGCCAGTGGGTAATTGGAAGAAGCGGATCTAAGAGCAAAATGCTCTGCCAAGCTGTTGGCAATTTCTTCGGAGGCTGTACAAACTGCGCCATTCAGTGGGAGCGCAGGGACGCTGACAGGGGTCCGATAGCCATACAGGCGTCGGATCTTGGCCCAGACCTGCGATGGAGAGACATGGAGGCCAATGGTGGACACATACCGCTCCCAGCTCTCCTGCTTGCTTTGGCGGATAAGGCGGCGGGCCCGCGCACGCAGCCGTTTGAAGGTGATGAGGTGTTCAATGCAGGGACATCGCTTGTGATGCTGCAGCGCCCGCCAGCGATCTTTAATCGCTGCAGCGATCTCAGGCGACCACCAAGGCACAGTCCACCGGCGAGGGGACCCAGAGGAACGGGTAATGGCAGATTCGGCGGCAGTAACGATGCCGGTGGTGATCGATTGAACCACCGCACCAATTTCATCATTAGAGAGAGGCTCAATAGCGGTAGTGGAGGAGAGCAAGTCCCAGTCAGCCTTCTTCATAGCCCACCTGCTAAGGCGCCCAGGAGAGTGACGCTGTGGTAGCGACAAAGATCGGAAAGTGGTCACTGCCACACAGGTCGTCATGCACACTCCATTGGACAGACGGTAAGAGGCTAGGGCTACAGATCGGAAGGTCAATGGCGGAGTATATGCCATGCGCCACAGTGAAGTGTGTGAAGGCACCATCATTTAAAATCGAGAGATCGAGCTGCGAGAATAAATGCTCAACGGTGGCGCGTCGACCTGTTGCCACCGACCCACCCCACAGAGGGTTATGGGCGTTGAAGTCGCCCTATAACAGGAAAGGTAGCCGCAATTGGGCTATCAGCGCAGCCAAGACATGTTGTGGGACATCACCATCCTGTGCAAGATAAAGACTGCAGATAGTAACAGCCTGTGGCGTCCACACCCGAACAGCGACAGCCTCTAAAAGTTTGTAGACGGACAGACTCGCTGTGAAGGGAGTGATGGATGTTGATGCAGACACCACCAGGTACCCTTTCAAAGCGCCCTGGTTCCTATTTATTTATTTATTTATTGATTTATTTATTGTTCCTTGGGACCAAATTAAGGAGAAGTCTCCATGGTCATGGAACGAGTCAATACATGTGATCATGACACGATATTAGAAACAGATAAAATGAAATATAAAAAAACATATTCAGGTTACAAGTCGTAAGTTTAAATGAAGAAAATCAACAATATAACACTGGAATTTGCTTAATTTTTCAGCTCTTCAAGGAGCTCCTCGACAGAATAGAAGGAGTGAGCCATGAGGAAACTCTTCAGTTTAGACTTCAAAGAGTTTGGGCTACTGCTAAGATTTTTGAGCTCTTGTGGTAGCTTATTGAAAATGGATGCAGCAGAATACTGCACTCCTTTCTGCACAAGAGGAAAGGAAGTGCATTCTACATGCAGATTTGATTTCTGCCTAGTATTAACTGAGTGAAAGCTGCTAACTCTTGGGAATAGGCTAATATTGCTAACAACAAACGACATTAAAGAAAATATATACTGTGAGGGCAATGTCAGAGTTCCCAGATTTTTGAATAGGGGACGACAAGAGCTTCTCGAACTTACACCACATATAGCTCGAACAGCCCGTTTTTGAGCCAAAAATACCCTTTTTGAATCAGAATAATTACCCCAAAAATAATTATCTTCCCTGCATAATGCAGTCTCCATTTTATGCACAAAAAATGGCTTCCTCTCCTGTTAAATCAGTGTCCGGAGGTAAAATAGTCCCTCATTCGGATCTCCGGGGGGGGGGGGACAACTTGAAAGGAGGCAAAAAATCAAAACGAGAATTGGTACCTGGAATGTCAGAACTCTGCTACAAGCAGGAAAACTAGAAAACCTTAAAAGAGAGATGGATAAGAATCATATGGACCTCGTAGGAGTTGCTGAAGTAAGATGGAATGGACATGGAGAGTTGCAGTCAGATGAATATGTATTCTACTACTCAGGAGGAGAAGTAAAAGGAATTAATGGAGTAGGAATGATTATGACAAAGGAATTGGCTAAATGTGTGGAATATGTAGACTATGCAAATGACCGGGTTATTGGTGTAAGGCTGAAAGGAGCACAAAAAGATTTACTGATTGTCCAGGTGTATATGCCAACTTCAGAACATGATGACCAAATTGTAGAGGAAACGTACAATGTAATAGAGAGAATAATGGACGAAAGTAAAAAATGCTGCAAAATAGAAATGGGAGACTGGAACGCCATTGTGGGATAAGGGAAAGAGGGAAACATAGTAGGCAGTCATGGTCTTGGAAAGAGAAATGACAGAGGTGAATGGTTAATTGACTTCTGCAGGGAAAGGCAGCTGATAGTGGCAAACACATGGTTCAAGAACCATAAGAGGAGGCTCTACACTTGGAAATCACCAGGGGATAAATATAGAAACCAAATCGATTTTATACTGGTAGAAGAAAGATACAGGAATGGAATCAAGAAGGTGCACACATTACCAGGTGCAGATATTAATAGTGACCACAACTTACTTATGGCAGAAATAGAAACAAGAATGAAAAAACTGAAAAAGGCGACAATGGTGAAGAAATGGGATCTAGAGAAGATAAGGTCCAACAAAGAACAAATTACAGAAATGCTGTCTCGGGACTTTCTAAACACATTACGAGACAAAGAAGCACCTGATAATGCCAACGAGTACTGGAATATGCTGAAAGAAGGAATCATTAAAGCAGGACAGCAAAATATAGGATATGTAAAAGGGAAAAGGTCAAAAAAACCATGGGTCACACAAGAAATGATTTCCAAGATGGAGGAGAGAAGAAAATTGAAAAACAAGAACACTGAAGATGCAAGAAATATATACAGAAGGTTAAATAACGAACTGCGAAGAGAAACAGAGCAGGCTAGGAAAAAATGGCTAAAAGAGGAATGTGATGAAATTGAAGAACTGGACAAGAAAGGAAGATACGACTTACTATACAACAGAGTAAAGACCATGACATGGGAACAAAACAGAGCAGGAAGTGCTACTATGGAAATTTTGAGTAAAGACGAAGAGGTAGTGTATAAAGATCGTGACGATGTCCTCCAGAGATGGGAAGAATATATAAAATAGCTATATGACACAAATAGCAAACCAGAAACTCTGGAACTTGAATCACACAACAGTGTAAGTGATGAAGAGAAAGGACCGATCATCATAATGGAAGAAGTTAAGTCTGCTATTGCTGCAATGAAAAATGGCAAAGCAGTAGGTACAGATACAATACCGGGAGAAATACTAAAATGCTTTAACCACAATGGAATAAGAGAAATATTGAGGTTATGTAATAAAATATATGACAGTGGTGAATGGCCTGAGGACTTTTTGACAACAGTAATGATTCCATTGCCGAAAAAACAAGGAACCAAGAAATGCAGCGAGCACAGGACAATCAGCCTCATTTCACATGCAGCCAAAGTGATGTTAAGAATAATTAATAAAAGACTTGAAAAAGTAATAGAGGAGAATCTCGGCGAGGAGCAGTTTGGCTTTAGACGGAATACGGGCACCAGAGATGCAACAGGGCTTCTACGAATCTTAGGAGAAAGGTTTATTGAAAAAGGAAGAGACCTATATATGTGCTTCATCGATTTAGAAAAGGCATTTGACAATGTGGTTTGGGACAAGCTGGCGACTATTATGAGGGAAAAGAGAGTGGACTGGAAAACCAGAAGACTTAGGTTGGTTGGTTGGTTGGTTTGGGGGATTAAAGAGACCAGACTGCTATGGTCATCGGTCCCTTTTTCCAAAGACAAAGAACACCCACAGAGAATAAAAACGAGGAACAGAAGAGATCACAGACGATACAGGACAAGAGAAACTGAGACAAAGACAAGACAAAACGAACTAAAAGCACACAGAGTGTGACGGTGGTTGGCCGACCAGAGAAATAAAAAAGGAAAAGCCAACCACTGGAAACACATTAAAAATCAGTTTAAAACCGGAGGCCAAAGGCCAGAATCAACACAAAACAAGAAGATAAAAACAGAAACTCTCAGAGTAAAGAATAAAAACCCCCTGCCCGAATAAAACGTAAAACTAAGTCAGCCATAGCCGGGTCATCTGTTAAAAGGGCAGGGAGCGAGTCAGGCAGTGCGAACGACTGCCTGAGCGCAGCTAAAAACGGACACTCCAATAAAACATGAACCACGGATAAAACGGAGCCGCAGCGACAGAGAGGCGCATCCTCACGGCGCAATAAGTGGCCGTGGGTAAGCCGAGTGTGCCCAATGCGCAGCTGGCAGAGGACAACAGACTCCTTGCGAGAAACCCGCAAGGAGGAGCGCCACACACCGGTAGCCCCCTTGATGGCCCGAAGTTTGTTGCGTGAAGGCAGGGCGCGCCATTCAGTGTCCCAAAGGTCCAGAATTTTGCGGCGTAGGAACGCCCGCAAATCTGTCTCCGGGAGGCCAACGTCCAGAGATGGTGCACTAGTCGCCTCTTTCGCCAGCCGGTCAACATTCTCGTCGCCGGGGATCCCAACATGGCCTGGGGTCCACACGAAGACCGCAGAGCGGCCGCAACGCGCAAGAGTATGCAGGGACTCATGGATAGCCATCACCAGACGGGAACGAGGAAAACACTGGTCGAGTGCTCGTAAACTGCTCAGGGAATCGCTACAGATAACGAAGGACTCACCTGAGCAGGAGCGGATATACTCTAGGGCTCGAAAGATGGCGACCAGCTCAGCAGTGTAAACGCTGCAGCCAGCCGGCAAGGAACGTTGTTCGGAATGGTCCCCTAGAGTGAGCGCATACCCGACTCGACCAGCAACCATCGAGCCGTCGGTGTAAACAATGCCAGAGCCCTGATACGTGGCCAGGATGGAATAAAAGCGGCGGCGGAAGGCCTCTGGAGGTGGTGGTGGTTGTTGGATGTTTAAGGGGGACTAAACAGCGAAGGTCATCAGTCCCCCATTCCAAAATCAGGCGAGCCGGAAATCTACGGAGCAGATAAAAACCAAAGGGGAGGAGACGTCCCCCCAGGCGCTAAAAGAACACAAATGCAGCAACGAACACTACAGACAAGAACAGGACAGAGGAACACCAGACAGAAAGAAACAGAAGAAAGGAAGAGGGCCGGAGACTGGTTGACTGACCACGAGATCAAAAAAGGGAAAGAGTCAACCATCTCACGGCCTACCAGAACAGCAACAGACACGAGGACAAAAGACACAGAAAGGGAAAGGCGCAGGACCTCCCTAAATCGAACCATAAAAAGGACTACCACGGATAAAATTTAAAACGTCATCAGCCATGGAGGCATCGTCAGATAAAACCAAAGCCAAAGTGCCCGGGAGATTAAAAGATTGCCGGAGTGTGCGCAGTCGAGGACACTCCAGCAAAATGTGGCCGACCGTCAGCCGGGACCCACACTGACACAAGGGGGGATCCTCCTGACGCAAGAGATGGCCGTGCGTCAGGTACGTATGGCCGATGCGCAGCCGACACAGGACTACCGAGTCCCTGCGAGAAGCCCGCAGGGAGGAACGCCACACATCGGTCGTCCCCTTGACAGCCCGTAGTTTATTCGGGGCTGTCATGCCACGCCACTCAGCAGCCCACATCCCAAGTACCTTACGGCGCAACACCAGCTGCTGGTCGCGAGCCGTAAGGCCGATATCCAAAGCTGGGGCGTCTATCGCCCCTTTGGCCAGCCTGTCTACACGTTCGTTCCCTGGGATGCCAACATGACCGGGCGTCCAAACCAGGACCACTGAACCACCAGAACGGGCAATGGCGGAAACAGCCTCCTGAATGGAGGACACCAGAGGAGAGGAGGGATAGCAGCGGTCGATGGCCTGAAGGCTGCTCAGGGAGTCACTGCAGATGACAACGGACCTACCTGAGCAGAAACGCATGTGCTCAAGAGCGCGCAAGATGGCCACCAGCTCTGCAGTAAAAATACTGCAGCCAGCCGGCAAGGAGCGTTGCTCAACATGGTCAGAGTGAGCAAAGGCGTAGGCAGTGCGACCATCAACCAGGGAACCATCAGTGTAGACAGTCTCACAGTCCGAAAATGAGGCGAGGAGAGCAAGAAATCGGCGACGGAGGGCCACAGGCGGAACCGAGTCCTTGGGTCCCTGTGCCAAGTCCAGACGGACGGACGGCCGGGACAAACACCAGGGAGGCGTAGGTGCATGGACCCGGAAGGGAGGCGGAAGAGGGAATGAACCCAAGTCCGACAGCAGGGACTGAACTCGGACAGCGACGGAAAGCCCAGACCTAGGTCGCCGTTCGGGCAGATGGAGGACCATGGCAGGGAAAAGCAGGCGACGATTGGGATGGCCTGGCGAGCAATGCACGTGGACAGCATAGTCGGCGAGCAGTCGATGGCGGCGAAACCGCAGCGGGGGAACCCCGGCCTCCACCAGTAAACTATCCACGGGGCTCGTACGAAAAGCGCCAGTTGCAAGCCGGACCCCACAGTGGTGTATGGGGTCTAACAACTTCAACACTGAGGGGGACGCAGACCCATAGGCCAGGCTCCCATAATCAAGCCGGGACTGCACAAGAGCTCTGTACAATTGCAGTAGCGTGCAGCGATCTGCACCCCAAGACGTGTGGCTAAGGCAGCGGAGGGCGTTGAGGTGCCGCCAGCATTTTTGCTTCAGCTGAATAACATGAGGAACCCACGTGAGCCGGGCATCAAACACGAGTCCCAAGAAGCGGCAAGTGTCCACCACGTCAAGCAGGTGGCCGTCGAGGTAAAGGTCAGGATGAGGGTGGACCGTCCGACGCCTGCAGAAGTGCATAACCCGAGTCTTGGCAGCAGAGAACTGAAAACCATGAGCCAGAGCCCATGATGCTGCCTTGCGAACGGCGACTTGCAACCTGCGTTCGGCGACTCCCGTAGTCGTGGAGCTAAATGAGATGCAGAAGTCGTCGGCATACAAAGAAGGAGACACCGACGACCCCACTGCTCCAGCCAGACCATTAATGGCCACTAGAAATAACGAGACGCTCAACACCGAGCCCTGCGGGACCCCATTTTCCTGTATATAAGAGGAACTAGTGGTGGCACCGACTTGCACCCGGAAAGAGCGGCGCAATAAAAAGCTTTGGAGAAAAGCCGGGAGCCGACCACGAAGACCCCACCCATGCAACGTGGCGAGGATGTGATGCCTCCATGTGGTGTCATACGCCTTCCGCAGATCGAAAAATACAGCAACAAGGTGCTGACGTCGGGCAAAAGCCGTACGGACAGCAGATTCCAGCCGCACCAAATTGTCCACCGCAGACCGGCCCCGACGGAAGCCACCCTGGGACGGAGCGAGGAGACCGCGCGACTCAAGGACCCAACACAAACGCCGCCCCACCATACGTTCGAGCAATTTGCACAAAACGTTGGTGAGGGTAATGGGACGATAGCTGTCCACCGCCAGTGGGTCCGCACCGGGCTTCACGATGGGGACAATAAGACCCTCTCGCCATTGCGACGGGAACACGCCCTCGCTCCAAATACGGTTAAAGATGGTGAGGATGTGTCTCTGGCAGTCCCTGGAGAGATGCTTCAGCATCTGCGCGTGGATGCAGTCAGGTCCTGGTGCTGTATCAGGGCAATCGGCGAGGGCAGCGAGGAGTTCCCTCTCGCTGAAAGGAGCATTGTATGTTTCATAATGACGCGTGTGGAATGAGAACGGCGTCCGCTCGGCTCGCTCCTTTAGAGAGCGAAAGGCGGGGGGATAGGATGCAGTCGCAGAGCTCTGAGCAAAGTGCGCGGCTAGCCGTTCAGCAATGGCGGCAGCGTCCGTGCAGACAGCGCCGTCCAAGGAGAGCCCAGGGACACCCACAGGGGTCTGGGAGCCATAAATCCGCCGGATCCGGGACCACACGTGCGAGGACGAGACACGGGAGCCCAGGGAGGAGACGTACCTCTCCCAGCACTCCTGCTTACGCCGTGCAATAAGTCGACGGGCGAAGGCACGGAGCCTCTTAAAGGCGATGAGGGTCTCCAGAGACGGGTGCCGCCTATGACGCTGGAGAGCCCGCCTACGGTAGCGAATAGCCTCAGCAATCTCCGGCGACCACCAGGGGACAGCCTTCCGCCGAGGGAGGCCAGAGGAACGGGGGATGGTAGCCTCGGCCGCTGAAATGATGGATGTGGTTAAAACACAGACCACCTCGTCAATGTCACCCTGTGGGGGAGACGCAATGGTTACAGCGGAAGTAAAAGCTGGCCAGTCAGCCCTGTGGAGAGCCCAGCGGGGCAAGCGCCCAGAAGAATGACACTGTGGCAGTGACAAATAGATGGGAAAATGGTCACTACCACACAGGTCAGGATGCACCCTCCAGTGGAGGGATGGGACAAGTCCAGGGCTGCAAATAGAGAGATCGATGGCCGAGAACGAGCCGTGGGCCACACTGAAATGCGTGGGAGCACCGGTGTTCAAGAGGCTAAGGTCGAGCTGAGCCAACACATGCTCCACGGCCCGACCACGATCATCGGAGACACTCCCACCCCATAGAGGGTTGTGGGCATTGAAATCGCCCAGCAGCAAAAAAGGTGGCGGCAGTTGTGCTATCAGAGCAGCCAGGACATGCTGCGCGACAGTACCATCAGGTGGAAGGTAAATACTGCAGACGGTAATGGCCTGGGGCGTCCACACCCGAACAGCGACAGCCTCTAAAGCTGTTTGTAGAGGCACAAACTCGCTGTGAAGAGAGTTCAGGACATAAATACAGACGCCACCAGACACCCTTTCGTAAGTTGCCCGGTTCTTAAAATAACCCCGATAGCCACGGAGGGCGGGGGTTCGCATTGCTGGAAACCAAGTTTCCTGCAGAGCAATGCAAAGGAAAGGATGACGGCTGATAAGGTGGCGGAGCTCAGCTAGATGGTGGAAGAAACCGCTGCAGTTCCACTGGAGGATGTTATTAGCCATGGATGGGAAAGGCGTGAAGGGACTGGGGAGGCAGACTACGCCTCCGGGGCCCCTGCTGCTACAGAGTCACCACCTGGAAAACAGCCATCTACTGCATCCGAGGGACTGGCGAGATCCATGTCCTCAGCAGACGCCAGAATCTCCACCTCATCCTCAGACGCAGAGCTTGTAGGAAGCGGTGGAATGGGTGCCACCGCAATGTCGGTAGCCTTGGGGAGTTTCTTCTTCTGCTGCTTCTCGCGCCGTGCCTTTGGTGGCGCAGGCTGGGAGGGCGCAACTGGGGCGGTCTCAGGGACAGACGATGACCGTGTGTCCCGACGACCAGGGACTGGCGGTTGTTTGAGCCACTTGCGGCCGTCGGCTTTGGAACCGGTCGGAGCGTGCGAAGGAAGGTCCCCAAGGGACCCCTTCCTTACGAGAGGAGCCGAAGAAGTCTTACGCTTCTCCGGCTGGGAAGGGGGGACTGATGTCCCCGACGGTTGGGGGGGTGTTGCTCCTGAAGTAGATGGAGCAGGAGCAACAGGAGGTTTAGTGCCCCCCACCATCAAGGGGGCAGGTGTGGGACTTCGACTCTGGGAGCTGACTGGTGCGGATGGAATTGTAGAAGGAGTGACAGTTGCGGCATATGAAGCTGTCATGCGCACCGGATGAAGTCGATCATATTTTCGCTTCGCCTCAGTGTACGTCAGGCGGTCGAGAGTCTTTATTTCCATGATCTTCCGCTCCTTCTGCAGAATCGGACAGTCTGGCGAGCAAGGCGGATGGTGCGCACCACAGTTCACACAGATTGGAGGCGGCGCACAGGGATGATCTGGATGGGAAGGTCGACCGCAATCGCGACAGACGAGGTCGGACGCACAGCAGGAAGACATGTGGCCGAACTTCCAACACTTGAAGCATCGCATCGGGGGAGGGATATACGGCTTGACATCACAACGGTACACCATCACCTTGACCTTCTCAGGTAACGTGTCACCCTCGAAGGCCAAGATGAAGGCACCGGTGGCAACTTGACGATCCCTCGGACCCCGGTGGACGCGCCGGACGAAATGGACACCTCGGCGCTCCAAGTTGGCGCGCAGCTCGTCGTCGGACTGTAAAAGCAGATCCCTGTGAAAGATAATGCCCTGGACCATGTTCAGACTCTTATGGGGCGTGATAGTGACAGAGACATCCCCCAGCTTAGTACAAGCGAGCAAGGCCCGCGACTGGGCGGAGGATGCCGTTTTTATCAACACCGATCCGGACCGCATCTTGGACAAGCCCTCCACCTCCCCAAACTTGTCCTCTAAATGCTCGACAAAGAACTGAGGCTTCACGGACATAAAAGATTCCCCGTCAGATCTGGTACAGACGAGATATCGGGGCGAGTATCTTTCGCTCTCATTCATAGCCCTTCGTTCCTCCCATGGTGTGGCCAGGGAGGGGAACGATTTGGGGTCATACACGTTAGCCTTGAATTGAGCTTTGGAACGCTTAGAGACTGCTGACGGCTGGCCGCCAGCAAGAGAAGATGTACCACGCTTCATTGCGGGTCATCCGCCCTGATGCCACCTACTCCGACCAAGGGCCCTCCCCACGGGCGCCACCCAGCCACAGCAAAGGCCACCTGGCAGGATGGCCATTGCCGGGAGTCCTGATGCCCCAGGGAGATGGGCATCTACTCCTTGGCATACGTGGGGAGTGAACGGCGCAGGCATCAGTAGAGCGATCCCTGTGTTGTCAGGGGGCTACAACCAAGAGGGTACATGGCGACCCCACCACAACGGACTGGCTACCGTGCTGGATCTTAGGTGCAAAAATGGCCAAGGTCGTCGTCACAGTTAAAAGAAACACTGCAGAGTGCAGCGTGGTAATCGCCCAAGAGATCGAAAACGAGCGGGACACCATTGCAACGACGAGAAAGACGGCTATAGGTCTAATTGCACGAAGGATACAGTGCACCATGTAAGGTGCCCTTCCCCAATTGGCTCGCTCTTCGGAAGAATTTAGATAGATGGAGGTCAAACCCGAGAGGGGACCATCACATAAGGCCGAAACGTTTGAGACTCCTTTTAGTCGCCTCTTACGACAGGCAGGACTACCGCGGGCCTATTCTTACCCCCGAACCCGCAGGGGGGGCCTCTGGAGGGACCGAGTCCTTCGAGCCCTGTGCCAAGTCTAGCCGAAGGCAAGGGCGAGGAACGCACCACGGGGGTGTACGCAGAGGTGCCCGGAAAGGAGGTGGAACAGGGACAAGCCCAAGCCCGGAGAGAAGCTCCTTGACGCGTATGGCGATCGGACAACCCGACTGGGGCCGACGTTCCGGCAGACGGACGACTGACTGCGGGAACAGGAGACGATAGTTAGGATGCCCGGGCGAGCTTAGAACATGGGCAGTATAAGCGGCCAGCAAACGTTGGCGCCGGAACCGCAGTGGAGGGACACCTGCCTCCACGAGTAAGCTGTCCACAGGGCTGGTGCGGAAAGCACCAGTGGCAAGGCGTATCCGGCTGTGGAGGATTGGGTCCAGCACCCGCAACGCAGACGGGGATGCGGAGCCATATGCCAGGCACCCATAATCCAGACGGGACTGGATTAACGCCTGGTAGAGCCGTAACAGGGTAGAGCGGTCGGCTCCCCAGCGGGTGTGGCTCAAACATCGCAGTGCATTGAGATGCCGCCAACACGTCTGTTTGAGCTGCCGGATATGAGGCAGCCAAGTCAACCGGGCATCGAAAACCACCCCCAAAAACCTGTGTGATTCCACCACCGAAAGAAGGTCGCCGTTAAGAGAAAGCTGCGGCTCCGGGTGGACAGTACGCCGCCGGCAGAAATGCATAACGCAGGTCTTGGCTGCCGAAAACTGAAACCCATGCGCTACAGCCCAAGACTGCGCCCTACGGATAGCGCCCTGTAGCTGACGTTCAACAGCTGCAATGCCAGTAGAGCTGTAATAAAGGCAGAAGTCGTCAGCATACAGGGAAGCGGAGACAGAATTTCCCACGGCCGCAGCAAGCCCGTTAATGGCTATTAAAAACAGACAGACACTTAAAACAGAGCCCTGTGGCACACCGTTCTCCTGGACGTGGGAGGAACTATACGAGGCCGCGACTTGCACGCGGAAGGTACGACACGACAGAAAATTGCGGATAAAAATCGGCAGAGGACCCCGAAGACCCCATCCATGAAGCGTAGAAAGAATGTGATGACGCCACGTCGTATCGTACGCCTTCCGCATGTCGAAAAAGACAGCGACCAAATGCTGACGGCGGGAAAAGGCAGTACGGATGGCCGACTCCAGGCTCACCAGATTGTCGGCGGCGGAGCGGCCTTTACGGAACCCACCCTGAGATGGAGCCAGAAGGCCCCGAGACTCCAGTACCCAATTCAAGCGCCGGCTCACCATCCGTTCAAGCAACTTGCAAAGAACGTTGGTGAGGCTAATGGGACGGTAGCTGTCCACCTCCAGAGGGTTCTTTCCAGGCTTCAAAACGGGGATGACAATGCCGTCCCGCCATTGCGACGGAAACTCCCCCTCGACCCAAAGACGGTTGTAAAGATCGAGAAGGCGCCGCTGGCAGTCCACTGAAAGGTGTTTCAGCATCTGACAGTGGATGCCATCTGGCCCAGGAGCGGTATCAGGGCAAGCAGCGAGGGCACTGCGAAATTCCCACTCACTAAATGGAGCATTGTAAGATTCTGGGTGGTTGGTGCGAAACGAAAGGCTCCGACGTTCCATCCGCTCTTTAATGGAGCGGAAGGCCTGGGGGTAATTCGCAGAAGCGGAACTCATAGCAAAATGCTCTGCTAAGCGATTGGCAATGACGTCGGAGTCAGTACAAACTGCTCCATTCAGTGAGAGCGCAGGGACGCTGGCAGGTGGCCGATAGCCGTAGACGCGGCGAATCTTGGCCCAGACCTGCGAGGGAGTGACATGGAGGCCAATGGTGGACGCGTACCGCTCCCAGCACTCCTTCTTGCCTTGGCGGATAAGGAGGCGGGCCCGCGCACTCAGCCGTTTGAAGGCGATAAGGTGGTCGAGGGAGGGGTGTCGCTTGTGACGCTGTAGCGCCCGCCGGCGATCTTTAATCGCTTCAGCGATCTCAGGCGACCACCAAGGCACAGCCTTCCGCCGAGGGGACCCACAGGAATGGGGAATGGCAGATTCGGCGGCAGTAACGATGCCGGTGGTGACCGATTGAACCACTGCATCAATGTCATCGGTAGAGAGAGGCTCAAAAGCGGCAGTGGAGGAGAACAAGTCCCAGTCAGCCTTATTCATAGCCCATCTGCTAGGGCGCCCAGAAGAGTGGCGCTGTGGGAGTGACAAAAAGATCGGAAAATGGTCACTACCACACAGGTCATCATGCACACTCCATTGGACAAACGGTAAGAGACTATGGCTACAGATTGAAAGGTCAATGGCGGAGTAGGTGCCATGCGCCACACTGAAGTGTGTGAAGGCACCATCATTTAACAGCGAGAGATCGAGCTGCGACAATAAATGCTCAACGATGGTGCCTCGACCTGTTGCCACTGACCCACCCCACAGAGGGTTATGGGCGTTGAAGTCGCCCAATAGCAAGAAAGGTGGCGGCAATTGGGCGACCAGTGCAGCCAGGACATGCTGCGAGACATCACCATCCGGTGGAATGTAAAGACTGCAGACGGTAACAGCCTGTGGCGTCCACACGCGTACAGCAACAGCCTCTAAAGGCGTCTGGAGAGGGACAGACTCGCTATGCAGAGTGTGAAGGACATATATGCAGACGCCACCAGACACACTTTCATAAGCTGCTCGGTTCTTGTAATAACCCCGATAGCCACGGAGGGCGGGGGTTCGCATCGCCGGAAACCAAGTTTCCTGGAGAGCAATGCAGAAGAAAGGGTGAAGGCTGATAAGTTGACGGAGCTCGGCTAGATGGTGGAAGAAACCGCTGCAGTTCCACTGGAGGATGGTGTTGTCCATGGCTGGGAAAGGCGTGAGGAGACTGGGAAGGCAGATTACGCCACTGGGTCACCTGCTACCTCCGATGGAGCATCCGTACAAATGCCATCCATTGCGTCCGAGGGACCGGCAAGAGCGAGGTCCTCAGCGGACGCCAGAATCTCCACCTCGTCCTCAGAGGCAGAGCTTGTAGGAAGCGGTGGGATCGGTGCCACCGCAATACCGTTGGGCTTGGGGACTTTCTTCTTTGTCTGCTTGTCACGCTGCGCCTTCGGCGGTTCAGGCGGCATGGGCTTCACCGGGTCAGTCTGAGGGACAGACGACGACCGCGAGGCTCGACGACCAGGGACTGGCGGTTGTTTCAACCACTTGCGGGCGTCCGCTTTTCCACTGGTCGGAACTGGTGAAGGGAGAGCCCCAAGGGATCCCTTCCTGGCGAGAGCAGCCGAAGAAGTCTTACGCTTCTCCGGCTGGGAAGGGGGAGCTGATGTCCCCGATGGTTGGGAGGGCGTTGCTCCTGGAGAGGATGGAGCAGGAGCAACAGGGTGTGAAGTGCCCCCCACAAGCAAGGGGGCCGGTGGATGCTGACCGATCTTAGAGCCGATTCGTGATGACGGGAGAACCGTCGTTGCAGCAGCGGCGTAAGTTGACGGCATTGCCACAGGATGGAGCCTCTCATATTTCCGTCTAGCCTCGGGGTAGGTCAGCCGGTCCAAGGTCTTATATTCCATTATCTTCCGTTCTTTCTGCAATATCCTACAGTCCGGCGAGCAGGGGGAATGGTGTTCTCCGCAGTTAACACAGATAGGAGGCGGGGCACATGGAGTATCGGGATGCGAAGGACGCCCGCAATCCCGACACGTCATGCTGGAAGTACAGCGAGATGACATGTGCCCGAACTTCCAGCATTTAAAACACCGCATCGGAGGAGGGATATATGGTTTCACATCACAACGGTAAACCATCACCTTAACCTTTTCGGGTAAGACATCACCCTCAAAGGCCAAGATGAAGGCACCGGTGGCGACCTGATTATCCCTCGGACCCCGATGGACGCGCCGGACGAAGTGAACACCTCGTCGTTCGAGGTTGGCGCGTAATTCATCGTCGGACTGCAGAAGAAGATCCCTGTGGAATATAATACCCTGGACCATGTTCAGACTCTTATGCGGCGTGATGCTAACGGAGACATCCCCCAACTTGTCACAATTGAGCAACCTCCGTGACTGGGCAGAGGATGCCGTTTTTATCAACACCGATCCAGACCGCATCTTGGACAAGCCCTCTACCTCACCGAACTTGTCCTCTAAATGCTCTACAAAGAACTGAGGCTTCACGGATAGAAAAGATTCCCCATCAGCTCTGGTACAGACAAGATATCTGGGTGAATACGTCTCAGTGTCACGCAATGCCTGTCGTTCCTCCCATGGTGTGGCGAGGGAGGGGAACGATTTGGGGTCATAAACGTTACCTTTAAAATGGGCTCTCGAACGCTTAGAGACTGCTGACGGCTGGCCGCCAGCGACAGATGATGTACCACGCTTCATTCCGGGTCATCCGCCCTGATGCCACCTACTCCGACCAAGGGCCCTCCCCACGGGCGCCACCCAGCCACAGCAAAGGCCACCTGGCAGGATGGCCATTGCCGGGAGTCCTGATGCCCCAGGGAGATGGGCATCTACTCCTTGGCATACGTGGGGAGTGAACGGCGCAGGCATCAGTAGAGCGATCCCTGTGTTGTCAGGGGGCTACAACCAAGAGGGTACATGGCGACCCCACCACAACGGACTGGCTACCGTGCTGGATCTTAGGTGCAAAAATGGGCAAGGTCGTCGTCACAGTTAAAAGAAACACTGCAGAGGGCAGCGTGGTAATCGCCCAAGAGATCGAAAACGAGCGGGACACCATTGCAACGACGAGAAAGACGGCTATAGGTCTAATTGCCGAAGGATACAGTGCACCATGTAAGGTGCCCTTCCCCAATTGGCTCGCTCTTCGGAATAATTTAGATAGATGGAGGTCAAACCCGAGAGGGGACCATCACATAAGGCCGAAACGTTTGAGACTCCTTTTAGTCGCCTCTTACGACAGGCAGGAATACCGCGGGCCTATTCTAACCCCCGAACCCGCAGGGGGGCCAGAAGACTTATAAACTCATTGTACCTTAATCAAAAAGTTTCAGTTAAAGTGAGAGGAGAAAGTACGAACTGGATCAGACTAGCGAAAGGAGTAAGACAAGGATGCTCTTTATCACCTACTCTTTTCAACCTGTACTTGGAAAATATGATTGACCAATGCTCATTAGATGACAAAGGAGTAGAAATTAGAGGAAGAAGAGTAGGGTGCTTGAGATTTGCTGATGACATGGTCCTTCTAGCCACAGGGGAAAGAGAATTACAGGATTTGGTGGACACCATTGCAACTAACGGAAAAAAATATGGAATGAAAATTAACACAAATAAAACAAAAGTATTGGCAATAGGAGGAAATAAGGAACTAAAAATTGTGCTGAATGGAGAAAAACTAGAACAGGTGCAAAATTTTAAGTATCTTGGAAGCAGGATAGACACCGACTGGAAGTGCACCACAGAAATTAAAACAAGGATAGCAATGGCGAAAGAGGCGTTTTATAAGAAAAGGAGAATCTTCTGCAGCGGTATGGACAGAGAACTCAGAAAGAGACTCATAAAATGTCTTGTATGGAGTGTTCTTCTATATGGCGCTGAAACATGGACTATGAGGAAAAAAGACAGAGAAAGGCTGGAGGCTTTTGAGATCTGGACATGGCGGAAGATGGAAGGAATAAGTTTGATGGACAGAGTAAAAAATGAAGAGGTACTGAGAAGAGTGGGAGAGAAAAGGCACTTACTAGATGTAATAAAGAGAAGAAAAAGAAATTGGATTGGGCATATATTAAGAAAGAATGACGGACTGATAAAAACAGTTTTAGAAGGTTATGTATAAGGGAAAAGAAAGCGAGGAAGGAAGAGATTCCAGATACTGGATGACATGATGGACGGTACAACATACAGCAGCCTTAAGAAGGAAGCAATGGATTGCAGAAAATGGAGAGGCAAAGGACCTGCTAATATAGCAGATAACTGATGATGATGAATACCAAACGACATAAGCGTATGAAAATATGCTAAGTAGATTACTTTTCGTGTTGAAGTGTCACTTATTTCAGATACTGTTCTAATGGTAAATAAAGCAGCATTTAGTTTCTGAACATGATCCAGGACATGGGCTTTCCACCACAGCTTACTATCTATCCGAACGCCTAGGAATTTGAACTGTTCTGTCTCGCTTATAATATGCCTATTCTGTCTGATCAAAATATCGGTTCATGTTTAATTGTGAGTTAGAACTTGTAAAAACTGAGTCTTACAGTGATTTAGCATGAAATTATTTTCCACAAGCCACGAACTTATTTCATGAACTACATTATTTGTTACTGTTTCAATATTACACACAAGATCCTACACTAACAAGCTGGTGTCATCAGCAAACAGAAATATTTTTGAATCACCTGGAATACTAGAAGGCATATCATTTGTATAGATAAGAAACAGCAGTGACCCCAGCACCGACCCTTGGGGAACACCCCACTTAACAGTGCCCCATTGGGACTGAACATCACTACCACCCTCAATATTGCCGAGAATAACCCTCTGCTTTCTGTTCTTAAAGTAAGAGGCGAACCAATTTTAAGCTACTCCCCTTACTCCATAATGGTCCAACTTCTGCATTAATATTTTGTGGTCAACGCAGTCAAAAGCCTTCGTTAGATCAAAGAAAACACCTAGCGTTCGCAACCTTTTATTTAATCCGTCCAAAACCTCACAGAGGAAAGAGAATACAGCATTTTCAGTTGTTAAACCATTTCTAAAACCAAACTGAACATTTGACAGCAAATTATGTGAATTGAAATGCTCCAGTAACCTTGTATATAGAACCTTCTCGATAACTTTAGCAAACACCAATGGCATAGAAACAGGTCTAAAATTGTCAACATTATTAATGTCTCGCTTTTTATAAAGTGGCTTCACTACTGAGTACTTTAATCGGTCAGGAAACCGACCACACCTAAAGGAAAAGTTACAGATATGGCTGAGAACTGGGCTAACATACATAGAACAATACTTCAGTATTCTGCTAGATACGCCGTCATATCCATGAGAGTTCTCGGTCTTTAGTGATTTTATTATTAACTTAATCTCCCTCTTGTCAGTATCATGGAGGAGCATTTCAGGTAACAGTCTCGGAACACTTTTTTGTAAGAGCGCTATATGATTCCCTGTTGGGACTAGGTTTCTATTTAGTTCACCTGCTATATTCAGAAAGTGATTATTAAACACTGTACATATACGCGACTTATCAGAAACATTGACATTCCCACTACGTACTGATTCTATATCCTCGACCTGTCTCTACAGACCAGCAACTTCCTTTACGACTGACCATATGGTTTTAATTTTATCCTGAGACTTAGCTATTCTATCTGCATACCACATACTTTTTGCCTTCCTAATAACATTTCTAAGCACCTTACAATACTGTTTGTAATGGGCTGCTGTATTTAGATTTTGACTGTTTCTGACGTTTTGATATAATTGCCACTTTGTTCTACAAGATATTCTTAACCCTCTAGTCAGCCACCCAGGCTGCCTGTTTGTGCTAGTACCCTGTTTTAAACTTCTAACGGCAAGCAACTTTCAAAGAGCATGAGAGAAGTCTTGAGAAAAGCATTACATTTATCGTCTACTGTATCAGCGCTATAAACATCTCGCCACTCTTGTTCCTTTATAAGGTTTACAAAGGTCTCTACAGCAACTGGATCAGCTTTCCTGAACAGCTGATGACTATATTTAACACGTGTTGCAGCACAAAAATCGTTTAAAGTTAAAATTTGTGCATCATGATCTGAAAGGCCATTCACCTTTTTGCTAACAGAATGCCCTTCTAGTAATGAGAAATTAACAAAAATGTTGTCTATGGTTGTTCTACAGTTCCCTTGCACTCTCGTTGGAAATAATATGGGTTGCCTAAGATTATATGATTTAAGGAGGTCTACCAGCATCCTCTTCCTTGCACAATCACTTATACAATTAATATTGATGTCACCACATATAACTACTCGTAACTTTTTGTATTTCCTATATAGTGAACGAAGAACCTCCTCTAGCTTTAGCAAGAATGTTGTGAAATCTGAGTCTGGGGATCTATAAATAACAACAGTTACAAGTTTAGCTCCGTTAAATTTAACCACACCTGCACAACATTCAAACACCTTTTCAGTGCAGTACTTTGAAACATCAATTGACTCAAACGGGATGCCGTTTTCCACATACATGGCTACTCCCCACACCGCAAAGAGCTCCTCGAAAAGCTGATGGCCAACCTGTATCCTGGTAAAGGAAGCCTCTGAATTATCTCCTTATTTAAGAAGTGTTCAGATATACCAATAATTTCAGAGTAAACATCTATAAGCAGTTCACTAACTTTATCTCTAATACCTTGCATATTTTGATGAAATATACTAATTCCCTTATTATTCAGATACCTAAGCTTTGTCAAAAGTGATTCCCTTGTTAGAGAGACTTCCCTTAAGCAGGAATACCTATCAGCTGACTTCAATCTAAAAAGGGTGCAGCTCTAACACCCACTACTGCAGGAATTTTGCCATGAGTGATCCCACCAACCCCACCTATGCTGTCACCTATAAGCTTTGCCAACCTCCCCTTCCCATACCTGTTGACGTGCAGGCCGTGTCTAGTGAAACCCGTCCTGCTGATCGACTCCACCGACACCACTGAAATGTGACCCATGCTTTCTGTCATCAGCGCACCCCCAAGCCTCATGTTAATACGCCTGACGGCTGTATTAAGATGAGGCCGATCGTGACGCTGAAACAGTTCCACGAAATGCACATTCGTGTTGCCAGTCTGAGTGGCTATCTCTTCCAGATCACCATCTATGTTATACTTCCCATCCCTATCAATACTATTACCAGCCCCACCCACAATCACTACCTGATTCTCTTTAGTAAAATCTCTACATAACCCCCCTATGTTGTCACCTGAGCCAACCCTGCATTAGGCTTCACAATGCTGGTGACCTGGTACTCACTCCCCAGCACTACCTGCAACTGCTGGCCTACACCTCTGCCATGCGAACTACCTAACAGCAGAACCTCCTTCTTCCTCTTCGACTTTGCAACTGTTCTAGGCAAAGTAACTACTGAGGTCTGCTGCATACTTCCTACATATACAGCTACTAGAGATTCCTCTCCACTAGACTGACAGTTGGGCATATCTATTGTAAACACCAATAGTGAAACTATCTGAAAACAATCTTCTCCTAGCTGATCTCTTGCCAACAGCCAGCTCCCATTCCCCAACCCCCTTCTCCCTCCTCATCCTACCTAGCTCCTCCTGTGCGTTTTTCCAACTGCACCTGAAGGGCACAGATCTTACGCTCCTGCTCCTCTATTAACTTACTCTTGCTACATAACCTGCAGTTCCAGGAGAGTATCTCACCAGGATGCCCACTGGTTTCCCCACTGCATTCCCCCCAGTGAAAATACTTCGAACAAGTCTCCCACCGCAATCCACTACTCACGAATCTACGGCAAAGCCCACACTTCTCACTCATGGTAAAATTTTACTTTTTCTAAGATCCGCTACCACAGTAAGAAGATTGTAAAAACCTGACTACAATAATCACAAACTTAGTCTACAAGGGAAGTAACTACTATTGTTAACAGTATTAATAAACAACAAATGTGAATATAACAAAAGACTAATACAGAAAGAGAAATGGTTCAAATGACTCTGAGCACTATGGGGCTTAACATCAGAGGTCATCAGTCCCTTAGAACTCACAACTACTTAAACCTAACTAACCTAAGGACACCATACTCATCCATGCCCGAGGCAGAATTCGAACCTGCGACCGTAGCGGCCGCGCGGCTCCGGACTGAGCGCCTAGACCCGCTAGACCACCGCGGCCGGCACAGAGAAACAAACGACTAATGGCAGAGTAACGAAGCTGAAAACAGTTCCCAAAAGGTTCTTCTGAAATTATTTCACCAGAGAACACCACGAACACCGGTTGAAGACTACTTAAGTTCCACAATAGGTTGGTTGGTTGGTTTGGGGGATTAAAGGGACCAGACTGCCATGGTCATCGGTCCCTTTTTCCAAAGACATAGAACACCCACAGAGAACAAAAACGAGGAACAGAAGAGATCACAGACGATACAGAACAGGAGAGACTGAGACAAAGACAAGACAAAACGAAACGAACGAAAACCACATAGAGATAAACGGTGGTTGGCCGACCATACAAATAAAAAAGGAAAAGCCAACCACTTAGAAACACATTAAAAAATCAGTGTAAAATCATAGGCCAAAGGCCAGAGTCGACACAAAACAAAAATAAAACAGAAACACTCTGATTAAATGATAAAATCCCCCTGCCCGAATAAAACGTAAAACTAAGTCAGCCATAGTGGAGTCGTCTGTTAAAAGGGCAGGGAGCGTATCAGGCAGCGCAAATGTCTGCCTGACCACAGCTAAAAGGGGGCAGGCCAACAGAATGTGGGCCACTGTCAAAGCCGCCCCGCAGCGACATACAGGAGGGTCCTCCCGGCGCAGTAAATAACTGTGTGTCAGCCGGGAGTGGCCAATGCGGAGCCGGCAAAGAACTACCGATTCCCTGCGAGTGGCTCGCAGGGATGACTGCCACACAGCCGTCGTCTCCTTGACAGCACGGAGTTTATTGGACAATGGCAGTTCGCGCCATTCCTCGTCCCATAGCGCCAAGATTTTGCGGCGGAAGACTGCCCGCAAATCAGTCTCTGGGAGGCCAAGGTCCAGAGATGGCTTGCTGGTGGCCTCTTTCGCCAGGCGGTCAACATGTTCGTTACCCGGGATACCGACATGACCGGGGGTCCACACAAAGACCACAGAGCGGCCGCAACAGGCAAGAGTATGCAGAGACTCGTGGATAGCCATCACCAGACGAGAACGAGGGAAACACTGGTCGAGAGCTCGTAAACCGCTCAGGGAATCGCTACAGATAACGAAGGACTCACCTGAGCAGGAGCGGATGTACTCTAGGGCACGAAAGATGGCGACCAATTCAGCAGTGTAAACGCTGCAGCCATCCTGCAAGGAACGTTGTTCGGAACGGTCCCCTAGAGTGAGCGCATACCCGACACGACCAGCAACCATCGAACCGTCAGTGTAGACAACACCAGAGCCCTGATACGTGGCCAGGATAGAATAAAAGCGGCGGCGGAAGGCCTCTGGAGGGACTGAGTCCTTCGGGCCCTGTGCCAGGTCCAGCCGAAGGCAAGGGCGACGAACACACCATGGGGGTGTATGCAAAGTAGCCCGGAAAGTAGGTGGAACAGTGAAAACCTGAAGCCCAGAGAGAAGCTCCTGGACGCGGACCGCTATTGTACAACCAGACCGGGGCCGACCATCTGGCAGATGGACGACCGATCGCGGGATGGTGGTGGTGGTGGTTGTTGGATGTTTAAGGGGGACTAAACAGCGAAGGTCATCAGTCCCCCATTCCAAAATCAGGCGAGCCCAAAATCGACAGAGCATGTAAAAACCAAAGGGGGAGGAGACGTCCCCCCAGGCGCTAAAAGAACACAAATGCAGCAACAAATGCAGCAACAAACACTACAGACAAGAACAGGACAGAGGAACACCAGACAGAAAGAAACAGAAGAAAGGAAGAGGGCCGGAGACTGGTTGACTGACCACGAGAGCAAAAAAAGGGAAAGAGTCAACCATCTCACGGCCTACCACAACAGCAACAGACACGAGGACAAAAGACACAGAAAGGGAAAGGCGCAGGACCTCCCTAAATCAAACCATAAAAAGGACTACCACGGATAAAATTTAAAACGTCATCAGCCATGGAGGCATCGTCAGATAAAACCAAAGCCAAAGTGCCCGAGAGATTAAAAGATTGCCGGAGTGTGCGCAGTCGAGGACACTCCAGCAAAATGTGGCCGACCGTCAGCCGGGACCCACACTGACACAAGGGGGGATCCTCCTGACGCAAGAGATGGCCGTGTGTCAGGTACGTATGGCCGATGCGCAGCCGACACAGGACTACCGAGTCCCTGCGAGAAGCCCGCAGGGAGGAACGCCACACATCGGTCGTCTCCTTGACAGCCCGCAGTTTATTTGGGGCTGTCATGCCATGCCACTCAGCAGCCCACATCCCAAGTACCTTACGGCGCAACACCAGCTGCTGGTCGCGAGCCGTAAGGCCGATCTCCAAAGCTGGGGCGTCTATCGCCCCTTTGGCCAGCCTGTCTACACATTCGTTCCCTGGGATGCCAACATGACCGGGCGTCCAAACCAGGACCACTGAACCACCAGAACGGGCAATGGCGGAAACAGCCTCCTGAATGGAGGACACCAGAGGAGAGGAGGGATAGCAGCGGTCGATGGCCTGAAGGCTGCTCAGGGAGTCACTGCAGATGACAACGGACCTACCTGAGCAGAAACGCATGTGCTCAAGAGCGCGCAAGATGGCCACCAGCTCTGCAGTAAAAATACTGCAGCCAGCCGGCAAGGAGCGTTGCTCAACATGGTCAGAGTGAGCAAAGGCGTAGGCAGTGCGACCATCAACCAGGGAACCATCAGTGTAGACAGTCTCACAGTCCGATGGTGGTGGTGGTGGTTGTTGGATGTTTAAGGGGGACTAAACAGCGAAGGTCATCAGTCCCCCATTCCAAAATCAGGCGAGGCCAAAAGCGACGGAGCAGGTAAAAACCAAAGGGGGAGGAGACGTCCCCCCAGGCGCTAAAAGAACACAAATGCAGCAACAAACACTACAAACAAGAACAGGACAGAGGCACACCAGACAGAAAAAAAACAGACGAAAGGAAGATGGCCGGAGACTGGTTGACTGACCACGAGATCAAAAATGGGAAAGAGTCAACCAGCTCACGGCACACCAGAACAGCAACAGACACAAGGACAATAGACACAGAAAGGGAAAGGCGCAGGACCTCCCTAAATCGAACCATAAAACGGACTACCACGGATAAAATTTAAAACGGTATCAGCCATGGAGGCATCGTCGGATAAAACCAAAGCCAAAGTGCCCGGGAGATTAAAAGATTGCCGGAGTGTGCGCAGTCGAGGACACTCCAGCAAAATGTGGCCGACCGTCAGCCGGGACCCACACCGACACAAGGGGGGATCCTCCTGACGCAACAGATGGCCGTGCGTCAGGTAGGTATGGCCGATGCGCAGCCGACATAGGACTACCGAGTCCCTGCGAGAAGCCCGCAGGGAGGAACGCCACACATCGGTCGTCCCCTTGACAGCCCGTAGTTTATTCGGGGCTGTCATGCCACGCCACTCAGCAGCCCACATCCCAAGTACCTTACGGCGCAACACCAGCTGCTGGTCGCGAGCCGTAAGGCCGATATCCAAAGCTGGGGCGTCTATCGCCCCTTTGGCCAGCCTGTCTACACGTTCGTTCCCTGGGATGCCAACATGACCGGGCGTCCAAACCAGGACCACTGAACCACCAGAACGGGCAATGGCGGAAACAGCCTCCTGAATGGAGGACACCAGAGGAGAGGAGGGATAGCAGCGGTCGATGGCCTGAAGGCTGCTCAGGGAGTCACTGCAGATGACAACGGACCTACCTGAGCAGAAACGCATGTGCTCAAGAGCGCGCAAGATGGCCACCAGCTCTGCAGTAAAAATACTGCAGCCAGCCGGCAAGGAGCGTTGCTCAACATGGTCAGAGTGAGCAAAGGCGTAGGCAGTGCGACCATCAACCAGGGAACCATCAGTGTAGACAGTCTCACAGTTCGAAAATGAGGCGAGGAGAGCAAGAAATCGGCGACGGAGGGCCACAGGCGGAACCGAGTCCTTGGGTCCCTGTGCCAAGTCCAGACGGACGGACGGCCGGGACAAACACCAGGGAGGCGTAGGTGCATGGACCCGGAAGGGAGGCGGAAGAGGGAATGAACCCAAGTCCGACAGCAGGGACTGAACTCGGACAGCGACGGAAAGCCCAGACCTAGGTCGCCGTTCGGGCAGATGGAGGACCATGGCAGGGAAAAGCAGGCGACGATTGGGATGGCCTGGCGAGCAATGCACGTGGACAGCATAGTCGGCGAGCAGTCGATGGCGGCGAAACCGCAGCGGGGGAACCCCGGCCTCCACCAGTAAACTAGCCACGGGGCTCGTACGAAAAGCGCCAGTTGCAAGCCGGACCCCACAGTGGTGTATGGGGTCTAACAACTTCAACACTGAGGGTGACGCAGACCCATAGGCCAGGCTCCCATAATCAAGCCGGGACTGCACAAGGGCTCTGTACAATTTCAGTAGCGTGCAGCGATCTGCACCCCAAGACGTGTGGCTAAGGCAGCGGAGGGCGTTGAGGTGCCGCCAGCATTTTTGCTTCAGCTGAGTAACATGAGGAACCCATGTGAGCCGGGCATCAAACACGAGTCCCAAGAAGCGGCAAGTGTCCACCACGTCAAGCAGGTGGCCGTCGAGGTAAAGTTCAGGATGAGGGTGGACCGTCCGACGCCTGCAGAAGTGCATAACCCGAGTCTTGGCAGCAGAGAACTGAAAACCATGAGCCAGAGCCCATGATGCTGCCTTGCGAACGGCGACTTGCAACCTGCGTTCGGCGACTCCCGTAGTCGTGGAGCTAAATGAGATGCAGAAGTCGTCGGCATACAAAGAAGGAGACACCGACGACCCCACTGCTGCAGCCAGACCATTAATGGCCACTAGAAATAACGAGACGCTCAACACCGAGCCCTGCGGGACCCCATTTTCCTGTATATAAGAGGAACTAGAGGTGGCACCGACTTGCACCCGGAAAGAGCGGCGCAATAAAAAGCTTTGAAGAAAAGCCGGGAGCCGACCACGAAGACCCCACCCATGCAACGTGGCGAGGATGTGATGCCTCCATGTGGTGTCATACGCCTTCCGCAGATCGAAAAATACAGCAACAAGGTGCTGACGTCGGGCAAAAGCCGTACGGACAGCAGATTCCAGCCGCACCAAATTGTCCACTGCAGACCGGCCCCGACGGAAGCCACCCTGGGATGGTTGGTTGGTTGGTTGGTTTGGGGGATTAAAGGGACCAGACTGCCATGGTCATCGGTCCCTTTTTCCAAAGACATAGAACACCCACAGAGAACAAAAACGAGGAACAGAAGAGATCACAGACGATACAGAACAGGAGAGACTGAGACAAAGACAAGACAAAACGAAACGAACGAAAACCACATAGAGATAAACGGTGGTTGGCCGACCATACAAATAATAAAGGAAAAGCCAACCACTTAGAAACACATTAAAAACCAGTGTAAAATCATAGGCCAAAGGCCAGAGTCGACACAAAACAAAAATAAAACAGAAACACTCAGATTAAATGATAAAATCCCCCTGCCCGAATAAAACGTAAAACTAAGTCAGCCATAGTGGAGTCGTCTGTGAAAAGGGCAGGGAGCGTATCAGGCAGCGCAAATGTCTGCCTGACCACAGCTAAAAGGGGGCAGGCCAACAGAATGTGGGCCACTGTCAAAGCCGCCCCGCAGCGACATCCAGGAGGGTCCTCCCGGCGCAGTAAATAACTGTGTGTCAGCCGGGAGTGGCCAATGCGGAGCCGGCAAAGAACTACCGATTCCCTGCGAGTGGCTCGCAGGGATGACCGCCACACAGCCGTCGTCTCCTTGACAGCACGGAGTTTATTGGACAATGGCACTTCGCGCCATTCCTCGTCCCATAGCGCCAAGATTTTGCGGCGGAAGACTGCCCGCAAATCAGTCTCTGGGAGGCCAAGGTCCAGAGATGGCTTGCTGGTGGCCTCTTTCGCCAGGCGGTCAACATGTTCGTTACCCGGGATACCGACATGACCGGGGGTCCACACAAAGACCACAGAGCGGCCGCAACAGGCAAGAGTATGCAGAGACTCGTGGATAGCCATCACCAGACGAGAACGAGGGAAACACTGGTCGAGAGCTCGTAAACCGCTCAGGGAATCGCTACAGATAACGAAGGACTCACCTGAGCAGGAGCGGATATACTCTAGGGCACGAAAGATGGCGACCAATTCAGCAGTGTAAACGCTGCAGCCATCCTGCAAGGAACGTTGTTCGGAACGGTCCCCTAGAGTGAGCGCATACCCGACACGACCAGCAACCATCGAACCGTCAGTGTAGACAACACCAGAGCCCTGATACGTGGCCAGGATAGAATAAAAGCGGCGGCGGAAGGCCTCTGGAGGGACTGAGTCCTTCGGGCCCTGTGCCAGGTCCAGCCGAAGGCAAGGGCGACGAACACACCATGGGGGTGTATGCAAAGTAGCCCGGAAAGTAGGTGGAACAGTGAAAACCTGAAGCCCAGAGAGAAGCTCCTTGACGCGGACCGCTATTGTACAACCAGACCGGGGCCGACCATCTGGCAGATGGACGACCGATCGCGGGAACAGGAGACGATAATTTGGATGCCCGGGTGAGCTGAGAACATGGGCAGCATAAGCGGCCAGCAAACGTTGGCGTCGGAACCGCAGGGGAGGGACACCTGCCTCCACGAGTAAGCTGTCCACAGGGCTGGTGCGGAAAGCACCAGTGGCAAGGCGTATCCCGCTGTGGAGAATTGGGTCCAGCACCCGCAACGCAGACGGGGAGGCTGAGCCATATGCCAGGCACCCATAATCCAGACGGGACTGAATTAACGCCTGGTAGAGCCGTAGCAGGGTAGAGCGGTCGGTTCCCCAGCGGGTGTGGCTCAAACAACGGAGTGCATTGAGATGCCGCCAACACGTCTGTTTGAGCTGCCGGATATGAGGCAGCCAAGTCAACCGGGCATCGAAAACCACCCCCAAAAACCTGTGGGTCTCCACCACAGCAAGGAGTTCGTCGGCAAGATAAAGCCGCGGCTCAGGATGGACTGTTCGGCGCCGGCAGAAATGCATAACGCAGGTCTTGGCTGCCGAAAACTGAAAGCCATGCGCTACAGCCCAAGACTGCGCCTTACGGATAGCGCCCTGTAGCTGACGTTCAACAGCTGCAATGCCAGTAGAGCTGTAATAAAGGCAGAAGTCGTCAGCATACAGGGAAGCGGAGACAGAATTTCCCACGGCCGCAGCAAGCCCGTTAATGGCTATTAAAAACAGACAGACACTTAAAACAGAGCCCTGTGGCACACCATTCTCCTGGACGTGGGAGGAACTATACGAGGCCGCGACTTGCACGCGGAAGGTACGACACAACAGAAAATTGCGGATAAAATTCGGCAGAGGACCCCGAAGACCCCATCCATGAAGCGTAGAAAGAATGTGATGACGCCATGTCGTATCGTACGCCTTCCGCATGTCGAAAAAGACAGCGACCAGGTGCTGACGGCGGGCAAAGGCAGTACGGATGGCCGACTCCAGGCTCACCAGATTGTCGGTGGCGGAGCGGCCTTTACGGAACCCACCCTGAGACGGAGCCAGAAGGCCCCGAGACTCCAGTACCCAATGCAAGCGCCGGCTCACCATCCGTTCGAGAAGCTTGCACATAACGTTGGTGAGGCTAATGGGACGGTAGCTGTCCACCTCCAGAGGGGTCTTTCCAGGTTTCAAAACGGGGATGACAATGCCTTCCCGCCATTGCGACGGAAACTCCCCCTCGACCCAAAGACGGTTGTAAAGATCAAGAAGGCGCCGCTGGCAGTCCACTGAAAGGTGTTTCAGCATCTGACAGTGGATGCCATCTGGCCCAGGAGCGGTATCAGGGCAAGCAGCGAGGGCACTGCGAAATTCCCACTCACTAAATGGAGCATTGTAAGATTCTGGGTGGGTGGTGCGAAACGAAAGGCTCCGACGTTCCATCCGCTCTTTAATGGAGCGGAAGGCCTGGGGGTAATTCGCAGAAGCGGAACTCATAGCAAAATGCTCTGCTAAGCGATTTGCAATGACGTCGGAGTCAGTACAAACTGCTCCATTCAGTGAGAGCGCAGGGACGCTGGCAGGTGGCCGATAGCCGTAGACGCGTCGAATCTTGGCCCAGACCTGCGAGGGAGTGACATGGAGGCCAATGGTGGACACATACCGCTCCCAGCACTCCTTCTTGCCTTGGCGGATAAGGAGGCGGGCCCGCGCACGCAGCCGTTTGAAGGCGATAAGGTGGTCGAGGGAGGGATGTCGCTTGTGACGCTGGAGCGCCCGCCGGCGATCTTTAATCGCTTCAGCGATCTCAGGCGACCACCAAGGCACAGCCTTCCGCTTAGGGGACCCACAGGAATGGGGAATGGCAGATCCGGCGGCAGTAACGATGCCGGTGGTGACCGATTGAACCACCGCATCAATGTCATCGGTAGAGAGAGGCTCAAAAGCAGCAGTGGAGGAGAACAAGTCCCAGTCAGCCTTATTCAGAGCCCATCTGCTAGAGCGCCCAGAAGAGTGGCGCTGTGGTAGTGACAAAAAGATTGGAAAGTGGTCACTACCACACAGGTCGTCATGCACACTCCATTGGACAGACGGTAAGAGGCTATGGCTACAGATTGAAAGGTCAATGGCGGAGTAGGTGCCATGCGCCACACTGAAGTGTGTGAAGGCACCATCATTTAACAGCGAGAGATCGAGCTGCGACAATAAATGCTCAACGATGGTGCCTCGAACTGTTGCCACTGACCCACCCCACAGAGGGTTATGGGCGTTGAAGTCGCCCAATAGCAAGAAAGGTGGCGGCAATTGGGCGACCAGTGCAGCCAGGACATGCTGCGAGACATCACCATCCGGTGGAATGTAAAGACTGCAGACGGTAACAGCCTGTGGCGTCCACACGCGTACAGCAACAGCCTCTAAAGGCGTCTGGAGAGGAACAGACTCGCTGTGCAGAGTGTGAAGGACATATATGCAGACGCCACCAGACACCCTTTCATAAACTGCTCGGTTCTTATAATAACCCCGATAGCCACGGAGGGCGGGGGTTCGCATTGCTGGTGGTGGTGGTGGTGGTTGTTGGATGTTTAAGGGGGACTAAACAGCGAAGGTCATCAGTCCCCCATTCCAAAATCAGGCGAGCCGAAAATCTACGAAGCAGATAAAAACCAAAGGGGGAGGAGACGTCCCCCCAGGCGCTAAAAGCACACAAATGCAGCAACAAACACTACAGACAAGAACAGGACAGAGGAACACCAGACAGAAAGAAACAGAAGAAAGGAAGATGGCCGGAGACTGGTTGACTGACCACGAGATCAAAAATGGGAAAGAGTCAACCATCTCACGGCACACCAGAACAGCAACAGACACAAGGACAATAGACACAGAAAGGGAAAGGCGCAGGACCTCCCTAAATCGAACCATAAAACGGACTACCACGGATAAAATTTAAAACGGTATCAGCCATGGAGGCATCGTCGGATAAAACCAAAGCCAAAGTGCCCGGGAGATTAAAAGATTGCCGGAGTGGGCGCAGTCGAGGACACTCCAGCAAAATGTGGCCGACCGTCAGCCGGGACCCACACTGACACAAGGGGGGATCCTCCTGACGCAACAGATGGCCGTGCGTCAAGTATGTATGGCCGATGCGCAGCCGACATAGGACTACCGAGTCCCTGCGAGAAGCCCGCAGGGAGGAACGCCACACATCGGTCGTCTCCTTAACAGCCCGCAGCTTATTCGGGGCTGTCATGCCACGCCACTCAGCAGCCCACATCCCAATCAGCTTACGGCGCAACACCAGCTGCTGGTCGCGAGCCGTAAGGCCGATCTCCAAAGCCGGGGCGTCGATCGCCCCTTTGGCCAGCCTGTCTACACGTTCGTTCCCTGGGATGCCAACATGACCGGGCGTCCAAACCAGGACCACAGAACCACCAGAACGGGCAATGGCGGAAACAGCCTCCTGAATGGAGGACACCAGAGGAGAGGAGGGATAGCAGCGGTCGATGGCCTGAAGGCTGCTCAGGGAGTCACTGCAGATGACGACGGACCTACCTGAGCAGAAACGCATATGCTCAAGAGCGCGCAAGATGGCCACCAGCTCTGCAGTAAAAATACTGCAGCCAGCCGGCAAGGAGCGTTGCTCAACATGGTCAGAGTGAGCAAAGGCGTAGGCAGTGCGACCATCAACCAGGGAACCATCAGTGTAGACAGGCTCACAGCCCGGAAATGATTCGAGGAGCGCAAGAAAACGGCGACGGAGGGCCACAGGCGGAACCGAGTCCTTAGGGCCCTGTGCCAAATCCAGATGGACAGACGGCCGGGACAAACACCAGGGAGGCGTAGGTGTACAGACCCGGAAGGGAGGCAGAAGAGGGAATGTCCCCAGTTCTGACAGCAGGGACTGGACACGGACAGCTACGGAAAGCCCAGACCTAGGTCGCCGTTCGGGCAGATGGAGGACCATGGCAGGGAAAAGCAGGCGATGATTGGGATGGCCTGGCGAGCAATGTACGTGGACAGCATAGTCGGCGAGCAGACGATGGCGGCGAATCCGCAGCGGGGGAACCCCGGCCTCCACCAGTAGACTATCCACGGGGCTGGTGCGAAAAGCGCCAGTTGCAAGCCGAACCCCACAGTGATGTATGGGGTCTAACAACTTCAACACTGAGGGTGACGCAGACCCATAGGCCAGGCTCCCATAATCAAGCCGGGACTGCACAAGGGCTCTGTACAATTGCAGTAGCGTGCAGCGATCTGCACCCCAAGACGTGTGGCTAAGGCAGCGGAGGGCGTTGAGGTGCCGCCAGCATTTTTGCTTCAACTGAGTAACATGAGGAACCCATGTGAGCCGGGCATCAAACACGAGTCCCAAGAAGCGGCAAGTGTCCACCACCTCAAGCAGGTGGCCGTCGAGGTAAAGGTCAGGATGAGGGTGGACCGTCCGACGCCTGCAGAAGTGCATAACCCGAGTCTTGGCAGCAGAGAACTGAAAACCATGAGCCAGAGCCCATGATGCTGCCTTGCGAACGGCGACTTGCAGCCTGCGTTCGGCGACTCCCGTAGTCGTGGAGCTAAATGAGATGCAGAAGTCGTCGGCATACAAAGAAGGAGACACCGACGACCCCACTGCTGCAGCCAGACCATTAATGGCCACTAGAAATAACGAGACGCTCAACACCGAGCCCTGCGGGACCCCATTTTCCTGTATATAAGAGGAACTAGAGGTGGCACCGACTTGCACCCGGAAAGAGCGGCGCAATAAAAAGCTTTGAAGAAAAGCTGGGAGCCGACCACGAAGACCCCACCCATGCAACGTGGCGAGGATGTGATGCCTCCATGTGGTGTCATACGCCTTCCGCAGATCGAAAAATACAGCAACAAGGTGCTGACGTCGGGCAAAAGCCGTACGGACAGCAGATTCCAGCCGCACCAAATTGTCCACTGCAGACCGGCCCCGACGGAAGCCACCCTGGGATGGAGCGAGGAGACCGCGCGACTCAAGGACCCAACACAAACGCCGCCCCACCATACGTTCGAGCAATTTGCACAAAACGTTGGTGAGGGTAATGGGACGATAGCTGTCCACCGCCAGTGGGTCCGCACCCGGCTTCACGATGGGGACAATAAGACCCTCTCGCCATTGCGACGGGAACACGCCCTCGCTCCAAATGCGGTTAAAGATGGTGAGGATGTGTCTCTGGCAGTCCCTGGAGAGATGCTTCAGCATCTGCGCATGGATGCAGTCCGGTCCTGGTGCAGTATCAGGGCAATCGGCGAGGGCAGCGAGGAGTTCCCTCTCGCCGAAAGGAGCATTGTATGTTTCATAATGACGCGTGTGGAATGAGAACGGCGTCCGCTCGGCTCGCTCCTTTAGAGAGCGAAAGGCGGGGGGATAGGATGCAGTCGCAGAGCTCTGAGCAAAGTGCGCGGCTAGCCGTTCAGCAATGGCGGCAGCGTCCGTGCAGACAGCGCCGTCCAAGGAGAGCCCAGGGACACCCACAGGGGTCTGGGAGCCATAAATCCGCCGGATACGGGACCACACGTGCGAGGACGAGACACGGGAGCCCAGGGAGGAGACGTACCTCTGCCAGCACTCCTGCTTACGCCGTGCAAGAAGTCGACGGGCGAAGGCACGGAGCCTCTTAAAGGCGATGAGGGTCTCCAGAGACGGGTGCCGCCTATGACGCTGGAGAGCCCGCCTACGGTCGCGAATAGCCTCAGCAATCTCCGGCGACCACCAGGGGACAGCCTTCCGCCGAGGGAGGCCAGAGGAACGGGGGATGGTAGCCTCGGCCGCTGAAATGATGGACGTGGTTAAAACACGGACCACCTCGTCAATGTCACCCTGTGGGGGAGACGCAAAGGTTACAGCGGAAGTAAAAGCCGGCCAGTCAGCCCTGTGGAAAGCCCAGCGAGGCAAGCGCCCAGAAGAATGACACTGTGGCAGTGACAAATAGATGGGAAAATGGTCACTACCACACAGGTCAGGATGCACCCTCCAGTGGAGGGATGGGACAAGTCCAGGGCTGCAAATAGAGAGATCGATGGCCGAGAACGAGCCATGGGCCACACTGAAATGCGTGGGAGCACCGGTGTTTAAGAGGCTAAGGTCGAGCTGAGCCAACACATGCTCCACGGCCCGACCACGATCATCGGAGACAGTCCCACCCCATAGAGGGTTGTGGGCATTGAAATCGCCCAGCAGCAAAAAAGGTGGCGGCAGTTGTGCTATCAGAGCAGCCAGGACATGCTGCGCGACAGGACCATCAGGTGGAAGGTAAATACTGCAGACGGTGATAGCCTGTGGCGTCCACACCCGAACAGCGACAGCCTCTAAAGCTGTTTGTAGAGGTACAAACTCGCTGTGAAGAGAGTTCAGGACATATATGCAGACGCCACCAGACACCCTTTCGTAAGTTGCCCGGTTCTTAAAATAACCCCGATAGCCACGGAGGGCGGGGGTTCGCATTGCTGGAAACCAAGTTTCCTGCAGAGCAATGCAAAGGAAAGGATGACGGCTGATAAGTTGGCGGAGCTCAGCTAAATGGTGGAAGAAACCGCTGCAGTTCCACTGGAGGATGGTACTGGCCATTGCTGGGAAAGGCGTGACGGGACGGGGAAGGCAGATTACGCCACTGGGTCACCTGCTGCCTCCAAGTGAGCACCTGTGCCAGTGCTTTCCATGGCGTCGGAGGGACTGGCGAGATCGAGGTCCTCAGCGGACGCCAGGATCTCCACCTCGTCCTCAGACGCAGAGGTTGAAGGTTGCGGTGGGACAGGTGCCACCGCAATGTCAGGATGCTTGGGAGCCTTTTTCTTCAACGGCTTTGCACGCTGTGCCTTGGGAGGGTCTGGCTGGGAGGGCCCCACTGGGTCAGTCTCAGGGACGGACGACGACCGTGAAGCCCTATGACCAGCGACCGGTTGTTGCTTCAAAACTTTGCGGGTATCCGCTTTGACACTGGGCAAAGCCTGGGAAGGGAGGGCCCCAAGGGACCCCTTCCTGGCTAGAGTAGCCGAAGAAGCCCTACGCTTCTCCGGCTGGGAAGGGGGGACGAATGTCCCCGATGGTTGGGGTGGTGTCGCTCCTGGAGTAGATGGAGCAACAGAGGGCGAAGTGCCCCCCACAACCAAGGGGGCCGGGTCATTTTGACATAGCTGAGAGGCAACAGTACGTGACGACACGGGAGAGGATCGGACCGCTGTTGCAGCAGCGGCATAGGTGGATGTCATGGGCACAGGATGTAGCCGCTCATATTTCCGCCGTGCCTCTGTGTAGGTCAGGCGGTCCAGGGTCTTATATTCCATTATCTTCCTTTCCTTCTGGAAGATCCGACAGTCTGGTGAGCAGGGGGAATGGTGTTCTCCACAGTTAACACAGACGGGAGGCGGAGCACATGGAGTATCAGGATGCGAAGGACGTCCGCAATCCCGACACGTGATGCTGGAAGTACAGCGAGATGACATGTGCCCGAACTTCCAGCATTTAAAACACCGCATCGGAGGAGGGATATATGGTTTCACATCACAACGGTAAACCATCACCTTAACCTTTTCGGGTAAGACATCACCCTCAAAGGCCAAGATGAAGGCACCGGTGGCTACCTGATTATCCCTCGGACCCCGATGGACGCGCCGGACGAAGTGAACACCTCGTCGTTCGAGGTTGGCGCGTAATTCACCGTCGGACTGCAGAAGAAGATCCCTATGGAATATAATACCCTGGACCATGTTGAGACTCTTATGCGGCGTGATGGTAACTGAAACATTCCCCAACTTGTCACAATTGAGCAACCTCCGTGACTGGGCAGAGGATGCCGTTTTGATGAGCACAGAGCCAGAGCGCATCTTGGACAAGCCCTCCACCTCCCCGAACTTGTCCTCTAAATGCTCCACAAAAAACTGGGGCTTGGTCGACACGAACGATTCTCCATCAACCCGCGTACACACAAGGTACCGGGGTGAATATTCGCCACTGCCTTCTTTAGCAAGACGTTCCTCCCATGGAGTAGCTAGGGAGGGAAACGATCTCGGATCCAATTTCTTCCCGTTGAGGTTAGACCTCGATCGCTTAGAGACTGCTGGTGGAGGCCCACCAGCGACAGATGATGTACCACGCTTCATTGCGGGTCATCCGCCCTGATGCCACCTACTCCGACCAAGGGCCCTCCCCACGGGCGCCACCCAGCCACAGCAAAGGCCACCTGGCAGGATGGCCGTTGCCGGGAGTCCCGATGCCCCAGGGAGATGGGCATCTACTCCTTGGCATACGTGGGGAGTGAACGGCGCAGGCATCAGTAGAGCGATCCCTGTGTTGTCAGGGGGCTACAACCAAGAGGGTACATGGCGACCCCACCACAACGGACTGGCTACCGTGCTGGATCTTAGGTGCAAAAATGGCCTAGGTCGTCGTCACAGTTAAAAGAAACACTGCAGAGTGCAGCGTGGTAATCGCCCAAGAGATCGAAAACGAGCGGGACACCATTGCAACGACGAGAAAGACGGCTATAGGTCTAATTGCACGAAGGATACAGTGCACCATGTAAGGTGCCCTTCCCCAATTGGCTCGCTCTTCGGAATAATTTAGATAGATGGAGGTCAAACCCGAGAGGGGACCATCACATAAGGCCGAAACGTTTGAGACTCCTTTTAGTCGCCTCTTACGACAGGCAGGAATACCGCGGGCCTATTCTAACCCCCGAACCCGCAGGGGGCTCGCATTGCTGGAAACCAAGTTTCCTGGAGAGCAATGCAGAAGAAAGGGTGAAGGCTGATAAGGTGACGAAGCTCGGCTAGATGGTGGAAGAAACCGCTGCAGTTCCACTGGAGGATGGTGTTGTCCATGGCTGGGAAAGGCGTGACGAGACTGGGAAGGCAGATTACGCCGCTGGGTCACCTGCTGCCTCCAAGTGAGCACCTGCGCCAGTGCTTTCCATGGCGCTGGAGGGATTGGCGAGATCGAGGTCCTCAGCGGACGCCAGGATCTCCACCTCGTCCTCAGACGCAGAGTTTGAGGGTGGCGGTGGGACAGGTGCCACCGCGATGTCAGGTTGCTTGGGAGCCTTTTTCTTCAATGGCTTCGCACGCTGTGCCTTGGGAGGGTCTGGCTGGGAGGGCCCCACTGGGTCAGTCTCAGGGACGGACGACGACCGTGAAGCCCTATGACCAGCGACCGGTTGTTGTTTCAAAACTTTTCGTGGGTCCGCTTTGACACTGGGCAAAGCCTGGGAAGGGAGGGCCCCAAGGGACCCCTTCCTGGCTGTAGTGGCCGAAGAAGCCCTACGCTTCTCCGACTGGGAAGGGGGGACGAATGTCCCCGATGGTTGGGGTGGTGTTGCTCCTGGAGTAGATGGAGCAACAGTGGGCGAAGTGCCCCCCACAACCAAGGGGGCCGGTGCATTGAGACATAGCTGAGAGGCAGCAGTACGTGACGACACGGGAGAGGATCGGACTGCTTGTGCAGCAGCGGCATAGGTGGATGTCATGGGCACGGGATGTAGCCGCTCATATTTCCGCCTTGCCTCGGTGTAGGTCAGGCGGTCCAGGATCTTATATTCCATTATCTTCCTTTCCTTCTGGAAGATCCGACAGTCCGGTGAGCAGGGGGAATGGTGTTCTCCACAGTTAACACAAATGGGAGGCTGAGCACATGGAGTATCAGGATGCGAAGGACGTCCGCAATCCCGACACGTGATGCTGGAAGTACAGCGAGATGACATGTGCCCGAACTTCCAGCATTTAAAACACCGCATCGGAGGAGGGATATATGGTTTCACATCACAACGGTAAACCATCACCTTAACCTTTTCGGGTAAGACATCACCCTCAAAGGCCAAGATGAAGGCACCGGTGGCTACCTTATTATCCCTCGGACCCCGATGGACGCGCCGGACGAAGTGAACACCTCGTCGTTCGAGGTTGGCGCGTAATTCATCGTCGGACAGCAGAAGAAGATCCCTGTGGAATATAATACCCTGGACCATGTTGAGACTCTTATGCGGCGTGATGCTAACGGAAACATCCCCAAACTTGTCACAATTGAGCAACCTCCGTGACTGGGCAGAGGATGCCGTTTTGATGAGCACAGAACCAGAGCGCATCTTGGACAGGCCCTCCACCTCCCCGAACTTGTCCTCTAAATGCTCCACAAAAAACTGGGGCTTGGTCGACATGAAGGATTCTCCATCAACCCGCGTACACACGAGGTACCGGGGTGAATATTCTCCACTGCCTTCTTGAGCAAGTCGTTCCTCCCATGGAGTAGCTAGGGAGGGAAACGATCTCTGATCCAATTTCTTCACGTTGAGGTTAGACCTCGATCGCTTAGAGACTGCTGGTGGAGGCCCACCAGCGATAGATGATGTACCACGCTTCATTGCGGGTCATCCGCCCTGATGCCACCTACTCCGACCAAGGGCCCTCCCCACGGGCGCCACCCAGCCACAGCAAAGGCCACCTGGCAGGATGGCCATTGCCGGGAGTCCTGATGCCCCAGGGAGATGGGCATCTACTCCTTGGCATATGTGGGGAGTGAACGGCGCAGGCATCAGTAGAGCGATCCCTGTGTTGTCAGGGGGCTACAACCAACAGGGTACATGGCGACCCCACCACAACGGACTGGCTACCGTGCTGGATCTTAGGTGCAAAAATGGCCAAGGTCGTCGTCACAGTTAAAAGAAACACTGCAGAGTGGTAATCGCCCAAGAGATCGAAAACGAGCGGGACACCATTGCAACGACGAGAAAGACGGCGATAGGTCTAATTGCACGAAGGATACAGTGCACCATGTAAGGTGCCCTTCCCCAATTGGCTCGCTCTTCGGAATAATTTAGATAGATGGAGGTCAAACCCGAGAGGGGACCATCACATAAGGCCGAAACGTTTGAGACTCCTTTTAGTCGCCTCTTACGACAGGCAGGAATACCACGGGCCTATTCTAACCCCCGAACCCGCAGGGGGGCCACCCACAGGGGTCGGGGAGCCATAAATCCGCCGGAAACGGGACCACACGTGCGAGGACGAGACACGGGAGCCCAGGGAGGAGACGTACCTCTCCCAGCACTCCTGCTTACGCCGTGCAATAAGACGACGGGCGAAGGCACGGAGCCTCTTAAAGGCGATGAGGGTCTCCAGAGACGGGTGCCGCCTATGACGCTGGAGGGACCGCCTACGGTCGCGAATAGCCTCAGCAATCTCCGGCGACCACCAGGGGACAGCCATCCGCCGAAGGAGGCCAGAGGAACGGGGGATGGCAGCCTCGGCCGCTGAAATGATGGACGTGGTTAAAACACGGACCACCACGTCAATGTCACCCTGTGGGGGAGACGCAATGGTTACAGCGGAAGTAAAAGCTGGCCAGTCAGCCCTGTGGAGAGCCCAGCGGGGCAAGCGCCCAGAAGAATGACACTGTGGCAGTGACAAAGAGATGGGAAAATGGTCACTACCACACAGGTCAGGATGCACCCTCCAGTGGAGGGATGGGACAAGTCCAGGGCTGCAAATAGAGAGATCGATGGCCGAGAACGAGCCATGGGCCACACTGAAATGCGTGGGAGCACCGGTGTTCAAGAGGCTAAGGTCGAGCTGAGCCAATACATGCTCCACGGCCCGACCGCGGTCATCTGAGGCAGTCCCACCCCATAGAGGTTTATGGGCATTGAAATCGCCCAGAAGCAGCAACGGTGGCGGGAGTTGAGCCAGCAGCGCAGCCAAGACATGTCGGGGGAGCTCCCCATCTGGAGGAATGTAAACAGAGCAAATAGTAATAGCCGGCGAGAGCTCAACCCTGGCAGCAACTGCCTCTGAAGGCGTCTGAAGGGGTACTGGCGAGCTACAGACAGAGTGGTGAACAAAGAGGCAAACCCCACCTGACGCTCATTGACAGCCAGCACGGTTCTTATAGTATCCCCGATAACCGCGAAGGGCAGGGGTCCGCAGTGCTGGAAACCAGGTTTCCTGCACAGCAATGCAGAGATCAGGGGAATCACGCAGAAGCATTCGGAGCTCAGGCAGGTGGCGGAAATAACCGCCGCAGTTCCATTGGAGAATGGAAGCAGGAAGGGACTGGGAGGGCGTGAATGCGACTAAGAGCAGACAGCGCTTCAGAGCCAACGGCCGCCACCGGGGGAGAGTTAGCTGAGTCCATAGGAGAGGCCCCCAAGTGTTCCGTGAGGGCGAGATCCGCGGCAGAGGCGAGGATCTCCACCTCATCCCCGGAGCCAGGACTATGGACAGCAGGCGGTGCTGAAACCGCCGGAACGTCCTTCTTCTTGGACACATTCCGTTCCTTCTTCTCGCGTCTGCCCTTAGGGTGAGAGGGCTGGGAGAGCTTCTCTGAAGGAGCGTCGGAGGCTGACGACGACGCAGAAGCCCTACGACCAGCAGGTGGCGGAACCTTCAGCCACTGGCTGACATCTGGCTGGGAAGGAGAAGAAACGGAGGAAGGGAGAGCCCCAAGGGACCCCTTCCGCGAGAGAGGAACTGGCGGAGGCAACGCCGCCGGAGAAGGAGGGGGAGGAATCGAGCCTTCCGGTTGTGGAGCAGATGTCACTCCCGAAGTAAGCTTGGGGTGAGCGACAGAAGAGGGTGTGCCCCCAACTGCTAAGGGGGCAACAGAGGAAGGCTTGCCCCCAGGCACGAGGGGGGCAGACAGAGATACACGGCCCCGAGGGCCCACTGAAGGCGGCACAGATGAGGCGACAACCGTCGCTCGCGTGGGCGACGATAACGTGGCTGCAGCATAAGATGGTCGAAGGGAAGCAGGATACAACCTTTCATATTTCTGTTTAGCCTCTCGATAAGTAAGCCGGTCCAGGGTCTTAAATTCCATGATCTTCCGCTCCTTATGAAGAACGGGGCAATCCGGCGAGCATGGAGAGTGGTGCTCCCCACAGTTGACACATACAGGCGGAGGCGCACATGGAGAATCGGGATGAGAGGGGCGTCCGCAATCTCGACATGTAGCGCTGGATGGGCAACGGGAGGACATATGCCCAAACTTCCAGCACTGGAAGCACCGCATCGGGGGAGGGACGTATGGCTTCACGTCGCAACGGTAAACCATTACCTTGACCTTCTCAGGCAAGACATCACCCTCGAAGGCCAAGATAAAGGCACCGGTGGCCACCCTGTTAGCCTTGGGCCCTCTATGCACACGACGGACAAAATGGACGCCACGTCGTTCCAAGTCGGCTCTCAGCTCGTCATCGGATTGTAACAAGAGGTCACGATGATAAATAATCCCCTGGACCATATTTAAGCTACTGTGGGGAGTGACGGTAACAGGGACGTCACCCAGCTTATCGCACAAGAGCAACGCTCGTGACAGGGCTGGGGAGGACGTCTTGAGGAGGATGGACCCATTCCTCATTTTAGACAACCCCGCCACTTCCCCAAACTTATCCTCCAGGTGTTCCACAAAAAACAGAGGCTTCGTCATAAGAAAGGAGTCACCATCAGTCCTGCTGCAGACAAGGTATTGTGGTACGTAAGGCTCCCGCTTGGCACTAGACCGGCGTCCCTCCCATGGCGCAGCCAACGAGGGGAACGTCTGAGGGTCATATTGCGCAGCATCAAAGTCTACTCTACCACGCTTAGAGACGCTGGTGGCCGTGCGACCACCAGCTTGGTGTGATTTATTGCGCTTCATTGCGCCACATCCGCCCAGATGCCACCTACTCCGAATGAGGGCTCTCCCCAAGGGCGCCACCCAGCCAAAGCAACGGGTACCTGGCCGATATCCCGTTGCCTGGAGTCCCCGTGCCCAAGACAAGATGGGCACATACTCCTTGGCATGCATGGGGAGGAAACAGCTCTGGCATCTGCAGTGCGATCCCTGCGTGGTCAGGGGGCTACCACCAAGAGGGTACATGACGACCCCACCACAACGGACTGGCTACCGTGCTGGATTTTAGGTGTTGAAAGGGTCCACAGTTGTCGTAGGCGCTAAGAAGAAGAGTGCGCACAAGGCGAGAAGGAGACAACCCAGAAGATGTTGGGCATAGTCCCCCCCCACACGACAATAGGTAACATGCAAGATGGTGGAGCATGATGGACCAATAGAAAAACACCACGTAAGGTGTCCTTCCCCAAATGGCACGCACTAAGAACGGAAATTTGGAAGAAAAAAGGAGGTCAAACCCAAGAGGGGACCATCACAGAAGGCCGAAACGTTTGAGACTCCTTTTAGTCGCCTCTTACGACAGGCAGGAATACCGCGGGCCTATTCTAACCCCCGAACCCGCAGGGGGGACAGAACGTGTAGGAGACCATGTACATTACTGTTTGAGGAATAAATAACCTAAATATGTGAGAACAGTGAGACGTGATGACTTCTTGAAGTACCAACTCAACCACTCACATCGTCTCCAGGAATTAGGAAGGAGAGAACAATTCACGTCCAAGCCTTGAACCTACCCGCTAACAGTCCAATTCAGACGAACCTTCTCACAGGTATCATCAATGGACCAGTGAATTCCCCAAAGAAGAATGTCATGCCACCAGGAGACACCAATTCCTGCAAAGAACAATTGAGAATACACTAGTCACCAGAGGAATACCGCAGAAAAGCCTTAAGTATACGTCTTCTGTCAGTGAGAGATACATGATGTGTGACAGTGGAAGAAACGTTCAAAATCTTGTGACAAATACGCAAACATGCATAATCATTTTGGAATCGAAGAATCAAACTACCTTCGACGGAAACAATCAGTATGGCAGCAGTTGTAACCGAGACCGAAACGGTCGAGAAGAGGCCGGTAACGAATCGCGGCGGGACCAAACAGAGAGATGCCCGCGAACAAACGAACGGAAAAGTCGGACAACCACGACGACGGACGGACGCGCGAGACCTGACGACCAATACACGCAAGATGCAACGGGGTGACAGAGACAACCAAAGGAATCCACGACGTCCAGTAGAAACGAAAACAAAGTACAGTAAACACGATGTCTGTTGTCACGAGGTCGATAGGCTCCGCGAAATTCATCTGAGCTAGGGAAAGACGCTTACATACAGGATAAGGTTCGCCGCTATTGCCTGCTGGGACCACGTGCTCCACCGTGGCGCCTTCGCGGACAGGAACTCGCGCAGCCGCGGCTTACGGCGCGACGGCTATACAGACCTCTATTAGTAATCGAGGTCCATGCCGTTTGGCGCGAATTCGGAACCCGCGGCGCTCGGTACCAAAGAAGCACCATTAACCAAGGAATAAAATGACTTGCCACGTCATCAAGTAACAGGTGGCTTCAGTCTATTTTCTAACTGGGAAGTCATCAAGTAGCAGTTCGGATAAATCTGTAGTGTAGCCAACAATCAGCAATTGACAATATTTACCGATAGTAACTGCCCGACGATGTACACATTCCACCAACGAATTCCATATGGAACATTGCGTACCCGAATGGGAATGTACCTTTTGTAGGGAGATGCCCCGTTGGTTGGTTGGTTGGTTGGTTTGGGGGATTAAAGGGACCAGACTGCCATGGTCATCGGTCCCTTTTTCCAAAGACATAGAACACCCACAGAGAACAAAAACGAGGAACAGAAGAGATCACAGACGATACAGAACAGGAGAGACTGAGACAAAGACAAGACAAAACGAAACGAACGAAAACCACATAGAGATAAACGGTGGTTGGCCGACCATACAAATAAAAAAGGAAAAGCCAACCACTTAGAAACACATTAAAAAATCAGTGTAAAATCATAGGCCAAAGGCCAGAGTCGACACAAAACAAAAATAAAACAGAAACACTCAGATTAAATGATAAAATCCCCCTGCCCGAATAAAACGTAAAACTAAGTCAGCCATAGTGGAGTCGTCTGTTAAAAGGGCAGGGAGCGTATCAGGCAGCGCAAATGCCTGCCTGACCACAGCTAAAAGGGGGCAGGCCAACAGAATGTGGGCCACTGTCAAAGCCGCCCCGCAGCGACATACAGGAGGGTCCTCCCGGCGCAGTAAATAACTGTGTGTCAGCCGGAAGTGGCCAATGCGGAGCCGGCAAAGAACTACCGATTCCCTGCGAGTGGCTCGCAGGGATGACCGCCACACAGCCGTCGTCTCCTTGACAGCACGGAGTTTATTGGACAATGGCAGTACGCGCCATTCCTCGTCCCATAGCGCCAAGATTTTGCGGCGGAAGACTGCCCGCAAATCAGTCTCTGGGAGGCCAAAGTCCAGAGATGGCTTGCTGGTGGCCTCTTTCGCCAGGCGGTCAACATGGTCGTTACCCGGGATACCGACATGACCGGGGGTCCACACAAAGACCACAGAGCGGCCGCAACAGGCAAGAGTATGCAGAGACTCGTGGATAGCCATCACCAGACGAGAACGAGGGAAACACTGGTCGAGAGCTCGTAAACCGCTCAGGGAATCGCTACAGATAACGAAGGACTCACCTGAGCAGGAGCGGATATACTCTAGGGCACGAAAGATGGCGACCAATTCAGCAGTGTAAACGCTGCAGCCATCCTGCAAGGAACGTTGTTCGGAACGGTCCCCTAGAGTGAGCGCATACCCGACACGACCAGCAACCATCGAACCGTCAGTGTAGACAACACCAGAGCCCTGATACGTGGCCAGGATAGAATAAAAGCGGCGGCGGAAGGCCTCTGGAGGGACTGAGTCCTTCGGACCCTGTGCCAGGTCCAGCCGAAGGCAAGGGCGACGAACACACCATGGGGGTGTATGCAAAGTAGCCCGGAAAGTAGGTGGAACAGTGAAAACCTGAAGCCCAGAGAGAAGCTCCTTGACGCGGACCGCTATTGTACAACCAGACCGGGGCCGACCATCTGGCAGATGGACGACCGATCGCGGGAACAGGAGACGATAATTTGGATGCCCGGGCGAGCTGAGAACATGGGCAGCATAAGCGGCCAGCAAACGTTGGCGTCGGAACCGCAGGGGAGGGACACCTGCCTCCACGAGTAAGCTGTCCACAGGGCTGGTGCGGAAAGCACCAGTGGCAAGGCGTATCCCGCTGTGGAGAAGTGGGTCCAGCACCCGCAACGCAGACGGGGAGGCTGAGCCATATGCCAGGCACCCATAATCCAGACGGGACTGAATTAACGCCTGGTAGAGCCGTAGCAGGGTAGAGCGGTCGGCTCCCCAGCGGGTGTGGCTCAAACACCAGAGTGCATTGAGATGCCGCCAACACGTCTGTTTGAGCTGCCGGATGTGAGGCAGCCAAGTCAACCGGGCATCGAAAACCACCCCCAAAAACCTGTGGGTCTCCACCACAGCAAGGAGTTCGTCGGCAAGATAAAGCCGCGGCTCAGGATGGACTGTTCGGCGCCGGCAGAAATGCATAACGCAGGTCTTGGCTGCCGAAAACTGAAAGCCATGCGCTACAGCCCAAGACTGCGCCTTACGGATAGCGCCCTGTAGCTGACGTTCAACAGCTGCAATGCCAGTAGAGCTGTAATAAAGGCAGAAGTCGTCAGCATACAGGGAAGCGGAGACAGAATTTCCCACGGCCGCAGCAAGCCCGTTAATGGCTATTAAAAACAGACAGACACTTAAAACAGAGCCCTGTGGCACACCGTTCTCCTGGACGTGGGAGGAACTATACGAGGCCGCGACTTGCACGCGGAAGGTACGACACAACAGAAAATTGCGGATAAAAATCGGCAGAGGACCCCGAAGACCCCATCCATGAAGCGTAGAAAGAATGTGATGACGCCATGTCGTATCGTACGCCTTCCGCATGTCGAAAAAGACAGCGACCAGGTGCTGACGGCGGGCAAAGGCAGTACGGATGGCAGTCTCCAGGCTCACCAGATTGTCGGTGGCGGAGCGGCCTTTACGGAACCCACCCTGAGACGGAGCCAGAAGGCCCCGAGACTCCAGTACCCAATGCAAGCGCCGGCTCACCATCCGTTCGAGAAGCTTGCACATAACGTTGGTGAGGCTAATGGGACGGTAGCTGTCCACCTCCAGAGGGGTCTTTCCAGGTTTCAAAACGGGGATGACAATGCCTTCCCGCCATTGCGACGGAAACTCCCCCTCGACCCAAAGACGGTTGTAAAGATCGAGAAGGCGCCGCTGGCAGTCCACTGAAAGATGTTTCAGCATTTGACAGCGGATGCCATCTGGCCCAGGAGCGGTATCAGGGCAAGCAGCGAGGGCACTGCGAAATTCCCACTCACTGAATGGAGCATTGTAAGATTCTGGGTGGTTGGTGCGAAACGAAAGGCTCCGACGTTCCATCCGCTCTTTAATGGAGCGGAAGGCCTGGGGGTAATTCGCAGAAGCGGAACTCAAAGCCAAATGCTCTGCTAAGCGATTTGCAATGACGTCGGAGTCAGTACAAACTGCTCCATTCAGTGAGAGCGCAGGGACGCTGACAGGTGGCCGATAGCCGTAGACGCGTCGAATCTTGGCCCAGACCTGCGATGGAGAGACATGGAGGCCAATTGTGGACACATACCGCTCCCAGCACTCCTTCTTGCCTTGGCGGATAAGGAGGCGGGCCCGCGCACGCAGCCGTTTGAAGGCGATAAGGTGGTCGAGGGAGGGGTGTCGCTTGTGACGCTGGAGCGCCCGCCGGCGATCTTTAATCGCTTCAGCGATCTCAGGCGACCACCAAGGCACAGCCTTCCGCCGAGGGGACCCACAGGAATGGGGAATGGCAGATTCGGCGGCAGTAACGATGCCGGTGGTGACCGATTGAACCACCGCATCAATGTCATCGGTAGAGAGAGGCTCAAAAGCGGCAGTGGAGGAGAACAAGTCCCAGTCAGCCTTATTCATAGCCCATCTGCTAGGGCGCCCAGAAGAGTGGCGCTGTGGTAGTGACAAAAAGATCGGAAAATGGTCACTACCACACAGGTCGTCATGCACACTCCATTGGACAGACGGTAAGAGGCTATGGCTACAGATGGAAAGGTCAATGGCAGAGTAGGTGCCATGCGCGACACTGAAGTGTGTGAAGGCACCATCATTTAACAGCGAGAGATCGAGCTGCGACAATAAATGCTCAACGATAGCGCCTCGACCTGTTGCCACTGACCCACCCCACAGAGGGTTATGAGCGTTGAAGTCGCCCAATAGCAAGAAAGGTGGCGGCAATTGGGCGACCAGTGCAGCCAGGACATGCTGCGAGACATCACCATCCGGTGGAATGTAAAGACTGCAGACGGTAACAGCCTGTGGCGTCCACACGCGTACAGCGACAGCCTCTAGAGGCGTCTGGAGAGGGACAGACTCGCTGTGCAGAGTGTGAAGGACATATATGCAGACGCCACCAGACACCCTTTCATAAGCTGCTCGGTTCTTATAATAACCCCGATAGCCACGGAGGGCGGGGGTTCGCATTGCTGGAAACCAAGTTTCCTGGAGAGCAATGCAGAAGAAAGGGTGAAGGCTGATAAGGTGGCGGAGCTCAGCTAGATGGTGGAAGAAACCGCTGCAGTTCCACTGGAGGATGGTGTTGTCCATGGCTGGGAAAGGCGTGACGGGACTGGGAAGGCAGATTACGCCACTGGGGCACCTGCTGCCTCCGATGGAGCATCCGTGCAAATGCCATCCATTGCGTCCGCGGGACCGGCAAGAGCGAGGTCCTCAGCGGACGCCAGAATCTCCACCTCGTCCTCAGAGGCAGAGCTTGTAGGGAGCGGCGGGATCGGTGCCACCGCATTACCGTTGGTCTTGGGGACTTTCTTCCTTTTCTGCTTATCACACTGTGCCTTCGGCTCTTCAGGCTGCATGGGCTTCACTGGGTCAGTCTCTGGGACAGACGACGACCGCGAGGCCCGACGACCAGGGACTGGCGGTTGTTTCAACCACTTGCGGGCGTCCGCCTTGCCACTGGTCGGAACTTGCGAAGGGAGGTCCCCAAGGGATCCCTTCCTGGCGAGAGCAGCCGAAGAAGTCTTACGCTTCTCCGGCTGGGAAGGGGGAGCTGATGTCCCCGAAGGTTGGGAGGGTGTTGCTCCTGAAGAAGATGGAGCAGGAGCAACAGGGTGTGAAGTGCCCCCCACAAGCAAGGGGGCCGGTGGATGCTGACCGATCTTAGGGCCGATTCGTGATGACGGGAGAACCGTCGTTGCAGCAGCGGCGTAGGTCGACGGCATTGCCACAGGATGGAGCCTCTCATATTTCCGTCTAGCCTCGGGGTAGGTCAGCCGGTCCAAGGTCTTATATTCCATTATCTTCCGTTCTTTCTGCAGTATCCTACAGTCCGGCGAGCAGGGGGAATGGTGTTCTCCGCAGTTAACACAGATAGGAGGCGGGGCACATGGAGTATCGGGATGCGAAGGACGTCCGCAATCCCGACACGTCATGCTGGAAGTACAGCGAGATGACATGTGCCCGAACTTCCAGCATTTAAAACACCGCATCGGAGGAGGGATATATGGTTTCACATCACAACGATAAACCATCACCTTAACCTTTTCGGGTAAGACATCACCCTCAAAGGCCAAGATGAAGGCACCGGTGGCGACCTGATTATCCCTCGGACCCCGATGGACGCGCCGGACGAAGTGAACACCTCGTCGTTCGAGGTTGGCGCGTAATTCATCGTCGGACTGCAGAAGAAGATCCCGGTGGAATATAATACCCTGGACCATGTTCAGACTCTTATGCGGCGTGATGCTAACGGAAACATCCCCCAACTTGTCACAATTGAGCAACCTCCGTGACTGGGCAGAGGATGCCGTTTTGATCAACACCGATCCAGACCGCATCTTGGACAAGCCCTCTACCTCCCCGAACTTGTCCTCTAAATGCTCTACAAAGAACTGCGGCTTCACGGATAGAAAAGATTCCCCATCAGCTCTGGTACAGACAAGATATCTGGGCGAATACGTCTCAGAGTCACGCAATGCCTGTCGTTCCTCCCATGGTGTGGCGAGGGAGGGGAACGATTTGGGGTCATAAACGTTACCTTTAAAATGGGCTCTCGAACGCTTAGAGACTGCTGACGGCTGGCCGCCAGCGACAGATGATGTACCACGCTTCATTGCGGGTCATCCGCCCTGATGCCACCTACTCCGACCAAGGGCCCTCCCCACGGGCGCCACCCAGCCACAGCAAAGACCACCTGGCAGGATGGCCATTGCCGGGAGTCCTGATGCCCCAGGGAGATGGGCATCTACTCCTTGGCATACGTGGGGAGTGAACGGCGCAGGCATCAGTAGAGCGATCCCTGTGTTGTCAGGGGGCTACAACCAAGAGGGTACATGGCGACCCCACCACAACGGACTGGCTACCGTGCTGGATCTTAGGTGCAAAAATGGCCAAGGTCGTCGTCACAGTTAAAAGAAACACTGCAGAGTGCAGCGTGGTAATCGCCCAAGAGATCGAAAACGAGCGGGACACCATTGCAACGACGAGGAAGACGGCTATAGGTCGAAATGCACGAAGGATACAGTGCACCATGTAAGGTGCCCTTCCCCAATTGGCTCGCTCTTCGGAATAATTTAGATAGATGGAGGTCAAACCCGAGAGGGGACCATCACATAAGGCCGAAACGTTTGAGACTCCTTTTAGTCGCCTCTTACGACAGGCAGGAATACCGCGGGCCTATTCTTACCCCCGAACCCGCAGGGGGGGGAGATGCCCCGTTCAACGGCCGCCTCTGAGTTGGGCCCCGAGTATGACAAAGGAACAATTCACATCAGACGTCTGGCGTAGTTGGCCAAGATGTGGATCCTCATCAAATACAATACCATATGTATCTGGGTGGGAATATATCTCACACACAATAAATAATATGTCAGCAGAGCGCTTAATCTTGAATGAGGAACTGCAAGGAGTGAAAGGGGCTGAAGAGCACGTGATGGAACTACCAGTGATTCTTATCACACAAAAAATAAACCCAGTGATAACTAGGAATTAACATCAACGAGAAGGGCATATAACCGCCGTAATGACTGTCTGAACCAATCTGACCTCTCCTAGGATAATTAATCGACTGAATCAATGTTGAGAGCTTTCTCAACGTACAGCCAGCATTTGGATCAAGCTCTGAGTGATAGTCAACTTGTATACAAGTGCTGCGGATTCCAGCAGTAATAGTGACGTGACGAGCTATATTAATGAGATCGTGTGAGAAAGTGTATTTATAGAAGAGATTTTCATGTGGTTTACAGCTGTTTGATGTCGGCAATTAACGATGAAAGCCATACTGAATCAAACAAGAACCAAGAAACGTGTAGGTTAAATCTTACATTAGAGAAAATTTGTTTATGCATGAACGAGTCTGATTAAACAGCAGTCCTTTCGTACCTACAATCAAATTAGGAAGGTGAATATCCATTAAGTTCTGAAACAGAGCATTAGGAAACCCAGGAAGTGTAACTACTCTTTTTGGATCAAAGCTCACACAAGGCATATTTTCATCACTGAATGAAGTCATAATGCACTCACAACAACATGGACCTTCAACCGCAAACTGTAGTCACACCGTTTAACGCGGAAACTAAAACCAATGTCTTATCATTGACCATTTAAGTGTCTCAAATCCACTAGCCTATTTCCTTATTATCAACATCTTGTGGACGTTAGACGGTGTCATACGAGTATATAGTTACGAAGGGACTAATGGGAAAGAACCAATCACAAAAAATGAATGTTCATAGTTAAGGACGTGTGCAGCATGCGAGAATCGAGATCAACATTGAAACGAAGCGCAGTTTTTAAGTCGAAGAATACATTCCAGTCGAAAAAGGCGGAAACCAGCAAAATCATTTGTCACCATCACCCTGTAATACGTAGCTGGTTTCTGAGGCTGGGGTTTACTTCTGTGGTGATTTAGTCTATTTCAGGTAACGAAACACAAAGCCGAACTACGAAGGAGGTCAGCTCTGGACACCTCATCCTCGAATTTCCTCAGATATTTCAGGAATAAACAGTTGTTTGTTCAGTGATTCAAGTGTAGTACGACATGCGAAAACGATCAGAGGTACCTCACAAAGCAGAGTTTGCTCTTAGGAAAATATTGCGTCGCCAGACCCGAAGAGGTGTGTAATCAACGCATGTTCGTAATTCAACGTCTGTACTTTTATGAGTTTCTTTAAATAACCGAGTATCAGCATGCCCAGCTTTCAACGATTTGCCACTGTTACGAAGTGAGTGGCTTTTACTTGCCCCAACTAATGAACACATGAGCGGCAAGGGGAGGGGGTGGCGTAAGGTAAACTCATATAACTTGCGTCTGTTTGTGTTTGGTCCCCTTACTCAGGGTTTTTGTTTCTACAATTACCTGACACAAATACCAGAGACGAAAAAGAATTAGTAGATGCATGTATGTTGCGTTCGGAAGCTAAGAAAATGGGTCTGAGCACTATGGGGCTTAACATCAGAGGTCATCAGTCCCCTAGAACTTACAACTACTTAAACCTAACTAACATAAGGACATCACACACATCCATCCCCGAGGCAGGATTGGAACGTGCGATCGTAGCGGTAACGCAGTTCCGGACAGAAGCGCCTAGAAACGCTCGGCCACAACGGCCGGCTTGAAGCTAAGAGGTCAGGACGGAGAATGAAAATGTTTTCAGTGCATTGCCATCTAATTTGACACAAATATTTTGATGTGTTACTTTAATATGCATCATACACTTTTCACAAATAAGATGTGTGGTGGACTAATGCTGCACTGAGTTCATGCGAATATAAGCGAAGTAAGTAGTATTAGATCCTGTTTAACGTGTCATTGAATTATCGAAGTTACTCACGGGCAAAAATATTTCTCTGATGATGTCGTGGCAGATAGTATCATGAAATGAGAATATATGATGCGATTCAGATAAAATTTTCAGTTCTGCAGCCCTAAAATAAAAATCTATGTTCATAACGTATTGTGTTACTAGTAACCTGGATTAGAATATTAATTGTATTATTTGCAGTGAAACAACTTCCAGTAAAATTTTACGTCCACTGATCTGTAAATTAGAAGGAAATTTTTCACTGCCATGTAAATTGTTTTTGTAGTGTCTTGCAGAACTACTGTTACATCAGTGATTAACCCTAAGTACGTCTTGGGAAGAAAAAAAAAGATATTAAATAGCAGACTAAGGCTCCAGGTTCTAGAAAACAGCTGATGGTTTGAAATACATATCCGACAACATATTTTAACAATCTAAAACCAATGTTATTCCGTCATTCCGTAGATCAACTAAAATAATGCAGAGTGACGTTCAGAACATGTCGGTAGAAGCGAGATTGGCTTATCTGCCTTCACATTGAGATTGACCGAGCAGGCCGTATCGACATATCGACCAAGGTGGCGCTGAAGCAGTAGTATGGACTGCCATTTCTTTTTAGTTTTTGCAGTTATGAATCAGTAGCCTCTGGTTTTGATTATCGATTAATGAGAATTCACGGAAAGTGATAATTTGACTCTAATAGTAACAGTGGTAACAGACTATTTCTAGGAGTTTGTTTGCACAGTGTAAGTTCCTTCGAAAGAGGACACAATGCAGATCCCGCATCTGTGAAACATTACATATAAACTGAAGCGGGAACACTGCTATCAGTTGCAGCGGGACATTAACCGGAATCAGCGGCGAAGAGCGAAAATGTGTACCGGGTCGGGATTCGAACCTGGGATCTCCTGCTTACCAGACAGGAAATGTTAACGCTGACCACCCCCTATGGAACTCGGGAAGACCAACCTCCAACGGCGAAAAACTACGGGAACATGCACAAGGTCGAAACTACATTACACTAGTGCCGACCGAGCCGACACTGATACCCTATCACAGGGAACACATTGCAGGTGTAATGGCCACCAGGGGATAACATGTACACTCTCCAATAAAGCTCTGAACCATTCTCACCACACCACATATACATACGTAATTGTTTTCACAGGACCTAACTCCACTAAAAAACCGTGAACTGGGCACCTTTCAGGAAGAGGGTTAATAGTATGAGAAATAAACGAAACTACGCAAACTGCATAAACTAATGAAGTTTTAGAGCCCCTCAACACTGCAGTTCAGGAACGTACAAACCGGCACCATCTCAATACTCACGGTGCAACAACGCTCAGCACGCGTGCTTCCTGAGATCGAGGGATTTATCTATGTGAAAAATCATCTCATAAAATATTGGCTAAGCTCAATGGTACCGTTGTATAATAAGCACGTCTAAGGCCCCGGAGAATCGTATGGGAAAAATACGAACATTTAAAACCGCACGGTGGGATCTACCACATGCCGTCATGAATTGACCTGCAGAGTGGAAAGTAATGCGCCACTTCACCAAGGATAAACACTATACATCTGATTTAAAAGGGCTTGAGGAATTTCTTATTCCTCAGAAGAGAAGGCAGACCTTATAATCCCAACACTACCAGCGACATTCGCATCGAATCTTACAGCTTCCGACACAGCATTCGCTCTAGGACCAGGCCAGGAGGTTACAAGACTTAGGCCAGCCAACACATGACGTTATAAGACGTCCTAGTACACATGATGGTTGGTTGGTTAATTAAGCACACTGCTAGTAGGAAAGCTGCTGATTCTTGTGGCATTCACCACCTTGTGCTCCAGGATTTCTCGAAGGTAAGAGAATACGTCACAACCATCAGGAATGCCACCCTACCGTATCAGCACATCCCTGCCTTTTGGAAGCCATTGAAAGACCACTCACTATCACAAAATTACTGACCTTTCGGTCTTCTGTGCTCGCTCAGCATGATTGTTACGAAGGTGATTCTGAAACGTCTCACTAGACACTGCATCACCGAAACACAGACCAGGGCAATTAGGATTAAGGAATCATCACCTCGCAACACAACGATCACTCCATGTAGATGAACATCTTATACAGCTGCTGAAATACCAACGAAGCAGCAAGGTCTGTGTTCCTAGACATCAGGAGCGCATTCGCTCGTCCACGGCGGAAGGGTGTAGCCCGAAAACTCTGCGACGTTTGGTCCCACCAACCAACCAAGGAATGTGTCCTTTCAGGAACAGACTACTAGGGCCATCGGTCCCTTTTCCACGAACCTGAAACAATCCAAAGAATAAAAACAATGGAGATGACAAGAGACGACACAGGACAAGAAAGACACATTCAGAGACCAGACACAAGGAATTAAAATTACACCGGTTGTGACAGTTGTTTGCCGACCATAGAATCAAAAGCGGGAAAGCCAAACTCCAAGATACGCACTAAGAACAGCCAGTCTAAAATCGTAAGCCAGAGACCAGACTCAATTAAAAAAAAAAGGAAAAACCCTGCGATCAACCCCCCCCCCCCCCCCCCCGCACGAATAAAGATCAATACTAAATTAGCCATCAGAACGGTTGGTTGGTTGGTTGGTTGGTTGGTTTGGGGGATTAAAGGGACCAGACTGCTACGGTCATCGGTCCCTTTGTCCAAGTACTAAAAAAACACCCACAGAGAATAAAATACGAGTAACAGAATAGAGCACAGACGACACGGAACAAGAGAAACTGAGACAAAGACCAGACAAAACGAACTAAAAGCACACAGAGTGTGACGGTGGTTGGCCGACCAGAGAAATAAAAAAGGAAAAGCCAACCACTTGAAACACATTAAAAATTCAGTTTAAAACCGGAGGCCAAAGGCCAGAATCAACACAAAACAATAAGATAAAAACAGAAACACTCAGATTAAAGAATAAAAACCCCTGCCCGAATAAAACGTAAAACTAAGTCAGCCACAGCCGAGCCATCTGTTAAAAGGGCAGGGAGCGAGTCAGGCAGTGCGAACGACAGCCTGAGCGCAGCTAAAAACGGACACTCCAATAACACATGAACCACGGATAAAACGGAGCCGCAGCGACATAGAGGCGCGTCCTCACGGCGCAGTAAGTGGCCGTGCGTAAGCCGAGTGTGCCCAATGCGCAGCCGGCAGAGGACAACAGACTCCTTGCGACAGACCCGCAAGGAGGAGCGCCACACACCGGTAGCCCCCTTGATGGCCCGAAGTTTGTTGCGTGAAGGCAGGGCGCGCCATTCAGTGTCCCAAAGGTCCAGAATTTTGCGGCGTAGGATCGCTCGCAAATCTGTCTCCGGGAGGCCAACGTCCAGAGATGGTGCACTAGTCGCTTCTTTCGCCAGCCGGTCAACATTCTCGTTGCTGGTGATCCCAACATGGCCTGGGGTCCACACAAAGACCACAGAGCGGCCGCAACAGGCGAGAGTATGCAGAGACTCGTGGATAGCCATCACCAAACGAGAACGAGGGAAACACTGGTCGAGAGCTCGTAAACCGCTCAGGGAATCGCTACAGATAACGAAGGACTCACCTGAGCAGGAGCGGATATACTCTAGGGCACGAAGGATGGCGACCAATTCAGCAGTGTAAACGCTGCAGCCATCCGGCAAGGAACGTTGTTCGGAAAGGTCCCCTAGAGTGAGCGCATATCCGACACGACCAGCAACCATCGAACCGTCAGTGTAAACACCACCAGAGCCCTGATACGTGGCCAGGATAGAATAAAAGCGGCGGCGGAAGGCCTCTTGAGGGACTGAGTCCTTAGGGCCCTGTGCCAAGTCGAGCCGAAGGCTAGGGCGACGAACACACCATGGGGGTGTATGCAAAGTAGCCCGGAAAGGAGGTGGAACAGTGAAACCCTGGAGCCCAGAGAGAAGCTCCTTGACGCGGACCGCTATTGTACAACCAGACCGGGGCCGACGTTCTGGCATACGGACGACCGACCGCGGGAACAGGAGACGATAGTTTGGAAGCCCGGGCGAGCTTAGAACATGGGCAGCATAAGCGGCCAGCAAACGTTGGCGTCGGAACCGCAGTGGAGGTACACCTGCCTCCACTAGTACGCTGTCCACAGGGCTGGTGCGGAAAGCACCAGTGGCAAGGCGTATCCCGCTGTGGAGAATCGGGTCCAGCACCCGTAATGCAGATGGGGATGCTGAGCCATAAGCCAGGCTCCCGTAATCCAGACGGGACTGGATTAACGCCTGGTAGAGCCGCAACAGTGTAGAGCGGTCGGCCCCCAGTGGGTGTTGCTCAAGCATCTCAGAGCGTTTAGATGCCGCCAACACGTCTGTTTCAGCTGCCGGATATGAGGCAGCCAAGTCAACCGGGCATCGAAAACCACCCCCAAAAACCTGTGGGTCTTTGGGTTGGGTTGGGTTGGGGGATTAAAGGGACCAGACTGCTATGGTCATCGGTCCCTTTTTCCAAAGACAAAGAACACCCACAGAGAATAAAAACGAGGAACAAAAGAGATCACAGACGATACAGGACAAGAGAAACTGAGACAAAGACAAGACAAAACGAACGAAAAGCACACAGAGTGTGACGGTGGTTGGCCGACCAGAGAAATAAGAAAGGAAAAGCCAACCACTGGAAACACATTAAAAAATCAGTTTAAAACCGGAGGCCAAAGGCCAGAATCAACACAAAACAATAAGATAAAAACAGAAACACTCAGAGTAAAGAATAAAAACCCCCTGCCCGAATAAAACGTAAAACTAAGTCAGCCATAGCCGGGTCATCTGTTAAAAGGGCAGGGAGCGAGTCAGGCAGTGCGAACGACTGCCTGAGCGCAGCTAAAAACGGACACTCCAATAAAACATGAACCACGGATAAAACGGAGCCGCAGCGACATAGAGGCGCATCCTCACGGCGCAATAAGTGGCCGTGGGTAAGCCGAGTGTGCCCAATGCGCAGCCGGCAGAGGACAACAGACTCCTTGCGAGAAACCCGCAAGGAGGAGCGCCACACACCGGTAGCCCCCTTGATGGCCCGAAGTTTGTTGCGTGAAGGCAGGGCGCGCCATTCAGTGTCCCAAAGGTCCAGAATTTTGCGGCGTAGGAACGCCCGCAAATCTGTCTCCGGGAGGCCAACGTCCAGAGATGGTGCACTAGTCGCCCCTTTCGCCAGCCGGTCAACATTCTCGTTGCCGGGGATCCCAACATGGCCTGGGGTCCACACGAAGACCGCAGAGCGGCCGCAACGCGCAAGAGTATGCAGGGACTCATGGATAGCCATCACCAGACGGGAACGAGGAAAACACTGGTCGAGTGCTCGTAAACTGCTCAGGGAATCGCTACAGATAACGAAGGACTCACCTGAGCAGGAGGGGATATACTCTAGGGCTCGAAAGATGGCGACCAGCTCAGCAGTGTAAACGCTGCAGCCAGCCGGCAAAGAACGTTGTTCGGAATGGTCCCCTAGAGTGAGCGCATACCCGACTCGACCAGCAACCATCGAGCCGTCGGTGTAAACAATGCCAGAGCCCTGATACGTGGCCAGGATGGAATAAAAGCGGCGGCGGAAGGCCTCTGGAGGGACTGAGTCCTTCGAGCCCTGTGCCAAGTCTAGCCGAAGGCAAGGGCGAGGAACGCACCACGGGGGTGTACGTAGAGGGGCCCGGAAAGGAGGTGGAACAGGGACAAGCCCAAGCCCGGAGAGAAGCTCCTTGACGCGTATGGCGATCGGACAACCCGACCGGGGCCGACGTTCCGGCAGACGGACGACTGACTGCGGGAACAGTAGGCGATAGTTAGGATGCCCGGGCGAGCTTAGAACATGGGCAGCATAAGCGGCCAGCAAACGTTGGCGCCGGAACCGCAGTGGAGGGACACCTGCCTCCACGAGTAAGCTGTCCACAGGGCTGGTGCGGAAAGCACCAGTGGCAAGGCGTATCCCGCTGTGGAGGATTGGGTCCAGCACCCGCAACGCAGACGGGGATGCTGAGCCATATGCCAGGCACCCATAATCCAGACGGGACTGGATTAACGCCTGGTAGAGCCGTAACAGGGTAGAGCGGTCGGCTCCCCAGCGGGTGTGGCTCAAACATCGCAGTGCATTGAGATGCCGCCAACACGTCTGTTTGAGCTGCCGGATATGAGGCAGCCAAGTCAACCGGGCATCGAAAACCACCCCCAAAAACCTGTGTGATTCCACCACTGAAAGAAGTGCGCCGTTAAGAGAAAGCTGCGGCTCCGGGTGGACAGTACGTCGCCGGCAGAAATGCATAACGCAGGTCTTGGCTGCCGAAAACTGAAACCCATGCGCTACAGCCCAAGACTGCGCCTTACGGATAGCGCCCTGTAGCTGACGTTCAACAGCTGCAATGCCAGTAGAGCTGTAATAAAGGCAGAAGTCGTCAGCATACAGGGAAGCGGAGACAGAATTTCCCACGGCCGCAGCAAGCCCGTTAATGGCTATTAAAAACAGACAGACACTTAAAACAGAGCCCTGTGGCACACCGTTCTCCTGGACGTGGGAGGAACTATACGAGGCCGCGACTTGCACGCGGAAGGTACGACACGACAGAAAATTGCGGATAAAAATCGGCAGAGGACCCCGAAGACCCCATCCATGAAGCGTAGAAAGAATGTGATGACGCCACGTCGTATCGTACGCCTTCCGCATGTCGAAAAAGACAGCGACCAGGTGCTGACGGCGGGAAAAGGCAGTACGGATGGCCGACTCCAGGCTCACCATATTGTCGGCGGCGGAGCGGCCTTTACGGAACCCACCCTGAGATGGAGCCAGAAGGCCCCGAGACTCCAGTACCCAATGCAAGCGCTGGCTCACCATCCGTTCAAGCAACTTGCAAAGAACGTTGGTGAGGCTAATGGGACGGTAGCTGTCCACCTCCAGAGGGTTCTTTCCAGGTTTCAAAACGGGGATGACAATGCCTTCCCGCCATTGAGACAGAAACTCCCCCTCGACCCAAAGACGGTTGTAAAGATCGAGAAGGCGCCGCTGGCAGTCCACTGAAAGGTGTTTCAGCATCTGACAGTGGATGCCATCTGGCCCAGGAGCGGTATCAGGGCAAGCAGCGAGGGCACTGCGAAATTCCCACTCACTAAATGGAGCATTGTAAGAATCGGGGTGGTTGGTGCGAAACGAAAGGCTCCGACGTTCCATCCGCTCTTTAATGGAGCGGAAGGCCTGGGGGTAATTCGCAGAAGCGGAACTCATACCAAAATGCTCTGCTAAGCGATTGGCAATGACGTCGGAGTCAGTACAAACTGCTCCATTCAGTGAGAGCGCAGGGACGCTGGCAGGTGGCCGATAGCCGTAGACGCGTCGAATCTTGGCCCAGACCTGCGAGGGAGTGACATGGAGGCCAATGGTGGACACACACCGCTCCCAGCACTCCTTCTTGCCTTGGCGGATAAGGAGGCGGGCCCGCGCACGCAGCCGTTTGAAGGCGATAAGGTGGTCGAGGGAGGGGTGTCGCTTGTGACGCTGGAGCGCCCGCCGGCGATCTTTAATCGCTTCAGCGATCTCAGGCGACCACCAAGGCACAGCCTTCCGCCGAGGGGACCCACAGGAATGGGGAATGGCAGATTCGGCGGCAGTAACGATGCCGGTGGTGACCGATTGAACCACCGCATCAATGTCATCGGTAGAGAGAGGCTCAAAAGCGGCAGTGGAGGAGAACAAGTCCCAGTCAGCCTTATTCATGGCCCATCTGCTAGGGCGCCCAGAAGAGTGGCGCTGTGGTAGTGACAAAAAGATCGGAAAATGGTCACTACCACACAGGTCGTCATGCACACTCCATTGGACAGACAGTAAGAGGCTATGGCTACAGATTGAAAGGTCAATGGCGGAGTAGGTGCCATGCGCCACACTGAAGTGTGTGAAGGCACCATCACTTAACAGCGAGAGATCGAGCTGCGACAATAAATGCTCAACGATGGCGCCTCGACCTGTGGCCACTGACCCACCCCACAGAGGGTTATGGGCGTTGAAGTCGCCCAATAGCAAGAAAGGTGGCGGCAATTGGGCGACCAATGCAGCCAGGACATGCTGCGAGACATCACCATCCGGCGGAATGTAAAGACTGCAGACAGTAACAGCCTGTGGCGTCCACACGCGTACAGCGACAGCCTCTAAAGGCGTCTGGAGAGGGACAGACTCGCTGTGCAGAGTGTGAAGAACATATATGCAGACGCCACCAGACACTCTTTCATAAGCTGCTCGGTTCTTATAATAACCCCGATAGCCACGGAGGGCGGGGGTTCGCATTGCTGGAAACCAAGTTTCCTGGAGAGCAATGCAGAAGAAAGGGTGAAGGCCGATAAGTTGGCGGAGCTCAGCTAGATGGTGGAAGAAACCACCGCAGTTCCACTGGAGGATGGTGTTGTCCATGGCTGGGAAAGGCGTGACGGGACTGGGAAGGCAGATTACGCCGCTGGGTGACCTGCTGCCTCCAAGTGAGCACCTGCGCCAGTGCTTTCCATGGCGCTGGAGGGACTGGCGAGATCGAGGTCCTCAGCGGACGCCAGGATCTCCACCTCGTCCTCAGACGCAGAGTTTGAGGGTGGCGGTGGGACAGGTGCCACCGCAATGTCAGGTTGCTTGGGAGCCTTTTTCTTCAACGGCTTCGCACGCTGTGCCTTGGGAGGGTCTGGCTGGGAGGGCCCCACTGGGTCAGTCTCAGGAACGGACGACGACCGTGAAGCCCTATGTCCAGCGACCGGTTGTTGTTTCAAAACTTTTAGTGGGTCCGCTTTGACACTGGGCAAAGCCTGGGAAGGGAGGGCCCCAAGGGACCCCTTCCTGGCTGGAGTGGCCGAAGAAGCCCTACGCTTCTCCGGCTGGGAAGGGGGGACGAGTGTCCCCGATGGTTGGGGTTGTGTTGCTCCTGGAGTAGATGGAGCAACAGTGGGCGAAGTGCCCCCCACAACCAAGGGGGCCGGTGTATTGAGACATAGCTGGGAGGCAGCAGTACGTGACGACACGGGAGAGGATCGGACTGCTTGTGCAGCAGCGGCATAGGTGGATGTCATGGGCACGGGATGTAGCCGCTCATATTTCCGCCTTGCCTTGGTGTAGGTCAGGCGGTCCAGGGTCTTATAGTCCATTATCTTCCTTTCCTTCTGGAAGATCCGACAGTCCGGTGAGCAGGGGGAATGGTGTTCTCCACAGTTAACACAAACGGGAGGCGGAGCACATGGAGTATCAGGATGCGAAGGACGTCCGCAATCCCGACACGTGATGCTGGAAGTACAGCGAGATGACATGTGCCCGAACTTCCAGCATTTAAAACACCGCATTGGAGGAGGGATATATGGTTTCACATCACAACGGTAAACCATCACCTTAACCTTTTCGGGTAAGACATCACCCTCAAAGGCCAAGATGAAGGCACCGGTGGATACCTGATTATCCCTCGGACCCCGATGGACGCGCCGGACGAAGTGAACACCTCGTCGTTCGAGGTTGGCGCGTAATTCATCGTCGGACTGCAGAAGAAGATCCCTGTGGAATATAATACCCTGGACCATGTTGAGACTCTTATGCGGCGTGATGCTAACGGAAACATCCCCCAACTTGTCACAATTGAGCAACCTCCGTGACTGGGCAGAGGATGCCGTTTTGATGAGCACAGAACCAGAGCGCATCTTGGACAGGCCCTCCACCTCCCCGAACTTGTCCTCTAAATGCTCCACAAAAAACTGGGGCTTGGTCGACATGAAAGATTCTCCATCAACCCGCGTACACACGAAGTACCGGGGTGAATATTCTCCACTGCCTTCTTGAGCAAGTCGTTCCTCCCATGGAGTAGCTAGGGAGGGAAACGATCTCTGATCCAATTTCTTCGCGTTGAGGTTAGACCTCGATCGCTTAGAGACTGCTGGTGGAGGCCCACCAGCGATAGATGATGTACCACGCTTCATTGCGGGTCATCCGCCCTGATGCCACCTACTCCGACCAAGGGCCCTCCCCACGGGCGCCACCCAGCCACAGCAAATGCCACCTGGCAGGATGGCCATTGCCGGGAGTCCTGATGCCCCAGGGAGATGGGCATCTACTCCTTGGCATACGTGGGGAGTGAACGGCGCAGGCATCAGTAGAGCGATCCCTGTGTTGTCAGGGGGCTACAACCAAGAGGGTACATGGCGACCCCACCACAACAGACTGGCTACCGTGCTGGATCTTGGGTGCAAAAATGGCCAAGGTCGTCGTCACAGTTAAAAGAAACACTGCAGAGTGCAGCGTGGTAATCGCCCAAGAGATCGAAAACGAGCGGGACACCATTGCAACGACGAGAAAGACGGCGATAGGTCTAATTGCACGAAGGATACAGTGCACCATGTAAGGTGCCCTTCCCCAATTGGCTCGCTCTTCGGAATAATTTAGATAGATGGAGGTCAAACCCGAGAGGGGACCATCACATACGGCCGAAACTTTTGAGACTCCTTTTAGTCGCCTCTTACGACAGGCAGGAATACCACGGGCCTATTCTAACCCCCGAACCCGCAGGGGGGGGGGGGGGGGGGGAGCCAGAAGGCCCCGAGAGTCCAGTACCCAATTCAAGCGCCGGCTCACAATCCGTTCAAGCAACTTGCAAAGAACGTTGGTGAGGCTAATGGGATGGTAGCTGTCCACCTCCAGAGGGTTCTCCACAGGTTTCAAAACGGGGATGACAATGCCTTCCCCCCATTGCGACGGAAACTCCCCCTCGACCCAAAGACGGTTGTAAAGATCGAGTAGGCGCCGCTGGCAGTCCACTGAAAGGTGTTTCAGCATCTGACAGTGGATGCCATCTGGCCCAGGAGCGCTATCAGGGCAAGCAGCGAGGGCACTGCGAAATTCCCACTCACTAAATGGAGCATTGTAAGATTCTGGGTGGTTGGTGCGAAACGAAATGCTCCGACGTTCCATCCGCTCTTTAATGGAGCGGAAGGCCTGGGGGTAATTCGCAGAAGCGGAACTCATAGCAAAATGCTCTGCTAAGCGATTTGCAATGACGTCGGAGTCAGTACAAACTGCTCCATTCAGTGAGAGCGCAGGGACGCTGACAGGTTGCCGATAGCCGTAGACGCGTCGAATCTTGGCCCAGACCTGCGATGGAGTGACATGGAGGCCAATTGTGGACACATACCGCTCCCAGCACTCCTTCTTGCCTTGGCGGATAAGGAGGCGGGCCCGCGCACGCAGCCGTTTGAAGGCGATAAGGTGGTCGAGGGAGGGGTGTCGCTTGTGACGCTGGAGCGCCCGCCGGCGATCTGTAATCGCTTCAGCGATCTCAGGCGACCACCAAGGCACAGCCTTCCGCCGAGTGGACCCACAGGAATGGGGAATGGCAGATTCGGCGGCAGTAACGATGCCGGTGGTGACCGATTGAACCACCGCATCAATGTCATCGGTAGAGAGAGGCTCAAAAGCGGCAGTGGAGGAGAACAAGTCCCAGTCAGCCTTATTCATGGCCCATCTGCTAGGGCGCCCAGAAGAGTGGCGCTGTGGTAGTGACAAAATGATCGGAAAATGGTCACTACCACACAGGTCGTCATGCACACTCCATTGGACAGACGGTAAGAGGCTAGGGCTACAGATCGAAAGGTCAATGGCGGAGTATGTGCCATGTGCCACACTGAAGTGTGTGAAGGCACCATCATTTAAAATCGAGAGATCGAGCTGTGATAATAAATGCTTAACGGTGTCGCCTCGACCTGTTGCCACTGACCCACCCCACAGAGGGTTATGGGCGTTGAAGTCGATCAGTAGCAAGAAAGGTGGTGGCAATTGGTCTATCATCGCAGCCAGTACATGCAGCGAGCCATTACCATCCGGTGGAAGGTAAAGACTGCAGACAGTAACAGCCTGTGGCGTCCACACCCGAAAAGCAACAGCCTCTAAAGGTGTTTTGAGAGGGACAGACTCGCTGTGCAGAGTGTGAAGGACATAGAGGCAGATGCCCTTTCATAAGCTGCCCAGTTCCTATAATAACCCCGATAGCCACGGAGGGCGGGGGTTCGCATTGCTGGAAACCAAGTTTCCTGAAGAGCAATGCAGAAGAAAGGGTAAGGCTGATAAGTAGTCGGAGCTCAGCGAGATGGTGGAAGAAACCGCCGCAGTTGCACTGGAGGATGGTATTGGCCATGTCTGAGAAAGGCGTGACGGGACTTGGAAGGCAGATTACGCCGCTGGGGCACCTGCTGCCTCCGATGGAGCACCTGTGAAAGTGCTATCCATTGCGTCTGAGGGATCGGCGAGATCGAGGTCCTCAGCGGACGCAAGGATCTCCACCTCATCCTCAGACGCAGAGTTTTTAGGTAGCGGTGGAGTAGGTGCCACCGCAGGTGTCTCGGACTTACGGGTCTTCAAAGTCGTTTTCTCTCGCAGTTCCTTTGGTTGCCGTTGTTGAGAGTCAGTCTCTGGGACCGACGAGGATCGCGAAGCCCGTCGACCAGCGACCTGTGGCTTCTTCAGCCACTGGTTGGTGTCTGCTGTGCCGCTGGTAGGAATCTGGTAAGGAAGTGATCCAAGGAATCCCTTCCGAGCGAGAGAAGCCGAAGAAGACTTACGCTTCTCCGGCTTAGAATTGGGGACTGGCGTCCTCTGTGGTTTAGTGGGTGCTGCTCCCGAGGTAGATGGTGTGGGAGCAACAGCGGGAGAATGGGCCCCCATCGTCAAGGGGGTAGGTGAGGTCCTGTGACTCAGAGCTGACTGTATATCTTGCAGCTGAAGGAGCTGGAGCAGGAGTGGCAGTGGAGGCGGAAGATGACATCATGTGCACGGGATGTAGCTGTTCAAATTTCTGCTTAGCCTCGGTGTAAGTCAGTCGGTCCAGGGTCTTATATTCCATGATTTTGCGTTCTTTCTGTAAGATACTGCAGTCCGGCGAGCAAGGGGAATGAGGCTCTCCACAGTTGACACAGACGGGATTCGGAGCACATCGGGATGAGAAGGGCGTCCGCAATCTCGACATGTGGCGCTGGATGGGCAACGGGAGGACATATGCCCAAACTTCCAGCACTGGAAGCACCGCATCGGGGGAGGGACATATGGCTTGACGTCACAACGGTAAATCATTACCTTAATCTTCTCGGGCAAGACATTACCCTCGAAGGCCAAGATAAAGGCACCAGTGGCCACCCTGTTAGTCTTGGGTCCTCTATGTACACGGCGGACAAAATGTACACCACGTCGTTCCAAGTCGGCTCTCAGCTCGTCGTCGGATTGTAACAATAGGTCACGATGGTAAATAATCCCCTGAACCATATTTAAGCTACTGTAGGGAGTGACGGTGACAGGGACGTCACCCAGCCTATCACACGAGAGCAACGCTCGTGACTGGGCTGGGGAGGACGTCTTGAGGAGGATGGACCCATTCCTCATTTTAGACATCCTCGCCACTTCCCCAAACTTATCCTCCAGGTGTTCCACAAAAAAACAAAAGCTTCGTCGTTAGAAAGGAGTCACTATCAGTCCTGCTGCAGACAAGGTATTGTGGGACGTAAGGCTCCCGCTTGGCACTAGATCGGCATCCCTCCCACGGCGCAGCCAACGAGGGGAACGACCGAGGGTCATATTGCGCAGCATCAAAGTCAACCCTGCCTCGCTTAGGGACGCTGGTGGCCGTGCGACCACCAGCTTGGTGTGATTTACGTCTACATTTACATCTACATTTATACTCCGCAAGCAACCCAACGGTGTGTGGCGGAGGGCACTTTACGTGCCACTGTCATTACCTCCCTTTCCTGTTCCAGTCGCGTATGGTTCGCGGGAAGAACGACTGTCTGAAAACCTCCGTGCGCGCTCTTATCTCTCTAATGTTACATTCGTGATCTCCTCGGGAGGTATAAGTAGGGGGAAGCAATATATTCGATACCTCATCCAGAAACGCACCCTCTCGAAAGCTGGCGAGCAAGCTACACCGCGAAGCCGAGCGCCTCTCTTGCAGAGTCTGCCACTTGAGTTTATTAAACATCTCCATAACGCTATCACGGTTACCAAATAACCCTGTGACGAAACGCGCCGCTCTTCTTTGAATCTTCTCTATCTCCTCCGTCAAACCGATCTGGTATTTTTTTTTTTTTTTTGTTTGTGGTTTTAGGGCGCAAAACTTCTATGGTCATTAGCGCCCAGCCCATGACGTAGAAAACAGGAAAAAAAACGAAATTTAAAATCAGCAGCAATGGAAACATAGTCAGAAAATTGGAGAAACTAAAGGCAGAAGGAATGCTTAAAAGTCCACTATAGAAAGGGGTTGGTTGTCCACAAAAAAAAAGCTTCAAATGACTGACGTCATTTCACTGTCACTAATAAACTGTAGAACGCGGTCAGCTGAGCGCGTGTCATCTGCTAAAATCGACGATAGATCAGGCGATAGCTGTAGACGGGAGCGTAACGGATTAAAATAGGGGCATTCAATTAAAAGGTGTCTGACCGTCCACAGCTGAGAGCAGTGGGGACAGAGTGGGGGAGGATCACCGCTTAAAAGATGTCGATGACTAAAAAGACAGTGCCCTATCCGGAGTCGAGCTAAAATTACCTCCTCCCGACGACGCGTTCGGGAGGAAGAGGTCCAAGCGCAAGGAACGGCTTTCACTTCCCGCAATTTATTGTGGGGAAGTGTTGACCAATGCGCATGCCATAAATGAGTAACTTGGCGACATAAACCGCTCCGTAGATCGGTAAACGGAAGAGACTGAAGAGCTGGCCGAGGAAGAGAGACTGCAGCCTTGGCCGCTATATCGGCCGCCTCATTGCCACAGATACCAGCGTGTCCCGGGAGCCAGAGGAACGCCACTGAGACGCCCCCCAGGTGGAGCAAGCGCAGACAGTCCTGAATCCGGTGGACCAGAGGGTGCACAGGGTAAAGAGCTTGGAGACTTAGGAGAGAGCTGAGAGAATCTGAGCAGATTACGTACTGTATCCGCTGATGGCGGCGGATGTAGTGGACAGCCTGGAGAACAGCGTAAAGCTCTGCAGTATAAACCGAACACTGGTCGGGAAGCCGAAAGTGATTTGGGGTGTCGCCAACAATATAGGCACTCCCTACACCTAACGATGTTTTCGAGCCATCGGTGTAAATAAATGTGGCTTCCGTCATTTGTGCACATAGAGCAGCAAATGCCCGACGGTAAACAAGTGTAGGGGTACCATCTTTGGGAAATTGACATAGGTCTCTGAGCAAGTCGATCCGGGGATGGTGCCAAGGCGGTGCTGTACCCCAAGTTGTCAAGAAGGTTTTAGGAAAGCGGAAGGAAAGAGAATGGAGCAGTTGACGGAAGCGGACTCCCGGGGGTAGTAGGGAGGAGGAGCGGCCTGCATACCCGACATCAAAGGAGGCGTCGAAAAAAAGGTCATGGGCTGGATGAGCAGGCATGGAAGACAGATGGCTAGCATAACGACTCAGAAGGACTGCCCGCCGACTGGACAGCGGAGGTTCAGCAGTCTCAGCATAAAGGCTTTCCACAGGGCTGGTGTAAAAAGCTCCAGACACTAAACGTAATCCACGGTGGTGGATAGAGTCGAGACGCCGAAGAATAGACGGCCGAGCAGAGGAGTAGACTATGCTTCCATAATCCAATTTCGAGCGCACTAAGGCGCGATAGAGGCGGAGAAGGACCACCCGGTCCGCTCCCCAAGAGGTACCATTCAGGACACGGAGGGTGTTAAGGGAACGCAGACAGCGAGCCGAAAGATAGGAAACGTGGGAGGACCAGCACAGTTTTCTGTCAAACATAAGACCCAAGAATTTAGCGACGTCGGAAAACGGAAGGTTGACAGGACCTAGATGTAAGGAGGGCGGAAGAAACTCCTTACGTCGCCAAAAATTAACACAAACGGTCTTACTGGGTGAGAAACGGAAGCCGGTTTCGATGCTCCACGAGTAGAGGCGATCGAGACATCCTTGAAGACATCCTTCAAGAAGGCTGGTCCTTTGAGAACTGTAGTAGATCGCAAAATCGTCCACAAAGAGGGAGCCCGAGACATCAGGAAGGAGACAATCCATAATTGGATTAATGGCGATGGCAAACAGTACAACACTCAGCACGGAGCCCTGGGGTACCCCGTTTTCTTGGGAGAAAGTACGGGAGAGAGTAGTGTTCACCCGCACCCTAAATGTGCGCTCTGCCATAAATTCGCGAAGAAAAAGGGGCAGCCGGCCTCGAAAGCCCCAAGAGAACAGTGTGCGGAGGATGCCTGTCCTCCAACAGGTATCGTATGCTCTCTCCAGATCAAAAAATATTGCTACCGTTTGGCGTTTCCGGAGAAAATTGTTCATGATATAAGTGGAGAGAGCAACAAGATGGTCAACAGCAGAACGATGCTTTCGGAATCCGCATTGGGCTGGTGTTAAAAGACTGCGGGACTCCAGCCACCAAGCTAAACGGTAATTCACCATACGCTCCAAAACCTTACAGACACTACTCGTGAGAGAAATGGGGCGATAGCTAGAGGGGAGATGTTTGTCCTTTCCAGGTTTCGGAACGGGAACGACAATAGCTTCCCGCCATCGCCTGGGAAAGGTACTGTCGGTCCAAATTCGATTATAAAGGCGAAGGAGGTGACGCAGGCTATGGGTTGATAAACGCAGCAACATTTGGACATGGATACCATCCGGTCCTGGGGCGGAGGAGCGAGAAGTAGAGAGTGCATGTTGGAGTTCGCGCATGGAGAAAACAGTATTGTAGCTTTCGCGATTTTGAGAGGAGAAAGCAAGATGCCGCACTTCTGCTGCACGTTTCTTCGGGAGAAACGCTGGCGGGTAATTTGAAGAGCTCGAAATCTCAGCAAAGTGCTGACCCAATGAGTTAGAAATTGCGACGGGGTCCACTAAGGTATCATGCGCGACAGTGAGCCCAGAGACCGGGGAGAAACTAGGCGCGCCTGAGAACCGTCGAAGCCGACTCCAAACTTCGGAGGAGGGAGTGAAGTTGTTAAATGAGCTAGTAAAGAATTTCCAGCTTGCCTTCTTGCTATCGCGGATGACGCGACGGCATCGCGCACGGAGCTGCTTATATCGGATACAGTTGGCCAAAGTTGGATGGTGACGGAAAATGCGAAGAGCACGTCGCCGCTCACGTATTGCGTCACGGCAGGCCTCGTTCCACCAAGGAACTGGAGGTCGCCGGGGCAATTCGGAGGTGCGTGGTATTGAACGTTTCGCAGCTGTGAGAATAACGTCGGTAAAATGTGTGACCTCATCGTCGACGCTGGGAAAGCGACGGTCATCGAATGTCGCTAGAGACGAAAAAAAGTGTCCAATCGGCTTGGGCAAACTTCCAGCGTCGCGAGCGCATATATGGCAGTTGAGGCTGCAGTCGAAGAACACATGGAAAGTGGTCACTCGAGTGTGTATCATCAAGGGCGAACCATTCGAAGCGCCGAGCTAGCGGAACAGTACCGACCGCAAGGTCCAAATGGGATAAATTTGCCGTGGAGGCAGACAAAAATGTAGGGACCCCAGTGTTGAGGCAGACTAGATCCGCTTGGTGGAAGACGTCTAGCAATAGTGAGCCACGTGGACAAGGATGTGGAGATCCCCAAAGCGGGTGGTGGGCATTGAAGTCCCCAACCAGCAAATAGGGGGGTGGAAGCTGATCAAGAAGATGAAGGAGATCAGCTCGTGCCATTGGTGTAGACGATGGAATGTATACCGTACAAAGAGAGAACGTGTATCCAGAAAGGGAAAGACGGACGGCGACAGCTTGGAAGGAAGTGTTTAAGGGGATTGGGTGATAATGGAGAGTATCATGGAGCAGAATCATGAGTCCTCCATGGGCTGGAGTGCCTTCAACTGAGGGGAGGTCATATCGGACGGACTGAAAATGAGGGAGAACAAAGCGGTCATGGGGACGCAGCTTTGTTTCCTGAAGACAAAAGATGACCGGCGAGTAGGATCGTAAGAGGATCGACAATTCCTTCCGATTGGCGCGAATGCCGCGGATATTCCAGTGGATAATGGACATAGGGTGAACAGAAAATGGAGGAACGGCACCAAGGGTGCTGTCAACTCAACGACTGCTCAGAGCTTGCGACCGACAGCATGGAATGGCATTCAGTCGAAGGCAGAAGATCCTGATCCATAGGTTGGTCAGGAGCAGCTCCTGCCACCAACGATCGGCCAGTTGACCGGCCACCAACAGTGCGCCTCGGCGACACAGAAGATGGCCGAGGGCGATTTCCGCCAGGTGGTGCTGTAGATGGGACACGCCTTGGCGGAGAAGGAGAGGAACTGTGTTTCTTCGTAGCCTTCTTGGAGGTATGTTTAGATGAAGGAGGAACCGATGGTTGTGAAGTTGCAGTACGTAAAAACTATTCACGAGAATGCTCTTTTTTTGTAGACTTGGCGTCTGACTTTTGGGCTCGAGATTTAGCAGAACCTGACGAAGGGTGAGCCATAGAGTGGGCAGGCGAAAGAGGTGAGGTTGAACGGGCGATCTTTGCGCTGGCCGATCTGACGACCGTGGTACTAAATGTGAGGTCGCAAGTCTGCGTGGCCGCCTCCTTTGTTGGCCGAGAAGAAGCAAGGACAGCGCTGTATTTTCCTTTCTGAGGCACGGTGGGCTGTCGACTGGCGAGTAACTTTCGAGCAGCAAAGGTCGACACCTTTTCCTTCACTCTTATTTCCTGGATCAGCTTTTCGTCCTTAAAAACAGGGCAATCTCGAGAGGAAGCAGCGTGGTCACCCATACAGTTGATGCAGCGAGGGGATGGAGGTGGACAAGCACCCTCATGGGCATCCCTGCCACACGTAACACATTTGGCCAGATTGGAACAGGACTGGCTGGTGTGATTAAACCGCTGACATCGATAGCAACGCGTAGGGTTTGGGACATAAGGGCGAACGGAAATTGTCTCATAGCCTGCTTTGATTTTTGATGGGAGTTGAACTTTGTCAAAAGTCAAGAAGACAGTGCGGGTTGGAATGATGTTCGAGTCAACCCTTTTCATAACCCGATGAACAGCGGTGACGCCCTGGTCAGACAGGTAGTGCTGAATTTCTTCGTCAGACAATCCATCGAGGGAGCGTGTATAAACGACTCCACGCGAGGAATTTAAGGTACGGTGCGGTTCCACCCGGACAGGGAAGGTGTGGAGCAGAGAAGTACGCAGCAATTTTTGAGCCTGGAGGGCACTGTGTGTTTCTAACAACAGGGTACCATTCCGTAATCTGGAACAAGACTTTACAGGACCCGCAATTGCGTCGACACCTTTCTGAATAATGAAAGGGTTGACCGTGGAAAAGTCGTGACCTTCGTCAGACCGAGAAACAACAAGGAACTGTGGCAACGATGGAAGAACCGTCTGTGGCTGAGACTCAGTGAACTTACGTTTGTGAGCAGACATAGTGGAAGGTGAGGAAACCATTGCGGAAGAATCCCCCATGATTACCGGCGTCTCCGATGGCGCGCTCCTCCCTTGTGGGGGCCCTCACCGAGGGCACACCCGCCTTAGGTGATTGTTCACACCTCAGGTCACACCTCCCGACATACGGACGGACGGAGGGACCAATCGGCACTTTCGGAAGGTATCAGCTCGGGTAATCACCCCTCCCTGGGCCTGGCCTTTACCAGGGGGTACGTACGTGTCCTACCTGTCTACCCGGGGCGGGGAATTACGCGTTACCCCGTCACCGGCTACGCATGGAAGTGCGTGGGTCGGCCTTCAGACACGCACAGGGAGGAAGAAAGAGAAAGGGAAAGGAAAGAAGAGGGGGTCTCAAACGCCGCAGCGGAGAAAAGGGTAAAGAGAAGAGGTAAGGAAAGGAGATGGACAAAGGAAGGAAGAAGACATACAAGCAAGGAAGAAGAAGAATGCGGTACATTTACAAGCGTCCGTCTCCGGACGTAGGCGCAAACCATACTACCAGAGGGGGAGAAAGTGAAGGAAAGAGCAAGAGGTGAGGGGGGGGGGGTGAAGACAGGGGATGGGGAAGGATGCGGAAAGGGAAGGTATGCAGCCCGGAAAGGAAGGAAGGCCACATTAGCTCGGGGCCCCATGCTCGCTACGCACGTATCCACAAAAGAGTTGTGGATCCCCTGGGGGGACCGATCTGGTATGGATCCCACACTGATGAGCAATACTCACATATAGGTCGAAGGAGTGTTTTGTAAGCCACCTCCTTTGTTGATGGACTACATTTTCTAAGGACTCTCCCAATGAATCTCAACCTGTAACCCGCCTTACCAACAATTAATTTTATATGATCATTCCACTTCAAATCGTTCCGCACGCATACTCCCAGATATTTTACAGAAGTAACTGCTACCAGTGTTTGTTCCGCTATCATATAATCATGCAATAAAGGATCCTCCTTTGTATGTATTCGCAATACATTACATTTGTCTATGTTAAGGGACAGTTGCCACTCCCTGCACCAAGTGCCTATCCGCTGCAGATCTTCCTGCATTTCGCTAGAATTTTCTGATGCTGCAACTTCTCTGTATACTACAGCATCATCCGCGAAAAGCCGCATGGAACTTCCGACACTATCTACTAGGTCATTTATATATATTGTGAAAAGCAATGGTCCCCTAACACTCCCCTGTGGCACGCCAGAGGTTACTTTGTCTGTAGACGTCTCTCCATTGATAACAACATGCTGTGTTCTGTTTGCTAAAAACTCTTCAATCCAGCCACACAGCTGGTCTGATATTCCGTAGGCTCTTACTTTGTTTATCAGGCGACAGTCCGGAACTGTATCGAACGCCTTCCGGAAGTCAAGAAAAATAGCATCTACCTGGGAGCCTGTATCTAATATTTTCTGGGTCTCATGAACAAATAAATCGAGTTGGGTCTCTCACGATCGCTGTTTCCGGAATCCATGTTGATTCCTACATAGTAGATTCTGGGTTTCCAAAAACGACATGATACTCGAGCAAAAAACATGTTCTAAAATTCTACAACAGATCGACGTCAGAGCTATAGGTCTGTAGTTTTGCGCATCTGCTCGACGACCCTTCTTGAAGACTGGGACTACCTGTGCTCTTTTCCAATCATTTGGAGCCCTCCGTTCCTCTTGAGACTTGCGGTACACGGCTGTTAGAAGGGGGGCAAGTTCTTTCGCGTACTCTGTGTAGAATCGAATTGGTATCCCGTCAGGTCCAGTGGACTTTCCTCTATTGAGTGATTCTAATTGCTTTTCTATTCCTTGGACACTTATTTCGATGTCAGCCATTTTTTCGTTTGTGCGAGGATTTAGAGAAGGAACTGCAGTGCGGTCTTCCTCTGTGAAACCGCTTTGGAAAAAGGTGTTTAGTATTTCAGTTTTACGCGTGTCATCCTCTGTGTCAATGCCATCATCATCCCGGAGTGTCTGGATATGCTGTTTCGAGCCACTTACAGATTTAACGTAAGACCAGAACTTCCTAGGATTTTCTGTCAAGTCGGTACATAGAATTTTACTTTCGAATTCACTGAACGCTTCACGCATAGCCCTCCTTACGCTAACTTTGACATCGTTTAGCTTCTGTTAGTCTGAGAGGTTTTGGCTGCGTTTAAACTTGGAGTGAAGCTCTCTTTGCTTTCGCAGTAGTTTCCTAACTTTGTTGTTGTACCACGGTGGGTTTTTTCCCGTCCCTCACAGTTTTACTCGGCACGTACCTGTCTAAAACGCATTTTACGATTGCCTTGAACTTTTTCCATAAACATTGTCAGTGTCGGAACAGAAATTTTCGTTTTGATCTGTTAGGTAGTCTGAAATCTGCCTTCAATTACTCTTGCTAAACAGATAAACCTTCCTCCCTTTTTTTATATTCCTATTAACGTCCATATTCTGGGATGCTGCAACGGCCCTATGACCACTGATTCCCTGTTCTGTACATACAGAGTCGAAAAGTTCGGGTCTGTTTGTTATCAGTAGGTCCAAGATGTTATCTCCACGAGTCAGTTCTCTGATTAATTGCTCGAGGTAATTTTCGGATAGTGCACTCAGTATAATGTCATTCGATGCTCTGTCCCTACCACCAGTCCTAAACATCTGAGTGTCCCAGTCTATATCTGGTAAATTGGAATCTCCACCTAAGACTGTAACATGCTGAGAAAATTTATGTAAAATGTATTCCAAATTTTCTCTCAGTTGTTCTGCCATTAATGCTGCTGAGTCGGGAAGTCGGTAAAAGGAGGCAATTATTAACCTAGCTCGGTTGTTGAGTGTAACCACCACCCATAATAATTCACAGGAACTATCCACTTCTACTTCACTATGGGATAAACTACTACTAACAGCGACGAACACTCCACCACCGGTTGCATGCAATCTATCCTTTCTAAACACCGTCTGTACCTTTGAAACATTTCGGCAGAATTTATCTCTGGCTTAAGCCAGCTTTCTGTACCTATAACGATTTCAGCTTCGGTGCTTTCTATCAGCGCTTGAAGTTCTGGTACTTTACCAACGCAGCTTCGACAGTTGACAATTACAATTCCGATTGCTGCTTGGTCCCCGCATGTCCTGACTTTGCCCCGCACCCGTTGAGGCTGTTGCCCTTTCTGTACTTGCCCAAGGCCATCTAACCAAAAAAACCGCCCAGCCCACGCCACACAATCCCTGCTACCCGTGTACCCGCTTGTTGCGTGTAGTGGACTCTTGACCTAACCAGCGGAACCCGAAACCCCACCACCCTATGGCGCAAGTCGAGGAATCTCCAGCCCACACGGTCGCAGAACCGTCTCAGCCTCTGATTCAGACCCTCCACTCGGTGGTGGTGGTGGTGGTTGTTGGATGTTTAAGGGGGACTAAACAGCGAAGGTCATCAGTCCCCCATTCCAAAATCAGGCGAGCCGAAAATCTACGAAGCAGATAAAAACCAAAGGGGGAGGAGACGTCCCCACAGGCGCTAAAAGAACACAAATGCAGCAACGAACACTACAGACAAGAACAGAACAGAGGAACACCAGACAGAAAGAAACAGAAGAAAGGAAGAGGGCCAGAGACTGGTTGACTGACCACGGGATCAAAAAAAGGGAAGGAGTCAACCATCTCACGGCCTACCACAACAGCAACAGACACGAGGACAAAAGACACAGAAAGGGAAAGGCGCAGGACCTCCCTAAATCGAACCATAAAAAGGACTACCACGGATAAAATTTAAAACGTCATCAGCCATGGAGGCATCGTCAGATAAAACCAAAGCCAAAGTGCCCGAGAGATTAAAAGATTGCCGGAGTGTGCGCAGTCGAGGACACTCCAGCAAAATGTGGCCGACCGTCAGCCGGGACCCACACTGACACAAGGGGGGATCCTCCCGACGCAAGAGATGGCCGTGCGTCAGGTACGTATGGCCGATGCGCAGCCGACACAGGACTACCGAGTCCCTGCGAGAAGCCCGCAGGGAGGAACGCCACACATCGGTCGTCTCCTTGACAGCCCGCAGTTTATTTGGGGCTGTCATGCCACGCCACTCAGCAGCCCACATCCCAAGTACCTTACGGCGCAACACCAGCTGCTGGTCGCGAGCCGTAAGGCCGATCTCCAAAGCTGGGGCGTCTATCGCCCCTTTGGCCAGCCTGTCTACACATTCGTTCCCTGGGATGCCAACATGACCGGGCGTCCAAACCAGGACCACTGAACCACCAGAACGGGCAATGGCGGAAACAGCCTCCTGAATGGAGGACACCAGAGGAGAGGAGGGATAGCAGCGGTCGATGGCCTGAAGGCTGCTCAGGGAGTCACTGCAGATGACAACGGACCTACCTGAGCAGAAACGCATGTGCTCAAGAGCGCGCAAGATGGCCACCAGCTCTGCAGTAAAAATACTGCAGCCAGCCGGCAAGGAGCGTTGCTCAACATGGTCAGAGTGAGCAAAGGCGTAGGCAGTGCGACCATCAACCAGGGAACCATCAGTGTAGACAGGCTCACAGCCCGGAAATGATTCGAGGAGCGCAAGAAAACGGCGACGGAGGGCCACAGGCGGAACCGAGTCCTTAGGGCCCTGTGCCAAATCCAGACGGACAGACGGCCGGGACAAACACCAGGGAGGCGTAGGTGTACGGACCCGGAAGGGAGGCAGAAGAGGGAATGACCCCAGTTCTGACAGCAGGGACTGGACACGGACAGCTACGGAAAGCCCAGACCTAGGTCGCCGTTCGGGCAGATGGAGGACCATGGCAGGGAAAAGCAGGCGACGATTGGGATGGCCTGGCGAGCAATGCACGTGGACAGCATAGTCGGCGAGCAGTCGATGGCGGCGAAACCGCAGCGGGGGAACCCCGGCCTCCACCAGTAGACTATCCACGGGGCTCGTACGAAAAACGCCAGTTGCAAGCCGGACCCCACAGTGGTGTATGGGGTCTAACAACTTCAACACTGAGGGTGATGCAGACCCATAGGCCAGGCTCCCATAATCAAGCCGAGACTGCACAAGGGCTCTGTACAACCGCAGCAGCGTGCAGCGATCTGCACCCCAAGACGTGTGGCTAAGGCAGCGGAGGGCGTTGAGGTGCCGCCAGCATTTTTGCTTCAGCTGAGTAACATGAGGAACCCATGTGAGCCGGGCATCAAACACGAGTCCCAAGAAGCGGCAAGTGTCCACCACTTCAAGCAGGTGGCCGTCGAGGTAAAGGTCAGGATGAGGGTGGACCGTCCGACGCCTGCAGAAGTGCATAACCCGAGTCTTGGCAGCAGAGAACTGAAAACCATGAGCCAGAGCCCATGATGCTGCCTTGCGAACGGCGACTTGCAACCTGCGTTCAGCGACTCCCGTAGTCGTGGAGCTAAATGAGATGCAGAAGTCGTCGGCATACAAAGAAGGAGACACCGACGACCCCACTGCTGCAGCCAGACCATTAATGGCCACTAGAAATAACGAGACGCTCAACACTGAGCCCTGCGGGACCCCATTTTCCTGTATATAAGAGGAACTAGAGGTGGCACCCACTTGCACCCGGAAAGAGCGGCGCAATAAAAAGCTTTGGAGAAAAGCCGGGAGCCGACCACGAAGACCCCACCCATGCAACGTGGCGAGGATGTGATGCCTCCATGTGGTGTCATACGCCTTCCGCAGATCGAAAAATACAGCAACAAGGTGCTGACGTCGGGCAAAAGCCGTACGGACAGCAGATTCCAGCCGCACCAAATTGTCCACCGCAGACCGGCCCCGACGGAAGCCACCCTGGGACGGAGCGAGGAGACCGCGCGACTCAAGGACCCAACACAAACGCCGCCCCACCATACGTTCGAGCAATTTGCACAAAACGTTGGTGAGGGTAATGGGACGATAGCTGTCCACCGCCAGTGGGTCCGCACCGGGCTTCACGATGGGGACAATAAGACCCTCTCGCCATTGCGACGGGAACACGCCCTCGCTCCAAATACGGTTAAAGATGGCGAGGATGTGTGTCTGGCAGTCCCTGGAGAGATGCTTCAGCATCTGCGCGTGGATGCAGTCAGGTCCTGGTGCTGTATCAGGGCAATCGGCGAGGGCAGCGAGGAGTTCCCTCTCGCTGAAAGGAGCATTGTATGTTTCATAATGACGCGTGTGGAATGAGAACGGCGTCCGCTCGGCTCGCTCCTTTAGAGAGCGAAAGGCGGGGGGATAGGATGCAGTCGCAGAGCTCTGAGCAAAGTGCGCGGCTAGCCGTTCAGCAATGGCGGCAGCGTCCGTGCAGACAGCGCCGTCCAAGGAGATCCCAGGGACACCCACAGGAGTCTGGGAGCCATAAATCCGCCGGATCCGGGACCACACGTGCGAGGACGAGACACGGGAGCCCAGGGAGGAGACGTACCTCTCCCAGCACTCCTGCTTACGCCGTGCAAGAAGTCGACGGGCGAAGGCACGGAGCCTCTTAAAGGCGATGAGGGTCTCCAGAGACGGGTGCCGCCTATGACGCTGGAGAGCCCGCCTACGGTCGCGAATAGCCTCAGCAATCTCCGGCGACCACCAGGGGACAGCCTTCCGCCGAGGGAGGCCAGAGGAACGGGGGATGGTAGCCTCGGCCGCTGAAATGATGGACGTGGTTAAAACACAGACCACCTCGTCAATGTCACCCTGTGGGGGAGACGCAATGGTTACAGCGGAAGTAAAAGCTGGCCAGTCAGCCCTGTGGAGAGCCCAGCGGGGCAAGCGCCCAGAAGAATGACACTGTGGCAGTGACAAATAGATGGGAAAATGGTCACTACCACACAGGTCAGGATGCACCCTCCAGTGGAGGGATGGGACAAGTCCAGGGCTGCAAATAGAGAGATCGATGGCCGAGAACGAGCCGTGGGCCACACTGAAATGCGTGGGAGCACCGGTGTTCAAGAGGCTAAGGTCGAGCTGAGCCAACACATGCTCCACGGCCCGACCACGATCATCGGAGACACTCCCACCCCATAGAGGGTTGTGGGCATTGAAATCGCCCAGCAGCAAAAAAGGTGGCGGCAGTTGTGCTATCAGAGCAGCCAGGACATGCTGCGCGACAGTACCATCAGGTGGAAGGGAAATACTGCAGACGGTAATGGCCTGGGGCGTCCACACCCGAACAGCGACAGCCTCTAAAGCTGTTTGTAGAGGCACAAACTCGCTGTGAAGAGAGTTCAGGACATAAATACAGACGCCACCAGACACCCTTTCGTAAGTTGCCCGGTTCTTAAAATAACCCCGATAGCCACGGAGGGCGGGGGTTCGCATTGCTGGAAACCAAGTTTCCTGCAGAGCAATGCAAAGGAAAGGATGACGGCTGATAAGGTGGCGGAGCTCAGCTAGATGGTGGAAGAAACCGCTGCAGTTCCACTGGAGGATGTTATTAGCCATGGATGGGAAAGGCGTGAAGGGACTGGGGAGGCAGACTACGCCTCCGGGGCCCCTGCTGCTACAGAGTCACCACCTGGAAAACAGCCATCTACTGCATCCGAGGGACTGGCGAGATCCATGTCCTCAGCGGACGCCAGAATCTCCACCTCATCCTCAGACGCAGAGCTTGTAGGAAGCGGTGGAATGGGTGCCACCGCAATGTCGGTAGCCTTGGGGAGTTTCTTCTTCTGCTGCTTCTCGCGCCGTGCCTTTGGTGGCGCAGGCTGGGAGGGCGCAACTGGGGCGGTCTCAGGGACAGACGATGACCGTGTGTCCCGACGACCAGGGACTGGCGGTTGTTTGAGCCACTTGCGGCCGTCGGCTTTGGAACCGGTCGGAGCGTGCGAAGGAAGGTCCCCAAGGGACCCCTTCCTTACGAGAGGAGCCGAAGAAGTCTTACGCTTCTCCGGCTGGGAAGGGGGGGACTGATGTCCCCGATGGTTGGGGGGGTGTTGCTCCTGAAGTAGATGGAGCAGGAGCAACAGGAGGTTTAGTGCCCCCCACCATCAAGGGGGCAGGTGTGGGACTTCGACTCTGGGAGCTGACTGGTGCGGATGGAATTGTAGAAGGAGTGACAGTTGCGGCATATGAAGCTGTCATGCGCACCGGATGAAGTCGATCATATTTTCGCTTCGCCTCAGTGTACGTCAGGCGGTCGAGAGTCTTTATTTCCATGATCTTCCGCTCCTTCTGCAGAATCGGACAGTCTGGCGAGCAAGGCGGATGGTGCGCACCACAGTTCACACAGATTGGAGGCGGCGCACAGGGATGATCTGGATGGGAAGGTCGACCGCAATCGCGACAGACGAGGTCGGACGCACAGCGGGAAGACATGTGGCCGAACTTCCAACACTTGAAGCATCGCATCGGGGGAGGGATATACGGCTTGACATCACAACGGTACACCATCACCTTGACTTTCTCAGGTAACGTGTCACCCTCGAAGGCCAAGATGAAGGCACCGGTGGCAACTTGACGATCCCTCGGACCCCGGTGGACGCGCCGGACGAAATGGACACCTCGGCGCTCCAAGTTGGCGCGCAGCTCGTCGTCGGACTGTAAAAGCAGATCCCTGTGAAAGATAATGCCCTGGACCATGTTCAGACTCTTATGGGGCGTGATAGTGACAGAGACATCCCCCAGCTTAGTACAAGCGAGCAAGGCCCGCGACTGGGCGGAGGATGCCGTTTTTATCAACACCGATCCGGACCGCATCTTGGACAAGCCCTCCACCTCCCCAAACTTGTCCTCTAAATGCTCGACAAAGAACTGAGGCTTCACGGACATAAAAGATTCCCCGTCAGATCTGGTACAGACGAGATATCGGGGCGAGTATCTTTCGCTCTCATTCATAGCCCTTCGTTCCTCCCATGGTGTGGCCAGGGAGGGGAACGATTTGGGGTCATACACGTTAGCCTTGAATTGAGCTTTGGAACGCTTAGAGACTGCTGACGGCTGGCCGCCAGCAAGAGAAGATGTACCACGCTTTATTGCGGGTCATCCGCCCTGATGCCACCTACTCCGACCAAGGGCCCTCCCCACGGGCGCCACCCAGCCACAGCAACGGCCACCTGGCAGGATGCCCGTTGCCGGGAGTCCCGATGCCCCAGGGAGATGGGCATCTACTCCTTGGCATACGTGGGGAGTGAACGGCGCAGGCATCAGTAGAGCGATCCCTGTGTTGTCAGGGGGCTACAACCAAGAGGGTACATGGCGACCCCACCACAACGGACTGGCTACCGTGCTGGATCTTAGGTGCAAAAATGGCCAAGGTCGTCGTCACAGTTAAAAGAAACACTGCAGAGTGCAGCGTGGTAATCGCCCAAGAGATCGAAAACGAGCGGGACACCATTGCAACGACGAGAAAGACGGCTATAGGTCTAATTGCACGAAGGATACAGTGCACCATGTAAGGTGCCCTTCCCCAATTGGCTCGCTCTTCGGAATAATTTAGATAGATGGAGGTCAAACCCGAGAGGGGACCATCACATAAGGCCGAAACGTTTGAGACTCCTTTTAGTCGCCTCTTACGACAGGCAGGAATACCGCGGGCCTATTCTAACCCCCGAACCCGCAGGGGGTCCTCCACTCGGCTCTGTACCAAAGGTCCGCAGTCAGTCCTGTCGACGATGCTGCAGATGGTGAGCTCTGCTTTCATCCCGCTAGCGAGACTGGCAGTCTTCACCAAATCAGATAGCCGCCGGAAGCCAGAGAGGATTTCCTCTGATCCATAGCGACACACATCATTGGTGCCGACATGAGCGATCACATGCAGATGAGTGCACCCTGTACCCTTCATGGCATCCGGAAGGACCCTTTCCGCATCAGGAATGACTCCCCCCGGTATGCACACGGAGTGCACAGTGGCTTTATTCCCCTCTCTTGCTGCCGTTTCCCTAAGGGGCCCCATTACGCGCCTGACGTTGGAGCTCCCAACTACCAGTAAGCCCTCCCTCTGCGACCGCCCGGATCTTGCAGACTGATTTGGTTGGTTGGTTTGGGGGATTAAAGGGACCAGACTGCCATGGTCATCGGTCCCTTTTTCCAAAGACATAGAACACCCACAGAGAACAAAAACGAGGAACAGAAGAGATCACAGACGATACAGAACAGGAGAGACTGAGACAAGGACAAGACAAAACGAACGAAAACCACAGAGAGATGGACGGTGGTTGGCCGACCATAGAAATAAAAAAGGAAAAGCCAACCACTTAGAAACACATTAAAAAATCAGTGTAAAATCATAGGCCAAAGGCCAGAATCAACACAAAACAAAAAAATAAAACAGAAACACTCAGATTAAATGATAAAATCCCCCTGCCCGAATAAAACGTAAAACTAAGTCAGCCATAGCGGAGTCGTCTGTTAAAAGGGCAGGGAGCGTATCAGGCAGCGCAAATGTCTGCCTGACCACAGCTAAAAGGGGGCAGGCCAACAGAATGTGGGCCACTGTAAAAGCCGCCCCGCAGCGACATTCAGGAGGGTCCTCCCTGCGCAGTAAATAACTGTGTGTCAGCCGGGAGTGGCCAATGCGGAGCCGGCAAAGAACTACCGAGTCCCTGCGAGTGGCTCGCAGGGATGACCGCCACACAGCCGTCGTCTCCTTGACAGCACGGAGTTTATTGGACAGTGTCAGTTGGCGCCATTCCTCGTCCCATAGCGCCAAGATTTTGCGGCGGAAGACTGCCCGCAAATCAGTCTCAGGGAGGCCAAGGTCCAGAGATGGCTTGCTGGTGGGCTCTTTCGCCAGGCGGTCAACATGTTCGTTACCCGGGATACCGACATGACCGGGGGTCCACACAAAGACCACAGAGCGGCCGCAACAGGCGAGAGTATGCAGAGACTCGTGGATTGCCATCACCAAACGAGAACGAGGGAAACACTGGTCGAGAGCTCGTAAACCGCTCAGGGAATCGCTACAGATAATGAAGGACTCACCTGAGCAGGAGCGGATATACTCTAGGGCACGAAAGATGGCGACCAGTTCAGCAGTGTAAACGCTGCAGCCATCCGGCAAGGAACGTTGTTCGGAACGGTCCCCTAGAGTGAGCGCATACCCGACACGACCAGCAACCATCGAACCGTCAGTGTAGACAATACCAGAGCCCTGATACGTGGCCAGGATAGAATAAAAGCGGCGGCGGAGGGCCTCTGGAGGGACTGAGTCCTTAGGGCCCTGTGCCAAGTCGAGCCGAAGGCTAGGGCGACGAACACACCATGGGGGTGTATGAAAAGTAGCCCGGAAAGGAGGTGGAACAGTAAAAACCTGAAGCCCAGAGAGAAGCTCTTTGACGCGGACCGCTATTGTACAACCAGACCGGGGCCGACGATCCGGCAGATGGACGACCGATCGCGGGAACAGGAGACGATAATTTGGATGCCCGGGCGAGCTTAGAACATGGGCAGCATAAGCGGCCAGCAAACGTTGGCGTCGGAACCGCAGGGGAGGTACACCTGCGTCCACTAGTACGCTGTCCACGGGGCTGGTGCGGAAAGCACCAGTGGCAAGGCGTATCCCGCTGTGGAGAATTGGGTCCAGCACCTGTAACGCAGACGGGGATGCTGAGCCATAAGCCAGGCTCCCATAATCCAGACGGGACTGGATTAACGCCTGGTAGAGCCGCAACAGGGTAAAGCGGTCGGCGCCCCAGCGGGTGTGGCTCAAGCATCTCAGAGCGTTTAGATGCCGCCAACACGTCTGTTTAAGCTGCCGGATATGAGGCAGCCAAGTCAACCGGGCATCGAAAACCACCCCCAAAAACCTGTGGGTCTCCACCACAGCAAGGAGTTCGTCGGCAAGATAAAGCCGCGGCTCAGGATGGACTGTTCGGCGCCGGCAGAAATGCAGAACGCAGGTCTTGGCTGCCGAAAACTGAAAGCCATGCGCTACAGCCCAAGACTGCGCCTTACGGATAGCGCCCTGTAGCTGACGTTCAACAGCTGCAATGCCAGTAGAGCTGTAATAAAGGCAGAAGTCGTCAGCATACAGGGAAGCGGAGACAGAGGTTCCCACGGCCGCAGCAAGACCGTTAATGGCTATTAAAAACAGACAGACACTTAAAACAGAGCCCTGTGGCACACCGTTCTCCTGGGCGTGGGAGGAACTATACGAGGCCGCGACTTGCACGCGGAAGGTACGACACGACAGAAAATTGCGGATAAAAATCGGCAGAGGACCCCGAAGACCCCATCCATGAAGCGTAGAAAGAATGTGATGACGCCATGTCGTATCGTACGCCTTCCGCATGTCGAAAAAGACAGCGACCAGGTGCTGACGGCGGGAAAAGGCAGTACGGATGGCCGACTCCAGGCTCACCAGATTGTCGGCGGCGGAGCGGCCTTTACGGAACCCACCCTGAGATGGAGCCAGAAGGCCCCGAGACTCCAGTACCCAATGCAAGCGCCGGCTCACCATCCGTTCAAGCAACTTGCAAAGAACGTTGGTGAGGCTAATGGGACGGTAGCTGTCCACCTCCAGAGGGTTCTTTCCAGGCTTCAAAACGGGGATGACAATGCCTTCCCGCCACTGCGACGGAAACTCCCCCTCGACCCAAAGACGGTTGTAAAGATCGAGAAGGCGCCGCTGGCAGTCCACTGAAAGGTGTTTCAGCATCTGACAGTGGATGCCATCTGGCCCAGGAGCGGTATCAGGGCAAGCAGCGAGGGCACTGCGAAATTCCCACTCACTAAATGGAGCATTGTAAGATTCTGGGTGGTTGGTGCGAAACGAAAGGCTCCGACGTTCCATCCGCTCTTTAATGGAGCGGAAGGCCTGGGGGTAATTCGCAGAAGCGGAACTCATACCAAAATGCTCTGCTAAGCGATTGGCAATGACGTCGGAGTCAGTACAAACTGCTCCATTCAGTGAGAGCGCAGGGACGCTGGCAGGTGGCCGATAGCCGTAGACGCGTCGAATCTTGGCCCAGACCTGCGAGGGAGTGACATGGAGGCCAATGGTGGACACATACCGCTCCCAGCACTCCTTCTTGCCTTGGCGGATAAGGAGGCGGGCCCGCGCACGCAGCCGTTTGAAGGCGATAAGGTGGTCGAGGGAGGGGTGTCGCTTGTGACGCTGGAGCGCCCGCCGGCGATCTTTAATCGCTTCAGCGATCTCAGGCGACCACCAAGGCACAGCCTTCCGCCGAGGGGACCCACAGGAATGGGGAATGGCAGATTCGGCGGCAGTAACGATGCTGGTGGTGACCGATTGAACCACCGCATCAATGTCATCGGTAGAGAGAGGCTCAAAAGCGGCAGTGGAGGAGAACAAGTCCCAGTCAGCCTTATTCATAGCCCATCTGCTAGGGCGCCCAGAAGAGTGGCGCTGTGGTAGTGACAAAAAGATCGGAAAATGGTCACTACCACACAGGTCGTCATGCACACTCCAGTGGATAGACGGTAAGAGGCTATGGCTACAGATGGAAAGGTCAATGGCGGAGTAGGTGCCATGCGCCACACTGAAGTGCGTGAAGGCGCCATCATTTAACAGCGAGAGATCGAGCTGCGACAATAAATGCTCAATGATGGCGCCTCGACCTGTTGCCACTGACCCACCCCACAGAGGGTTATGAGCGTTGAAGTCGCCCAATAGCAAGAAAGGTGGCGGCAATTGGGCGACCAGTGCAGCCAGGACATGCTGCGAGACATCACCATCCGGTGGAATGTAAAGACTGCAGACGGTAACAGCCTGTGGCGTCCACACGCGTACAGCGACAGCCTCTAAAGTCGTCTGGAGAGGGACAGACTCGCTATGCAGAGTGTGAAGGACATAAATGCAGACGCCACCAGACACCCTTTCATAAGCTGCTCGGTTCTTGTAATAACCCCGATAGCCACGGAGGGCGGGGGTTCGCATCGCCGGAAACCAAGTTTCCTGGAGAGCAATGCAGAAGAAAGGGCGAAGGCTGAGAAGTTGGCGGAGCTCAGCTAAATGGTGGAAGAAACCGCTGCAGTTCCACTGGAGGATGGTATTGTCCATGGCTGAGAAAGGCGTGACAGGACGGGGAAGGCAGATTACGCCGCTGGGTCACCTGCTGCCTCCGATTGAGCACCCGTGCTAGTGTTATCCATGGCGTCTGAGGGACCGGCGAGTTCTAGGTCCTCAGCGGACGCCAGGATCTCCACCTCGTCCTCAGACGCAGAGCTGTAAGGTGGCGGTGGGGTGGCTGCCACCGCGTGTTCCTTGGGCTTAGAGCTCTTCTTCTTTGATTTCTCACGCTGCTCCTTGGGTTTAACTGGCTGGGAGGGCTTCACCGATTCAGTCTCCGGGACTGAGGAGGATCGTGAAGCCCGTCGACCAGCTGATTGCGGGCACTTACGCCACTGGCGGTCGTCAGCCTTCCCACTGGTGGAAACCTGGGAAGGGAGGGACCCGAGGGACCCCTTGCGAGCGTGAGAAGCCGAAGAAGTTGGACACTTCTCCGGCTTAGAAGCAGGGACGGACGTCCCTGATGGGGGGGATGGTGTTGCCCCTGAGGTAGGTGGCGCAGGAGCAACCCGGTGGGTAGAGCCCCCCACTGGCAAGGGGGCAGGAGGAGTCTTACTGGTTATCGAGCTGGCTGGAAGTCGTGAAACTGATGGGGCGGGCACAGGTGTCGTAGCGGCGGCGTAGGATGACGTCATTCGCACGGGATGTAATCGGTCGTATTTCCGCTTGGCTTCAGTATAAGTCAGTCGGTCCAGGGTCTTATATTCCATGATTTTGCGTTCTTTCTGGAAGATTCTGCAGTCTGGCGAGCAAGGTGAATGGTGCTCCCCGCAGTTGACACTGATGGGAGGCGGGGCACATGGAGTATCGGGATGAGACGGGCGTCCGCAATCTCGACATGTGAGGCTGGAAGTGCAGCGGGAAGACATATGGCCAAACTTCCAGCACTTGAAGCACCGCATCGGGGGAGGAATATAGGGCCTGACGTCACATCGGTAGACCATCACCTTGACCTTTTCCGGTAACGTATCACCCTCGAAGGCCAAGATGAAGGCACCGGTAGCTATCTGATTTTCCTTCGGACCCCGATGAACGCGCCGGACGAAATGTACACCTCTGCGCTCTAAGTTGGCGCGCAGCTCGTCATCAGACTGCAAAAGAAGGTCCTTATGGTAAATAACTCCCTGGACCATATTTAAACTCTTATGCGGTGTGATCGTAACAGCAACATCCCCCAACTTATCACAAGCAAGTAACCGTCGTGACTGGGCAGAGGATGCCGTTTGGATCAGGACCGATCCAGAGCGCATTTTTGACAAGCCCTCCACCTCCCCAAACTTGTCCTCTAAATGCTCGACGAAGAACTGAGGCTTTGTTGAGAGAAAAGACTCCCCATCAGCTCTCGTACAAACTAAGAATCGGGGCGAATAAGTGCTACTGCCATCCTGAGATTTACGTTCCTCCCACGGCGTGGCCAGAGAGGGGAACGTTTTCGGATTGTACTTTTCAGCATTAAATTGAGCCCGAGAACGCTTAGAGACTGCTGGCGGCTGGCCGCCAGCGACAGATGATGTACCACGCTTCATTGCGGGTCGTCCGCCCTGATGCCACCTACTCCGACCAAGGGCCCTCCCCACGGGCGCCACCCAGCCACAGCAAAGGCCACCTGGCAGGATGGCCATTGCCGGGAGTCCCGATGCCCCAGGGAGATGGGCATCTACTCCTTGGCATACGTGGGGAGTGAACGGCGCAGGCATCAGTAGAGCGATCCCTGTGTTGTCAGGGGGCTACAACCAAGAGGGTACATGGCGACCCCACCACAACGGACTGGCTACCGTGCTGGATCTTAGGTGCAAAAATGGCCAAGGTCGTCGTCACAGTTAAAAGAAACACTGCAGAGTGCAGCGTGGTAATCGCCCATGAGATCGAAAACGAGCGGGACACCATCGCAACGACGAGAAAGACGGCAATAGGTCTAATTGCACGAAGGATACAGTGCACCATGTAAGGTGCCCTTCCCCAATTGGCTCGCTCTTCGGAATAATTTGGATAGATGGAGGTCAAACCCGAGAGGGGACCATCACATAAGGCCGAAACGTTTGAGACTCCTTTTAGTCGCCTCTTACGACAGGCAGGAATACCGCGGGCCGATTCTAACCCCCGAACCCGCAGGGGGATCTTGCAGACTGAGGGACAACCTCTGGAACAGGACAAGCAGCCATGCCAGGCCGAAGATCAGTATCAGCCTGCGACACTATCAGGTGTGTATGCAAAAAATGACTGATGGAGGGTGCAGTTACGACGCCAAAGCGATAAAGAGTGCCAAGGTTTTAGGGCACAGAGGACTGATGGTACACCACGTAAGGTGTCCTTCCCCAAAAGGCTCGTACTTCTGCAGAATTTGGAAAAATGGATGTCAAACCCCAATTGGGAGCATCACATTAAAGGCCGAAACAGTTGAGACTCCTTTTAATCGCCTCTGATGACAGGCAGGAATACCGCAGGCGGGAGGGGGGGGGCAGAGCGGCGGCGGGACAGGGGGGGGGCAGAGCGGCGGCGGGACAGGGGGGGGGGCAGAGCGGCGGCGGGACAGGGGGGGGGGGCAGAGCGGCGGCGGGACAGGGGGGGGGAGGGCAGAGCGGCGGCGGGACAGGGGGGGGGGGCGCAGAGCGGCTGCGGCGGGAGGGGGGGCAGAGCGGCGGCGGCGGGAGGGGGGGCAGAGCGGCGGCGGCGGGAGGGGGGGGAGAGCGGCGGCGGCGGGAGGGGGGGCAGAGCGGCGGCGGCGGGAGGGGGGGCAGAGCGGCGGCGGCGGGAGGGGGGGCAGAGCGGCGGCGGCGGGAGGGGGGGCAGAGCGGCGGCGGCGGGAGGGGGGGCAGAGCGGCGGCGGCGGGAGGGGGGGCAGAGCGGCGGCGGCGGGAGGGGGGGCAGAGCGGCGGCGGCGGGAGGGGGGGCAGAGCGGCGGCGGCGGGAGGGGGGGCAGAGCGGCGGCGGCGGGAGGGGGGGCAGAGCGGCGGCGGCGGGAGGGGGGGCAGAGCGGCGGCGGCGGGAGGGGGGGCAGAGCGGCGGCGGCGGGAGGGGGGGCAGAGCGGCGGCGGCGGGAGGGGGGGCAGAGCGGCGGCGGCGGGAGGGGGGGCAGAGCGGCGGCGGCGGGAGGGGGGGCAGAGCGGCGGCGGCGGGAGGGGGGGCAGAGCGGCGGCGGCGGGAGGGGGGGCAGAGCGGCGGCGGCGGGAGGGGGGGCAGAGCGGCGGCGGCGGGAGGGGGGGCAGAGCGGCGGCGGCGGGAGGGGGGGCAGAGCGGCGGCGGCGGGAGGGGGGGCAGAGCGGCGGCGGCGGGAGGGGGGGCAGAGCGGCGGCGGCGGGAGGGGTGGCAGAGCGGCGGCGGCGGGAGGGGGGGCAGAGCGGCGGCGGCGGGAGGGGGGGCAGAGCGGCGGCGGCGGGAGGGGGGGCAGAGCGGCGGCGGCGGGAGGGGGGGCAGAGCGGCGGCGGCGGGAGGGGGGGCAGAGCGGCGGCGGCGGGAGGGGGGGCAGAGCGGCGGCGGCGGGAGGGGGGGCAGAGCGGCGGCGGCGGGAGGGGGGGCAGAGCGGCGGCGGCGGGAGGGGGGGCAGAGCGGCGGCGGCGGGAGGGGGGGCAGAGCGGCGGCGGCGGGAGGGGGGGCAGAGCGGCGGCGGCGGGAGGGGGGGCAGAGCGGCGGCGGGAGGGGTGGTGGTGGTTGTTGGATGTTTAAGGGGGACCAAACAGCGAAGGTCATCAGTCCCCCATTCCAAAATCAGGCGAGCCGAAAATCTACGAAGCAGATAAAAACCAGATAAAACACTACAGACAAGGACAGAGGAACATCAGACAGAAATAAACAGAAGAAAGGAAGATGGCCGGAGACTGGTTGACTGACCACGAGATCAAAAATGGGAAAGAGTCAACCATCTCACAGCACACCAGAACAGCAACAGACACAAGGACAATAGACACAGAAAGGGAAAGGCGCAGGACCTCCCTAAATCGAACCATAAAACGGACTACCACGAATAAAATTTAAAACGGTATCAGCCATGGAGGCATCGTCGGATAAAACCAAAGCCAAAGTGCCCGGGAGATTAAAAGATTGCCGGAGTGTGCGCAGTCGAGGACACTCCAGCAAAATGTGGCCGACCGTCAGCCGGGACCCACACTGACACAAGGGGGGATCCTCCTGACGCAACAGATGGCCGTGCGTCAGGTAGGTATGGCCGATGCGCAGCCGACACAGGACTACCGAGTCCCTGCGAGAAGCCCGCAGGGAGGAACGCCACACATCGGTCGTCCCCTTGACAGCCCGTAGTTTATTCGGGGCTGTCATGCCACGCCACTCAGCAGCCCACATCCCAAGTACCTTACGGCGCAACACCAGCTGCTGGTCGCGAGCCGTAAGGCCGATCTCCAAAGCTGGGGCGGCTATCGCCCCTTTGGCCAGCCTGTCTACACGTTCGTTCCCTGGGATGCCAACATGACCGGGCGTCCAAACCAGGACCACTGAACCACCAGAACGGGCAATGGCGGAAACAGCCTCCTGAATGGAGGACACCAGAGGAGTGGAGGGATAGCAGCGGTCGATGGCCTGAAGGCTGCTCAGGGAGTCACTGCAGATGACAACGGACCTACCTGAGCAGAAACGCATGTGCTCAAGAGCGCGCAAGATGGCCACCAGCTCTGCAGTAAAAATACTGCAGCCAGCCGGCAAGGAGCGTTGCTCAACATGGTCAGAGCGAGCAAAGGCGTAGGCGGTGCGACCATCAACCAGGGAACCATCAGTGTAGACAGTCTCACAGTCCGAAAATGAGGCGAGGAGAGCAAGAAAACGGCGACGGAGGGCCACAGGCGGAACCGAGTCCTTAGGGCCCTGTGCCAAATCCAGACGGACAGACGGCCGGGACAAACACCAGGGAGGCGTAGGTGTATGGACCCGGAAGGGAGGCAGAAGAGGGAATGACCCCAGTTCTGACAGCAGGGACTGGACACGGACAGCTACGGAAAGCCCAGACCTAGGTCGCCGTTCGGGCAGATGGAGGACCATGGCAGGGAAAAGCAGCCGACGATTGGGATGGCCTGGCGAGCAATGCACGTGGACAGCATAGTCGGCGAGCAGTCGATGGCGGCGAATCCGCAGCGGGGGAACCCCGGCCTCCACCAGTAAACTATCCACGGGGCTCGTACGAAAAGCGCCAGTTGCAAGCCGGACCCCACAGTGGTGTATGGGGTCTAACAACTTCAACACTGAGGGTGACGCAGACCCATAGGCCAGGCTCCCATAATCAAGCCGGGACTGCACAAGGGCTCTGTACAACCGCAGCAGCGTGCGGCGATCTGCACCCCAAGACGTGTGGCTAAGGCAGCGGAGGGCGTTGAGGTGCCGCCAGCATTTTTGCTTCAGCTGAGTAACATGAGGAACCCATGTGAGCCGGGCATCAAACACGAGTCCCAAGAAGCGGCAAGTGTCCACCACGTCAAGCAGGTGGCCGTCGAGGTAAAGTTCAGGATGAGGGTGGACCGTCCGACGCCTGCAGAAGTGCATAACCCGAGTCTTGGCAGCAGAGAACTGAAAACCATGAGCCAGAGCCCATGATGCTGCCTTGCGAACGGCGACTTGCAACCTGCGTTCGGCGACTCCCGTAGTCGTGGAGCTAAAGGAGATGCAGAAGTCGTCGGCATACAAAGAAGGAGACACCGACGACCCCACTGCTGCAGCCAGACCATTAATGGCCACTAGAAATAACGAGACGCTCAACACCGAGCCCTGCGGGACCCCATTTTCCTGTATATAAGAGGAACTAGAGGTGGCACCGACTTGCACCCGGAAAGAGCGGCGCAATAAAAAGCTTTGAAGAAAAGCCGGGAGCCGACCACGAAGACCCCACCCATGCAACGTGGCGAGGATGTGATGCCTCCATGTGGTGTCATACGCCTTCCGCAGATCGAAAAATACAGCAACAAGGTGCTGACGTCGGGCAAAAGCCGTACGGACAGCAGATTCCAGCCGCACCAAATTGTCCACTGCAGACCGGCCCCGACGGAAGCCACCCTGGGATGGAGCGAGGAGACCGCGCGACTCAAGGACCCAACACAAACGCCGCCCCACCATACGTTCGAGCAATTTGCACAAAACGTTGGTGAGGGTAATGGGACGATAGCTGTCCACCGCCAGTGGGTCCGCACCGGGCTTCACGATGGGGACAATAAGACCCTCTCGCCATTGCGACGGGAACACGCCCTCGTTCCAAATGCGGTTAAAGATGGCGAGGATGTGTCTCTGGCAGTCCCTGGAGAGATGCTTCAGCATCTGCGCATGGATGCAGTCCGGTCCTGGTGCTGTATCAGGGCAATCGGCGAGGGCAGCGAGGAGTTCCCTCTCGCTGAATGGAGCATTGTATGTTTCATAATGACGCGGGTGGAATGAGAACGGCGTCCGCTCGGCTCGCTCCTTTAGAGAGCGAAAGGCGGGGGGATAGGATGCAGTCGCAGAGCTCTGAGCAAAGTGCGCGGCTAGCCGTTCAGCAATGGCGGCAGCGTCCGTGCAGACAGCGCCGTCCAAGGAGAGCCCAGGGACACCCACAGGGGTCGGGGAGCCATAAATCCGCCGGATACGGGACCACACGTGCGAGGACGAGACACGGGAGCCCAGGGAGGAGACGTACCTCTCCCAGCACTCCTGCTTACGCCGTGCAATAAGGCGACGGGCGAAGGCACGGAGCCTCTTAAAGGCGATGAGGGTCTCCAGAGACGGGTGCCGCCTATGACGCTGGAGAGCCCGCCTACGGTCGCGAATAGCCTCAGCAATCTCCGGCGACCACCAGGGGACAGCCTTCCGCCGAGGGAGGCCAGAGGAACGGGGGATGGTAGCCTCGGCCGCTGAAACGATGGACGTGGTTAAAACACGGACCACCTCGTCAATGTCACCCTGTGGGGGAGACGCAATGGTGACAGCGGAAGTAAAAGCTGGCCAGTCAGCCCTGTGGAAAGCCCAGCGGGGCAAGCGCCCAGAAGAATGACACTGTGGCAGTGACAAATAGAGGGGAAAATGGTCACTACCACACAGGTCAGGATGCACCCTCCAGTGGAGGGATGGGACAAGTCCAGGGCTGCAAATAGAGAGATCGATGGCCGAGAACGAGCCATGGGCCACACTGAAATGCGTGGGAGCACCGGTGTTTAATAGGCTAAGGTCGAGCTGAGCCAACACATGCTCCACGGCCCGACCACGATCATCGGAGACAGTCCCACCCCATAGAGGGTTGTGGGCATTGAAATCGCCCAGCAGCAAAAAAGGTGGCGGCAGTTGTGCTATCAGAGCAGCCAGGACATGCTGCGCGACAGTACCATCAGGTGGAAGGTAAATACTGCAGACGGTGATAGCCTGTGGCGTCCACACCCGAACAGCGACAGCCTCTAAAGCTGTTTGTAGAGGTACAAACTCGCTGTGAAGAGAGTTCAGGACATATATGCAGACGCCACCAGACACCCTTTCGTAAGTTGCCCGGTTCTTAAAATAACCCCGATAGCCACGGAGGGCGGGGGTTCGCATTGCTGGAAACCAAGTTTCCTGCAGAGCAATGCAAAGGAAAGGATGATGGCTGATAAGGTGGCGGAGCTCAGCTAAATGGTGGAAGAAACCGCTGCAGTTCCACTGGAGGATGGTACTGGCCATTGCTGGGAAAGGCGTGACGGGACAGGGAAGGCAGATTACGCCACGGGGTCACCCGCTGCCTCCAAGTGAGCACCTGTGCCAGTGCTGTCCATGGCGTCGGAGGGACTGGCGAGATCGAGGTCCTCAGCGGACGCCAGGATCTCCACCTCGTCCTCAGACGCAGAGGTTGAAGGTTGCGGTGGGACAGGTGCCACCGCAATGTCAGGATGCTTGGGAGCCTTTTTCTTCAACGGCTTCGCACGCTGTGCCTTGGGAGGGTCTGGCTGGGAGGGCCCCACTGGGTCAGTCTCAGGGACGGACGACGACCGTGAAGCCCTATGACCAGCGACCGGTTGTTGCTTCAAAACTTTGCGGGTATCCGCTTTGACACTAGGCAAAGCCTGGGAAGGGAGGGCCCCAAGGGACCCCTTCCTGGCTAGAGTAGCCGAAGAAGCTTTACGCTTCTCCAGCTGGGAAGGGGGGACGAATGTCCCCGATGGTTGGGGTGGTGTCGCTCCTGGAGTAGATGGAGCAACAGAGGGCGAAGTGCTCCCCACAACCAAGGGGGCCGGGTCAGTTTGACATAGCTGAGAGGCAACAGTACGTGACGACACGGGAGAGGATCGGACCGCTGTTGCAGCAGCGGCATAGGTGGATGTCATGGGCACAGGATGGAGCCGCTCATATTTCCGCCGTGCCTCTGTGTAGGTCAGGCGGTCCAGGGTCTTATATTCCATTATCTTCCTTTCCTTCTGGAAGATCCGACAGTCCGGTGAGCAGGGGGAATGGTGTTCTCCACAGTTAACACAGACGGGAGGCGGAGCACATGGAGTATCAGGATGCGAAGGACGTCCGCAATCCCGACACGTGATGCTGGAAGTACAGCGAGATGACATGTGCCCGAACTTCCAGCATTTAAAACACCGCATCGGAGGAGGGATATATGGTTTCACATCACAACGGTAAACCATCACCTTAACCTTTTCGGGTAAGACATCACCCTCAAAGGCCAAGATGAAGGCACCGGTGGCTACCTGATTATCCCTCGGACCCCGATGGACGCGCCGGACGAAGTGAACACCTCGTCGTTCGAGGTTGGCGCGTAATTCATCGTCGGACTGCAGAAGAAGATCCCGGTGGAATATAATACCCTGGACCATGTTCAGACTCTTATGCGGCGTGATGCTAACGGAAACATCCCCCAACTTGTCACAATTGAGCAACCTCCGTGACTGGGCAGAGGATGCCGTTTTGATCAACACCGATCCAGACCGCATCTTGGACAAGCCCTCCACCTCCCCGAACTTGTCCTCTAAATGCTCTACAAAGAACTGCGGCTTCACGGATAGAAAAGATTCCCCATCAGCTCTGGTACAGACAAGATATCTGGGCGAATACGTCTCAGTGTCACGCAATGCCTGTCGTTCCTCCCATGGTGTGGCGAGGGAGGGGAACGATTTGGTGTCAGAAACGTTACCTTTAAAATGGGCTCTCGAACGCTTAGAGACTGCTGACGGCTGGCCGCCAGCGACAGATGATGTACCACGCTTCATTGCGGGTCATCCGCCCTGATGCCACCTACTCCGACCAAGGGCCCTCCCCACGGGCGCCACCCAGCCACAGCAAAGGCCACCTGGCAGGATGGCCATTGCCGGGAGTCCTGATGCCCCAGGGAGATGGGCATCTACTCCTTGGCATACGTGGGGAGTGAACGGCGCAGGCATCAGTAGAGCGATCCCTGTGTTGTCAGGGGGCTACAACCAAGAGGGTACATGGCGACCCCACCACAACGGACTGGCTACCGTGCTGGATCTTAGGTGCAAAAATGGCCAAGGTCGTCGTCACAGTTAAAAGAAACACTGCAGAGCGCAGCGTGGTAATCGCCCAAGAGATCGAATACGAGCGGGACACCATTGCAACGACGAGAAAGACGGCTATAGGTCTAATTGCACGAAGGATACAGTGCACCATGTAAGGTGCCCTTCCCCAATTGGCTCGCTCTTCGGAATAATTTAGATAGATGGAGGTCAAACCCGAGAGGGGACCATCACATAAGGCCGAAACGTTTGAGACTCCTTTTAGTCGCCTCTTACGACAGGCAGGAATACCGCGGGCCTATTCGTACCCCCGAACCCGCAGGGGGAGGCGGGAGGGGGGGCAGAGCGGCGGCGGGAGGGGGGTCAGAGCGGCGGCGGGAGGGGGGTCAGAGCGGCGGCGGGAGGGGGGGCAGAGCGGCGGCGGGAGGGGGGGCAGAGCGGCGGGAGGAACTATGGGAGGCCGTGACTTGCATGTGGAAGGTACTATGCTCCACAAATTTTCGTAGGAAAGTCGGCGATGGACCACAAAGAACCCAAACATGAAGCGTAGAGAGGATGTGTTGGCGCCATGTCTAATCGTATGCCTTCTGCATGTCAAGATGACATCGACGAGGTGCTGACGGCGAGCCAAGCCCGTAAAGATTGCTGACTCCAGGCTCACCAGATTGTCTGCGGTAAAACGGCCTGTATGGAACCCACACTGAGATGGATCTAGTAGACCCCGCGACTAGTACCCAACCCAACCGCTGGCTCACTATGTGTTCGAGCAGCTTGCACAGAACGTTGGTGGTTGGTTGGTTTGAGAATGAAAGGGACCAGACTGCATAGGTCATTGGTCCCTTGTTTCATAAACACACAGAGCACAGTGAAACCATCCATTAGTCATTCGAAACACAAGATAAACATTCCAGGGGAAGAAAATCCCCAAGGTCAATAATAAAGAAACATGGAAAACGGAGCACAACAACAAAAACGACAAAGAGAAGAAAGGCAGAAAGAATTAAAAAATGTACAGCTGAGGATCGTGGCTGGCTGATCACGAAAATAATAGGATGAGCCAGCCACTCTGCAACACGTTAAAACCTCCAGCCTAGAAGATTAGGATGGAGTCGAATTACAACACAAAACTAACTAAAAGATACAGCTCAAAAGATGGTGATGTAATAAAATTAAATGGTCCTATAAAAACCGCTGCGCGAATAAAACTTAAAACACGATCTGCCATAGATACATTGTCACCTAAAAGGGAAGATAAATCGCCCTGGAGATTAAAAGCACGCCTGAGAGCGGTTAAATGATGACATTCCCACAACAGATGGGCCACCGTCATGGTTGCACCACAGCGACAATGAGGGGGGTCCTCTTGACACAGCAGATGACCATGTGTCTGACAAGAGTGACCAAAGCGGAGCCTACAGAGAACAGAATCCCTGCGAGGGGACCGCACGGAGGAACCCCAAACGGTCGTGGCCTCCTCGACTCACCGCAGCTTGTTGGGGACAGAGAGAGCCATCCGTCTGCCCGCATCCCAAAGACCCGACGGCGTAACACCGATTTGATATGAGTTGCCGCGAGGCCTATCTTCAACGGCAGTTTGTGGGTGGCATCTTTAGCAAACTTGTCGGCGAGTTCGTTTCCCGCTATCCCAACGTGTCCTGGGGTCCATACGAACACCACCGAACGTCCCCGCTGTTCAAGAGCATGAACGGACTCCTGGATGGCAACAACAATGGGATGGCGTGGGTAGCACTGGTCAAGAGCCTGTAGACTACTGAGATATTCACTGCAAATGACGAAAGACTCTCCAGTGCTGGTATGAATACGCTGAAGGGCACGAAATATGTCAGTTAGCTCTGCGGTGTAAACACTGCGGCCTTCCGGCAAGGGGCGCTGGTCGACATAGTCCGCATGAGCGTAAGCGTACCCCACACGGCCATCAACCATCGAGCCATCTGTAGAGATAGCCTACGAGTCTCAAGATGCTTCGAGGAGAGCAAGAAATTGGCGGCGCAAGACTGCAGGAGGAACTAAATCCTTTTGCCATCGTAAGAGGACCAGCCGAAGTTGCGGCCGGCGAATACACCAAGGTGGTGCATGTGGGTGGACCTGAAAAGCAGATGGAAGAGGCAAAGACTCGAGGTCACTAAGCAGTGACCTAACACGGATCCCAGCTGTATGGCCTGACCGCGGCCGCCAGTGTGGGATATGGACTGCTGCAGTAGGGGAAAGGAGAGGGTAGTTAGGGTGACAGGGCGAACAACGGACGTGAGCAGCATAGAGGGCTAACAGTTGTTGACGCTGAACGCGAAGCGGAGGAACGCCAGCCTCAGCAAGAAGTCTATTAATAGGACTGGTGCGGAATGCTCCTGTCGCCTGTCGAACCCCACAGTGGTGAACGGGGTCCAGCAGTTGCAACGCTGAGGGCGACGCTGAGCCATACGCCACACTCCCATAATCCAGGCGGGACAGCACAAGGGCTTTGTAGAGCTGCAGCAGCGTGTTACGATCTGCACCCCAAGTTGTGTTGCTCAGGCAGCGGAGGGCACGCAGATGCTGCCAGCACTGACGTTTGAGCTGACGAATATGTGGAAGCCAAGTAAGCCGGGCATCGAACAGCAATCCCAGAAAACGGTGTCAACAACCCTGAGCATGGCATCCTGAAGATAGAGCTCAGGGTGGGGATGGGCAGTTCGACGCCGACAAAAGTGCACAACACAAGTCTTCGCAGGAGAAAATTGAAACCCATGGGCTAGGGCCCACGCCTGCGCCTTGCGTAAGGCTCCCTGAAACCGACGTTCTGCAACACTAATGGTGGAGGAGCTGAAAAAGATGCAGAAATCGTCAGCATATATCGTGGATGAGACAGACGACCCTACTGCTGCTGCAAGGCCATTAATGGCCACAAGGAAAAGGGGCACGCTCAATACAGAGCCCTGTGGAACGCCGTTCTCCTGCATATGAAGTGAACTATGGGATGTGACAATTAAAACGCAGAATGTCCGAAGGGAGGTTGGTTGGTTGGTTGGTTGGGTTAAAGATGAAAGGGACCAAACTACAAAGGTCATCGGTCCCTTGTTTCATAAAAACACAGAGCACAGGGGAACTATCCACCAGTCAAGCGAAGCACTAAAAGAAAAACTCCAGGGGAAGAAAAGCCCCATGGTCCATTGTAAGACAACATGGAAAACAGAGCACAGCAACAAAAACAACATAGAGAACAAAGGCAGAAGGAATTAAAACTGCACAGCAGAGAACTGTGGCTGGCTGATCACGAAAATAATAGGATGAGCCAGCCACTCTGCAACACGTTAAAACCTCCAGCCTAAAAGTTTAGGGCGGAGTCGAATCACAACACAAAACTAAGTAAAAGAGAGAGCTCAAAAGAGGGTGATGTTAAAAAAAAATTTAAATGGACCTATAAAAGCCGCTTGCGCGAAGAAAACTTAAAACCCGATCGGCCATAGAGACATTGTCACCTAAGAGAGATGATAAAGCACCCTGGAGATTAAAAGTTCGCCTGAGGGCGGTTAAAAGAGGACAGTCCAACAATATATGGGCCACCGTCATAAGCGCACCACAGCGACAATGAGGGGGGTCCTCTCGACGCAGCAGATGACCATGCGTCAGCCAAGAGTGACCAATGCGGAGCCTACAGAGAACCACAGAGTCCCTCCGAGAGGCCCGCATGGAGGAACCCCACACAGTCGTGGCCTCCTTTACACGCCGCAGCTTGTTGGGTACAGACAGGGTGCGCCATTCGTCGGCCCACATCCCAAAGACCCGACGGCGTAACACCGATCGGAGATCAGTTGCCGGGGGGCCGATCTCCAACGGCAGTTTGCGGGTGGCTTCTTTAGCTAACTTGTCGGCGTGTTCGTTGCCCGCTAGCCCAACGTGTCCCGGGGTCCATATGAACACCACTGAACGGCCACGTTGTGCAAGAGCATGAACGGACTCCTGGATGGCAACAACAATGGGATGGCGTGGGTAGCACTGGTCAAGAGCCTGGAGACTACTGAGAGAGTCGCTGCAAATGACAAAAGACTCGCCAGTGCTGGTACGAACACGCTCAAGGGCACGAAAAATAGCTGTTAGCTCTGCAGTGTAAACACTGCAGCCGTCCGGCAAGGAGCGCTGGTCGACATAGTCCGCATGAACATAAGCGTACCCCACACGGCCATCAACCATCGAGCCATCGGTATAGATAACCTCCGAGTCACGGGATTCGTCGAGGAGAGCAAGAAATTGGCGGCGCAAGACTGCAGGAGGAACTGAACCCTTTTGCCATTGGGAGAGGTCCAGCTGAAGCTGCGGCCGACGGATACACCAAGGTGGTGTATGTGGGCGGACCTGAAAAGCAGATGGAAGAGGCAAAGACTCGAGTTCACTAAGCAGGGACTGAACACGGATCCCAATTGCATGGCCTGATTGCGGCCGCCGGCGTGGAAGATGGACTGCCGCATCGGTGAAAAGGAGACGGTAGTTAGGGTGACGGGGAGAACAACGGACGTGGGCAGCATAGTTGGCTAAGAGTTGTTGACGCCGAATGTAGAGCGGAGGAACCCCAGCCTCAGCAAGTAGGCTATTAACAGGACTGGTGCGGAATGCTCCTGTCGCCTGTCGAACCCCACAGTGGTGAATGGGGTCCAGCAGTTGCAACGCTGAGTGCGACGCTGAGCCATACGCCACACTCCCATAATCCAATCGGGACAGCACAAGGGCTTTGTAGAGCTGCAGCAGCGTGTTACGGTCTGCACCCCAAGTTGTGTTGCTGAGGCAGCGGAGGGCATTGAGATGCTGCCAGCACTGACGCTTGAGCTCACGAATATGTGGAAGCCAAGTAAGCCGGGCATCGAACAGCAATCCCAGAAAACGGTAGGTGTCAACAACCCTGAGCTTAGCATCCTGAAGATAAAGCTCAGGGTGGGGATGGACAGTGCGACGCCGACAAAAGTGCATAACACAAGTCTTTGCAGGAGAAAACTGAAACCCATGGGCTAGGGCCCACGCCTGCGCCTTGCGTATGGCTCCCTGCAACCGACGTTCTGCAACGCCAACGGTGGAGGAGCTGAAAAAGATGCAGAAATCGTCAGCATATAACGTGGGCGAGACAGACGACCCTACTGCTGCTGCAAGGCCATTAATGGCCACAAGGAAAAGGGGCACGCTCAATACAGAGCCCTGTGGAACGCCGTTCTCCTGGAGATGAAGTGAACTATGGGATGTGCCAATTAAAACGCGGAATGTCCGAACAGATAAAAAATTCCGAATAAAAATGGGGAGAGAGCCCCGGAGACCCCACCCGTGCAACGTGGCGAGAATATGGTGCCGCCACGTCGTGTCATATGCTCTGGAGAGGTCGAAAAAGACGGAGACGAGGTGTTGGCGCCTGGAAAAAGCAGTGCGGATTGCAGACTCAAGGAGGACCAAAGTATCGGCGGTGGAACGGCCCTGACGGAAGCCGCTCTGGCATGGAGCCAGGAGACCCCGAGACTCGAGCAGCCAACACAGCCGTCGACTCACCATGCGTTCCATCAGCTTGCACAGAGTATTGGTTAAGCTAATGGGCCGATAACTATCCACAGTAAGCGGGTCCTTACCAGGCTTCAGCACCGGAATGATGGTACTTTCTCGCCACTGCGACGGAAAGACACCATCACCCCATAGGCGGTTGAAGATGGCAAGAACACATCGCTGACAGTCCGGGGACAGGTGTTTTAGCATCTGATTGTGGACGCCATCTGGCCCAGAGGCTGTATCGGGGCACTGTGCCAGGGCGCTCTGGAGTTCCCACAAACTAAATGGGGCGTTATACGCCTCAGGGTGGCGAGAAGCGAAAGAAAGCCGTTTGCCTTCCTCCCGGCGTTTGAGCGCGCGAAACGCAGGTGGGTAATTCCCCGACGCAGAGGCCCGAACATAGTGCTGAGCGAAATGCTCGGCGATTGCATCGGCATCGGTGGATACTGCCCCGTTGATGGTAAGCCCTGGGACACCTGTAGAGTGCTGCAATCCAAAGATGCGCCGAATCTTCAGCCACACCTGGGAGGGGGAAGTACGGGAACCAATCGTGGAAACGTACCTCTCCCAACACTCCTGTTTCCGCCGGTTGATAAGCCTCCGTACCTGAGCACGGAGACGTTTGAATAAAATGAGGTTCTCCAAAGACGGGTGCCGCTTATGTCGCTGAAGAGCCCGCCGACGTTCTTTAATGGCGGCAGCGACCTCTGGAGACCACCAAGGCACCGACTTTCGCCGGGGGCACCCGAACGAACGAGGAATGGTACGTTCCGCAGCGGAAACAATCGCTGCAGTCAGTGTCTCAACCGCCACATCGATGGTACCATGGGGGAGAGAGTCAACAGTGGCAGCAGAGCAGAACGTGTCCCAGTTTGCCTTGCTAAATGCCCATCTAGGCGAGCGCGCAAAGGAGTGATGCTGTGGTAGTGAAAGGAAGATCGGAAAATGGTCACTACCACACAAGTCCTCGTGGACTCTCCAGTGGACCGATGGTACAAGCCCTGGGCTGCACAACGACAGATCTATGGCCGAGAACGTGCCATGCGCCACACTGAAATGTGTGGCGGCGCCAGTGTTTAAGAGGCAGAGGTCGAGTTGGGAGATGAGATTCTCGACCTCCCTGCCTCGGCCAGTAACCTTCGTTCCACCCCACAGGGGATTGTGGGCGTTAAAATCCCCCAGGAGAAGAAAAGGCGTGGGGAGTTGGGCGACAAGTGCAGCCAAGTCGGTCAGGGAGACTGTACCACCTGGAGGGAGATAGACACTGCAGACGGTTATGTCCTGGGTAGTCCTTACACGTACAGCCACAGCTTCCAATGATGTTTGAAGGGGCACAGGAGCACTATATACAGAGGTAAGGACATACACGCAGGCTCCACCTGACACACAATTGTAAGTGCTACGGTTGCAGTAATAACCCCTGTATCCACGAAGGACAGGGGTCCGCATTGCCGGGAACCAGGTTTCCTGTAGGGCAATGCAGAAAGCAGGTGTCAGGCTTAGAAGCTGCCGTAGCTCAGGGAGATGGCTAAAATAACCGCCACAATTCCACTGGAGGATTGTACAAAGCGTGTCCGGTAGGGGCATTCAGGCACAGAAAAGGCAAATTACTTGGCAGGGTCACATGCTGCCACCGACTGAGCGACGGACGTCACTACGGCCATCGTTTCTGAGGAGACGGCGAGATCCAGGTCATCAGGGGACGCAAAGAGCTCGACCTCGTCCTCAGAGGCTGAGCTGACAGGGAGCATTGGCGCGGGAACCACTGGGTCCTTATCCTTCTTGGAGAGCTTCCTCTTCTCTCTCTTGTCATTGGGAGGAGGGTTGTCATGCTGGGAGGGCTTTCCTGACGCATTATCAGGAACAGAGGAAGAGCGTGAAGCCCTTCGACCAGCAGCTGGTGGCTTCTTCAGCCACTGGCTAGTGTCTTGTGAGACACTGGGGAAGTCCTTGGAAGGGACGCCCCCAAGGGATCCCTTCCGAACAAGTGAGGCCGGAGGAGGCTGTTGCGTCCCCGGCTGAGCAGCCGGAAGGAGCTGTCGCTTCCCCGGCTGAGGAGCCGGAGAGGGCTGTCGCCGCTCCGGCTGAGAGGTGGGGGCCAACGTCCCCGGTTGCTTGGGGCGCACTGCTCCCAAACTCGGTGTTTTGGGAGCAGTGGAAGAGAGAGCGGCCTGTCCCAGCGGTGGGGCAGACGTTACCTGATTTCTCTGGGGGCCAACAGAGAAGGGAGTCTGTGCAGGAGCTGGTGGCGGCAGTGTGACAGTAGCATAACTCCGCAACATAGGTGTGGGGTTGAGTCGTTCTAATTTCTTCTTCGCCTCTTGGTAACTTAAACGGTCCAAGGTCTTAATTTCTTGTATCTTCCGCTCTCGTTGATAGACTGCACAGTCTGGTGAGCAGGGAGAATGATGCTCCCCACAGTTAACGCAGGTGGGAGGCGGAGCACATGGAGCATTAGGATGTGGAGGTCGTCCACAATCACGACACGTGGGGCTGGAAGTGCACCTGGAGGACATGTGTCCGAATTTCCAGCACTGGAAGCATCGCATAGGGGGCGGGACATAGGGCTTGACATCGCACCGGTATATCATGACCTTGACTTTCTCAGGCAAGCAGTCGCCCTCAAAGGCCAGGATGAAAGCACCGGTAGCGACCCTATTATCCTTTGGCCCCCTAAAGACACGACGGACAAAGTGTACACCTCGTCGTGCCAGGTTCTCACGTAGCTCGTCATCAGACTGTAGCAGAAGATCTTTATGAAAAATAATCCCCTGGACCAAATTTAACGACTTATGGGGAGTGACAGTAACGGGGATATCACCAAGCTTCTCACAGGCGAGTAATGCCTGGGACTGCGCAGATGAAGCTGCTTGTATCAAAATGGCCCCGCTCCTCATTTTGGAAAGAGACGCCACTTCCCCAAACTTATCTTCGAGATTGTGCACGAAGAAAAGAGGCTTAGTCCCCAAAAACGAATCCCCATCAGTTCTGCTGCATACAAGGTATCGTGGCGAATACGGCTCCTGTCTGTCTGCAGCCCTACGTTCCTCCCATGGTGTGGCTAGGGAAGGGAACGACTTCGGGTTATATGTCACAGCGTTAAATTCCACCTTACCACGCTTAGAGACATTGGCGGTCGGGCGACCACCAGATTGAGATTTCACCCGCTTCATTGCGGGGCATCCGCCCCGATGCCACCCACTCCGACCAGGGGCTCTCCCCACGGGCGCCACCCAGCCACAGCAAAGGCCACCTGGCAGGATGGCCGTTGCCGGGAGTCCCGATGCCCCTGAGAGACGAGCATCTACTCCTTGGCTTACGCGGGGAGGAGTCAGCGCAGGCATCGGCAGTACGATCCCTGTGTTGTCAGGGGGCTACAACCTAGAGGGTACATGACGACCCCACCACAACGGGCTGGCTACCGTGCTGGATTTCGGGTGCCATGGGTAGTCCATAGTGATCGTGCGTGCTGGTGGAGACGCACTAAGGGCGGTACGTACACAATACATCAGGTGTCTATGCCCAAAATGAGGGATGGAGGGTGCATGCACGTCGCCAGGACGATCAAGAGTGCCAAGGTCGTAGGGCACAGAGGACTGATGGTGCACCACGTAAGGTGTCCTTCCCCAAAAGGCTCGTACTTCTGTGGAATGTGGAAAAATGGAGGTCAAACCCGAACGGGGACCATCACTTTAAGGCCAAAACGTTTGAGACTCCTTTTAGTCGCCTCTTACGACAGGCAGGAATACCGCGGGCCTATTCTTAACCCCGAACTCCGAAGGGAGAAAAGATTCTGAATAAAAATGGGGAGAGAGCCCCAGAGACCCCATCCGTGCAACGTGGCGAGAATATGGTGCCGCCACGTCGTGTCATATGCTATGGAGAGATCGAAAAAGGCGGAGACGAGGTGTTGGCGTCTGGAAAAAGCAGTGCGGATTGCAGACTCAAGGAAGACGAAAGTATCGATGGTGGAACAGCCCCGACGGAAGCCGCTCTGGCACGGAGCCAGAAGACCCCGAGACTCAAGCAGCCAACACAGCTGTCGACTCACTATACGTTCCAGTAGCTTGCACAGAGTATTTGTGAAGCTGATGGGCCGATAGCTACCCATATTAAGTGGGTCCTTACCAGGCTTCAGCACCGGAACGATGGTACACTCTCGCCACTGCGACGGGAAGACACCATCGCCCCACAGGCGGTTGAAGATGGCAAGAACACACCGCTGACAGTCCGGGGACAGGTGTTTTAGCATCCGATTGTGGATGCCATCTGGCCCAGAGGCTTTATCGGGGCACCGTGCCAGGGTGCTTTGGAGTTCCCACAAACTAAATGGAGCGTTATACGCCTCAGGGTGGCGAGAAGCCAAAGAAAGCCGTTTGCCTTCCTCCCGGCGTTTTAGCGCGCGAAACGCGGCCGGATAATTCCCCGACACAGAGGCCCGAACATAGTGCTTTGAGAAATGCTCTGCGATTGCATCGGCATCGGTGGATAGCGCCCCGTTGATGGTAAGCCCTGGAACACCTGTAGAGTGCTGCAATCCAAAGATGCGCCGAATCTTCATCCACACCTGGGAGAGTGAAGTATGGGAACCAATGGTGGAAATGTACCTCTCCCATCACTCCTGTTTCCGCCTCTTGACGAGCCGCCGTGCCTGAGCACGGAGACGTGGGAAGAAAATGAGGTTCTCCAAAGATGGGTGTCGCTTATGTCGCTGAAGAGCCCGTCGACGTTCTTTAATGGCTTCAGCGACCTCCGGAGACCACCAAGGCACTGACATTCGCCAGGGGCACCCTAACGAACGAGGAATGGTACGTTCCGCAGCGGAAACAATCGCTGCAGTCAGTATCTCAACCACCACATCGATGGTACCGTGGGGGAGAGATTCAACAGTGCCAGCAGAGGAGAACGTTTCCCAGTTTGCCGTGCTAAATGCCCATCTAGGCAAGCGTTCATGGGATCGACGCTGGGGTAGTAGAAGGAAGATGGGAAAATGGTCACTACAACACAAGTCGTCATGGACTCTCCAGTGGACCGATGGTACAAGGCCTGGGCTGCACAACGACAGATCTATGGCCGAGAACGTGCGTGGCAGAGCCAGTGTTTAAGAGGCAGAGGTCTAGTTAGGAGATGAGATTCTCGACATCTCTGCCTCGGTCAGTAATCTTCGATTCACCCCACAGGGGATTGTGGGTGTTGAAATCCCCAAGGAGAAGAAAAGCCGTGGGAAATTGGGTGACAAGTACTGCCAATTCCGTCAGGGAGATAGACACTGCAGACGATTATGGCCAGGTTAGTCCTTACGCAGACAGCCACAGCTTCCAATGATGTTTGAAGGTGCACAGGAGCACTATATACAGAGGTAAGGACATACACACAGGCTACACCTGACACACTATTGCATGTGCTACGGTTGTAGTAATAACCCCTGTATCCACGTAGGACAGGGGTCCGCATTGCCGGGAACCAGGTTTCCTGGAGGGCAATGCAGAAAGCAGGTGTCGTGCTTAGAAGCTGACGTAGCTCAGGTAGATGGCTAAAATAACCGCCACAATTCATCTGGAGGGTTGTACTCAGCGTGTCCTATAGGGGCATTCATGCACTGAGAAGGTAGTTTACTTTGAAGGGTCACATGCTGCCACTAACTGAGTGACGGACGTCGCTATGGCCATGGTTTCTGAGGAGACGGCGAGATCCAGGTCATCAGGGGGATGCAAAGAGCTCGACCTCATTCTTAGAGACTGAGCTGGAGGAGGCTGTTGCGCCTCTAGCTGAGCAGCAGGAGAGGGCTGTCGCTTCGCCAGCTGAGGAGCCGGAGAAGGCTGTCGCCGCTCGGGCTGAGAGGTGGGGACTGACGTCCCCGGTTGCTTGGGGGCGCACTGCTCCCAAACTGGGTGTTTTGGGAGCAGTGGAAGAGAGAGTGGCCTATCCCAGCGGTGGGGCAGACGGTACTTGATTTCTCTGTGGGCCAACAGAGAAGGCGGTCTTTGCAGGAGCCGGTGGCGGCAGTGTGACGGTAGCATAACTCCTCAACATAGGTGTGGGGTTGAGTCGTTCTAGCTTCTTTGCCTCTTGGTAAGTTGAACGGTCCAAGGTCTTAATTTCTTGTATCTTCCGCTCTCGTCGATAGACTGCACAGTCTGATGAGCAGGGAGAATGATGCACCCCACAGTTCACGCAGGTGGGAGGCGGAGCACATAGAGCATTAGGATGCGGAGGTCGTCCAGTCACGACACGTGGGGCTGTCAGTGCACCTGGAGGACATGTGTCCCAATTTCCAGCACTGGAAGCATCGCATATGGGGCGGGAAATAGGGCTTGACATCGCACCAGTAGATCATGACCTTGAGTTTTTCAGGCAAGCGGTCGCCCTCAAAGGCCAGAATGAAGGCACCGGTAGCGACCCTATTATCCTTCGACCCCCTAAAGACAGGGAGTGACAGTAACAGGGATGTCACCGAGCTTCTCACAGGCGAGTCATGCCTGTGACTGTGCAGAGGAATCTGCTTGTATCAGAATGGCCCCGCTCCTCATTTTGGAAAGATACGCCACTTCCCCAAACTTATCTTCGAGATTGTGCACAAGGAAGAGAGGCTTAGTCCCCAAAGATGAATCCCCATCCGTTCTGCTGCATACAAGCTATCGTGACGAATACGGCTCCTGTCTGTCTGCAGCCCTACGTTCCTCCCATGGTGTGGCTAGGGAAGGGAACGATTTCGGGTTATATGCCACTGCGTTAAATTCCACCTTACCACGCTTAGAGACATTGGTGGTCGGGCGACCACCAGATTGAGATTTCACCCGCTTCATTGCGGGGCATCCGCCCCAATGCCACCCACTCCGACCAGGGGCTCTCTCCACGGGCGGCACCCAGCCACAGCAAAGGCCACCTGGCAGGATGGCCATTGCCGGGAGTCCTGATGCCCCGAGAGACGAGCATCGACTCCTTGGCTAACGTGGGGAGGTGTCAGCTCAGGCATCGGCAGTACGATCCCTATGTTGACAGGGGGCTACAACCTAGAGGGTACATGACGACCCCACCACAATGGGCTGGCTACCGTGCTGGATTTTGGGTGCCATGGGTAGTCCATAGTGATCGTGGGTGCAGATGGTGACGCACTAAGGGCGAAACTTACACAATCCATCAGCTGTGTAAGCCCAAAATGAGGGATGGAGGGTGCAGTGATGACGCCAAGGCGATAAAGAGTGCCAAGGTCTTAAGGCACAGAGGACTCATGGTGCACCACGTGAGGTGTCCTTCCCCAAAAGGCTCGTACTTCTGTTGAATTTGGAAAAACGGAGGTCAAACGCCAATGGGGACCATCACATTAAAGGCCAAAACAGTTGAGACTCCTTTTAGTCGCCCCTTACGACAGGCAGGAATACCGCGGGCCTATTCTAACCCCCAAACCCGCAGGGGGGGGGGGGGGGAACTTTGGTGATGATAATAGGGGGGCAGGGGATAGCTGTCCACCTCTAAAGGTTTCTTACCACGTTTCGAAACGGGGATGACAATGCGTTCCCACCATTGCGACAGAAACACACCCTCGACCCAATTACGGTTGTAAAGGTCGAGGAGCCGTCGCTGGAACTCCACTGAGAGGTGTTTCAGCATCTGACAGTGGATGCGATCTGGCCCAGGAGCTGTACAAGGGCAAGCAGCTAGGGCACTGTGAAATTCCCACTCACTGAATGGAACATTGTAGGATTCAGGATGGCGCGTGTGAAATGAAAGGCTCCGAAGATCCAACCGCTCTTTAACGGAGTGGAAAGCCAGTGGGTAACTCACAGATGCGGAACAGAGCAAAATCGTCTGCTAAGCGGTTGGCAATTATGTCGTTATCAGTACAAACTGCTCCATTCAGTGAGAGTGCAGTAACACTGACACGGGTCTGATAGCCATAGAGGCGCCTGATCTTGGCACAAATCTGCGATGGAGACGTATGGAGGCCAATGGTGAAGACATACCGTTCCCAGCACTGCTACTTGTGTTGGCGAATGATTCAGCGTGCCGATGCACGTAGCCTTTTAAAGGCGAGGAGGTATTCTAACTAGGGATGCCGCTTGCGACGCTGGAGCGCCCGCCTGCTATCTTTAATCGCCTCATCTATCTCAGGCGTCCATCGAGGCACAGTCCTCCGCCGAGGGGACCCAGAAGAACAGGGAATGGCAGTTTCTATGCCTCTAATGATGTCGCTGGTGAATGAGTGAACCACCACATCAATGGCGTCATTGGTAAGAGGTGCAATATTGTCAATGGAGGAGAACAAGTCCCAGTCAGCCTTATTCATAGCCCATCTCAGGGGTTCCCAGAATTGTGACACTGCGGCTTTGACAGGAAGATTAGAAAGTTGTTACTACCGCACAAATCGTCATCCGTATGCCATCGGACAAATGGTAATTGGTTAGGGTTGCATATCTAAAGCACGATGGCTGGGTAGGTGCTATGCTCCATACAAATGTATGAAGGCAACGTAATTTAAATGGCAAAGTTCGAGATGTGCCAATACATGCGCAATGGTGCTGCCTCAGCCTGTTTCCATTGATCCATTCCCCGCAGGAATATGGGCGTGGAAGACGCCCAGTAACAGAAAAGGCGGTAGGAATTGGGCTATCAGCGCAGCCAGGACATGACATGCTGCGGGACAGCACCGTCTGCTGCAAGATATAGACTGCAGACAGTAACAGCCTGTGGCGTCTACACCCGAACAGCGACAGCCTCTGAAGGTGTTTGTAGAGGGACAGACCTGCTGTTAAGGGAGTGAAGGACACACATGCAGACGCGACCAGATACCCTTCCATAAGTTGCCCGGTTACTATAATAACCCTGATAGCCACGAAGGGTGTTGTCGCGCATTGTTGGAAACCAAACCTCTTCAAGAGTAACGCAGGGGAAAGCGTGAAGGCTGAGAAGTTGTTGGAGCTCAATAAGATGGTGGAAGAAACCACTGCAGTTCCACTGGAGAATGACATTGTCCATGACAGAGAAAACCGTGGAGAGACTGAGGAGGCTGATTACGCCATTAGCTCACCTGCTGCCACCGATTGAGTACCCATACAAGTGACATCCATTTCGTCAGAGGGTCCGGCGAGATCGTGGTGTTCAGCCAGAATCTCCATCATATCCTCATAAGCAGAGCTTGTAGGTAGCAGTAGACTAGGTGCCACCGCAAGGGCGGGATTCTTGGGTGCCTTTTTCTTCGTCTGTTTTTTTCGCTGTGCGTTCAGTGGTTCTGGCTGGGAGGGCTTCACTGGATCAGTCTCTGAGATGGATGGAGACAGTGAAGCCCTACAACCAGCGACTGGTGCATGTGTGAGCTACTTGTGGGTGTCCACTTTTCCACTGGTCAGAACCTAGGAAGGGATGGCCCAAAGGGACCTCTTCCTGGCGAAAGGAGCCAAAAAAATTACGCTTCTCCAGCTGGGAAATGAGAACTGACGTCCCTGATGGTTGTGGGGGTGTTTCTCCTGACATAGATGGTTGGTTGTTTGAGGTTAAAGGGACCAAACAGCAAGGTCATCAGTCCCTTGTTTCAAATAGACTCCATTCTGCTAACGGGACATCTCAGTATAGTCAGAAAAATAAAACGGATAAAGGGGAAACGTAAAAGGGCAGTCACGTTGTCATTAGTAAAAACAAATGAGGGAAGTTGGCAAGAGAACGAACCCAACACTATGCTGAAACAGCATAGGCAAGACCACCTGTGACTTAAAAGGTACAACTGCTATAATGCAGAAAGTACGTATGGGAATAGAGAAACTAACCAAGCCTTAAAAAGAAGGGGTAAAAACAGAGTAAAAGTGAAAGAAAAGAGGATTCCGGTCAGGGAGGTGAATCGGGAATCTCTGAACACTGCCTACAGTGGGAGACACCCAAACACTCACCGCCCTGCCCCAACACCAGAGGGAGATTAAAAACTTTAAAACTGAGAATAAAAACCACTCTCCCGGAGGAAACCTAGAACCAGAGAGACCATCCGGGAATCGTCAGCCAACATCAAAGGTAAAGTGTGGGGGAGTCTGTACTTAGCACGCAGAGCCAAAAGAAGGGGGCATTCAACCAAAATGTGGGCCACTGACTGGAAGGCTCCACAACCACATAGCGGGGGTGGCTCATCACGCAAAAGGAAACCATGGGTCAGCCTGGTATGGCCAATGCGGAGACGACACAGTGTGGTCGAGTCCTTGCGGGAGAGGCTAAAGGAAGAACGCCATGGGCCTGTATTCACCTTAATGGCACGAAGTTTATTAGACAGTGGAGTAGCCTCCCAAGAATTGGCCCATGACTGTGCAAAGTGGGATTTGATGTGAAGCCGTAAATCCGCTGCAGGAGGGGTTACGGAAAACGGGGGGTAAGTAACTGCTCCCCCAGCCAAACGATCAGCGAGCTCATTACCCGGGATACCCACATGGCCCGGGACCCATAGGAAGTCAATGGAACAAGCAGCACGGTGAAGATCAGCGAGATGGTCATGGATGGCAGAGACCAAGGGATGGCGCGAAAAACACCGGTCAATAGCAAGAAGGCCACTCATCGAGTCCGTACATAACAAAACGCGGTTGTGTTGGGATTGTTTAATAAAGGTAAGGGCCCGGGAAATTGCCATCAATTCCGCAGTAAACACCCCACATGAGGGTGGCAGTAGATGATTTTCCGTTCCAACGAAGGACGTGAAGGCATACCCAACATGATCAGCAGATTTAGAGCCATCAGTGTAAAAAACAACAGCATCCCGAAACTCCCATAAAATTTGGCGGAAAAAGGAACGGAACACCACCGGGGGGATGGAATCTTTCGGACCGCGGCGGAGATCCATCCGAATTCGAGGCCGAGGAACTAACCAAGGAGGGGTGGAGGGGAGGGAGCGAGGAAGACAGGACAAAGAAGGAAGCCGAAAATCACGGGTAAGAGACGCAAGGCGCAGCCCAACCGGTAAACCCGCCCGAGGGCGGGAGTCAGGCGGGCGACGTCCATGGTCTGGGAATAGGATAGAATAGGAAGGATGAGCGGGAGAAGAACGGATAGTAAGGGCATAAGACACCAGAAGCTGGGACCGCCGAACAGAAAGGAGGGGGATCCCAGCTTCAACCAGGAGACTATCAACAGGGCTAGTAGGGAAGGCACCGGTGGCCAAACGGATACCACGATGGTGGACTGGATCCAGCACGTGCAGCGCGGAAGGAGCAGCTGAACCATAAACTTGACAACCATAGTCCAAACGTGACAGAACTAGAGCACGATAAAGACGGAGGAGGAGGGAACGGTCCGCACCCCAGGAGGAGTGGGCAAGGAAGCGAAGGACATTGAGTTTACGGAAACATCCTACCTTCAGGAGTCTGATATGGGGCAGCCAAGTGAGCTTGTTGTCGAAAAGAAGACCTAGGAAACGAAACTGTGGAACCACAGGCAATCTTTGTGCAGCGAGATAGAGCTCTGGATCAGGGTGGACCGTAGTACGGCGACAGAAGTGGACCACCCGCGATTTTGAAGGAGAGAATTGAAACCCGTGGGAGAGGGTCCATGCAGAGGCACGCCGTATAGCCACCTGGAGCTGCCGTTCTGCAGATGGCATCGAGGAGGAACTAACCCAAATGCAGAAATCATCCACATACAGGGCAGGGGCGACCAAGGGACCGACAGAGGCCACAAGTCCATCGATAGCAATGAGGAAAAGAAGGACACTCAAGACAGAACCCTGTGGGATGCCCGTCTCCTGGGTCCGTGGAGAACTAAAAGCAGTACCAACTCGAACTCTGAATGACCGATGGATCAGGAACTGGCGGATAAAAATCGGGAGTGGGCCCCGAAGACCCCACTGATGAAGGGTTAGTAAGATGTGATGGCGCCAGGCCGTGTCATAGGCCTTGCGAAGGTCAAAAAACACTGCAACCAAATGGCGGCGCTGGGAAAAAGCCTGCCGAACTGCGGATTCCAAGCGAAGCAAATGATCGATTGGAGATCGTCCCTCTCGAAAGCCACACTGGTAAGGGGACAATAGATCCCGAGATTCGAGGACCCAAGTGAGCCGACGGGCTACCAGCCGTTCAAGTAACTTACAACCAACATTGGTCAAACTAATTGGCCGATAGCTGTCAACAGATAGGGGGTTCTGACCAGGCTTAAGGACAGGAACCACAATGCTATCCCTCCACTGAGAAGGGAAGTCACCCTGGAGCCAGATACGGTTAAACACCCGAAGAAGATGGTGCCGTTGTGGAGCACTGAGATGTTGAAGCAGCTGGTTATGAATGGAATCTGGGCCAGGAGCCGTATCATGAGAAGCAGATAGAGCAGAAAGAAATTCCCATTCAGTGAAAGGTTCGTTGTAAGATTCTGACTCACAAGTGGTGAAACATAAGGTGACAGCTTCAGCCTGCTGTTTTTGATGAAGGAAAGCAGCTGGATAGGAGGCCGACGCTGATGCCACTGCAAAATGGGTCGCAAGATGTTCTGCAAGAACTAATGGGTCCGTACAAATGCCATCTGGGAGGTGAAGGCCTGGGAGGGTGGACTGCCGATGGCAACCTTGGAGAGAGCGAAGTGTAGCCCATACCCGTGACAGAGGGACAGTGGAACCAAGGGAAGAAACGAATCGTTCCCAACATATCCGCTTGCTCTGTTTGATTAAATAACGGGCTTTAGCGCGAAGGCGCTTAAAGGTAGAAAGGCTGGCTACAGATGGGTGCCTCTTAAAGTGTTGCAAAGCTCGACGGCGATCACGGATGGCAATGGCAATGGCCGTACTCCACCACGGGACTTGCCGACGACGAAATTGTCCAGATGAGCGCGGGACAGCAAGGTTAGCAGCGCGAACAATCGCGTCAGACACGTCACGTAGGACGTCATCAATACAACCCGACAAAGAGGGAGAAAACTCGACCTGTGCAGTATATAGAGGCCAATCGGCGCGGTGGAAAGACCAACGAGGTAACCTCTCCATCGGGGAGCGGGAAGGGAGCGTGATAATCAACGGGAAATGGTCACTATCACAAAGGTCGTCGTGTGGCGACCAGTTGGTTGGTTGGTTGGTTTGTTTGGGGGATGAAAGGGACCAGACTGCCATGGTCATCGGTCCCTTTTTCCAAAGACAAAGAACACCCACAGAGAATAAAAAAAAGAGGTACAGAAGAGATCACAGACGAGACAGAACAAGAGAGACGGAGACAAGGACAAGACAAAACGAACTAAAACCACACAGAGTGTGACGGTGGTTGGCCGACCATAGAAATAAATAAGGAAAAGCCAACCACTTAGAAACACATTAAAAGATCAGTGTAAAATCATAGGCCAAAGGCCAGAGTCGACACAAAACAAAAATAAAACAGAAACACTCAGATTAAATGATAAAATCCCCCTGCCCGAATAAAACGTAAAACTAAGTCAGCCATAGTGGAGTCGTCTGTTAAAAGGGCAGGGAGCGTATCAGGCAGCGCAAATGTCTGCCTGACCACAGCTAAAAGGGGGCAGGCCAACAGAATGTGGGCCACTGTCAAAGCCGCCCCGCAGCGACATACAGGAGGGTCCTCCCGGCGCAGTAAGTAACTGTGTGTTAGCCGGGAGTGGCCAATGCGGAGCCGGCAAAGAACTACCGATTCCCTGCGAGTGGCTCGCAGGGATGACCGCCACACAGCCGTCGTCTCCTTGACAGCACGGAGTTTATTGGACAATGGCAGTTCGCGCCATTCCTCGTCCCATAGCGCCAAGATTGTGCGGCGGAAGACTGCCCGCAAATCTGTCTCTGGGAGGCCAAGGTCCAGAGATGGCTTGCTGGTGGCCTCTTTCGCCAGGCGGTCAACATGTTCGTTACCCGGGATACCGACATGACCGGGGGTCCACACAAAGACCACAGAGCGGCCGCAACAGGCAAGAGTATGCAGAGACTCGTGGATAGCCATCACCAGACGAGAACGAGGGAAACACTGGTCGAGAGCTCGTAAACCGCTCAGGGAATCGCTACAGATAACGAAGGACTCACCTGAGCAGGAGCGGATATACTCTAGGGCACGAAAGATGGCGACCAATTCAGCAGTGTAAACGCTGCAGCCATCCTGCAAGGAACGTTGTTCGGAACGGTCCCCTAGAGTGAGCGCATACCCGACACGACCAGCAACCATCGAACCGTCAGTGTAGACAATACCAGAGCCCTGATACGTGGCCAGGAGAGAATAAAAGCGGCGGCGGAAGGCCTCTGGAGGGACTGAGTCCTTTGGGCACTGTGCCAGGTCCAGCCGAAGGCAAGGGCGACGAACACACCATGGGGGTGTATGCAAAGTAGCCCGGAAAGTAGGTGGAACAGTGAAAACCTGAAGCCCAGAGAGAAGCTCTTTGACGCGGACCGCTACTGTACAACCAGACCGGGGCCGACGATCTGGCAGATGGACGACCGATCGCGGGAACAGGAGACGATAATTTGGATGCCCGGGCGAGCTGAGAACATGGGCAGCATAAGCGGCCAGCAAACGTTGGCGTCGGAACCGCAGGGGAGGGACACCTGCCTCCACGAGTAAGCTGTCCACAGGGCTGGTGCGGAAAGCACCAGTGGCAAGGCGTATCCCGCTGTGGAGAATTGGGTCCAGCACCCGCAACGCAGATGGGGATGCTGAACCATATGCCAGGCACCCATAATCCAGACGGGACTGGATTAACGCCTGGTAGAGCCGTAGCAGGGTAGAGCGGTCGGCTCCCCAGCGGGTGTGGCTCAAACACCGGAGTGCATTGAGATGCCGCCAACACGTCTGTTTGAGCTGCCGGATATGAGGCAGCCAAGTCAACCGGGCATCCAAAACCACCCCCAAAAACCTGTGCGATTCCACGACCGAAAGAAGTTCGCCGTTAAGAGAAAGCTGCGGCTCCGGGTGGACAGTACGTCGCCGGCAGAAATGCATAACGCAGGTCTTGGCTGCCGAAAACTGAAACCCATGCGCTACAGCCCAAGACTGCGCCTTACGGATAGCGCCCTGTAGCTGACGTTCAACAGCTGCAATGCCAGTAGAGCTGTAATAAAGGCAGAAGTCGTCAGCATACAGGGAAGCGGAGACAGAATCTCCCACGGCCGCAGCAAGCCCGTTAATGGCTATTAAAAACAGACAGACACTTAAAACAGAGCCCTGTGGCACACCGTTCTCCTGGACGTGGGAGGAACTATACGAGGCCGCGACTTGCACGCGGAAGGTACGACACGACAGAAAATTGCGGATAAAAATCGGCAGAGGACCCCGAAGACCCCATCCATGGAGCGTAGAAAGAATGTGATGACGCCACGTCGTATCGTACGCCTTCCGCATGTCGAAAAAGACAGCGACCAGGTGCTGACGGCGGGAAAAGGCAGTACGGATGGCCGACTCCAGGCTCACCAGATTGTCGGCGGCGGAGCGGCCTTTACGGAACCCACCCTGAGATGGAGCCAGAAGGCCTCGAGACTCCAGGACCCAATGCAAGCGCCGGCTCACCATCCGTTCAAGCAACTTGCAAAGAACGTTGGTGAGGCTAATGGGACGGTAGCTGTCCACCTCCAGAGGGTGCTTTCCAGGTTTCAAAACGGGGATGACAATGCCTTCCCGCCATTGCGACAGAAACTCCCCCTCGACCCAAAGACGGTTGTAAAGATCGAGAAGGCGCCGCTGGCAGTCCACTGAAAGGTGTTTCAGCATCTGACAGTGGATGCCATCTGGCCCAGGAGCGGTATCAGGGCAAGCAGCGAGGGCACTGCGAAATTCCCACTCACTAAATGGAGCATTGTAAGATTCTGGGTGGTTGGTGCGAAACGAAAGGCTCCGACGTTCCATCCGCTCTTTAATGGAGCGGAAGGCCTGGGGGTAATTCGCAGAAGCGGAACTCATAGCAAAATGCTCTGCTAAGCGATTGGCAATGACGTCGGAGTCAGTACAAACTGCTCCATTCAGTGAGAGCGCAGGGACGCTGGCAGGTGGCCGATAGCCGTAGACGCGTCGAATCTTGGCCCAGACCTGCGAGGGAGTGACATGGAGGCCAATTGTGGACACATACCGCTCCCAGCACTCCTTCTTGCCTTGGCGGATAAGGAGGCGGGCCCGCGCACGCAGCCGTTTGAAGGCGATAAGGTGGTCGAGGGAGGGATGTCGCTTGTGACGCTGGAGCGCCCGCCGGCGATCTTTAATCGCTTCAGCGATCTCAGGCGACCACCAAGGCACAGCCTTCCGCCGAGGGGACCCACAGGAATGGGGAATGGCAGATTCGGCGGCAGTAACGATGCCGGTGGTGACCGATTGAACCACCGCATCAATGTCATCGGTAGAGAGAGGCTCAAAAGCGGCAGTGGAGGAGAACAAGTCCCAGTCAGCCTTATTCATAGCCCATCTGCTAGGGCGCCCAGAAGAGTGGCGCTGTGGTAGTGACAAAAAGATCGGAAAATGGTCACTACCACACAGGTCGTCATGCACACTCCATTGGACAGACGGTAAGAGGCTATGGCTACAGATTGAAAGGTCAATGGCGGAGTAGGTGCCATGCGCCACACTGAAGTGTGTGAAGGCACCATCATTTAACAGCGAGAGATCGAGCTGCGACAAGAAATGCTCAATGATGGCGCCTCGACCTGTTGCCACTGACCCACCCCACAGAGGGTTACGAGCGTTGAAGTCGCCCAATAGCAAGAAAGGTGGCGGCAATTGGGCGACCAGTGCAACCAGGACATGCTGCGAGACATCACCATCCGGTGGAATGTAAAGACTGCAGACGGTAACAGCCTGTGGCGTCCACACGCGTACAGCGACAGCCTCTAAAGGGGTCTGGAGAGGGACAGACTCGCTGTGCAGAGTGTGAAGGACATAAATGCAGACGCCACCAGACACCCTTTCATAAGCTGCTCGGTTCTTATAATAACCCCGATAGCCACGGAGGGCGGGGGTTCGCATTGCTGGAAACCAAGTTTCCTGGAGAGCAATGCAAAAGAAAGGGTGAAGGCTGATAAGTTGACGGAGCTCAGCTAGATGGTGGAAGAAACCGCTGCAGTTCCACTGGAGGATGGTGTTGTCCATGGCTGGGAAAGGCGTGACGGGACTGGGAAGGCAGATTACGCCACTGGGTCACCTGCTGCCTCCGATGGAGCATCCGTGCAAATGCCATCCATTGCGTCCGCGGGACCGGCAAGAGCGAGGTCCTCAGCGGACGCCAAAATCACCACCTCGTCCTCAGAGGCAGAGCTTGTAGGAAGCGGCGGGATCGGTGCCACCGCATTACAGTTGGTCTTGGGGACTTTCTTCTTTTTGTGCTTGTCACGCTGTGCCTTCGGCGCTTCAAGCTGCATGGGCTTCACTGGGTCAGTCTCAGGGACAGACGACGACCGCGAGGCCCGACGACCAGGGACTGGCGGTTGTTTCAACCACTTGCGGGCGTCCGCTTTTCCGCTGGTCGGAACTTGCGAAGGGAGGTCCCCAAGGGATCCCTTCCTGGCGAGAGCAGCCGAAGAAGTCTTACGCTTCTCCGGCTGGGAAGGGGGAGCTGATGTCCCCGAAGGTTGGGAGGGAGTTGCTCCTGAAGAAGATGGAGCAGGAGCAACAGGGTGTGAAGTGCCCCCCACAAGCAAGGGGGCCGGTGGATGCTGACCGATCTTAGAGCCGATTCGTGACGACGGGAGAACCGTCGTTGCAGCAGCGGCGTAGGTGGACGGCATTGCCACAGGATGGAGCCTCTCATATTTCCGTCTAGCCTCGGGGTAGGTCAGCCGGTCCAAGGTCTTATATTCCATTATCTTCCGTTCTTCTACATCTACATTCTACATCTACATTGATACTCCGCAAGCCACCCAACGGTGTGTGGCGGAGGGCACTTTACGTGCCACTGTCATTACCTCCCTTTCCTGTTCCAGTCGCATATGGTTCGCGGGAAGAACGACTGTCTGAAAGCCTCCGTGCGCGCTCTAATCTCTCTAATTTTACATTCGTGATCTCCTCGGGAAGTATAAGTAGGGGGAAGCAATATATTCGATACCTCATCCAGAAACGCACCCTCTCGAAACCTGGCGAGCAAGCTACACCGCGATGCAGAGCGCCTCTCTTGCAGAGTCTGCCACTTGAGTTTATTAAACATCTCCGTAACGCTATCACGGTTACCAAATAACCCAGTGACGAAACGCGCCGCTCTTCTTTGGATCTTCTCTATCTCCTCCGTCAACCCGACCTGGTACGGATCCCACACTGATGAGCAATACTCAAGTATAGGTCGGACGAGTGTTTTGTAAGCCACCTCCTTTGTTGATGGACTACATTTTCTAAGCACTCTCCCAATGAATCTCAACCTGGTACCCGCCTTACCAACAATTAGTTTTATATGATCATTCCACTTCAAATCGTTCCGTACGCATACTCCCAGATATTTTACAGAAGTAACTGCTACCAGTGTTTGTTCCGCTATCATATAATCATACAATAAAGGATCCTTCTTTCTATGTATTCGCAATACATTACATTTGTCTATGTTAAGGGTCAGTTGCCACTCCCTGCACCAAGTGCCTATCCGCTGCAGATCTTCCTGCATTTCGCTACAATTTTCTAATGCAGCAACTTCTCTGTATACTACAGCATCATCCGCGAAAAGCCGCATGGAACTTCCGACACTATCTACTAGGTCATTTATATATATTGTGAAAAGCAATGGTCCCATAACACTCCCCTGTGGCACGCCAGAGGTTACTTTAACGTCTGTAGACGTCTCTCCATTGATAACAACATGCTGTGTTCTGTTTGCTAAAAACTCTTCAATCCAGCCACACAGCTGGTCTGATATTCCGTAGGCTCTTACTTTGTTTATCAGGCGACAGTGCGGAACTGTATCGAACGCCTTCCGGAAGTCAAGAAAAATAGCATCTACCTGGGAGCCTGTATCTAATATTTTCTGGGTCTCATGAACAAGTAAGGCGAGTTGGGTCTCACACGATCGCTGTTTCCGGAATCCATGTTGATTCCTACATAGTAGATTCTGGGTTTCCAGAAATGACATGATACGCGAGCAAAAAACATGTTCTAAAATTCTACAAGAGATCGACGTAAGAGATATAGGTCTATAGTTTTGCGCATCTGCTCGACGACCCTTCTTTCTGCAATATCCTGCAGTCCGGCGAGCAGGGGGAATGGTGTTCTCCGCAGTTAACACAGATAGGAGGCGGGGCACATGGAGTATCGGGATGCGAAGGACGTCCGCAATCCCGACACGTCATGCTGGAAGTACAGCGAGATGACATGTGCCCGAACTTCCAGCATTTAAAACACCGCATCGGAGGAGGGATATATGGTTTCACATCACAACGGTAAACCATCACCTTAACCTTTTCGGGTAAGACATCACCCTCAAAGGCCAAGATGAAGGCACCGGTGGCGACCTGATTATCCCTCGGACCCCGATGGACGCGCCGGACGAAGTGAACACCTCGTCGTTCGAGGTTGGCGCGTAATTCATCGTCGGACTGCAGAAGAAGATCCCGGTGGAATATAATACCCTGGACCATGTTCAGACTCTTATGCGGCGTGATGCTAACGGAAACATCCCCCAACTTGTCACAATTGAGCAACCTCCGTGACTGGGCAGAGGATGCCGTTTTTATCAACACCGATCCAGACCGCATCTTGGACAAGCCCTCCACCTCACCGAACTTGTCCTCTAAATGCTCTACAAAGAACTGAGGCTTCACGGATAGAAAAGATTCCCCATCAGCTCTGGTACAGACAAGATATCTGGGCGAATACGTCTCAGTGTCACGCAATGCCTGTCGTTCCTCCCATGGTGTGGCGAGGGAGGGGAACGATTTGGGGTCATAAACGTTACCTTTAAAATGGGCTCTCGAACGCTTAGAGACTGCTGACGGCTGGCCGCCAGCGACAGATGATGTACCACGCTTCATTGCGGGTCATCCGCCCTGATGCCACCTACTCCGACCAAGGGCCCTCCCCACGGGCGCCACCCAGCCACAGCAAAGGCCACCTGGCAGGATGGCCGTTGCCGGGAGTCCCGATGCCCCAGGGAGATGGGCATCTACTCCTTGGCATACGTGGGGAGTGAACGGCGCAGGCATCAGTAGAGCGATCCCTGTGTTGTCAGGGGGCTACAACCAAGAGGGTACATGGCGACCCCACCACAACGGACTGGCTACCGTGCTGGATCTTAGGTGCAAAAATGGCCAAGGTCGTCGTCACAGTTAAAAGAAACACTGCAGAGTGCAGCGTGGTAATCGCCCAAGAGATCGAAAACGAGCGGGACACCATTGCAACGACGAGAAAGACGGCTATAGGTCTAATTGCACGAAGGATACAGTGCACCATGTAAGGTGCCCTTCCCCAATTGGCTCGCTCTTCGGAATAATTTAGATAGATGGAGGTCAAACCCGAGAGGGGACCATCACATAAGGCCGAAACGTTTGAGACTCCTTTTAGTCGCCTCTTACGACAGGCAGGAATACCGCGGGCCTATTCTAACCCCCGAACCCGCAGGGGGGTGTGGCGACCAGTGTAATGAAGGGAGGAGAGAGGGAGAAGAAAGAGAAAGATCAATGGCAGAAAAGGTACCATGACCAGCACTGAAATGAGTAGGGGAGCCATCATTAAGAAGGCACAGGTCGTGGTCTGCAATAAATTGGTCGATAAGAAGACCTCGTCTAGATGGAAAGGCACTGCCCCACAAAGGATGATGAGCATTAAAATCCCCAAGGAGGAGGAAGGGAGGAGGAAGTTGCTGAAGGAGGGTGGTTAAGGCAGCAGGTGTAAGAGTCCTGTCAGGAGGGAGATAAAGATTGCATACTGTGACTGCAGAGTCTAAGTGGACCCTAACAGCAACTGCTTCCAATGTAGTTTGGAGAGGAATCCACGTGCTAGCAATGTCTGTACGGACCAACGTACAAACGCCACCAGAAGCCCGCAAGGGTCCGACCCGATTTCGACAGAAAACACGGAACCCACGGAGGGTCGGTGAGTGAGCATCAGTAAAATGAGATTCCTGGAGAACCACACAAGCTGCTGAGTAGGACGAAAGAAGGGATTTCAATTCCGGAAGGTGACGATAGTAGCCATTACAATTCCATTGGAGAACCACAGAACGATGGTTTAAATGAGGGCTGAACACGCTAAATCCAGTCATACCACCGGGTCCCCACCCGTCACCGACAAGGAGGGGGCGACATCCATAAACGACAGGTCAGAATCCGGTTGTGAAGCCGGGGAAGGGACCTCCGGTGACACCAGAGGCTCTTTGTCCCGGGACTTATGTTTCTTCTTCTTTTCAGGCTGAGATCGAGGAGGGCTGTGTGGCATAATGGAGCCAGCTGCAGCAAGATCAGGAACAGAAAGAGACCGGGCGACCTGGGGGCCGATAGACCGCGGCTCTCGCGGTCGCCGCGCTGCAGCAGACCTTTGACCTGGAAGGTGCATCCCGGGAGAGGCGCCCCTGACCGGCAGACGCCGAAGGAGTGGGACACTTCTCCGGCTGGGGAGGGGGAGCGGCGCCCAGAGGAGAAGGTGTGGGAGCCGCAGGGGAGGGGGGAAGGAGAGGGGTCCGGGACGGGGGTAAGGAAGGGGGAGGAAGGGATGAAGATGTAACCAAGGCGTAACTAGATGTCATGGACACAGGGTGCAATCGTGCATATTTCTTACGGGCCTCTGTGTAGCTTAAACGATCAAGAGACTTATACTCCTGTATCTTTTTTTCTTTCTTATAGACTGGGCAATCTGCTGAACGTGGAGAATGACTACCATGACAATTTACACATACAGGAGGGGGAACACAGGGACTCCCCTCATGGAGTGGACGTCCACAGTCACCACAGAGAGGGTCCTGGGTACAGCGAGAAGACATGTGGCCAAAACGCAAGCACTTAAAACACCGCATAGGAGGTGGGATGTACGGCTTCACATCACAGCGATAGACCATAATCTTAACTTTCTCCGGAAGGGTATCCCCTTCAAAGGCCAGGATAAAGGCACCAGTATCAATACGATTATCTTTAGGACCCTTCTGAACACGCCGAACAAAGTGAACACCCCGCCGTCCGAGATTGTCCCGAAGTTCCTCATCAGTTTGAAGGATGAGGTCTCTGTGAAAAATCACACCTTGTACCATATTTAGAGACTGGTGAGGGGTAATGGACACGGGAATTGTGCCAAGATGGGTACAGGCACGAAGGGCCGCAGATTGGGCAGCCGAAGCAGTTTTTATCAGTAATGAACCCGACCGCATCTTGCTCAGGGAGTCCACTTCGCCGAACTTGTCTTCAATGTGTTCCACAAAGAATAAAGGTTTGACACTGGTGAAAGTATCTCCATCAGTCCTGGTGCAAACTAGATAACGGGGGAAAGGTTTTGCCCCTAGACGACGGGCCTGACCCTCCTCCCAGGGGGTAGCCACGGAAGGGAAGGCCGAAGGGGCAAGAGAAGCAGCACTTGAGGAATCAGTACCACGCAGAGAGACGGCCGCAGAAGAGCGGCCAGAGGTTTGGACCCTTATGCGTTTCATCTGCATAGCGTCCGCCCTGATACCACCCACTCCGATCAGGGGCTCTCCTCACGGGCGCCACCCAGCCACAGCAAGGGCCGTCTGGCACGGCGGCCATTGCCGGGAGTTCCGATGCTCCAGGATGACGAGCAACCACTCCAAGGCATGCATGAGGAGGTCACAGCTCAGGTATCAGAAGTGTGATCCCTGTGTGTTCAGGGGGCTCAACCAAAAGGGTACATAGCAACCCCACCACACGGGCTGGCTACCGTGCTGGCTATGCACCCTAGCATCAGACAACGACGTAGAAGAAAAGGTGGAATATACTAGGAGGGCACACGTCGGAGACACTAGGTAAGGTGCTCTTCCCCAAATGGCTCACACTACGGAAAAGAAATTTTGGAATGGAGGTCAAACCCCAGAGGGGGACCAAGGAATGCCAAAAGGAGGAGATGATTACGCAAGAAAGCCAGAGTGTAAAACCAACAGAACCAGGAGGATAGCGGGGCCAACATAAGCAAGGACACCAATAGAGGGAGAGGAGAGGGCGAGGGGAAAGGGGTATGGAGGGGAAAGGAGGGGAAGGGAACGGAAATGCAGCCCGGGAGAGAAAGAAGGCTGCAATGGCTCGGGGCCCCGTGCTCGCCACGCACGTATCCACGAAAGAGTTGTGGACCCCCTGGGGGCTCCTGACATAGATGGAGCAGGAGCAACAGGGAGTGAAGTGCCCCCACAATCAAGGGGGGAGGTGGATTCTAACTGATCAGAGAGCACACTGTATGCTATAACATGGGAGAACTGTTGTTGCAGCAGCGGCGTAGGTCGACGTCATTGGCTTAGCCTCAGTGTAGGTCAGGTGGCCATGGGGCTTATGTTTCATTACCTTCGGTTCTTTCTGGAATATCTTTTAGTCCGTTGGGCAAGTGGAATGATTTTTCTCGCAGTTAACACAGAAGGGAGGCAGGCCACATTGAGTATTGGGATGCGAAGGACGTCCACCGTCTCATATGACGCTGGAAGTACATCAAGATGACCTATGCCCAAACTTTCAGCATTTAAAACACCGCATCGAGGGAGGGATTTGACGCTTCACATCACAATGGTAAACCATCACCTTGATCTGATCGGGTAAGGCGTCACCGTTGAAGGCCAAGATGAAGGCACCAGTGGCTACCTGATTATCCCTCCGACCCCAATGGGCGCACCGGACGAAGTGAACACCTCGTCGTCGTAAGTCAGCGCGCATTTCATTGTCTGACTGCAAAAGAAGATCTCAGTGGTAAATAATATCCCGGACCATTGTTAAACTCATATGGGGCGTGATTGTCACTGTAACATCCCACCACTTGTCACAAGCGAATAACCTCCACGAATGGGCAGAGAGCACTGTTTTGATCAAAACAGTGCCAGAGCGCATTTTGGGGAAGCCCTCAACCTCCTCAAACTTTTCCTTTAAATGCTCCACAAAAACATAAAAAAATAGAGGCTTCGTCGACATAAATTATTACCATCAAATGGAATAGAAGTGAGGTACCAGGGTGAATAAACTTCACTGCCTTGCGTTCCTCCCGTGGAGTGGCCAGGGAGGGAAATTATCTCACATCGTTTTTCTCGGCATTGAGGTCACACCTAGATTGCTTGGAGACTGCTGGTGGAGGCCCACCAGTGTGAGATGATTTAACACATTTCATTGCGGGTAATCCACCCTGATCTCACCCACCCCAAACAGGGCCTCTCCCCATGTGCGCCACCCAGCTGCAGCAAAAACCTCCTGGCAGGATGGCCTTTGCCAGGAGTCCCGATGTGCCATGGAGATAAGCATCTACTCTTTGGCATATGTGGGGAGGTAGCAGCTCAGGCATCAGCAGTGCGATCCCTGTGGAGTCAGGGGGCTACCACCAAGAGGGTAGATGACGACCCCACCCCAACGGACTGGCTACCGTGCTGGATGTCTGGTATCGAATATCCATGTATATCATGAGGGCGAAGATGGAAGTGCGCAATGGAGGGAATGTATGCTACCTAGAACACACTGCCGCTGATGTGGCCAGAAGCTCGATGGAAGTCCAACTCCATGACAATATCGGGTGTGCCACATCTTAGGCCAAGATGGATATACGAGGTGCCTTCAAGTTCTAAGGCCTCCGTTTTTTTTTCTCCGGACTGGAAAGAGATAGAATCATGCGCATTGTTTTAAAATGAGGCCGTGTTCATTGTCAATACGTCCCAGAGATAACAGCACCGCACGGCAGATGGAATTTTACCGCCAACGGCGAGAATGAGAAGTGTTTTAAATACTTAGAATGGCGACGTTTTCCTTACTTGAACAGCGTGCAATCATTCGCTTTCTGGATTTGCGTGGTGTGAAACCAATTGAAATTCATGGACAGTTGAAGGAGACATGTGGTGATGGAGCTATGGATGCGTCGAAAGTGTGTTCGTGGGTGCGACAGTTTAATTAAGGTAAAACATCGTGTGACAACAAACTGAAACAACCTCAGGCTCGCACAAGCCGGTCTGACGGCATGATCGAGAAAGTGGAGAGAATTGTTTTGGGGGATCACCGAATGACTGTTCAACAGATCGCCTCCAGAGTTGGCATTTCTGTGGGTTCTGTGCACACAATCCTGCATTACGACCTGAAAATGCGAAAAGTGTCATCCAGGTGGGTGCCACGAATGCTTGCGGACGACCACATGGCTGCCCACGTGGCATGTAGCCAAGCAATGTTGACGCGCAACGACAGCATGAATGGGACTTTCTTTTCGTCAGTTGTGACAATGGATGAGACATGGATGCCATTTTTCAATCCAGAAACAAAGCGACAGTCAGCTCAATGGAAGCACACAGATTCAGCACCACCGAAAAAATTTCGGGTAATCGCCAGTGCTGAAAAAATGATGGTGTACATGTTCTGGGACAGCGAGGGCGTTATCCTTACCCATTGCGTTCCAAAGGGCGCTACGGTATCAGGAGCATCCTACGAAAATGTTTTGAAGAACAAATTTCTTCCTGCACTGCACAAAAACGTCCGGGAAGGGCTGCACGTGTGCTGTTTCACCAAGACAACGCACCCGCACACCGAGCTAACGTTACGCAACAACTTCTTCGTGATGACAACTTTGAAATGATTCCTCATGCTCCCTACTCACCTAACCTGGCTCCTAGTACCTTTTGGCTTTTTCCAACAATGAAAGACACTCTCCGTTGCCGCACATTCACCAGCCGTGCTGCTATTGCCTCAGCGATTTTCCAGTGGTCAAAACAGACTCCTAAAGAAGCCTTCGCCGCTGCCATGGAATCATGGCGTCAGCGTTGTGAAAAATATGTACGTCTGCAGGGCGATTACGTCGAGAAGTAACGCCAGTTTCATCGATTTCGGGGGGGGGGGGGGGGGTGTAGTTAATTAGAAAAAAATCTGAGGCCTTAGAACTTGAATGAACCTCGTATAATGCACCACGTAAAGTGTCCTTCCCCAAATGGTATGCATTAACAGAAAATTTAGGCCCGAAATGTTGTAGACTCCTTTTAGTCGCCTTTTACGACAGGCAGGAATACCACGGGCCCATTCTAACTGCCGAACCTGCAGGGTGATCAGTTGTGGTGAGGGGTGTGGTAGCGTGTGTGCTGTTAGCACTGGGTTGCTGACTGTGTGCCTGCGTTCTGTTATTGCTGGGTAGTTTGTTGTGGTGTACGTGTACTCCGAGTCCTGTTACCTCGTGGTCGCCAACGCATTCTCTGGGTTCTTGGTTCTGGAGCTCCTTGTGTAGGTGCGATTTCCTGTGTGCTGTGTGTAGTCTCAGGGGGTGGGGTCGTGTTGTTTTGGGGAACTGGTGTTGGTACTGGTTTGGTTGCGCTGTTGGCGTAGCTGTTGGCGCAGCTGTTTTGGTAAGTGTGTGTGCTGGGCACGGAGGTTCTGAAGCCCACTCTGCTCCTCCCAGGCGCGTAGCCATGGCGAACGATACTCTGTTCCTAACAGGGTTGGGTGCGGGCCTTGGTCGTGATATTGCGTTGGGTGGCTTCGATTTTTCAGTTTATCGCCTCTGCGCCTCTTTGTATACGTCGCAGCCCCTGTAGTTGGACGCATGGCCTTGACCACAGTTGGCGCGACAGCGTATGGTTTGATGGACAAGTGTACAGGCGATGGATGCGTGTTTGCCAGCGCATCCACGGCAAAAGGGTGCGAGGCCACAGCGAAGGGCCGAAAGACCGAATCGCTGGCTGCTGTTCCATTGTTGGGGGACTTACGATGGTTTGTATAGCTCTACCCTACGTCCATCCACAGGAGGTTCTTTATCTGCAGAAGGCCGCGGCTGGCGGCCGTGGAGGCCATCTCGACCAGATAGTGTGGTAGGCGATTGTGGGAGTGGAAGCCCGTAATCAAGGAAGCATTATTGAAGTCGAGACCCAGGAACTTGAGCGCCTTTTGTACTGTTGTGTTTGGGGTTCTGGGGTCCACTCCCTTGACATTGTACTGCGGTGTTCGTTCTGCAGCTGTTCTGTACATGTTTGCCTTTCCACGAATGTTGTGTTGAAGACACCAAGGTCCCCATAGTTTTGTATTACGACTGGGGAAACCAATCTTTTGTTGTGCGGGCGTAGCTGTGGTTGGTGTTTCTGTAGTGTTGCTAACTGCATCTCTGGTCGTGTTGGTTGTTGTGGCCGTGTCGCTAACCGGAAGTGTGTTTTTCAGTGTAGGCAGCAACCCCTTTCAGCTGCCTAGCGAGTGGGGTTGCTCGCTTGTTTGTGTGGTGATTCTGGGTTTGCGTCGTGGACCCTCTGCCTGCCAGAGCCCAGTGTAGTCGTGTTGTGTGTACGCATCTGCAGCCGCTAATTCCGCCGCTAGAGTCAGCCGCCGCAGTGGGACGGTTGAACAGCAGTCACGAGTTGCAGGTTGATGTAGTGTAATGTGAAGAGTGCTTGTCCACGTGAGGGAATCACTTGAGCCACAGAGGTCGGTAACTAATCGACGCTGTATGAGCAGTTCCTGCGCTTGCGCAGTTATCTGCCGATCCTTGTCGGCTAATACCACCTCAACAGCAGCAAGCGTGACGTTGACGTCGACGGGAACGCGACGGGAACGGTCGATTCACGCGCCTCTTTTGCTGCAGCCTTGTTGCGGGTTAGGGCTGGGGAACACTAGCGGAATCTGCCATCTTGGTGTTGTAAGGAACCTTATTAGGTGTGGGTGGGCAAGACAATAATTGCTTTTTCTGAAAAGAAAGACCTAACAAATAGGCCCAACGGAAGACGGGGGAATGCCCTATGGAATAAGGTTCGCGTTTGGTGCAGTGGCGCGGCTCCTAAAGGAGGTACGAAGGAAGAAAAATCGCCTACAGTACGCGGGATGGTCCGACGTGAACGGGCCCCTGGCACTGGTCAGCTCTAGCAAAGAACGATATAGTCTCGCTGGGGGGGTTTGTAACCGAAGTTACGGGTTTGCTGCGAGTCTGTGACTCTTGCGACAATTTAGCTTCTCCGCGAGCTACGCGGTTTTTTGACGAAAGGGAGCCAAGCTCAACCTGCCGCCTATCCCCGAAGCGCTGCAGATACTTCTAAAGAAGACTCTGTACAGCAAAGCGGTCAGTGAGGCCTAAACCCAAATAGCTACTGATGCACCGGCCATCACTGGCCGAGAGCTCATTCCGCTGCGACGGCTAGAGCGCATCTGCCAACCCGAGTGAAACACCGCATCAGTGGCATCATTCGAACAAGGCTCAATAGTGGCAATGGCAGTCCCAGTCAGCCTTATTCATAGCCCAGCTACTGGGGCGTCCCAATGAGTGACGCTGCGGCAATGACAGGAAGATCGGAAAGTGGTCACTACTGCACAAGTCGTCATGCACAGTAGAGATGCCTGTATAGATGGTAATATCCTAGGGCTGAAGATCGAAAGGTCGATCGCTGAGTACATTACATGTGTCACACTGAAATGAGTGAAGGCAACAGTACTTAAAAAAGAAAGGTCGAGCTGTGCCCTCACTTGCACGATGATGCTGCCTCGGCGTGTATACACTGATCCATCCCACAGACGGTTATGGGCGTTGAAGTCGCCCATTAACAGAAAATGTGGTGGTAAATGGCTATAGGCGCAGCCAGGACATGTTATGGGACATGTTATGGGACATCACCATCCGGTAGAAGATACAGACTGCAGACAGTAATAGCCTGAGACGTCCACACCCTAACAGCAACAGCCTCTAAAATTTTGTAGATGGACAGACTCGCTGTGAAGGGAGTGATGGATGTTGATGCAGACCAGGTACCCTTTCAAAGCGCCCTGGTTCCTATTTATTTATTTATTTATTTATTTATTTATTTATTCCCGAATGAGATTTTCACTCTGCAGCGGAGTGTGCGCTGATATGAAACTTCCTGGCAGATTAAAACTGTGCGCCCGACCGAGACTCGAACTCGGGACCTTTGCCTTTCGCGGGCAAGTGCTCTACCACTGAGCTACCGCAGCACGACTCACGCCCGGTGCTCACAGCTTTACTTCTGCCAGTACCTCGTCTCCTACCTTCCTAACTTTACAGAAGCTCTTCTGCGAAACTTGCAGAACTAGCACTCCTGAAAGAAAGGATATTGCGGAGACATGGCTTAGCCACAGCCTGGGGGATGTTTCCAGAATGAGATTTTCACTCTGCAGCGGAGTGTGCGCTGATATGAAACTTCCTGGCAGATTAAAACTGTGCGCCCGACCGAGACTCGAACTCGGGACCTTTGCCTTTCGCGGGCAAGTGCTCTACCACTGAGCTACCGAAGCACGACTCACGCAGGGAAAGGCAGCTGATAGTGGCAAACACATGGTTCAAGAACCATAAGAGGAGGCTCTACACTTGGAAATCACTAGGGGATAAATATAGAAACCAAATCGATTTTATACTGGTAGAAGAAAGATACAGGAATGGAATCAAGAAGGTGCACACATTACCAGGTGCAGATATTAATAGTGACCACAACTTACTTATGGCAGAAATAGAAATAAGAATGAAAAAATTGAAAAAGGCGACAATGGTGAAGAAATGGGATCTAGAGAAGATAAGGTCCAACAAAGAACAAATTACAGAAATGCTGTCTCGGGACTTTCTAAACACATTACGAGACAAAGAAGCACCTGATAATGCCAACGAGTACTGGAATATGCTGAAAGAAGGAATCATTAAAGCAGGACAGCAAAATATAGGATATGTAAAAGGGAAAAGGTCAAAAAAAACCATGGGTCACATAAGAAATTATTTCCAAGATGGAGGAGAGAAGAAAATTGAAAAACAAGAACACTGAAGATGCAAGAAAGATATACCGAAGGTTAAATAACGAACTGCGAAGAGAAACAGAGCAGGCTAGGAAAAAATGGCTTAAAGAGGAATGTGATGAAATTTAAGAACTGGACAGGAAAGGAAGATACGACTTACTATACAACAGAGTAAAGACTATGACATGGGAACAAAACAGAGCAGGAAGTGCTACTATGGAAATTTTGAGTAAAGACGAAGAGGTAGTGTATAAAGATCGTGACGATGTCCTCCAGAGATGGGAAGAATATATAAAAGAGCTATATGACACAAATAGCAAACCAGAAACTCTGGAACTTGAATCACACAACAGTGTAAGTGATGAAGAGAAAGGGCCGACCATCATAATGGAAGAAGTAAAGTCTGCTATTGCTGCAATGAAAAATGGCAAAGCAGTAGGTACAGATACAATACCGGGAGAAATACTAAAATGCTTTAACCACAATGGAATAAGAGAAATATTGAGGTTATGTAATAAAATATATGACAGTGGTGAATGGCCTGAGGACTTTTTGACAACAGTAATGATTCCATTGCCGAAAAAACAAGGAACCAAGAAATGCAGCGAGCACAGGACAATCAGCCTCATTTCACATGCAGCCAAAGTGATGTTAAGAATATTTTATAAAAGACTTGAAAAAGTAATAGAGGAGAATCTCGGCGAGGAGCAGTTTGGCTTTAGACGGAATACGGGCACCAGAGATGCAATAGGGCTCCTACGAATCTTAGGAGAAAGGTTTATTGAAAAAGGAAGAGACCTATATATGTGCTTCATCGATTTAGAAATGGCATTTGACAATGTGGTTTGGGACAAACTGGCGACTATTATGAGGGAAAAGAGAGTGGACTGGAGAACCAGAAGACTTATAAACTCATTGTACCTTAATCAAAAAGTTTCAGTTAAAGTGAGAGGAGAAAGTAAAAACTGGATCAGACTAGGGAAAGGAGTAAGACAAGGATGCCGTTTATCACCTACTCTTTTCAACCTGTACTTGGAAAATATGATTGACCAACGCTCATTAGATGACAAAGGAGTAGAAATTGGAGGAAGAAGAGTAGGGTGCTTGAGATTTGCTGATGACATGGTCCTTCTAGCCAGAGGGGAAAGAGAATTACAGGATTTGGTGGACACCATTGCAACTAACGGAAAAAAATATGGAATGAAAATTAACACAAATAAAACAAAAGTATTGGCAATAGGAGGAAATAAGGAACTAAAAATTGTGCTGAATGGAGAAAAACTAGAACAGGTGCAAAATTTTAAGTATCTTGGAAGCAGGATAGACACCGACTGGAAGTGCACCACAGAAATTAAAACAAGGATAGCAATGGCGAAAGAGGCGTTTTATAAGAAAAGGAGAATCTTCTGCAGCGGTATGGACAGAGAACTCAGAAAGAGACTCATAAAATGTCTTGTATGGAGTGTTCTTCTATATGGCGCTGAAACATGGACTATGAGGAAAAAAGACAGAGAAAGGCTGGAGGCTTTTGAGATCTGGACATGGCGGAAGATGGAAGGAATAAGTTTGATGGACAGAGTAAAAAATGAAGAGGTACTGAGAAGAGTGGGAGAGAAAAGGCACTTACTAGATGTAATAAAGAGAAGAAAAAGAAATTGGATTGGGCATATATTAAGAAAGAATGACGGACTGATAAAAACAGTTTTAGAAGGTTATGTATAAGGGAAAAGAAAGCGAGGAAGGAAGAGATTCCAGATACTGGATGACATGATGGACGGTACAACATACAGCAGCCTTAAGAAGGAAGCAATGGATTGCAGAAAATGGAGAGGCAAAGGACCTGCTAATATAGCAGATAACTGATGATGATGAATACCAAACGACATAAGCGTATGAAAATATGCTAAGTAGATTACTTTTCGTGTTGAAGTGTCACTTATTTCAGATACTGTTCTAATGGTAAATAAAGCAGCATTTAGTTTCTGAACATGATCCAGGACATGGGCTTTCCACCACAGCTTACTATCTATCCGAACGCCTAGGAATTTGAACTGTTCTGTCTCGCTTATAATATGCCTATTCTGTCTGATCAAAATATCGGTTCATGTTTAATTGTGAGTTAGAACTTGTAAAAACTGAGTCTTACAGTGATTTAGCATGAAATTATTTTCCACAAGCCACGAACTTATTTCATGAACTACATTATTTGTTACTGTTTCAATATTACACACAAGATCCTACACTAACAAGCTGGTGTCATCAGCAAACAGAAATATTTTTGAATCACCTGGAATACTAGAAGGCATATCATTTGTATAGATAAGAAACAGCAGTGACCCCAGCACCGACCCTTGGGGAACACCCCACTTAACAGTGCCCCATTGGGACTGAACATCACTACCACCCTCAATATTGCCGAGAATAACCCTCTGCTTTCTGTTCTTAAAGTAAGAGGCGAACCAATTTCAAGCTACTCCCCTTACTCCATAATGGTCCAACTTCTGCAGTAATATTTTGTGGTCAACACAGTCAAAAGACTTCGTTAAATCAAAGAAAACACCTAGCGTTCGCAACCTTTTATTTAATCCGTCCAAAACCTCACAGAGGAAAGAGAATACAGCATTTTCAGTTGTTAAACCATTTCTAAAACCAAACTGAACATTTGACAGCAAATTATGTGAATTGAAATGCTCCAGTAACCTTGTATATAGAACCTTCTCGATAACTTTAGCAAACACCGATGGCATAGAAACAGGTCTAAAATTGTCAACATTATTAATGTCTCGCTTTTTATAAAGTGGCTTCACTACTGAGTACTTTAATCGGTCAGGAAACTGACCACTCCTAAAGGAAAAGTTACAGATATGGCTGAGAACTGGGCTAACATACATAGACAATACTTCAGTATTCTGCTAGATACGCCGTCATATCCATGAGAGTTCTCGGTCTTTAGTGATTTTATTATTAACTTAATCTCCCTCTTGTCAGTATCATGGAGGAGCATTTCAGGTAACAGTCTCGGAACACTTTTTTGTAAGAGCGCTATATGATTCCCTGTTGGGACTAGGTTTCTATTTAGTTCACCTGCTATATTCAGAAAGTGATTATTAAACACTGTACATATACGCGACTTATCAGAAACATTGACATTCCCACTACGTACTGATTCTATATCCTCGACCTGTCTCTACAGACCAGCAACTTCCTTTACGACTGACCATATGGTTTTAATTTTATCCTGAGACTTAGCTATTCTATCTGCATACCACATACTTTTTGCCTTCCTAATAACATTTCTAAGCACCTTACAATACTGTTTGTAATGGGCTGCTGTATTTAGATTTTGACTGTTTCTGACGTTTTGATATAATTGCCACTTTGTTCTACAAGATATTCTTAACCCTCTAGTCAGCCACCCAGGCTGCCTGTTTGTGCTAGTACCCTGTTTTAAACTTCTAACGGCAAGCAACTTTCAAAGAGCATGAGAGAAGTCTTGAGAAAAGCATTACATTTATCGTCTACTGTATCAGCGCTATAAACATCTCGCCACTCTTGTTCCTAAGGTTTACAAAGGTCTCTACAGCAACTGGATCAGCTTTCCTGAACAGCTGATGACTATATTTAACACGTGTTGCAGCACAAAATTCGTTTAAAGTTAAAATTTGTGCATCATGATCTGAAAGGCCATTCACCTTTTTGCTAACAGAATGCCCTTCTAGTAATGAGAAATTAACAAAAATGTTGTCTATGGTTGTTCTACAGTTCCCTTGCACTCTCGTTGGAAATAATATGGTTTGCCTAAGATTATATGATTTAAGGAGGTCTACCAGCATCCTCTTCCTTGCACAATCACTTATACAATTAATATTGATGTCACCACATATAACTACTCGTAACTTTTTGTATTTCCTATATAGTGAACGAAGAACCTCCTCTAGCTTTAGCAAAAATGTTGTGAAATCTGAGTCTGGGGATCTATAAATAACAACAGTTACAAGTTTAGCTCCGTTAAATTTAACCACACCTGCACAACATTCAAACACCTTTTCAGTGCAGTACTTTGAAACATCAATTGACTCAAACGGGATGCCGTTTTCCACATACATGGCTACTCCCCACACCGCAAAGAGCTCCTCGAAAAGCTGATGGCCAACCTGTATCCTGGTAAAGGAAGCCTCTGAATTATCTCCTTATTTAAGAAGTGTTCAGATATACCAATAATTTCAGAGTAAACATCTATAAGCAGTTCACTAACTTTATCTCTAATACCTTGCATATTTTGATGAAATATACTAATTCCCTTATTATTCAGATACCTAAGCTTTGTCAAAAGTGATTCCCTTGTTAGAGAGACTTCCCTTAAGCAGGAATACCTATCAGCTGACTTCAATCTAAAAAGGGTGCAGCTCTAACACCCACTACTGCAGGAATTTTGCCATGAGTGATCCCACCAACCCCACCTATGCTGTCACCTATAAGCTTTGCCAACCTCCCCTTCCCATACCTGTTGACGTGCAGGCCGTGTCTAGTGAAACCCGTCCTGCTGATCGACTCCACCGACACCACTGAAATGTGACCCATGCTTTCTGTCATCAGCGCACCCCCAAGCCTCATGTTAATACGCCTGACGGCTGTATTAAGATGAGGCCGATCGTGACGCTGAAACAGTTCCACGAAATGCACATTCGTGTTGCCAGTCTGAGTGGCTATCTCTTCCAGATCACCATCTATGTTATACTTCCCATCCCTATCAATACTATTACCAGCCCCACCCACAATCACTACCTGATTCTCTTTAGTAAAATCTCTACATAACCCCCCTATGTTGTCACCTGAGCCAACCCTGCATTAGGCTTCACAATGCTGGTGACCTGGTACTCACTCCCCAGCACTACCTGCAACTGCTGGCCTACACCTCTGCCATGCGAACTACCTAACAGCAGAACCTCCTTCTTCCTCTTCGACTTTGCAACTGTTCTAGGCAAAGTAACTACTGAGGTCTGCTGCATACTTCCTACATATACAGCTACTAGAGATTCCTCTCCACTAGACTGACAGTTGGGCATATCTATTGTAAACACCAATAGTGAAACTATCTGAAAACAATCTTCTCCTAGCTGATCTCTTGCCAACAGCCAGCTCCCATTCCCCAACCCCCTTCTCCCTCCTCATCCTACCTAGCTCCTCCTGTGCGTTTTTCCAACTGCACCTGAAGGGCACAGATCTTACGCTCCTGCTCCTCTATTAACTTACTCTTGCTACATAACCTGCAGTTCCAGGAGAGTATCTCACCAGGATGCCCACTGGTTTCCCCACTGCATTCCCCCCAGTGAAAATACTTCGAACAAGTCTCCCACCGCAATCCACTACTCACGAATCTACGGCAAAGCCCACACTTCTCACTCATGGTAAAATTTTACTTTTTCTAAGATCCGCTACCACAGTAAGAAGATTGTAAAAACCTGACTACAATAATCACAAACTTAGTCTACAAGGGAAGTAACTACTATTATTAACAGCATTAATAAACAACAAATGTGAATATAACAAAAGACTAATACAGAAAGAGAAATGGTTCAAATGACTCTGAGCACTATGGGGCTGAGCATCAGAGGTCATCAGTCCCTTAGAACTCACAACTACTTAAACCTAACTAACCTAAGGACATCACACTCATCCATGCCCGAGGCAGAATTCGAACCTGCGACCGTAGCGGCCGCGCGGCTCCGGACTGAGCGCCTAGAACCGCTAGACCACCGCGGCCGGCACAGAAAGAGAATAAAACGTCTAACGGTGGTGGTGGTTGTTGGTATGTTTAAGGGGGACTAAACAGCGAAGGTCATCAGTCCCCCATTCCAAAATCAGGCGAGCCGAAAATCTACGAAGCAGATAAAAACCAAAGGGGGAGGAGACGTCCCCCCAGGCGCTAAAAGCACACAAATTCAGCAACAAACACTACAGACAAGAACAGGACAGAGGAACACCAGACAGAAAGAAACAGAAGAAAGGAAGATGGCCGGAGACTGGTTGACTGACCACGAGATCAAAAATGGGAAAGAGTCAACCATCTCACGGCACACCAGAACAACAACAGACACAAGGACAATAGACACAGAAAGGGAAAGGCGCAGGACCTCCCTAAATCGAACCATAAAACGGACCACCACGGATAAAATTTAAAACGGTATCAGCCATGGAGGCATCGTCGGATAAAACCAAAGCCAAAGTGCCCGGGAGATTAAAAGATTGCCGGAGTGTGCGCAGTCGAGGACACTCCAGCAAAATGTGGCCGACCGTCAGCCGGGACCCACACTGACACAAGGGGGGATCCTCCTGACGTAACAGATGGCCGTGCGTCAGGTAGGTATGGCCGATGCGCAGCCGACACAGGACTACCGAGTCCCTGCGAGAAGCCCTCAGGGAGGAACGCCACACATCGGTCGTCCCCTTGACAGCCCGTAGTTTATTCGGGGCTGTCATGCCACGCCACTCAGCAGCCCACATCCCAAGTACCTTACGGCGCAACACCAGCTGCTGGTCGCGAGTCGTAAGGCCGATCTCCAAAGCTGGGGCGTCTATCGCCCCTTTGGCCAGCCTGTCAACACGTTCGTTCCCCGGGATGCCAACGTGACCTGGCGTCCAAACAAAAACCACCTAACGACCAGAGTGGGTAATGGTGGAAACAGACTCCCGAATAGAGGACACCAGAGGAGAAGAGGGATAGCAGCGGTCGATGGCCTGGAGGCTGCTCAGGGAGTCACTGCAGATGACGACGGACGCATCTGAGCAGGAACGCATATGCTCAAGAGCGCGCAAGATGGCCACCAGCTCTGCAGTAAAAATACTGCAGCCAGCCGGCAAGGAGCGTTGCTCAACATGGGCAGCGTGAGCAAAAGCGTAGGCAGTGCGACCATCAACCAGGGAACCATCAGTGTAGACAGGCTCACAGCCCGGAAATGAGGCGAGGAGCGCAAGAAAACGGCGACGGAGGGCCACAGGCGGAACCGAGTCCTTAGGTCCCTGTGCCAAATCCAGATGGACGGACGGCCGGGACAAACACCAGGGAGGCGTAGGTGTATGGACCCCGAAGGGAGGCAGAAGAGGGAATGACCCCAGTTCTGACAGCAGGGACTGGACACGGACAGCTACGGAAAGCCCAGACCGAGGTCGCCGTTCGGGCAGGTGGTGGACCAAGGCAGGGAAAAGCAGGCGACGATTGGGATGGCCTGGCGAGCAATGTACGTGGACAGCATAGTCGGCGAGCAGACATAGTCGGCGAGCAGACAATGGCGGCGAATCCGCAGCGGGGGAACCCCGGCCTCCACCAGTAGACTATCCACGGGGCTGGTACGAAAAGCGCCAGTTGCAAACCGGACCCCACAGTGGTGTATGGGGTTTAACAACTTCAACACTGAGGGTGAAGCAGACCCATAGGCCAGGCTCCCATAATCAAGCCGAGACTGCACAAGGGCTCTGTACAACCGCAGCTGCGTGCAGCGATCCGCACCCCAAGACGTGTGGCTAAGGCAGCGGAGGGCGTTGAGGTGCCGCCAGCATTTTTGCTTCAGCTGAGTAACATGAGGAACCCATGTGAGCCGGGCATCAAACACGAGTCCCAAGAAGCGGCAAGTGTCCACCACTTCAAGCAGGTGGCCGTCGAGGTAAAGTGCAGGATGAGGGTGGACCGTCCGACGCCTGCAGAAGTGCATTACTCGAGTCTTGGCAGCAGAGAACTGAAAACCATGAGTCAGAGCCCATGATGCTGCCTTGCGAACGGCGACTTGCAGCCTGCGTTCGGCGACTCCCGTAGTCGTGGAGCTAAATGAGATGCAGAAGTCGTCGGCATACAAAGAAGGAGAAACCGACGACCCCACTGCTGCAACCAAACCATTAATGGCCACTAAAAATAAGGAGACGCTCAACACCGAGCCCTGCGGGACCCCATTTTCCTGTATATAAGAGGAACTAGAGGTGACACCGACTTGCACCCGGAAAGAGCGGCGCAATAAAAAGCTTTGAAGAAAAGCCAGGAGCCGACCACGAAGACCCCACTCATGCTACGTGGCGAGGATGTGATGCCTCCATGTGGTGTCATACGCCTTCCATAGATCGAAAAATACAGCAAAAAGATGCTGACGTCGGGCAAAAGCCGTACGGACAGCAGATTCCAGCCGCACCAAACTGTCCACTGCAGACCGGCCCCGACGGAAGCCACCCTGAGATGGAGCGAGGAGACCGCGCGACTCAAGGACCCAACACAAACGCCGCCCCACCATACGCTCGAGCAATTTGCACAAAACGTTGGTGAGGGTAATGGGACGATAGCTGTCCACCGCCAGTGGGTCCGCACCGGGCTTCACGATGGGGACAATAAGACCCTCTCGCCATTGCGACGGGAACACGCCCTCGCTCCAAATGCGGTTAAAGATGGTGAGGATGTGTCTCTGGCAGTCCCTGGAGAGATGCTTCAGCATCTGCGCGTGGATGCAGTCCGGTCCTGGTGCTGTATCAGGGCAATCGGCGAGGGCAGCGAGGAATTCCCTCTCGCTGAAAGGAGCATTGTATGTTTCATAATGACGCGTGTGGAATGAGAACGGCGTCCGCTCGGCTCGCTCCTTTAGAGAGCGAAAGGCGGGGGGATAGGATGCAGTCGCAGAGCTCTGAGCAAAGTGCGCGGCTAGCCGTTCAGCAATGGCGGCAGCGTCCGTGCAGACAGCGCCGTCCAAGGAGAGCCCAGGGACACCCATAGGGGTCTGGGATCCATAAATCCGCCGGACCCGGGACCACACGAGCGAGGAGGAGACACAGGAGCCCAGGGAGGAGACGTACCTCTCCCAGCACTCCTGCTTACGCCGTGCAATAAGACGACGGGTGAAGGCAAGGAGCCTCTTAAAGGCGATGAGGGTCTCCAGAGACGGGTGCCGCCTATGACGCTGGAGAGCCCGCCTACGGTTGCGAATAGCCTCAGCAATCTCCGGCGACCACCAGGGGACAGCCTTCCCACGAGGGAGGCCAGAGGAACGGGGGATGGCAGCCTCGGCCGCTGAAATGATGGACGTGGTTAAAGCACGGACCACCTCGTCAATGTCACCCTGTGGGGGAGACTCAATGGTTGCAGCGGAAGTAAAAACTGGCCAGTCAGCCCTGTGGAGTGCCCATCGGGGCAGGCGCCCAGAAGAATGACACTGGGGCAGTGACAAATAGATGGGAAAATGGTCACTACCACACAGGTCAGGATGCACTCTCCAGTGGAGGGATGGGACAAGTCCAGGGCTGCAAATAGAGAGATCAATGGCCGAGAACGAGCCATGGGCCACACTGAAATGCGTGGGAGCACCGGTGTTCAAGAGGCTAAGGTCGAGTTGAGCCAACACACGCTCCATGCCCCGACCGCGATCATCGGCGACAGTCCCACCCCATAGAGGGTTGTGGGCATTGAAATCGCCCAGCAGCAAAAAAGGTGGCGGCAGTTGGGCTATCAGAGCAGCCAGGGCATGCTGCGTGACAGCACCATCAGGTGGAAGGTAAATACTGCAGACAGTAATGGCCTGGGGCGTCCACACCTGAACAGCGACAGCCTCGAAAGCTGTTTGTAGAGGTACAAACTCGCTGTGAAGAGAGTTCAGGACATATATGCAGACGCCACCAGACACCCTTTCATAAGCTGCCCGGTTCTTAAAATAACCCCGATAGCCACGTAGGGCGGAGGTTCGCATCGCTGGAAACCAAGTTTCCTGCAGAGCAATGCAGAAGAAAGGGCGAAGGCTGATAAGTTGGCGGAGCTCAGCTAAATGGTGGAAGAAACCGCTGCAGTTCCACTGGAGGATGGTACTGGCCATTGCTGCGAAAGGCGTGACGGGACGGGGAAGGCAGATTACGCCGCTGGGACACCTGCTGCCTCCAAGTGAGCACCTGTGCCAATGCTTTCCATGGCGTCGGAGAGACTGGCGAGATCGAGGTCCTCAGCGGACGCCAGGACGCAGAGCTTGTAGGAAGCGGTGGAATGGGTGCCACCGCAATGTCGGTAGCCTTGGGGAGTTTCTTCTTCTGCTGCCTCTCGCGCTGTGCCTTCGGTGGCGCAGGCTGGGAGGGCGCAACTGGGTCGGTCTCGGGGACAGACGACGATCGTGTGTCCCTACGACCAGGGACCGGCGGTTGTTTAAGCCACTTGCGGCTGTCGGCCTTTGTACCGGACGGAACTTGGGAAGGGAGGTCCCCAAGGGACCCCTTCCTTACGAGAGTAGCCGAAGAAGTCTTACGCTTCTCCGGCTGGGAAGGGGGGACTGATGTCCCCGATGGTTGGGGGGGTGTTGCTCCTGAAGTAGATGGAGCAGGAGCAACAGGAGGTTTAGTGCCCCCCACCATCAAGGGGGCAGGTGTGGGACTTCGACTGAGAGCTGACCAGAGCGGATGGAAGTGGAGAAGGAGTGACAGTGGCGGCATAAGAAACTGGCATGCGCACCAGATGAAGTCGATCATATTTCCGCTTCGCCTCAGTGTACGTCAGGCGGTCGATAGTCTTTATTTCCATGATCTTCCGCTCCTTCTGCAGAATCGGACAGTCTGGCGAGCAAGGCGGATGGTGCGCACCACAGTTCACACAGATTGGAGGCGGTGCACAGGGATGATCAGGATGGGAAGGTCGACCGCAATCGCGACAGACGAGGTCGGACGCACAGCGTGAAGACATGTGGCCGAACTTCCAACACTTGAAGCACCGCATCGGGAGAGGGATATACGGCTTGACATCACAACGGTACACCATCACCTTGACCTTCTCAGGTAACGTGCCACCCTCGAAGGCCAAGATGAAGGCACCGGTGGCAACTTGACGATCCCTCGGACCCCGGTGGACGCGCCGGACGAAATGGACACCTCGGCGCTCCAAGTTGGCGCGCAGCTCGTCGTCGGACTGTAAAAGCAGATCCCTGTGAAAGATAATGCCCTGGACCATGTTCAGACTAATGGGGCGCGATAGTGACAGAGACATCCCCCAGCTTAGTACAAGCGAGCATGGCCCGCGACTGGGCGGAGGATGCCGTTTTTATCAACACCGATCCGGACCGCATCTTGGACAAGCCCTCCACCTCCCCAAACTTGTCCTCTAAATGCTCTACAAAGAACTGAGGCTTCACGGATAGAAAAGATTCCCCATCAGCTCTGGTACAGACAAGATATCTGGGCGAATACGTCTCAGTGTCACGCAATGCCTGTCGTTCCTCCCATGGTGTGGCGAGGGAGGGGAACGATTTGGGGTCATAAACGTTACCTTTAAAATGGGCTCTCGAACGCTTAGAGACTGCTGACGGCTGGCCGCCAGCGACAGATGATGTACCACGCTTCATTGCGGGTCATCCGCCCTGATGCCACCTACTCCGACCAAGGGCCCTCCCCACGGGCGCCACCCAGCCACAGCAAAGGCCACCTGGCAGGATGGCCATTGCCGGGAGTCCTGATGCCCCAGGGAGATGGGCATCTACTCCTTGGCATACGTGGGGAGTGAACGGCGCAGGCATCAGTAGAGCGATCCCTGTGTTGTCAGGGGGCTACAACCAAGAGGGTACATGGCGACCCCACCACAACGGACTGGCTACCGTGCTGGATCTTAGGTGCAAAAATGGCCAAGGTCGTCGTCACAGTTAAACGAAACACTGCAGAGTGCAGCGTGGGAATCGCCCAAGAGATCGAAAACGAGCGGGACACCATTGCAACGACGAAAAAGACGGCTATAGGTCTAATTGCACGAAGGATACAGTGCACCATGTAAGGTGCCCTTCCCCAATTGGCTCGCTCTTCGGAATAATTTAGATAGATGGAGGTCAAACCCGAGAGGGGACCATCACATAAGGCCGAAACGTTGGAGACTCCTTTTAGTCGCCTCTTACGACAGGCAGGAATACCGCGGGCCTATTCTAACCCCCGAACCCGCAGGGGGATTCATGAGAGGTGGGCTGGAAGTTCAGACTACACCTCTCAGCAACCGCTCTATGGCGCTGGAAACCTGGATCCTGACTGGTTGTGGCAGTAACTGTCGCAAAATATGCTGCCATAGTCTGGGCAATGTCTCGCGGATCTGTGTGGAGAGTGCCGTTATTCATTACAGCAGCTATGGGGCACCTCCCTCCTCTGCCAGAAATTCTCCTAATGGTCTCCCACACAATGGAACTTTTGGTGGAACGAGTAATGGTGTTCAGGAACTTTTGCCACGACCTCTTCTTGCTCTCACGAATAATGCGGCGACATCTCGCCCTCGCCACCCGAAAGGCTGCAAGATTCTCAGCAGTCGGCCGACACTTGAACCGCCGCAGAGCCGCACGCCTGGTCCTGATTGCAGAGCGGCATTCGTCACTCCACCAAGGCACAGGTGGCCTTTCCCGGTGGCCTGTGGACTGCGGAATGGATGCCGCAGCGGCATGGTGGACCGTTTTGGTAATATGATCCACCCACACCTCAACATTCGCACAGTGTTCGAATTGGGCCAACTGGCTATAAAGTGTCCAGTCAGCTCCACTGAGTACCCATCGTGGTGGTCTCCTTTCGGGGCCCACGCCATCTGGCAGGTGAATCCAGATTGGGAAATGATCACTGCCGTGCAAGTCAGCGACCACTTCCCAGTGAGCACTAGCGGCAAGAGCTGGAGAGCAAAGCGAGAGATCAATGGCAGAGAACGACCCAGTCGCCGTGCAGAAATGAGTACTCTGTCCTCCATTGAGCAAGTAGGCACAGGATGACAGGAGAAGCCTCTCAATTGCTCTACCCCTGGGACAGGTAATTGCAGAGCCCCAAAGCACATTGTGGGCATTAAAATCACCACAAATAATGAATGGCTGGGGGAGCTGTGTAAGAAGGTCGGTGAGGGCCGCTTCATCAAGAGCATCATGTGGGGGCAAGTAAAGTGAACATACAGTCAATGGATGACGCACGTGCACGGACACAGCGACGGCCTGTAGAGTCGTCGTAAGTGAGAGAGGCGAGGAATGGTAGTCCATCCTGACGAAAATACCTACGCCTCCTCTAGCTCTCTCTCCACGCAGGTCGTCCTTTTTGTGGAGTGTATAGCCTCGTATCTCAGGGGAGTATGATGGATGGAAATACGTCTCCTGGAGACAGAGACACAGTGGTCTACCCTGAGAAAGTAGACGAAGTTCCTCCACATGCGTCCTGAACCCTTGCAAGTTCCACTGGAGTATGGGAGCCATCTATTTTGGGGGTAGCACCTTCATCCTGTCTCTCCGACGGGGTGGGGAGACCGCAGCAGGTGGAGGGGCAGGCGTGGGACGAGATGGTTGCCCCACACATACATCGTACTCCATCAACTCTGGGGAAGAGTCAGATGAAGCCTCGCGTAAAACAACATCCGCATGGTCAGATGGTTAACCACGGGGTTTGACCCGCTGTTGCTGCTGCACAGTAGCTTTCTGTGGCTTGGTGGACTTTGGGGGAGCGGATGTGGGAGTGGTAAGTGGCGCACTGGGCTTGGGGACAACCTCAGCTGTTGGAGGTGCGAGGGGCTGGACCAAGTCCGCCACTGTACTTTTGTCTGCCGTTCGAGTAGGGGCTACTGGCTCTGGAACACTGGCGGCGTTGCAAGTGCACTGGCAGCTACAGGTGTTAGTGCCAACACTCACCACCTCAGTCTGCGTTGAGGCATCGACTTTTGGAGTAGGCTTCTGTACCAGGGAAGCAAAAGATGTAGCAAATGTGGGAGGTTACATCGACTTATAAATCTTCTTGGCCTCACCATAGGGGAAACGCTTGGTTGTTTTTATTTCCTGGACCTTGCGTTCCTCTAAAAATATGCGGCAGTCCCTACTCCAAACAGGGTGGTTCCCAGAGCAATTAATACATTTAGCCGGAGACGAGCAACCAACTCCTTCATGAGCAGCCTGACCACAGTTTCCACAAGTCGCTTCGCCTTTACAGCCTAAGGTGGTATGCCCAAAACGCTGGCATTTGAAACAGCGCATTGGGGCCGGGAAATAAGGCCGCACACCAAGGCGAAGGAAGCCAGCTTTAACATGTTCAGGAAGTGTTGTGCTACTGAAGGTCAGAATAAAGAAGTCGGATTTGACAAGAGTGCCATCAACCATCTTCATGATGTGTTGGACATCAACAATACCTTCCGGAGCCCACTCACGTTGCAGTTCTTCCTTGGGAATATCAGCTAGATCCCGGCATGTCACAACACCCTTGCTATAGTTCAAGGTGCTGTGCAGTTCGGCGTCTATGGCATACTCTCCAAGGCACTTAGCAGATTGGAGGTTAGTTGCTTGCTGGGAAGTGGAAGTTTCCACTAGCAAGGTCCCATTACGTAAGCGCTTCACCGATTTTAAGGAGCCACAGATTCCCTCCAATCCCTTTTGTATATAGAAGGGCGAAACCTTCTCGAAACTACCCTCCTTCCGTTTCACAATGAGAAACACATTCGGATTACCAGAATGCATTCTGTTACCTAAGACTGGACTTTTCAAAGAAGCGCCGGAGTCAGGGGGACTGACTGCACGGGCCCTCTTAAGAGAGTGGGTGTTAGAACCTTCCAGCGGCCCACCCTTTCCGCTGGGAGGAAGAAAAGAGAATTTCGAAGGATCCATCTCGGTCCCACGAGCAGCTAGGGAACTAGAAGTCCACCTAGACAGAGCCCCGCGTGCCTAGGTAAGCCTTATACAACTGAGGTGCGGCAGGTTCCCCAGAGGTTGCCCGCTATCGACTGTTCCACCTCAACAGCCATGCATCTCATCAGCGCGCAGCACACCTTGAGATTGAGGTTTTTTTTTATAGAGGTTGATTCCATCCTCGCGATCCGGGCGGTCAAGCCAAGATCTCCATTCCCTGAGACACACAACATTCCACCGCCGCGCCGCACGGTGGTCGTTGAAGTATGCTTAGAGGTTACGGTGACAGGGGACTGGCGGCGCTTACCAGTCCCCAGCTCAGGAACCCCGGGGTCGCCAAGCCCGTACCCAGCAAACGAATGCTGAGCCCCTGGGGGCATCAAAGGAGGCGTCGAAAAAAAGGTCATGGGCTGAATTAGCAGGCATGGAAGACAGATGGCTAGCATAACGACTCAGAAGGACTGCCCGCCGATTGGACAGCGGAGGTTCAGCAATCTCAGCATAAAGACTTTCCACAGGGCTGGTGTAAAAAGCTCCAGACACTAAACGTAATCCACGGTGGTGGATAGAGTCGAGACGCCGAAGAACAGACGGCCGAGCAGAGGAGTAGACTATGCTTCCATAATCCAATTTCGAGCGCACTAAGGCGCGATAGAGGCGGAGAAGGACCACTCGGTCCGCTCCCCAAGAGGTGCCATTCAGGACACGGAGGGTGTTAAGGGAACGCAGACAGCGAGCCGAAAGATAGGAAACGTGGGAGGACCAGCACAGTTTTCTGTCAAACATAAGACCCAAGAATTTAGCGACGTCGGAAAACGGAAGGTTGACAGGACCTAGATGTAAGGAGGGCGGAAGAAACTCCTTACGTCGCCAAAAATTAACACAAACGGTCTTACTGGGTGAGAAACGGAAGCCGGTTTCGATGCTCCACGAGTGGAGGCGATCGAGACATCCTTGAAGACATCTTTCAAGAAGGCTGGTCCGTTGAGAGCTGCAATAGATCGCACAATCGTCCACAAAGAGGGAGCCCGAGACATCAGGAAGGAGACAATCCATAATTGGATTAATGGCGATGGCAAACAGTACAACACTCAGCACGGAGCCCTGGGGTACCCCGTTTTCTTGGGAGAAAGTACGGGAGAGAGTAGTGTTCACCCGCACCCTAAATGTGCGCTCTGCCATAAATTCGCGAAGAAAAAGGGGCAGCCGGCCTCGAAAGCCCCAAGAGAACAGTGTGCGGAGGATGCCTGTCCTCCAACAGGTATCGTATGCTCTCTCCAGATCAAAAAATATTGCTACCGTTTGGCGTTTCCGGAGGAAATTGTTCATGATATAAGTGGAGAGAGCAACAAGATGGTCAACGGCAGAACGATGTTGTCGGAATCCGCATTGGGCTGGTGTTAAAAGACTGCGGGATTCCAGCCACCAAGCTAAACGGTAATTCACCATACGCTCCAAAACCTTACAGACACTACTCGTGAGAGAAATGGGGCGATAGCTAGAGGGGAGATGTTTGTCCTTTCCAGGTTTCGGAACGGGAACGACAATAGCTTCCCGCCATCGCCTGGGAAAGGTACTGTCGGTCCAAATTCGATTATAAAGGCGAAGGAGGTAGCGCAGGCTATGGGTTGACAAATGCGGCAACATTTGGACATGGATACCATCCGGTCCTGGGGCGGAGGAGCGAGAAGAAGAGAGTGCATGTTGGAGTTCGCGCATGGAGAAAACAGTATTGTAGCTTTCGCGATTTTGAGAGGAGAAAGCAAGATGTCGCACTTCCGCTGCACGTTTCTTCGGGAGAAAAGCTGGCGGGTAATTTGAAGAGCTCGAAATCTCAGCAAAGTGCTGACCCAATGAGTTAGAAATTGCGACGGGGTCCACTAAGGTATCATGCGCGACAGTGAGCCCAGAGACTGGGGAGAAACTAGGCGCGCCTGAGAACCGTCGAAGCCGACTCCAAACTTCCGAGGAGGGAGTGAAGGTGTTAAATGAGCTAATAAAGAATTGCCAGCTTGCCTTCTTGCTATCGCGGATGACGCGACGGCATCGCGCACGGAGCTGCTTATATCGGATACAGTTGGCCAAAGTTGGATGGTGACGGAAAATGCGAAGAGCACGTCGCAGCTCACGTATTGCGTCGCGGCATGCCTCGTTCCACCAAGGAACTGGGGGGCGCCGGGGCAATTCGGAGGTGCGTGGTATTGAACGTTCCGCAGCTGTGAGAATAACGTCGGTAAAATGTGTAACCTCATCGTCGACGCTGGGAGAGCGACGGTCATCGAATGTCGCTAGAGACGAAAAAAGTGTCCAATCGGCTTGGGCAAACTTCCAGCGTCGCGAGCGCATATATGGCAGTTGAGGCTGCAGTCGAAGAACACATGGAAAGTGGTCACTCGAGTGTGTATCATCAAGGGCGAACCATTCGAAGCGCCGAGCTAGCGGAACAGTACCGACCGCAAGGTCCAAATGAGATAAATTTGCCGTGGAGGCAGACAAAAATGTGGGGACCCCAGTGTTGACAGACTCGCTGTGCAGAGTGTGAAGGACATATATGCAGACGCCACCAGACACTTTCATAAGCTGCCCAGTTCTTATAATAACCCCCATAGCCACGGAGGGCGGGGGTTCGCATTGCTGGAAATCAAGTTTCCTGAAGAGCAATGCAGAAGAAAGGGTGAAGGCTAATACGTTGGCGGAGCTCAGCTAGATGCTGGAAGAAACCATTGCATCAGAGGGACCGTCGAGATCTAGTTCCTTAGCAGACCAGAATCTCCACCTCGTCCTCAGAAGCAGATGTTTATGGCTACTGAGGGGTTGGTGCCACCTCGAGTTCCTTGGGCTTAGGTCTCTTCTTGGATTTCTCACGCTGTTCCTTGAATTACACTCTCTGGGAGGGTTTCACCGATTCAGTCTCCAGGATGGAGGAGGATCGCGAATCCATGTGATTAGCTGGTTGTGGGCACTTATGCCACTGTCGGGTGTCACTCTTCCCACTTGTGGAAAGAAGGTAAGGACCCAAAGAGCCCTTGCGAGAGTTAGAAGCCGAAGAAGTTGGACGCTTCTCTGGCTTTAAAGGGGGACGGATGTTCCCGATGTGTGTGTGTGGGGCGGGGGGTGTTGCTCCCGAGGTAGGTGGCGTAGGAGCAACAGGGGGTACAGTGCCCCCTACAGGCAAGAGGGGATGTGTTGTATGGTTTGGCGAGCCGACTGAAAGTCTCGCAACTGCCGGGGCTAACAGTTGTTGCAGCGGCATAGGAGGAAGTCATTTGCACAGGATGGAGACGTTCATATTTCCTCTTAGCCCCATTAAGGGTCAGTCTGACTAGGGTCTTATATTCCATGATTTTGCGTTCCTTCTCTAAGATCCCGCAGTGTTGTGAGCAAGGTGAATGGTGCTCTCCGCATTTGACACAGATGGGAAGCGGGGCACATGGAGTATCGGGATGTGATAGGCGTCTGTAATCTCGACATGTGAGGCTTGACGTCACAACGGTAGACGATCACCTTGACGTTCTCTGGTAATGTATCACCCTCGCAGGCCAAGATGAAGGCACCAGTAACGGCCTGTTTGTCCCTCGGACCTCTATGAACGCGCCGGATGAAATGGACACCTCGATGCTGTAACTTGGCTCGCAGCTCGTCATCAGACTCCAAAATTAGGTCCCCATGGAAAATTATTCCCTGGACCACATTTAGCGCAAGCCAGTAACCTGTGTGACTTGGCAGAGGATGCCGTTTTTATCAAACCTGTCCAAGATCGCATTTTGGACAAGCCCTCCACCTCCCCAACATGTCCTCTAAATGCTCTACAAAGAACTGAGACTTCACAGATACAATGGATCCACTATCAGCTCTGGTACAGACGAGATACCGGGGCGAATACGTTTCACTGTCATTCACAGGTTTTCGTTCCTCCCATGGTGTGGCCAGGGAGGGGAACGATTTGGGGTCATACACATTAGCTTTAAAATGAGCCCTCCAACGCTTGGAGACTGCTGGTGGCTGGTCACCAGCAATAGATGATGTCATCCGACCTGATGCCACCCCACTCCGACGAAGGGCCCTCCCCATGGGTGCCACCCAGCGTCAGTAAGGGCCACCTGGCAGGATAGCCCTTGCTTTGCGTCCAAATGCCCCACTGACATAGGTATCTGCTCCTTTGCATACGTGGGGATTTAAGGGCGCAGTCATCAGCAGAACGATCCCTGTGTTGTCAGGGGGGGCTACAACAGACTGTTTACATGGCGGCCCCACCACAACGCACTAGCTACCGTGTTTAATTTTAGGTGCAACGATGCCCATGGTCGTCGTCTGCGCAGAAAGCGACATCGCACCGTGCGCGGCGGAAACCGCACCCAGGAATGTATCCACGCCAAAGATATGGAGAACGAGCAGGACTGTAATGCAACGACGAGAAAGCTGGCTAAAAGTCTCGATGGACGATTGACACAATGCACCATCTAAGACGCCCTTCCCCGATTGTCTCTCTCGTCAGAAGAATTTTGAAATATGGAGATCAAACCCGACAGGGGAACACCACATAGAAGCCAAAACGTGACAGCCTCCTTTTAATCGCCTCATAAGATAGGCAGGAATACCACAGTCATATTCCAACACCTGGACCTTTAGTGGGGTGCGAATGAGTTAACAGTCATACAGTTATCACTTAGAAAGCTACATAGTGAGGCAAAAGCTGGTAGTTTCCTGTGAGGAAGCTCTTATGCCGCTTGGGACTAGCAGGAATGTCAGTAGCAGAGATCTGAATTAAATCAAGACGTCTATACCATTCTAGTGACGCATAAGCTGCTACCATTGTGTCATTTAGACGAGGCGTTATAGTGTAGGCGGAAGCATGTAAGATAAACCCGGATATGACAGGAACACCTGCCAAGGAAGAAACTGACTGCCTTGTGATGTAAAGGAAGACACGAAGCAAACTATCTTTCAGTTGCAAGATTCTGAGCACCTCAGGTCAGTATTCAGTCTGGGTGTGACAGGTATGCCAGACTAGATTTACCTGTCATTATTTCAAAAGAATGCATTGGGTTGTAAAAAGATTAGCCACAGGCTTATCTTGTGATTTTTGGAGAAATCACGTTAATGCTGGTTCTGCCTCAATCATAGCTGATGAGCTATGTTTTAAGTGCTATTGTGCGTGTCCAATTTGTGATTAAACTGATTTGAAAAGATCTAAGGAAACTGGAATTAACAGAGGACCCATAAAACATACATGGGGTGGACATAATAAGGGCAATGTTTCATATGATATTCAGAGATTAAAGATCCAGTGTGATAATCACCATGATCATCATCAATATGGTCATAATCTTATCCTATCACATCATATCAACATCGTAATCTTTCTATCACTCTTTGTACCTGCAGTAACTGAAATGTAGGGTCTGCATAAATATATTCAGAGATATTTATGGTTCATATGTAAGAAAGTTTAGGAATCTAATAAGTTTCAACGTAACTTCAATCTAATTGTGATGCCTGTGGATACATTAAATTGTCTGTGAGTGGCAGAGGACTCCAGAAAAACGACATCTGTGAGGTAGGAAAGAACGAAGAAGATTACACGATAGGTACAAAAGATGGGGGTCATGCACATGGAAATACGAAGCACGAAAAAATGAGTGTGTATATATACAGTACAAAGTGATGTAAGTGATGATGTACCAACTCAAAACCAACTTAAAATGAGCCCTCGAACGCTTAGAGACTGCCGGTGGCTGGCCACTAGCAAGAGAAGATGTGCCACGCTTCATTGCGTGTCGTCCGCCCTGATGCCACCCACTCTGACAAAGGGCCCTTCCCATGGGTGCCACCCAGCCACAGCAAGTGCCACCTGGCGGGATGGCCATTGCGGGGAGTATAGATGCCCCAGGGAGATGAGCATCTACTCCTTGGCATACATAGGGAGTAAACGGCGCAGGCATCAGTAGAGCAATCCCTGTGTTGTCAGGGGGCTACAACCAACAGAGTACATGGCGGCCCCACCACAACGGACTGGCTACCGTGCTGGTTTTTAGGTGACATGTCGTCCATTGTCGCCGTCAGTGCAGAAGTTGGCACTGCACATTTGCATGGCGGAAACTGCACGCAGGAACGTATCCATCCGCAAGAGATGGATAGCAGGCCGGACTGCAATGCAACGACGAATAAGCTGGCGAAATTTCTCAATGCAAGATGGACACAATGCACCAAGTAAGGCGCCCATCCCCATTCGGCTCGCTCTTCAGAAAAATTTGAGATATGAATGTCAAACCCGACAGGGGACCATCACATAAGGCAGAAACGTTTGAGACTCCTTTTAGTCTCATCTTACGACACGCAGGAATACCGCAATCTTATTCTTACCTAAACATCAGAATGGAAGCTAAAGCCACATCTGTGCCAGAATAAGAAAGAACTTCCTTATACCACAGCACGCTAAGAACACAACAAGAACTGTTATTGACCGAGTACACAGAGCTAATCGCATATAACTAACATACGAGTTACGTATGTGTTATGGGAATTAAAACCACTCGTATTAAATTGAAGTATCACATTAGCATTTCATCAAATATCTAGTTCGGAACAACTCTGAAATATGACTAAACTGAATTGGCATAAAAGAGGTAAGCGACAGTAGCAGACCCCTGAAATTTCCCGCTTGAGTATGTTTGAAATTTTACGAACGTAGTTGCTCTTCATTCACTGGTTTTCATTCACATGAATATTAATGATGTCATTGAAGGGAAGATGATCCATGTTAATTATCAGGAGAGCAAATCTGAGCTGATTCTCGATTAAAATTTGATAAAAAGCTTCCACAACACCCGTAACTTTCTCGAATTCGGTTTATGAGTAATTTCTAGAATTACGAATAGAAGGCTTTCACCTTTCGCTGTTGACATTGTAGGGTACATCAGTGGTGTGAGCAAACAGAATGACATTCAATAGTATATCATGTTAGTCAAACGTATTTGCAAATATCCCAGGAATATATTCAGTATGTTGCATCAATATTTCCCTGTAAGCGTCAGGGTAGCCGATAGCGTTAGTAAGCTGCTTCCTGGACTCTGGTAAGCAAGACAGCCCAGGATCGAATCATCCAATGGGATTAACAACGAGGCCGGTACGCCCGCCACCCCATATGTGGTTTTTAGGCGGTTTTTCACATCCCTCTAGGTGAATATTGGACTGGTACTCACGTACGTGTGGACTAAGAAAGGTTCACGAAAAACAGATAGGAGTATCGTTTCTTGCACCCAGCTGTAACAGCACCAGAACTCAAGCGTCTCACACACACACACACACACACACACACACACACACACACACACACACACACACACACACACACTGGCGAACTTACGTTAGCCACAACCAATAAAGTAAGAAAAAAAAAACAATGATGGAAATACTGTAGTCGGACGGTGGCCAACGCCGTGCTCCAACAAAATAGACATGCTGACCTGTGGTCGATACTGAAGTACTACAAATACACGCTGGAAGTGATGAAGCTCGCACTAGAAAGCAGTAGGTAACAACGGAACCAGATGCATACACTTTCCTTTAATGTATCCCCATGGTAAACAAAATTACGACATGTTCACGAAGCATGCGCCAGACTGTACACTTGCTCGAACACGTCCTTCACGAAATATGTACTCCGTTAACCCCTACAGACGCATGCTACCGAGGGTTAATTCCAGGAACAGTGAGGCAGCCGGTCTTTACTACGGCAACCACATTCTCCCATATTCGTCAGATTGCACACATTAAGGGGGGAGAGAATCTTTTTCAACTCCACAATGACGCGAAAATTTCACTGACGAACAATAGTCTCACCAATACACTCGTATTGTGGTGTTTTAGGCGATCACGGCGATAGTTCCGTCGCATTCCGCAAACACGAGAATATCACAAGACAATTCGTACTGCTAACTGTGAGACACACTAATAATAGCTTACTCTCCAAGCTATTAGCGTGCGAAGAGAAACCGGAACGTAATGGTCCCGAATCAGCAACCACAAAATTGCGGAACCATTCGTAAAGCGCCCTGAGCCAGTTTCGTAATACGTGATACCATTTGGAACAGGTTCTCACAGAAGTCACAGTGATACACCGCCTCCAGCATGTTCCCTCTTGTAAATGCAGCTAGTTGAATGGAACACATCTCGCCGGAATACAACCATTGCGCAACTGAGTAATCATCGCACCGAACTACTGAGTAAAACAAACGCTTTTGGTTCTTAGGAGAATACTCACCAGCATGCAGCTCCACTGGACTCCATATGGGGGCGAAATGGTGATGCGTCACAACACCATCTACGTTCTAAGAGGACGACTCCGCCCTACTGCACACCAGGAGAAATAAGAGTGCGCTCATGGCCACTGCATGACTCAGATCGTAGAAACAGCCGCCAGAGAGCGTCTATTTGACGGACAGCGCCGCAGGCGGTCGGTGGTGGAATTCTATAAACCTCTGAAGGCGGGACCAGTCAGATCCAAGTGCAGCCGGAAGACTTTACTGAAATGCAATTCGCACCAATGTCGACGATTTTTACCGCAGTAGTTGATCCCGGCAGTGTCATGACCGAAAAAAAAAAAAAAAAAAAAAAAAAAAAAAAAAAAAAGAAACTGTTCAGGACTTAACTCTACTTGCGATACTAAGCATAACTGACACAGTTCCTGATTGAGCTATTGTGGATATTGAATTTAAGGAATGCGTCTCCGGCCGGAATCTACCGTGATGCGGTTCTGTAAGAGATGCTGTATTTTGTGTGTGATTTCTTACCTTAAAAGAGGAAAATGCTGATGAAGTAATAAATGAAGGCAATATTATTCCGATAGTAATATCGATAGTACTGGTTTGACGATCTTAACCTTGTACAATCTAGAAAGAAACGAAACGAATTTAAAAACTACGTCCAATTAGGTCTTTCACTGAAAGAAATAGGGACTCGAGGCTAATTTTCCGGAAGAAATGGTCTTAAATAGCTTTTCTGGTATTATAGGGAGAATGATCCTAAATTTGAATTTGTTGTCGGAAATGCATATCAAATAAATATAAACACTGTTCTGAAATCAAGAACAAGTACGGCACACAGTCTTAACCCCTGTAATACTCAGCAACCTGTCATCACGCTGCTGCACTGGTGACAGGTGAGCCTATTAGTTTTTGATGTTCGGTAGTTGTACAGCTCCGGTAACAATGAAGCGCCCTGTTGCAGGCGGCTGGTCACTTGCCTACATTTTTTTTCCGACTCTTCGCATAGAACCACACGCGATCAGAATGCTGCCTGTTTCGAAATGGAAGTTGAAGGGGAAGCCATTCCATTACCCACCATGTGTGAACATGCAGATTTACCGGTCTGTGAAAAACGTTGTGGGGAATTTTATGATTTGCGAAACTATTAAGTGCCTCGTCACACCGAAGGCCTCTTTGTTTAACAGTTTTCACACGTTTCTCCGTTAGTAAGACATAATTATGGGGTAAAGTAAGGAAAATTCTCCCATTGTACATATCGTATCTGCGTAATCCACGATGTTGTCAGCGATTACGAACCATTTCGTTGGAGCTACACCCAGCGATTTAAGATCTCAGTCGTTTTCCTGTCTTAGTACATGACTGTTATTGCAACTATAGCTAAACTCATCTAAGCAACATTGACATTAGACATTGTAACATACTGTCTCCACGTAATGAACGTAATTTGGTTAAGCCTGCTCACTGGTCGACTAATAAAGAATAATAGGATCACGCTGACTGAGGCCACAGTGTGTGTCTTCATGGCGGTTACTTGATCTACCTAAAACGTACGACAACGTAAGATTTTATCGTTCCTGGTATATAAGAGAAAGTTGAGGAATCAATAAGATGCCCAAGAAATTGAATAGTTTTATTATCATGCAAAACTCACTGAGATGCCTCTGGGTTTATTAAAGTGTGTTAAAAGTGATAGAAAACCCAATGAAAAGAGACGCATACCTATTAAATATGAAATGAGGAAGAAGTGAATCACGCTGAACGTCAGCTGATAGTGCAGATGTATATGCTTTATGCGTCAAATTGTACGATTACCACCTTATTCGTGAGGTACGGTATGATGAAATATCCTGTCGAACACCTCTGTGGTCTCCACACAAAGTCAAATATGAGACATACAAGGCAGCGGGCTAGTTACTAACAGTTGGATCCAAACAAACCTTCTCACAGCTATCACCAGCGCAGTATAAATGGGCGATCTTCCACAGAACACCCACGGCCACCTTGCAAAAGCCGATTTCTTACTTAGCGCCCTGGTCGATGGAGAATAAGTCACTCACAGAACATTGCAGGAAATGAAAAAGCGTATGGCACCATCCATCAAACGAGCACTGCTTGTAACATGGTGGCATCGACGTGAGACTTGGCGCCATATACCTATCCTGCCTTGGAGGCGATTAAGTGGGAGATGTGTGTCAGAGCTGGAGAGTGACAGATGACGCGAGACTGGACGCGCACGTAGTTTGTGTATCAGGCGATAGTGGACAATATTGGATAGAGGGACTGATTTTAGTTTCGATTGTGCCCACTATAGTCAACTTAAATACTAGAATGTTTTCATAAACTGTTCTAGAATTTTCATAAAGTGTTACGTCTTTTTGTGTACGTAGAATGTTATAAATGTGTTTCAGCAGTATGAATGTCGCGTGATTGTGGTTTAACGTTAATATGAAGATAATTGTTTAACGAATTATGTAGTAGGATTTAGTGTGGAAAAATTTCGAACAAGTATCGATAGGGACACAGTGGATTTCTGTCACGTAAGTTTATGGTAAAGGGAAAGTTAATTCAGGTATAAATGACAATAGTAAATAACTTTATGCATAAGCAAAACTTCTGCATATTAGATAATTACGTCGGTAAAAAGTGCAGTCGTTTGGTTTACCATTTTGCGATTAGTTATTGATGAAAAGCACGGACTGACGGGGGAGAATGGTGTTTTGCTATTGGCTGTTGAGTAAACTGATCTATGATAAAGCAATATTGTTCGCGCGCCTTTCTCTGCTGGTAGAGAAGACTTAGAGTATTCTAGAGAAGAGTCGGAGCCTAGCCATGAAACAGTTCGGACGTGTGTAGTAGTAGTTCCGATGGAAACGATAAGTTGCCGGATCTAGCAGTGTTTCATACATCAAAAGTGTTGGAAAGTGACGGCATAATTATTCCGATGTGTGTGTAGAAATTTCACAATTTTTAAGTGTATTTCATGACGAGAAAATACAAATTACGTGTGGCGTATTGAGCAGATCGGTGACTAAAAACTGTGACTGTATTAGGTACCGACAGACCTAATATTTGGCGACCATTCACAACCAAAAACCATCCGTATTTTTATAGCTATTACGTTTTCGGGAAATGCAACACCTTAAAGTTTCTGGCGAGAGTGAAAGGGATTGTGAGTGACCATGTCAAGACTAGTACGGGCTTGGCAGTGATACTTGTTCACCTAAGTTTCAGAATATCGCAATATATTAATTGAGGACGAAATTTCTAACCTTTCATTTCATGTGAAAAATTTCTCCCGAGACGTAGATTAGTGACTTTAATTGCAGCCTGGTTCACGTTGAAGTACAGTAGGTTTCGCTCAGCTTCCCTACCGCTTATATGCTGAGACGATGTTCACAGGTAGGTGAAAGTCCGTCGTAAAAGGGACGGAAAGAACCGCGCCGCCGTAGACGTTCAACGTATTGCGACGCATACAGCGTGAAAGATTACGTGGTCAAAAGACAACATCAAATGGGCGTTTACCATACGAAGGAATGGTATCAGCAACGAAAGCTCTATCAGCCTATCAGACTAGGAGTGTCCTTATCCAAATGAATGTGATGCGTTAACTATGCCTACCTACCTAGAAATGAAGCTATTTCAAGTGGCCAGAAAGTGACATCCGTACTTGGTTGGTTGGTTTGGGGGATTAAAGGGACCAGACTGCCATGGTCATCGGTCCCTTTTTCCAAAGACAAAGAACACCCACAGAGAATAAAAACAAGGAACAGAAGAGATCACAGACGACACAGAACAAGAGATACTGAGACAAAGACAAGACAAAACAAACTAAAACCACACAGAGTGTGACGGTGGTTGGCCGACCATAGACATAAAAAGGAAAGGCCAACCACTGAGAAACACATTAAAAAATCAGTGTAAAACCATAGGCCAAAGGCCAGAATCAACACAAATCATTAAAAGAAAACAGAAACACTCAGAGTAAATGATAAAATCCCCCTGCCCGAATAAAACGTAAAACTGAGTCAGCCATAGTGGAGTCGTCTGTTAAAAGGGCAGGGAGCGTAGCAGGCAGCGCAAATGTCTGCCTGACCACAGCTAAAAGGGGGCAGGCCAGCAAAATGTGGGCCACTGTCAAAGCTGCCCCACAGCGACATAGAGGAGGGTCCTCCCGGCGCAGTAGATAACTGTGTGTCAGCCGGGAGTGGCCAATGCGGAGCCGGCAAAGAACTACTGAGTCCCTGCGAGTGGCTCGCAGGGATGACCACCACACAGCCGTCGTCTCCTTGACAGCACGGAGTTTATTGCGCATTGTCAGTTCCCGCCATTCAGCGTCCCATAGCGCCAAGATTTTGCGGCGGAAGACTGCCCGCAAATCAGTCTCTGGGAGGCCAACGTCCAGAGATGGCTTGCTGGTGGCCTCTTTCGCCAGGCGGTCAACATGTTCGTTACCCGGGATACCGACATGACCGGGGGTCCACACAAAGACCACAGAGCGGCCGCAACAGGCGAGAGTATGCAGAGACTCGTGGATAGCCATCACCAGACGAGAACGAGGGAAACACTGGTCGAGAGCTCGTAAACCGCTCAGGGAATCGCTACAGATAACGAAGGACTCACCTGAGCAGGAGCGGATATACTCTAGGGCACGAAGGATGGCGACCAGTTCAGCAGTGTAAACGCTGCAGCCATCCGGCAAGGAACGTTGTTCGGAATGGTCCCCTAGAGTGAGCGCATATCCGACACGACCAGCAACCATCGAAACGTCAGTGTAAACAACACCAGAGCCCTGATACGTGGCCAGGATGGAATAAAAGCGGCGGCGGAAGGCCTCAGGAGGGACTGAGTCCTTAGGGCCCTGTGCCAAGTCGAGCCGAAGGCTAGGGCGACGAACACACCATGGGGGTGTATGCAAAGTAGCCCGGAAAGGAGGTGGAACAGTGAAACCCTGGAGCCCAGAGAGAAGCTCTTTGACGCGGACCGCTATTGTACAACCAGACCGCGGCCGACGTTCTGGCATACGGACGACCGACCGCGGGAACAGGAGGCGATAGTTTGGATGCCCGGGCGAGCTTAGTACATGGGCAGCATAAGCGGCCAGCAAACGTTGGCGTCGGAACCGCAGTGGAGGTACACCTGCCTCCACTAGTACGCTGTCCACAGGGCTGGTGCGGAAAGCACCAGTGGCAAGGCGTATCCCGCTGTGGAGAATCGGGTCCAGCACCTGTAACGCAGATGGGGATGCTGAGCCATAAGCCAGGCTCCCAGAATCCAGACGGGACTGGATTAACGCCTGGTAGAGCCGCAACAGTGTAGAGCGGTCGGCGCCCCAGCGGGTGTTGCTCAAGCATCTCAGAGCGTTTAGATGCCGCCAACACGTCTGTTTAAGCTGCCGGATATGAGGCAGCCAAGTCAACCGGGCATCGAAAACCACCCCCAAAAACCTGTGGGTCTCCACCACAGCAAGGAGTTCGTCGGCAAGATAAAGCCGCGGCTCAGGATGGACTGTTCGGCGCCGGCAGAAATGCATAACGCAGGTCTTGGCTGCCGAAAACTGAAACCCATGCGCTACAGCCCAAGACTGCGCCTTACGGATAGCGCCCTGTAGCTGACGTTCAACAGCTGCAATGCCAGTAGAGCTGTAATAAAGGCAGAAGTCGTCAGCATACAGGGAAGCGGAGACAGAATGTCCCACGGCCGCAGCAAGCCCGTTAATGGCTATTAAAAACAGACAGACACTTAAAACAGAGCCCTGTGGCACACCGTTCTCCTGGGCGTGGGAGGAACTATACGAGGCCGCGACTTGCACGCGGAAGGTACGACACGACAGAAAATTGCGGATGAAAATCGGCAGAGGACCCCGAAGACCCCATCCATGAAGCGTAGAAAGAATGTGATGACGCCATGTCGTATCGTACGCCTTCCGCATGTCGAAAAAGACAGCGACCAGGCGCTCACGGCGGGAAAAGGCAGTACGGATGGCCGACTCCAGGCTCACCAGATTGTCGGCGGCGGAGCGGCCTTTACGGAACCCACCCTGAGATGGAGCCAGAAGGCCCCGAGACTCCAGTACCCAATGCAAGCGCCGGCTCACCATCCGTTCAAGCAACTTGCAAAGAACGTTGGTGAGGCTAATGGGACGGTAGCTGTCCACCTCCAGAGGGTTCTTTCCAGGCTTCAAAACGGGGATGACAATGCCTTCCCGCCACTGCGACGGAAACTCCCCCTCGACCCAAAGACGGTTGTAAAGATCGAGAAGGCGCCGCTGGCAGTCCACTGAAAGGTGTTTCAGCATCTGACAGTGGATGCCATCTGGCCCAGGAGCGGTATCAGGGCAAGCAGCGAGGGCACTGCGAAATTCCCACTCACTAAATGGAGCATTGTAAGATTCTGGGTGGTTGGTGCGAAACGAAAGGCTCCGACGTTCCATCCGCTCTTTAATGGAGCGGAAGGCCTGGGGGTAATTCGCAGAAGCGGAACTCATACCAAAATGCTCTGCTAAGCGATTGGCAATGACGTCGGAGTCAGTACAAACTGCTCCATTCAGTGAGAGCGCAGGGACGCTGGCAGGTGGCCGATAGCCGTAGACGCGTCGAATCTTGGCCCAGACCTGCGAGGGAGTGACATGGAGGCCAATGGTGGACACATACCGCTCCCAGCACTCCTTCGTGCCTTGGCGGATAAGGAGGCGGGCCCGCGCACGCAGCCGTTTGAAGGCGATAAGGTGGTCGAGGGAGGGGTGTCGCTTGTGACGCTGGAGCGCCCGCCGGCGATCTTTAATCGCTTCAGCGATCTCAGGCGACCACCAAGGCACAGCCTTCCGCCGAGGGGACCCACAGGAATGGGGAATGGCAGATTCGGCGGCAGTAACGATGCCGGTGGTGACCGATTGAACCACCGCATCAATGTCATCGGTAGAGAGAGGCTCAAAAGCGGCAGTGGAGGAGAACAAGTCCCAGTCAGCCTTATTCATAGCCCATCTGCTAGGGCGCCCAGAAGAGTGGCGCTGTGGTAGTGACAAAAAGATCGGAAAATGGTCACTACCACACAGGTCGTCATGCACACTCCATTGGACAGACGGTAAGAGGCTATGGCTACAGATTGAAAGGTCAATGGCGGAGTAGGTGCCATGCGCCACACTGAAGTGTGTGAAGGCACCATCATTTAACAGCGAGAGATCGAGCTGCGACAATAAATGCTCAATGATGGCGCCTCGACCTGTTGCCACTGACCCACCCCACAGAGGGTTATGAGCGTTGAAGTCGCCCAATAGCAAGAAAGGTGGCGGCAATTGGGCGACCAGTGCAGCCAGGACATGCTGCGAGACATCACCATCCGGTGGAATGTAAAGACTGCAGACGGTAACAGCCTGTGGCGTCCACACGCGTACAGCGACAGCCTCTAAAGGCGTCTGGAGAGGGACAGACTCGCTGTGCAGAGTGTGAAGGACATAAATGCAGACGCCACCAGACACCCTTTCATAAGCTGCTCGGTTCTTGTAATAACCCCGATAGCCACGGAGGGCGGGGGTTCGCATCGCCGGAAACCAAGTTTCCTGGAGAGCAATGCAGAAGAAAGGGCGAAGGCTGAGAAGTTGGCGGAGCTCAGCTAAATGGTGGAAGAAACCGCTGCAGTTCCACTGGAGGATGGTATTGTCCATGGCTGAGAAAGGCGTGACAGGACGGGGAAGGCAGATTACGCCGCTGGGTCACCTGCTGCCTCCGATTGAGCACCCGTGCTAGTGTTATCCATGGCGTCTGAGGGACCGGCGAGTTCTAGGTCCTCAGCGGACGCCAGGATCTCCACCTCGTCCTCAGACGCAGAGCTGTAAGGTGGCGGTGGGGTGGCTGCCACCGCGAGTTCCTTGGGCTTAGAGCTCTTCTTCTTTGATTTCTCACGCTGCTCCTTGGGTTTAACTGGCTGGGAGGGCTTCACCGATTCAGTCTCCGGGACTGAGGAGGATCGTGAAGCCCGTCGACCAGCTGATTGCGGGCACTTACGCCACTGGCGGTCGTCAGCCTTCCCACTGGTGGAAACCTGGGAAGGGAGGGACCCGAGGGACCCCTTGCGAGCGTGAGAAGCCGAAGAAGTTGGACACTTCTCCGGCTTAGAAGCAGGGACGGACGTCCCTGATGGGGGGGATGGCGTTGCCCCTGAGGTAGGTGGCGCAGGAGCAACCCGGTGGGTAGAGCCCCCCACTGGCAAGGGGGCAGGAGGAGTCTTACTGGTTATCGAGCTGGCTGGAAGTCGTGAAACTGATGGGGCGGGCACAGGTGTCGTAGCGGCGGCGTAGGATGACGTCATTCGCACGGGATGTAATCGGTCGTATTTCCGCTTGGCTTCAGTATAAGTCAGTCGGTCCAGGGTCTTATATTCCATGATTTTGCGTTCTTTCTGGAAGATTCTGCAGTCTGGCGAGCAAGGTGAATGGTGCTCCCCGCAGTTGACACAGATGGGAGGCGGGGCACATGGAGTATCGGGATGAGACGGGCGTCCGCAATCTCGACATGTGAGGCTGGAAGTGCAGCGGGAAGACATATGGCCAAACTTCCAGCACTTGAAGCACCGCATCGGGGGAGGAATATAGGGCCTGACGTCACATCGGTAGACCATCACCTTGACCTTTTCCGGTAACGTATCACCCTCGAAGGCCAAGATGAAGGCACCGGTAGCTATCTGATTTTCCTTCGGACCCCGATGAACGCGCCGGACGAAATGTACACCTCTGCGCTCTAAGTTGGCGCGCAGCTCGTCATCAGACTGCAAAAGAAGGTCCTTATGGTAAATAACTCCCTGGACCATATTTAAACTCTTATGCGGTGTGATCGTAACAGCAACATCCCCCAACTTATCACAAGCAAGTAACCGTCGTGACTGGGCAGAGGATGCCGTTTGGATCAGGACCGATCCAGAGCGCATTTTTGACAAGCCCTCCACCTCCCCAAACTTGTCCTCTAAATGCTCGACGAAGAACTGAGGCTTTGTTGAGAGAAAAGACTCCCCATCAGCTCTCGTACAAACTAAGAATCGGGGCGAATAAGTGCTACTGCCATCCTGAGATTTACGTTCCTCCCACGGCGTGGCCAGAGAGGGGAACGTTTTCGGATTGTACTTTTCAGCATTAAATTGAGCCCGAGAACGCTTAGAGACTGCTGGCGGCTGGCCGCCAGCGACAGATGATGTACCACGCTTCATTGCGGGTCATCCGCCCTGATGCCACCTACTCCGACCAAGGGCCCTCCCCACGGACGCCACCCAGCCACAGCAAAGGCCACCTGGCAGGATGGCCATTGCCGGGAGTCCCGATGCCCCAGGGAGATGGGCATCTACTCCTTGGCATACGTGGGGAGTGAACGGCGCAGGCATCAGTAGAGCGATCCCTGTGTTGTCAGGGGGCTACAACCAAGAGGGTACATGGCGACCCCACCACAACGGACTGGCTACCGTGCTGGATCTTAGGTGCAAAAATGGCCAAGGTCGTCGTCACAGTTAAAAGAAACACTGCAGAGTGCAGCGTGGTAATCGCCCATGAGATCGAAAACGAGCGGGACACCATCGCAACGACGAGAAAGACGGCAATAGGTCTAATTGCACGAAGGATACAGTGCACCATGTAAGGTGCCCTTCCCCAATTGGCTCGCTCTTCGGAATAATTTGGATAGATGGAGGTCAAACCCGAGAGGGGACCATCACATAAGGCCGAAACGTTTGAGACTCCTTTTAGTCGCCTCTTACGACAGGCAGGAATACCGCGGGCCGATTCTAACCCCCGAACCCGCAGGGGGGGACATCCGTACTGCTGAAGACAACCTGCAGTCCACAGTACTTCGCAGTAACGGTTGCTGCAAAATGCACGCATCCCGCTCACTCACGAATTCTAATATTTCAAAGGAAGACGGCGTAACCTAAATTGAGGAACAACAGTGATACTGTTAGCTTTAGTGCTACGTGTGATCGTTTTTGCAGCTTGTGTAGCTGACCTTGATAAAATCAGTTTCTATGTTGATGAAATGAGCGACTTCAATACAAAATACATTCACAGCACAGCTCCTTGCTGAAGGAAGCAGTGGTGCAGAACCAAGTTGTGACGTAGCTACTGATGAATATATTCAGCGGTGAAAAATCTTTATAGGTAAATTGGTGAAAGTTAAGAAACATTCCTGTCAGCAACAGTAAACTTGTGAGAAATAGGGGACAACGTCCATTTGTAAGAGTGGCTAAGGGAGCAGGACATGTACTCTTCTTTGAATAAAGCCCGACAGAATTAGTGACAGCCGCCAGCACCCAAAACATGAGGTAGCAGATACTTCACTATGTGTATGAAATTCCAGAGATGGACCAGCTATTACCCCTCTATACCCAAGAACTGAATATGTTGTATAAAAGGTGTCGACTAAAATACCAAACGTGGAAGAGGATGTGACGGCAATGCCTGTGGTGCAAGAGGAGTCACTGTCCTGTGAAGTAAACGAAGACAAGTAACAAAGACTCCAGATGCAAGGTTTTTAGGAGCTGATACCGTTACGAATCCCGAATGATTCAAGAAGCCCGGAGTAGCATGAACTGTCTCTAACACGCGATATGGACTTACATGGTGAATCTGTAATTGTCAGCTCTTTTTAGTGTTATTACGCCAGAAACTAAGAATTTGTAATCACTGTTTTGACCGTCAACTAACATCTTTTGACGAATCAACACCAACACAAGAACATCATAATATGATGGCCGTATGTGCAAATATGTTACACCCTCTGTTCGCTCAAGTGAGGAAACAGTAAAAATGCACAATAATAGTCACCAGCATAAAGGTTGAAAGCAGCATCACGTGCCGTCATCTTTTTATTCACACCAGTTACTGCATCCAAGCAGTGAGCAATAGGTCTCTTAAATGAAGATCATACGCTTGGTGGCCTTGCCTAGCACTGTGTTTCCACACCATGAATGAACCACCATGAACCAAGGACATTGTTCGTATCCACCATCATTCTACGATTTCAAACCAGGTAATTACTATTTTGGATCATACTGGCAGGGAAGCTTGCTTTCAGCAGATACAATCGATTTCGAAGATTACTGCGGCCGTTACGTAACAAAAGTCTCGGGAAATGGTATGCTGCACGAAAAATTAGCTAGTTCCACCGTCATATGATTCTGTTTAAGAGGTTTTTTCCTTGATGTAAGTTGGGTTTACGAGTATCAGAGAACTCCAAGGATACTCAGACGACCCAAATTGGAAAGAGGAATGACGCAAAACATCAGCTGACAGAACGGGTAGGCGAACACGTACATTACAGTTTCAGGCATAAATAACCTACATATGTGAGGTTAGTGAGACGTGGTGACTTCATGAAGTACCAACTCAACGACCCACATTGTCTCCAGGCATTAGGAAGCAGAGAACAATTCACGTCCAAGCCTTGAACCTACCCGCTAACAGTCGAATTCAGACGAACCTTCCCACAAGTATCATCAATGGACCAGGGAATTCCCCAAAGAAGAATATCATGCCACCAGGAGACACCAATTCCTGCAAAGAACAATGGAGAATACACTAGTCACGAGAGGAATACCGCAGAAAACCCGTAAGCAAACGTCTGCTGTCGGTGAGAGATACATAATGTGTGACATGGAGGAAGAAACGTTCAAAATCTTGTGACAAATACGCAAACATTCATGATCATTTTGGAATCAAAGAATCAAACGACTACTTTCGACGGAAACAACCAGTATGGCAGCAGTTGTAACCGCGACCGAAACGGTCGAGAAGTGGCCGGTAACGAAGCGCGACGGGACCAAACAGAGACCCGCGACTGAACGAACGGAAAAGACGGACACGAAAAACGACGGACGGACGAACGAACGAGCGAGACCTGACGACGACAACACGCAAGATGCACGGGGTGACAGAGACAACCAGAGGAATCCACGACACCCACTAGAAACGAAAACAAAGTACAGTAAACATGATGTCTGTTGTGACGAGGTCGATAGGCTCCACGAAATTCGAACTGCCTAACTGAGCGCGAGAAAGGCGCTTATATACAGGATAAGGTACGCCGCTATCAGTAGCTTGGACCACGTGCTCCACCGTGGCGCCCTCACGATATTCCCGTACCAGGAACTCGCGCATCCGCGGATTACGGCGCGACGACTATACAGACCTCTAGTAGTAATCGAGGTCCATGCCGTCTGACGCGAATTCAGAACCCGCGGCGCTCGGTACCAAAGAAGCACCATTAAACCAAGGAGTAAAATGACGTGTCACGTCATCAAGAAACAGGTGGTTTCAGTCTGCTTTCTAACTGGGAAGTCATCAAGTAGCAGTTGGGATAAATTTGAATTGTAGCCAACAGCCAGCAATTCAAAAAAAATTCCGATAATAACTTCCCCACGATGTACACATTCCACCAAAGAATTCCATATGGAACATTGCGTTCCCGGATGGGAATGTACCTTTTGTAGGGAGATGCCCCGTACAACGGTCGCCTCTGAGTTGAGCCCAGAGTATGACAAAGGAGCAATTCGCATCAGACGTCTGGCGTAGTTGGCCAGAAAGTGGATCCTCATCCAACACAATACCATATGTATCTGGGTGAGAATGTATCTCACACACAATAAATAATATGTCAGGAGAGTGCGTGAACTTGAATGAGGAACTGCAAGCAGTGGAAGGGGCTGAACAGCACGTGATGGAACTACCAGTGTTTCTTAACACATCAAAACGAAACCTCGTGATAACTAGGAATTAAGATTAAAGGGAAGATCACATAACCACCGTGATGACTGACTGAACCATTCTGACCTCTCCTAGAATAATGAATTGACTTTATCGGTGCTAAGAGATTTCTCAACGTACAGCCAGCATTTGTATCAAGCTCTGAGTGACAGTCAACTTATATAGAAGGGCTGCTAATTCCAGCTATAATAGCGACGTGACGAGCTATATTAATGAGATCGTGTGAGAAAGGGTACTTATCGAAGAGATGATCATGTGGTTTACAGGTGTTTGATGTCGGGGAATAACGATGAAAGGCATACTGAATCAAACTAGAACCAAGATACGCGTAGGAGAAATCTTACATTCGTGAAAATTAGTTTAAGCGTAAACGAGTGTGATTAAACATCAGTCCTTTCGTATCTACAAATCACATTAGGAATGCGAATATCCATTAAGTTCCGAAACAGTGCATCAGGAAACCCAGGAAGTGAAACTGCTCATTTTGGAACAAAGCTCACACATGGCATATTTTCATCACTGAATGGAGTCAAAATGAACTCACAACAGAAATGATCTTCAACCGCAAACTGTAGTCACACCGTTTAATGCGAAAACAATAACCAATGTCTTTATCAGTGACCACTTTAGACTCTCAAATCCACCAGCCTATTTCCTTATTATCAACATCTTGTGGAAGTGAGACGGTGTCATACGAGTATATAGTTACGAACGGAGTACGGGAAAGAACCAAGCACAAAAAAATGATGTTCATAGTTAAGGACTTGTGCAGCATGCGAGAATCGAGATCAACATTGAAACGAAGTGCTGTTGTTAGGTCGAAGACTTTTGATGTAGCTCTACAGAATACATTCCAGTCGAAAAAGGAGGGAACCAGCAAAATCATTTGTCACCATCATCCGGTAATACGTAGCTGGTTTCTGAAGCTGGGGTTTACTTCTGTGGTGATTTAGTCTATTTCAGGTAACACAACACAAAGCCGAACCTCAAAGACAGTCAGCTCTGGACACCTCATCCTCGAATTTCCTCAGATATTTCAGGAATAAACAGTTGTTTGTTCAGTGATGTAAGTTTAGTACGACATGCGAAAACGGTCGGAGGTTCCTCACAAAGCAGAGTTTGCTCTTAGGAAAATATTGCGTCGCCAGGACCCAAGAGGTGTGTAATCAAGGCATGTTCGTAATTCTTCAACGTGTGTACTTTTATCAGTTTCTTTAAATAACCGAGTATCAGAAATTAGTACGCCGTCTTTTCAACGATTTGCCACTGTTACGAAGTGAGTGGCTTCTACTTGGCCCAGCTAATGAACACATGAGCGGCGGGACGAGGGGGTGGTGTAAGGTAAACAAACTCATATAACTTGCGTCTGTTTGTGTTTGGTCACCTAACACAGGGTGTTTGGTATTTGTGTCAGGTAATTGCAGAAACAGTGACGAAAAAAAACTAGTAGATACATGTATGTTGCATTCGGAAGCTAAGAAAATGGCTCTGAGCACTATGGGGCTTAACATCAGAGGTCATCAGTCCCCTAGAACTTAGAACTACTTAAACCTAACTAACCTTAGGACATCACACACATCCATCCCAGAGGCAGGATTCGAACCTGCGATCATAGCGGAAACGCAGTTCCGGACTAAAGCGCCTTGAAACGCTCTGCCACAATGGCCGGCTTGAAGCAAAGAGGTGAGGAAGGAGAATGAAAATTTTTTCAGTGCATTGCAATCTAATTTGACACAAATATTTTGATGTGTTACTTTAATATGCATCATACACTTTTCACAAATAACAAAATGTGTGGTAGACTAATGCTGCACTGAGTTCATGCGAATATAAGCGAAGTAAGTAGTATTAGATCCTGTTTAACGTGTCACTGAATTATCGAAGTTACTCACGGGCAAAAATATTTCTCTGATGATGTTGTGGCAGATTGTATCACGTAATGAGAATGTATGAAGCAGTTCAGATAGATTTTTATTTTAGGGCTACAGAAATGAAAATTTTATGTTCATAACGATTATGTTACTTAGCAACCTGCATGAGAATATTAATTGTATTATTTGCAGTGAAACAACTCCCAGTAAAATTTTACGTCCACTAATCTGTAAATTAGAAGGATATTTTTTCCTGCCATGTAAATTGTTTTTGTACTGTGTCTTGAAGTACTACTGTTACACCAGTGATTAACCGTTAGTACGTCTTGGGAAGAAAAAAAATATATTAAATAGCAGAATAAGGCTCTAGGTTCTAGAGAGCAGCTGATGGCTTGAACTCCACATCCGACAACACATTTTAACAATCTAATACCAATGTTATTCCGTCATTCCAAAGATTAAGTAAATTACGCAGAGTGACGTTCTGAACATGTCGGTAGAAGGGAGATTGGCTGATGTGCCTGTTATACACGTCAAATTGAGATTGGTCGAGCAGATCGTATCGCAATACCGCCCAAGTTGGCGTTGAAGCAGTAGTATGGACTGCCATTTCTTTTTAGTTTTTGCAGTTATGAATCAGTAGCCTCTGGTTTTGATTATCGATTTCTGCGAATTCACGGAAAGTGATAATTTGAGTCTAATAGTAACAGTAGTATCAGACTATTTCTATGAGTTTGTTTGCACAGTGTAAGTTCCTTCGAAAGAGGACACAATGCAGATCCCGCATCTGTGAAACATTACGTATAAACTGAAGCGGGATCACTGCTATCAGCTGCAGCGGGACGTTAAACGGAATCAGCGGCGAATACCGGAAATGTGTACCGGGTCGGGATTCGAACCAGCGATCTCCTGCTTACCAGGCAGGAAATGTTAACGCTGAGCACCCCGTATGGAACTCGGAAGACCAACCGCCAACTGCGAAATACTATGGGAACATGCACTAGGTCGAAACTACAGAGCGTTTCAAAAATGACCTGTATATTTGAAACGACAATAAAATCTAAACGACCAGCGATAGAAATACACCGTTTGTTGCAATATGCTTGGGACAACAGTACATTTTCCGGCAGACAAACTTTCGAAATTACAGTAGTTACAATTTTCAACAACAGATGGCGCTGCAAGTGATGTGAAAGATATAGAAGACAACGCTGTCTGTGGGTGCGCCATTCTATACGTCGTCTTTCTGCTGTAATCGTGGGCTGTTCACAACGTGCAAGTGTGCTGTGGACAACGTGGTTTATTCCTTAGAGGATTTTTCTGGTATTAGAATTCCACCGCCTAGAACACAGTGTTGTTGCAACAAGACGAAGTTTTCAACGGAGGTTTAATATAACCAAAGGACCGAAAAGCGATACAATAAAGGATCTGTTTGAAAAATTTCAACGGACTGGGAACGTGATGGGTGAACGTGCTGGAAAGGTAGGGCGACCGCGTACGGCAACCACAGAGGGCAACGCGCAGCTAGTGCAGCCTCGGGTTTCCGTTCGCTGTGTTGCAGCTGCGGTCTAAATAACGCCAACGTCCACGTATCGTCTCATGCGCCGGAGTTTACACCTCTATCCATACAAAATCCGAACGCGGCAACCCCTCAGCGCCGCTACCATTGCTGCACGAGAGACATTCGCTAACGATATAGTGCACAGGATTGATGACAGCGATATGCATGTGGGCAGCATTTGGTTTACTGACGAAGCTTATTTTTACCTGGATGGCTTCGTCAATAAACAGAACTGGCGCATGTGGGGAAACGAAAAGCCCCATGTTGCAGTCCCATCGTCCCTGCATCCTCAAAAAGTACTGGTCTGGGCTGCCATTTCTTCCAAAGGAATCATTGGCCCATTTTTCAGATCCGAAACGATTACTGCATCACGCTATCTGGACATTCTTCGTGAATATGTGGCGGTACAAACTGCCTTAGACGACACTGGGAACACCTCGTGGTTTATGCAAGATGGTGCCCGGCCACATCGCACGGCCGACGTCTTTAATTTCCTGAATGAATATTTCGATGATCGTGTGATTGCTTTGGGCTATCCGAAACATACAGGGGGCGGCGTGGATTGGCCTCCCTATTCGCCAGACATGAACCCCTGTGACTGCTTTCTGCGGGGACACTTGAAAGACCAGGTGTACCGCCAGAATCGAGAAACAATTGAACAGCTGAAACAGTACATCTCATCTGCATGTGAAGACATTCCGGCAGACACGTTGTCAAAGGTTTCGGGTAATTTCATTCAGATACTACGCCATATTATTGCTACGCATGGTGGATGTGTGGAAAATATCGTACTATAGAGTTTCCCAGACTGCAGCGCCATCTGTTGTTGAAAATTGTAACTACTGTAATTTCGAAAGTTTGTCTGCCTGAAAATGTACTGTTGTCCCAAGCATATTGCAACAAACGGTGTATTTCTATCGCTGCTCGTTTAGTTTGTATTGCCGTTTCAAATATACCGGTCATTTTTGAAACACCCTGTACATTACTCTAGTGCCGACCGAGCCGACACTTAAACCCTATCACACGGAACACATTGCAGGTTTAATGTCCCCCAGGGGATAACATGTACACTCTCTGATAAAGCTCTGAACCATCTCTCACCACACCACACATACGTACGTTATTCTTTTCACAGGATTTAACTCCACTAGAAAAACGTAAACTGGGCACCTTTTAGGTAGAGGTTTAATAGTACGAGAAATAAACGAAACTACGCAAACCGCATCAACTGATGAAGTTTTAGAGCCCCTCAACACTGTAGTTCAGGAACGTAGGAACCGGCACCGTCCCAATAATCACGCCGCAACAACGCTGAGCAGGCCTGCATCCGGAGATCGAGGGAATTATCTGTGTGAGAAAACATCTGATTAAATATTGGCTGCGCTCAATGCTCCCGTTGTATAATAAGCACGTCTAAGGCCCCGGAGAATCGTATGGGAAAAATACGAACATTTAAAACCGTGCGGTGGGATCTACCACATGACGTCATGAATTGACCTGCGGAGGGGAAGGTAATCCGCCGCTTCACCAACGATTATCACTACACATCTGTTTTAGAAGGACGTGAGGAAGTACTTATTCCTCAGAAGAGAAGCAGACGTTGTAGTCCCAACACTACCAGCGACATTCGCATCGAATCTTACAGCTTCCGGCACAGCATTCGCACTAGGACCAGGCCAGGAGGTTACAAGACTTTTAGGCCAGCCACCACATGACGTATTAAGACGTCCTAGTACACATGAAATTACCTGTGTAATTAAGCACACCGCATATAGTTAAGCTGCTGTTTCTTGTAGCATTCAACACCATGTGCTCCAGGATTTCTCGAGAGTAAAAGAATACGTCACACACATCAGGAATGCCACCCTACCGTATCAGCACATCCCTGCCTTTTGGAAGCCAGGGAAAGACCACTCGCTGGCACAAAATTACTGACCTCTCGATCCTCTGTCCTCGCTCTGCAGGATTGTTACGAAGGTCATTCTGAAACGTCCCACAAGACACTGCACCATAGTAAGGCTGAGACCAGAGCAATTCGGATTAAGGAACCATCAACCACGTTTCCTGAAGAACAATACTGAAGAAAGGGTGAAGGCTGATAAGTTGTCAGAGATCAGCCAGACGTTGGAAGAAACCGCTGCAGTTCCACTGGAGGATGATATTGTCAATGTTTGAGAAAGGCGTGAAGGGACTGGGAAACCAGATTACTCCTCCTGGGCCCCTGGTGCTACCGAGTCACTATCTGTGCAACAGCTATCCATCGCGTCACAGGGACTATCGAGATCCAGGTCCTCAGCAGATGCCAGAGTCTCCACCTCATCCTCAGACGCAGAGTTGGAAGGCTGTGCTGGGAGAGGTGCCACCGCAATGTCAGGATGCATGGGAGCCTTTTTCTTTGACTGCTTTGCATGCTGTGCCTTTGGTGGGTCTGGCTGGGACGGCCTCACTGGGTCAGTCTCAGGAACGGACAACGACCGTGAGGCCCTATGACCAAAGACACCGGTGGCTACCTGATTATCGCTCAGACCCCGATGGACGCGCCAGACGAAGTGAACACCTCGTCCTTATGCTAACTGAAACATCGCCCAACCTGTCACAAGCAAGCAACCTCTGTGACTGGGAAAAGAATGCTGTTTTGATGAGTACTGACCCAGAGCGCATTTTGGACAAGCCCTCCACCTCCTCGAACATGTCCTTTAAATGCTTCACAAAAAACTTAGGTTTGGTTGGCATAAAAGATTCACCATTAACCTGCGTACAGAGAAGGTACTGTTGTGAATAATCTCCACAGCTGTCTTTAGCCATGTGTTCCTCCCATGGAGTGGCCAGGGAGGGAACAGATCTCTGATCATATTTCTTCCCAATGAGGTAAGACCTTGATCGCTTACAGACTGCTAGTGGAGTCCCACCAGCGAGAGATGATGTACCACGCTGCATTTTGGGACATCCACTCTCATGCCACCCACTCCGACCAGGGGCTCTCCCCACGGGGGCCACCCAGCCGCAGCAAGGACCACCTGGTAGGATGGCCTTTGCCGGGAGTCCCGATACTCCTGAGGGATACTTGGCATTCTTGGGGAGGTAGGAGCTCAGGCAGCAGTGCGATTCCTGTGCAGTCAGGGGACTACCACCAACACAACGGACTGGCTACTGTGATCGATGTCTGGTGTCAAAATAACAATGTACATAACGACGGCAAAGATGGAAGCGCACAATGGAGGTAATATATGCTACCCGGAACACACTGCAGCGGATGTGGCCGGAATCTAGATGTAAGTCCAACTCCATGACAATATTGGGTGTTCCAGATCTTAGGGCAATATGGATATAGAATGCACCATGTAAGGCGTCCTTCCCCAATTGGTACGCACTAACAGAAAAATAGGAAAGGTAGTGGCCAAACCCCTTAGGGTTCCATCACATTAAAGGCCTAAATAGTTGAGACTCATTTTAGTCGCCTCTTACGACAGGCAGGAATACTGTGCGCCTATTCTTACCCCCGAACCCGCAGGGGGTTAAGAAGGTGATTTGAGTCTTTTTCTAACTCGGAAGTAATCTAGTAGCAGTTGGGATAAACCCGTGCTTCAGCCAACAATCAGCAATTCACAATAATTTCTGATAACTGCCTCATGATGTACACATCCCACCCACGAATTCCATATGGAACATTGCGTAACTGGATGGGAATGTACCTTTGGTAGGGAGATACCCCATTTAACGGCCGCCTCTGAGCTGAGGCCACAGTAAGGCAAAGAAACAATTCACATCAGATGTCTGGTGTAGTTGGCGAAGCAGTCGATCCTCATCAAATATAATACGAGATGTATCTGAGTGAGATAATATATCACACACAGTAAATAAGTCAGTAGAGCGCGTACACTTTAATGAGGAACTGCAAACAGTGGAAGGGGCTGAAGGACACGTAATGGAACTACCAGTGTTTCTTAACACATCATATAGAAACCAAGTGATAACTAGGAATTAAGATTAACTAGAAGGGAATATAACCGCCGTAGTGACTGACTGAACCATTCGGAACACTTAAAGAACAACTAATCGACTTAACTAGTGCAAAGAGCTCTCTCAACGTACAGCCAGCATTTGGATCAAGCTCTCAGTGACAGTCAGCTGGTACAGAATTACTGCGGATTCCAGCAAGAATAGCGACGGGGCGTGCTATATTAATGAGATCGTGTGAGGAAGTGTATTTATCGAACAGATGATCATGTGGTTTACAGGTGTTTGATACTAAAGAGTAATGATGAAAGGCATACTGAATCAAACAAGAACCAAGGAATGTGTAGGAAATATCTTACATTCGAGAAAATTTGTTTCTGCATGAACAAGTAGGATTAAAGATCAGTCATTTCGTACCAACAGTCACATTAGGAAGGTGAATATCCATTAAATTCTGAAAAACCCCGTCAAGTAGACCCAGGAAGTGGAACTACACTTTTTGGATCAAAGTTCACACAAGGCATATTTTCATCACTGAATGGAGTCAAAATGCACTCACAACAACGTGGATCTTAAACAGCAAACTGCAGTCACACCGTTTAAAGAGAAAATTAAAACCTATGTTTTCTATCAGTGACCAGGTAAGTCTCTAAAATCCACAATCTTATTTGCTTATTATCAGTATCTTTGAAAAAGAGACGGAGTCATACGAGTATGTAGTTACAAACCGACTAATGGGAATGTATCAAAAGGATATTCATAGTTAAGGACTTACGTAGCATGCGAGAATCGAGAACAACATTCACAACTAAGTGCCCTTGTGGTGATTTAGCATGTTTCATGTAACAAAACACAAAGCCAAACCACGAAGACAGTCATATTTGGACACTCATCAGTGATGCAAGTGTACTATGGCATGCGAAAACAGCAAGAGGTTCCGCACAAGGCAGAGTTTGCTGTGAGGAAAATACTGCTTCGCCAGGACCCAAGAGGTGTGTAATCAAGGCATCTCCGTGATTCTTCAATGTGTAGTACTTTAATCAGTTTGTTATAATAAGGGAGTATCAGAAATTGGTATGCCACACTTTCAACGATCTGCCACTGTTACGTAAGTGAATGGCTCCCACTTGGCACTACTAATGAACACAGGAGGTGGGGTGAGCGGGGAGGGTAAACAATCTCATACAAATTGCCCCTGGTTGTGTATGCTTCCCTAACACAGGGTGTTTGGTGTTTGTGTCAGGTAATTATCGAAGCAATGGTGAATAAGAATGAGTAGATACATATATGTTGTACTCCAAAGTTAATAGGTCAGGAAGGAGAAGTGAATGTTTTCACTGCACTTCAATGTAATTTTACACGAATATTTTGATGTGTTACTTTAACATGCATCATACACTTCTCAAATAACAAAATGTGCGGTGGACTAATGCTGCACTGAGTTCGTATGAATATAAGAGAAGTAGTACTTGAACCTGTTAAACGGGTTATTGAAAAACTGAAGTTACGTGCTTGCTAAAATATTTCTCTAACATCGTAGTAGATTATATCATGCTATGAGAATGTATGATGCAGTTCAGATAAACATAATTTTGAGTTCTGCAGCTATAAAACAAAAGTATGTTAATTACCTATGTATGTTACTTAGCAACCTGGACGAGAATATGAATTGTTTTATTTGCAGTGAAACAACTTTCCGTGAAAATTTACGTACAGAAATCTGTAAATTGGAAGGAAATTTTTTCACTGTCATTTGAGTAGTATTCATACAGTTTCTTGAAGGTCTACTGTTACATCAGTGTTTAATCATAAGTATTTCTAGCAAAATAAATAAATACATAAATAAGTACCAGATGAAGGCTCTAGGTTCCACAAAGTGGCTGATGGTTTGAACTCCACATCTGACAACACATCTTAGTATACTAAAACCAATGTAATTCCGTCATTCCAAAATTTAAATAAATCAGGCAGAGTGACGTTCTGAACACGTCCCTAGGAGCGAGATCTGCTGCTCGGCCTTCACATTGAGATTGACCGACCAGGCCTATCGGCATATCGACCAAGGTGGCGTTGAAGCAGTAGTGTGAACTATTTCTTCTTAATTTCTGCTGTTATGTATCAGTAGCATCTAGTTTTCTTCACTGATTAATGCGAATTCACGGACCGTGATAAATGGAGCCTAAAGGCAACAGCGGTAACACACTATTTCTATGAGTTTGAATGAATAGTGTCAGTTCTTTCGACAGAGGACACGACGCAAATCCTGCAGCTGCGAAACACTAGATATAAATTGATGGGGGTCACTGCTATAGATGCAGCTGGACGTTAAGCAGAATCAGTAGCGAAGACCGAAAATGTGTTCCGGATGGGGATTCGAAACAGGGATCTCATGCCTACCAGGCAGGTGCGTTAACCATTGCACCATTTGGTACGAAGCTTTAACGCAACTGCATGGACCATCTCGATATACCTGACGGCCGATCCGCATTCCCGCAGGGTGCCACCTATCAGCAGTCCCTGTCCATTACACTCCCATTCGCTACTTGGAGATTTCCACAGTGAGGTACGGACACCATGCCTTCAAATAACTGATCAGCCATGCTGGGCATTGGATTAACATTCTTCAATGCGAATGCACAAGTACGTCCGTCGTGAATTGAGATCTCTTGAGAATCTCTGACGTTTTCTTTGCAGAAGGCGCACACCACGCGGCTGTCATATGAACAGCTATCACTGAACTACCTGCACTGTTTCATGGGCAGGTAATACACCATAACCGCTCCATATGCCAACGACACGATTCTGTCTTAGATGCTGCTCTGAAATGCGGTCGAGATCGCCATGAAAATGACTGAATTTTCGGCGTTCATTAAACAAAAGGAAAACCAGATCGCTCTAGTGAAGGAAATTGAACTCCAACCACACATACAACTACGCATTCGTGTTGACTGCGGGCGCAACAGCAATAATTATACACCAGGAGACAGAACACAAACATCGAGCTTCCTCAGTTCGAATGATTAGAAGCCTCAGCGGTCAGGGTTAACGTGAACGCAGCCAACACGACATGGATATCGATATATAACCAACCTTGTATCATAACATCAAATGGTACCAGCACCATTCTCAACACAGAACCCAAAGTCAGCCCCGCTCGAAATGTTAACGCTGAGCACCCCGAATGGAACTCAGGAAGGTCACCCTAGAGCGGCGAAAAACTATGCAAGCATTCACCAGGGCGAAACTGCATTATACTAGTGCCGACCGAGCCGACACTGATGCCCTATCACAGGAAACACATGCAATGTGTAACGGCCTCATAAAGGTAACACGTACACTCTCCAACATGGCTCTGAACGATCTCTCACCACACCACACATACGTACGTATGTAATTTTTTTTCACAGTACCTAACTACACTAGAGAGACGTGAACTCAGCACTTTCAGGAAGAGGATTGACAGTATGAGAAATAAACGAATTTACGCAAAGCGTATGAACTGAGGAAGTTGTAGAGCCTCACAACACTGCGGTTCTGGAATACAGTAACAGGCACAATCTCGATACTCACATCGCAACAACGCTCAGCAGCCCTGCTTCCTGAAATCCAGGGATTTATCTATGTGAAAAAACCTCTCAGTAAGTATTGGCAGTGCTCAATGCTGCTGTTGAACAATAAGCACGTCTAAGGCCGCACAGAATCGTATGAGAAAAATACGAATATTTAAAACCTCGCGGTGCGATCTACCACCTGCCGTCATGGATTGACATGGGAAGTGGAAGCTAATCCGCCACTTCACTACGGATAAACACTACACGCCTCATTTAAAAGGACGTCACGGAACTACGTGTTCCTAAGAAGAGAAAGACCTTGTAGCTCCAACACTACCAGCGACATTCACATCGAATCTGACAGCTTCCGACACAGCATTCGCACTAGTACCAAGCCAGAAGGTTACTAGACTTTTAGGCCAGCAAACACATGACGTTGTAAGAAGTCCTAGTAAATATGAGATTACCTGAGCTATTAAGCATACCGCAAATAGGAAAGCTACTGGTTCTAGTGGCATTCAACACATTGTGCTGCAGGATTTCACGAAAGTAAGAGAATACGTCACACACATCAGCAATGCCACCCTACCGTATCAGCACTTCCCTGCCGTTTGCAAGATGGCCGCAGCCCTGGAGTTCAGGAAGCCAGGGGAAGACCACTCACTGGCACAAAATTACTGACCTATCGGTCTTCTGTGCTCGCTCAGCATGATTGTTACGAAGGTGATTCTGAAACGTCTCACTAGACACTGCATCACCGAAACACAGCCCAGAGCAATTAGGATTAAGGAATCATCACCCCGCAACACAACAATCACTCCATGTAGATGAACATCTTATACAGCTGCTGAAATACCAACGAAGCTGCAAGGTCTGTGTTCCTAGACATCAGGAGCGCATTCGCTCGTCCACGGCGGAAGGGTGTAACCCGAAAACGCAGCGACTTTTGTTCCTGGAAGGACACATTTCTTGGTTGGTTGGTGGGACCAGACTGCTAGGGCCGACCATAGAAACAAAAACGGAAAGCCAAACACCAAGATACGAAATAAGAACAACCAGTCTAAAATCGTAGGCCAGAGACCAGACTCAATTTAAAAAAAGGAAAAACCCTTCGATCAAGCCATCAACCCTCTCCCTCCTCCCCCCACCCCCGCACGAATAAAGATCAATACTAAATTAGCCATCGGAACGTCATCCGATAAAAGTGGAAAAAGCGTATCAGACATCGCAAACGTCTTAGTGGAGTTAAAAGTGGGTAGTCCAACATTCAAAATATGGAAATACGAATGTTGTGGTGAACATGTAGTAAAAGGCAATAAATTTTATAGGACAGCAGGAGACATGGTAATAACTTTTCTAAATTAGATCTTATAATTACAGTTTAAAGGCTGAAAACGCCAGTGTAGAAATACAAAGGGACCTGATTAAGTCTGTGAGAAGATAAATAATGTAACATGAAATGTAGTTCATACAAACTATTTTATAAACAAAAAATAATGTTAACTACATTTCATGTTATACCATTTTCCTGCTTGCTAAGTTATTCAGCTTTCTTTGTATTTCTGAAATGGCGTTTTCCACCTTTAAACTGTAATTATAAGCCCTAATGTATTCAAGTTGTTTTGTGTGCTGCCGTCAGATAAAATAAATATTGCCTTTTACTTCATATACTAAATAATCTTCACCACAACATTCGTCTTTCCATATTTTGAATGTTAAGTACCCTGTTCATATTTGCGGGTACTAGAGGGCACTTGTGGTGTAGCGTTGTTCTGTCTGCAACTGCTAACACACTCGCTTCAGCCTGATGCTTGACAGGTGCGGGCAGCCCATAGCGGCTTGCCTTCAATTTGATCTATTTCTAAAATTTTGTGACCAAAGCATTATCGCTTGATATTTATTTTTATACGTGACATGTAAGTGCTGTTCTTTTTTGCACTCCTTTGTGCTATAATTTTCTAATTATGATGAAGGCCAGTTCCAGTGCTATTGTTCTGATGAATCCACTCACAACACTAGGAAACGTAGATCAAGATACCTCTTCTTTGTGACCGAGTGCTGCTATTGCTGTAAATTTACTCTGTAACCGGTCCCTGACCACCCAGCCATATTCAAAAACGGTTAGAAATTTTGTAGGGAGCACATTGTGCTCATGTGGGAGCGATCTAGAAGCTTGTAGAACAAACTTTTAGCCAAGATTGCGGGGATACATTTATTCCGTGATTACCGGTTTCAGCGAAACTAAAGCCGCCATCATCGGATCTTAGGACACATACATATTAAAACATCAAGGCAAACAATGGTGATATTTCTAGCTTGCTTTTGTATGTCATGGAGACACTTAACGTTTATGATGTGTACAGTGACGGCCGATATCAAATGGATTTAGTAGGATAAAGTTCGATTTATGTTTTTTCACTCCATGTTCGTCAGTGGCTTCTGTCTGGCAGTATGTTGCAGCGTCTCAGTCACGTTGCCAAGAACTGGACAGAACGACCCTCAAACTCAAGTGTAAACAGTCAGCAGCTTATGTTACGTGTTGATAACGAGGTGACGCTACGTAACTACGCGTCTTACGATCTGACCGACCAATAGGGAGGCTTGGAGGTGGTACCGTGACCAGCTGCACGGTGCGGACACGCCGTTCGCTCTCTTCCGCTGACAGCTTCCAAACCGACCAGACGCCCTCTTCACCTGCTGTCTTGGGCGGCTCCACATTCAGTCTCGGCGGCTTTAACAGGCCTGCTCTTCATTACGGCATTGAAAGATCATACAGTTTGAAATATGTTTTATTCTTCACCCCAACAGGTGCCTACTGCTTTGCCCTCCCGGCCAATCCTGCCGTATTAACAGTCATTTCTCTCTCTGACGCCTGTGTGCTACTTACAATAATTTTGTAAGGCCTGCGTGTTATAGGAAACTATGAATATCAACATTGTTTGCCTTGATTTTGTGACCTGAATTTGTCGTAAGATTCGATGATGGCGGCATTAGTTTCGCCGACACCTGTAAATAAGGAATAAAAATAATTCCTGCGACCTTGGCTGCCAGTTTATTGTTTTTGGTTTAGAAATGTTCCTGTTTCTACAACAAAGCTTCTTAGATTGAGGGAATAGATCAAGTAGTTAAGGATTTGGAAGGATTCAGAAGGATGAGGGAACCTTTCTTCCCTGTGAATGAAATCGTGCAGCAATTATGGTAATCGCCAGCCGTAAAAACTGATTAGTAGAAACCATCAAATCACGATGAGAAACGAATTCCAGTGACCCATCGGTTGGTATCTTCGTGTCACAAGGCGGGAAGTAGCCCAACTGCTGTCAGTTGAAGTAATCGAGGAGGTAAAGTCGAAGATAAAAGAGCATGTGGCAGATATTTATGTCGAGGAACATATATCACTGCCTGAGACAGAGCGGCTGTCAGCACCAAGAGTCTGACAATCTGATGCCCAATGTTAAACCTAGATATTGGAATGTCTTGTGAGGTATTATGTTAGGTTGGTTTGTGGGATGAAAGGGACCACACTGCTACGGTTATTGGTCCCTTTTTCCAAAACTTAATAACAGCCACATAGAATAAAAACAAACAAGGGAAACATGACAGACGACACAGGACAAGAGAAACTGAGACAAAGACCAGACAAAACGAATTAAAATCACACAGAGTGACTGGTTGGCTTGCCATAGAGATACAAAAAAGGGAATGTCTACCACAGAATTAAAAAAACACACTAAAAACTCAGACTAAAATGGTTGGCCAAAGTCCAGAGTCAATACAAAAGGAAAAACACTTAGATCGAGTGATAAAAGCCCCCTGCCCCAATAAAACTCAATAGTAAGCCCGCCATAGCATTATCATCAGTTAAAAGGTCAGTGAGCGTGTCAGGCAGCCCAAACGTCTGCCTGAGCACAGCTAAAAAGGAACAGGCCAACAAAATGTGGACCACTGTCAATGCCAACCCACAGCGACATACAGGGGAGTCCTCAGCGTAAGAAGTGGCTGTGCGTCATCCGTGTGTGCCCAATGCGCAGTCGGCAGACTTCTTGCGACAGACTCGCAAAGAGGAGCTCCACACAGTCGTCGTCTCCTTGATAGCACTGAGTTTACTGGGCGCACTCAGATCGCGCCATAAAGCGTCCCAAACGCGGAAACTTTGCGGTGTAAGACAGCTCGCAAGTCAGTCTCCGGGAGTCCAATGTCCAGAGATAGTTCAATGATGGCCTCTATCGCCAGGCAGTCAACAGTTTCATTGCCGGGTATCCCAACATGGCGTGGGGTCCACACGAAGACCACAGAGCGGCTGCAACGAGCAAGAGTATGCAGGGACTCCTCGACAGCCATCACCAGACGAGAACGGGGGAAACACTGGTAGTTAGCTCGTAAACCACTCAGGGAATCACTACAGAGAACGAAGGACTCACCTGAGCAGGATCGGATGTACTGTAGGGCACGGAAGGGGGCGACCAGCTCAGCAGTGAAAACGCTGCAGCCAGCTGCCAAGGATCGTTGTTCATAATGGACCCCTACAGTGAGAGCTTAACCAACGCGACCAGCAACCATCGAACCGTCAGTGTAAAAAACCCCAGACCCCTGTTACACGTTTGGTTTGGTTTGTGGGATTAAAGGGACCAGACTGCCCCTGATAGAGAGCTAGGATGGGTAGAAAGCGGCGGCGGAAGGCCTCCTGAGGGACTGAGTCTTTTGGGCCCTGTGCCAAGTCGAGCCAAAGGCAAGGGCGGGGCACACACCATGGGGCTGTACGCAGAGGGGCCCGAGAAGGAGGTGGAAGGGGGGAAAACCCCAAGCCCAGACCGAAGCTCTCCGACGTGGACCGCCATCGTACAACCCGACCGGGACCGACGATCTGGGAGACGGACGACCGACGGCGGAAACAGGAGACGATAATAAGGATGCCTGGGGAAGCTACAAACATGCGTACCATAAGCGGCCAATAAACGTTGGCGCCGGAACCGCAGTGGAGGGACACCTGCCTCCACAAGTACGCTGTCCACAGGGCTGGTCCAGAAGGTAACAGTTGGTTGGTTGGTTGGTTTGGAGGGATTAAAGGGACCAGACTGCAACGGTCATCGGTCCCTTTTTCCAAAGACAAAGAACACCCACAGAGAATAAAAACAAGGAACAGAAGAGATCACAGACGATACAGAACAACAGAAACGGAGACAAGGACAAGACAAAACGAACGAAAACCACACAGAGTGTGATGGTGGTTGGCCGACCATAGAAATAAATAAGGAAAAGCCAACCACTTAGAAACACATTAAAAAAAACCAGTGGAAAATCATAGGCCAAAGGCCAGAGTCAACACAAAACAATAAAATAAAACAGAAACACTCAGAGTAAATGATAAAATCCCCCTGCCCGAATAAAACGTAAAACTAAGTCAGCCATAGTGGAGTCGTCTGTTAAAAGGGCAGGGAGCGTAGCAGGCAGCGCAAATGTCTGCCTGACCACAGCTAAAAGGGGGCAGGCCAGCAAAATGTGGGCCACTGTCAAAGCTGCCCCACAGTGACATAGAGGAGGGTCCTCCCGGCGCAGTAAATAACTGTGTGTCAGCCGGGAGTGGCCAATGTGGAGCCGGCAAAGAACTACTAAGTCCCTGCGAGTGGCTCGCAGGGATGACCGCCACACAGCCGTCGTCTCCTTGACAGCACGGAGTTTATTGGGCATTGGCAGTTCGCGCCATTCATCGTCCCATAGCGCCAAGATTTTGCGGCGGAAGACTGCCCGCAAATCAGTCTCCGGGAGGCCAACGTCCAGAGTTGGCTTACTGGTGGCCTCTTTCGCCAGGAGGTCAACATGTTCGTTACCCGGGATACCGACATGACCGGGGGTCCACACAAAGACCACAGAGCGGCCGCAACAGGCGAGAGTATGCAGAGACTCGTGGATAGCCATCACCAAACGAGAACGAGGGAAACACTGGTCGAGAGCTCGTAAACCGCTCAGGGAATCGCTACAGATAACGAAGGACTCACCTGAGCAGGAGCGGATATACTCTAGGGCACGAAAGATGGCGACCAGTTCAGCAGTGTAAACGCTGCAGCCATCCGGCAAGGAACGTTGTTCGGAAAGGTCCCCTAGAGTTAGCGCATATCCGACACGACCAGCAACCATCGAACCGTCAGTGTAAACGACACCAGAGCCCTGATACGTGGCCAGGATGGAATAAAAGCGGCGGCGGAAGGCCTCTGGAGGGACTGAGTCCTTAGGGCCCTGTGTCAAGTCGAGCCGAAGGCTAGGGCGACGAACACACCATGGGGGTGTATGCAAAGTAGCCCGGAAAGGAGGTGGAACAGTGAAACCCTGGAGCCCAGAGAGAAGCTCCTTGACGCGGACCGCTATTGTACAACCAGACCGGGGCCTACGTTCTGGCATACGGACGACCGACCGCGGGAACAGGAGACGATAGTTTGGATGCCCGGGCGAGCTTAGAACATGGGCAGCATAAGCGGCCAGCAAACGTTGGCGTCGGAACCGCAGTGGAGGTACACCTGCCTCCACTAGTACGCTGTCCACAGGGCTGGTGTGGAAAGCACCAGTGGCAAGGCGTATCCCGCTGTGGAGAATCGGGTCCAGCACCCGTAACGCAGATGGGGATGCTGAGCCATAAGCCAGGCTCCCATAATCCAGACGGGACTGGTTAACGCCTGGTAGAGCCGCAACAGTGTAGAGCGGTCGGCGCCCCAGTGGGTGTTGCTCAAGCATCTCAGAGCGTTTAGATGCCGCCAACACGTCTGTTTCAGCTGCCGGATATGAGGCAGCCAAGTCAACCGGGCATCGAAAACCACCCACAAAAACCTGTGGGTCTCCACCACAGCAAGGAGTTCGTCGGCAAGATAAAGCCGCGGCTCAGGATGGACTGTTCGGCACCGGCAGAAATGCATAACGCAGGTCTTGGCTGCCGAAAACTGAAACCCATGCGCTACAGCCCAAGAATGCGCCTTACGGATAGCGCCCTGTAGCTGACGTTCAACAGCTGCAATGCCAGTAGAGCTGTAATAAAGGCAGAAGTCGTCAGCATACAGGGAAGCGGAGATAGAATTTCCCATGGCCGCAGCAAGCCCGTTAATGGCTATTAAAAACAGACAGACACTTAAAACAAAGCCCTGTGGCACACCGTTCTCCTGGACGTGGGAGGAACTATACGAGGCCGCGACTTGCACGCGGAAGGTACGACACGACAGAAAATTGCGGATAAAAATCGGCAGAGGACCTCGAAGACCCCATCCATGGAGCGTAGAAAGAATGTGATGACGCCACGTCGTATCGTACGCCTTCCGCATGTCGAAAAAGACAGCGACCAGGTGCTGACGGCGGGAAAAGGCAGTACGGATGGCCGACTCCAGGCTCACCAGATTGTCGGCGGCGGAGCGGCCTTTACGGAACCCACCCTGAAATGGAGCCAGAAGGCCTCGAGACTCCAGTACCCAATGCAAGCGCCGGCTCACCATCCGTTCAAGCAACTTGCAAAGAACGTTGGTGAGGCTAATGGGACGGTAGCTGTCCACCTCCAGAGGGTGCTTTCCAGGTTTCAAAACGGGGATGACAATGCCTTCCCGCCATTGCGACGGAAACTCCCCCTCGACCCAAAGACGGTTGTAAAGATCGAGAAGGCGCCGCTGGCAGTCCACTGAAAGGTGTTTCAGCATCTGACAGTGGATGCCATCTGGCCCAGGAGCGGTATCAGGGCAAGCAGCGAGGGCACTGCGAAATTCCCACTCACTAAATGGAGCATTGTAAGATTCTGGGTGGTTGGTGCGAAACGAAAGGCTCCGACGTTCCATCCGCTCTTTAATGGAGCGGAAGGCCTGGGGGTAATTCGCAGAAGCGGAACTCATAGCAAAATGCTCTGCTAAGCGATTGGCAATGACGTCGGAGTCAGTACAAACTGCTCCATTCAGTGAGAGCGCAGGGACGCTGGCAGGTGGCCGATAGCCGTAGACGCGTCGAATCTTGGCCCAGACCTGCGAGGGAGTGACATGGAAGCCAATGGTGGACACATACCGCTCCCAGCACTCCTTCTTGCCTTGGCGGATAAGGAGGCGGGCCCGCGCACGCAGCCGTTTGAAGGCGATAAGGTGGTCGAGGGAGGGATGTCGCTTGTGACGCTGGAGCGCCCGCCGGCGATCTTTAATCGCTTCAGCGATCTCAGGCGACCACCAAGGCACAGCCTTCCGCCGAGCGGTTGGTTGGTTGGTTGGTTTGGGGGATTAAAGGGACCAGACTGCCATGGTCATCGGTCCCTTTTTCCAAAGACATAGAACACCCACAGAGAACAAAAACGAGGAACAGAAGAGATCACAGACGATACAGAACAGGAGAGACAGAGACTGAGACAAAGACAAGACAAAACGAACTAAAAGCACACAGAGTGTGACGGTGGTTGGCCGACCATAGAAATAAAAAAGGAAAAGCCAACCACTTAGAAACACATTAAAAAATCAGTGTAAAATCATAGGCCAAAGGCCAGAGTCGACACAAAACAATAAAATAAAACAGAAACACTCAGATTAAATGATAAAATCCCCCTGCCCGAATAAAACGTAAAACTAAGTCACCCATAGTGGAGTCGTCTGTTAAAAGGGCAGGGAGCGTATCAGGCAGCGCAAATGTCTGCCTGACCACAGCTAAAAGGGGGCAGGCCAACAGAATGTGGGCCACTGTCAAAGCCGCCCCGCAGCGACATACAGGAGGGTCCTCCCGGCGCAGTAAATAACTGTGTGTCAGCCGGGAGTGGCCAATGCGGAGCCGGCAAAGAACTACCGATTCCCTGCGAGTGGCTCGCAGGGATGACCGCCACACAGCCGTCGTCTCCTTGACAGCACGGAGTTTATTGGACAATGGCAGTTCGCGCCATTCCTCGTTCCATAGCGCCAAGATTTTGCGGCGGAAGACTGCCCGCAAATCAGTCTCAGGGAGGCCAAGGTCCAGAGATGGCTTGGTGGTGGCCTCTTTCGCCAGGCGGTCAACATGTTCGTTACCCGGGATACCGACATGACCGGGGGTCCACACAAAGACCACAGAGCGGCCGCAACAGGCGAGAGTATGCAGAGACTCGTGGATAGCCATCACCAAACGAGAACGAGGGAAACACTGGTCGAGAGCTCGTAAACCGCTCAGGGAATCGCTACAGATAACGAAGGACTCACCTGAGCAGGAGCGGATGTACTCTAGGGCACGAAAGATGGCGACCAGTTCAGCAGTGTAAACGCTGCAGCCATCCGGCAAGGAACGTTGTTCGGAACGGTCCCCTAGAGTGAGCGCATACCCGACACGACCAGCAACCATCGAACCGTCAGTGTAGACAATACCAGAGCCCTGATACGTGGCCAGGATAGAATAAAAGCGGCGGCGGAAGGCCTCTGGAGGGACAGAGTCCTTCGGGCCCTGTGCCAGGTCCAGCCGAAGGCAAGGGCGACGAACACACCATGGGGGTGTATGCAAAGTAGCCCGGAAAGTAGGTGGAACAGTAAAAACCTGAAGCCCAGAGAGAAGCTCCTTGACGCGGACCGCTATTGTACAACCAGACCGGGGCCGACGATCTGGCAGATGGACAACCGATCGCGGGAACAGGAGACGATAATTTGGATGCCCGGGCGAGCTGAGAACATGGGCAGCATAAGCGGCCAGCAAACGTTGGCGTCGGAACCGCAGGGGAGGTACACCTGCCTCCACTAGTACGCTGTCCACGGGGCTGGTGCGGAAAGCACCAGTGGCAAGGCGTATCCCGCTGTGGAGAATTGGGTCCAGCACCTGTAACACAGATGGGGATGCTGAGCCATAAGCCAGGCTCCCATAATCCAGACGGGACTGGATTAACGCCTGGTAGAGCCGCAACAGGGTAAAGCGGTCGGCGCCCCAGCGGGTGTGGCTCAAGCATCTCAGAGCGTTTAGATGCCGCCAACACGTCTGTTTCAGCTGCCGGATATGAGGCAGCCAAGTCAACCGGGCATCGAAAACCACCCCCAAAAACCTGTGGGTCTCCACCACAGCAAGGAGTTCGTCGGCAAGATAAAGCCGCGGCTCAGGATGGACTGTTCGGCGCCGGCAGAAATGCATAACGCAGGTCTTGGCTGCCGAAAACTGAAACCCATGCGCTACAGCCCAAGACTGCGCCTTACGGATAGCGCCCTGTAGCTGACGTTCAACAGCTGCAATGCCAGTAGAGCTGTAATAAAGGCAGAAGTCGTCAGCATACAGGGAAGCGGAGACAGAAGTTCCCAAGGCCGCAGCAAGCCCGTTAATGGCTATTAAAAACAGACAGACACTTAAAACAGAGCCCTGTGGCACACCGTTCTCCTGGACGTGGGAGGAACTATACGAGGCCGCGACTTGCACGCGGAAGGTACGACACGACAGAAAATTGCGGATAAAAGCGGCAGAGGACCCCGAAGACCCCATCCATGAAGCGTAGAAAGAATGTGATGACGCCATGTCGTATCGTACGCCTTCCGCATGTCGAAAAAGACAGCGACCAGGTGCTGACGGCGGGCAAAGGCAGTACGGACGGCAGTCTCCAGGCTCACCAGATTGTCAGTGGCGGAGCGGCCTTTACGGAACCCACCCTGAGACGGAGCCAGAAGGCCCCGGGACTCCAGTACCCAATGCAAGCGCCGGCTCACCATCCGTTCGAGAAGCTTGCACATAACGTTGGTGAGGCTAATGGGACGGTAGCTGTCCACCTCCAGAGGGGTCTTCCCAGGCTTCAAAACGGGGATGACAATGCCTTCCCGCCATTGCGACGGAAACTCCCCCTCGACCCAAAGACGGTTGTAAAGATCGAGAAGGCGCCGCTGGCAGTCCACTGAAAGATGTTTCAGCATTTGACAGTGGATGCCATCTGGCCCAGGAGCGGTATCAGGGCAAGCAGCGAGGGCACTGCGAAATTCCCACTCACTGAATGGAGCATTGTAAGATTCTGGGTGGTTGGTGCGAAACGAAAGGCTCCGACGTTCCATCCGCTCTTTAATGGAGCGGAAGGCCTGGGGGTAATTCGCAGAAGCGGAACTCAAAGCAAAATGCTCTGCTAAGCGATTTGCAATGACGTCGGAGTCAGTACAAACTGCTCCATTCAGTGAGAGCGCAGGGACGCCGACAGGTGGCCGATAGCCGTAGACGCGTCGAATCTTGGCCCAGACCTGCGATGGAGAGACATGGAGGCCAATTGTGGACACATACCGCTCCCAGCACTCCTTCTTGCCTTGGCGGATAAGGAGGCGGGCCCGCGCACGCAGCCGTTTGAAGGCGATAAGGTGGTCGAGGGAGGGGTGTCGCTTGTGACGCTGGAGCGCCCGCCGGCGATCTGTAATCGCTTCAGCGATCTCAGGCGACCACCAAGGCACAGCCTTCCGCCGAGGGGACCCACAGGAATGGGGAATGGCAGATTCGGCGGCAGTAACGATGCCGGTGGTGACCGATTGTACCACCGCATCAATGTCATCGGTAGAGAGAGGCTCAAAAGCGGCAGTGGAGGAGAACAAGTCCCAGTCAGCCTTATTCATAGCCCATCTGCTAGGGCGCCCAGAAGAGTGGCGCTGTGGTAGTGACAAAAAGATCGGAAAATGGTCACTACCACACAGGTCGTCATGCACACTCCATTGGACAGACGGTAAGAGGCTATGGCTACAGATGGAAAGGTCAATGGCGGAGTAGGTGCCATGCGCCACACTGAAGTGTGTGAAGGCACCATCATTTAACAGCGAGAGATCGAGCTGCGACAATAAATGCTCAACTATGGCGCCTCGACCTGTTGCCACTGACCCACCCCACAGAGGGTTATGAGCGTTGAAGTCGCCCAATAGCAAGAAAGGTGGCGGCAATTGGGCGACCAGTGCAGCCAGGACATGCTGCGAGACATCACCATCCGGTGGAATGTAAAGACTGCAGACGGTAACAGCCTGTGGCGTCCACACACGTACAGCGACAGCCTCTAAAGGCGTCTGGAGAGGGACAGACTCGCTGTGCAGAGTGTGAAGGACATATAGGCAGACGCCACCAGACACCCTTTCATAAGCTGCTCGGTTCTTGTAATAACCCCGATAGCCACGGAGGGCGGGGGTTCGCATCGCTGGAAACCAAGTTTCCTGGAGAGCAATGCAGAAGAAAGGGCGAAGGCTGAGAAGTTGGCGGAGCTCAGCTAAATGGTGGAAAAAACCGCCGCAGTTCCACTGCAGGATGGTATTGTCCATGGCTGAGAAAGGCGTGAAAGGACTGGGAAGGCAATTTACGCCGCTTGTTCACTCACTGCCACCGATTCAGTACCCGGACGAGAGGCATCCATGGCGTCTGAGGGACCAGCGAGATCAAGGTCCTCAGCGGACGCTAGAATCTCGACTTCATCCTCAGACGCAGAGCGCGAAAGGTGCGGTGGGGTTGGTGCCACCGCAAGTTCTTTAGCCTTAGAGGTCTTTCTCTTGGACTTCTCTCGCTGAACCTTGGGTTTCACCGGCTGGGAAGGCTTCACCGATTCAGTCTCCGGGACAGAGGATTATCGTGAAGCCCTACGCCCGGCTGCTGGTGAGGACTTCTGCCACTGGTGGCCGTCATCCTTCCCGCTGGGGGAACCCTGGGAAGGGAGGGTCCCAAGGGAACTCTTACGGGCGAGAGTAGCCGAAGAAGTTAGGCGCTTCTCCGGCTGAGAAGCGGGGACGGACGTCCCCGACGGGTGGGAGAAGGTTGCTCCTGAGGTAAGTGGTGCAGGAGCAACCGGTTTGGGAGAGCCCCCCACGGGCAAGGGGGCAGAAGGAGTCGTACTGCTTATCGAGCTGGCTGGAAGTCTCGAAACTGATGGAGCTAGCACAGTTGTTGTAGCAGCTGCATACGAAGATGTCATTCTCACAGGATGGAGTCTGTCATATTTCCGTTTGGCCTCAGTATAGGTCAGCCGGTCCAGGGTCTTATATTCCATGATTTTGCGCGCTTTCTGAAAGACTTTGCAGTCAGGCGAGCAAGGTGAATGGGGCTCCCCGCAGTTGACGCAGATGGGAGGTGGGGCACATGGAGTATCGGGATGAGACGGGCGTCCGCAATCTCGACATGTGAGGCTGGAAGTGCAGCGGGAAGACATATGGCCGAACTTCCAGCACTTGAAGCACCGCATCGGGGGAGGGATATAGGGCTTGACGTCACATCGGTAGACCATCACCTTGACCTTTTCCGGTAACGTATCACCCTCGAAGGCCAAGATGAAGGCACCGGTAGCAACCTGATTGTCCCTCGGACCCCGATGAACGCGCCGGAGGAAATGAACACCTCTACGTTCTAAGTTGGCACGCAGCTCGTCATCAGACTGCAAAAGGAGATCCCTATGGAAAATAACACCCTGGACCATATTTAAACTCTTATGTGGTGTAATAGAAACGTTAACATCCCCCAACTTGTCACAAGCAAGTAACCTGCGGGACTGGGTGGAGGATGCCGTTTGTATCAGTACTGACCCAGAGCGCATTTTAGACAAGCCCTCCACCTCCCCAAACTTGTCCTCTAAATGCTCTACAAAGAACTGAGGCTTCACGGACATAAAAGATTCCCCGTCAGCTCTGGTACAGACGAGATACCGGGGCGAGTATCTTTCGCTCTCATTCATAGCCCTTCGTTCCTCCCATGGTGTGGCCAGGGAGGGGAACGATTTGGGGTCGTACACATTAGCCTTGAATTGAGCCTTGGAACGCTTAGAGACTGCTGACGGCTGGCCGCCAGCAAGAGATGATGTACCACGCTTCATTGCGGGTCATCTGCCCTGATGCCACCTACTCCGACCAAGAGCCCTCCCCACGGGCGCCACCCAGCCACAGCAAAGGCCACCTGGCAGGATGGCCATTGCCGGGAGTCCCGATGCCCCAGGGAGATGGGCATCTACTCCTTGGCATACGTGGGGAGTGAACGGCGCAGGCATCAGTAGAGCGATCCCTGTGTTGTCAGGGGGCTACAACCAAGAGGGTACATGGCGACCCCACCACAACGGACTGGCTACCGTGCTGGATCTTAGGTGCAAAAATGGCCAAGGTCGTCGTCACAGTTAAAAGAAACACTGCAGAATGCAGCGTGGTAATCGCCCATGAGATCGAAAACGAGCGGGACACCATCGCAACGACGAGAAAGATGGCAATAGGTCTAATTGCACGAAGGATACAGTGCACCATGTAAGGTGCCCTTCCCCAATTGGCTCGCTCTTCGGAATAATTTGGATAGATGGAGGTCAAACCCGAGAGGGGACCATCACATAAGGCCGAAACGTTTGAGACTCCTTTTAGTCGCCTCTTACGACAGGCAGGAATACCGCGGGCCTATTCTAACCCCCGAACCCGCAGGGGGACTTGAGAGCTGTAGTAGATCGCAAAATCGTCCACAAAGAAGGAGCCCGAGACATCAGGAAGGAGACAATCCATAATTGGATTAATGGCGATGGCAAACAGTACAACACTCAGCACGGAGCCCTGGGGTACCCCGTTTTCTTGGGAGAATGTACGGGAGAGAGTAGTGTTCACCCGCGCCCTAAATGTGCGCTCTGCCATAAATTCGCGAAGAAAAAGGGGCAGCCGGCCTCGAAAGCCCCAAGAGAACAGTGTGCGGAGGATGCCTGTCCTCCAACAGGTATCTTATGCTCACTCCAGATCAAAAAATATTGCTACCGTTTGGCGTTTCCGGAGAAAACTGTTCATGAAATAATTGGAGAGAGCAACAAGATGGTCAACTGCAGAACGATGCTTTCGGAATCCGCATTGGGCAGGTGTTAAAAGATTGCGGGATTCCAGCCACCAAGCTAAACGGAAATTCACCATACGCTCCAAAACCTTACAGACACTACTCGTGAGAGAAATGGGGCGATAGCTAGAGGGGAGATGTTTGTCCTTTCCAGGTTTCGGAACGGGAACGACAATAGCTTCCCGCCATCGTCTGGGGAAGGTACCGTCGGTCCAAATTCGATTATAAAGGCGAAGGAGGTAACGCAGACTATGGGTTGATAAATGCAGCAACATTTGGACATGGATACCATCCGGTCCTGGGGCGGAGGAGCGAGAAGAAGAGAGGGCATGTTGGAGTTCCCGCGTGGAGAAACCAGTATTGTAGCTTTCGTGATTTTGAGAGGTGAAAGAAAGATGTCGCACTTCCGCTGCACGTTTCTTCGGGAGAAACGCTGGTGGGTAATTTGAAGAACTCGAAATCTCAGCAAAGTGCTGACCCAATGAGTTAGAAATTGCGACGGGGTCCACTAAGGTATCATGCGCGACAGTGAGCCCAAAGACCGGGGAGAAACTAGGCGCGCCTGAGAACCGTCGAAGCCGACTCCAAACTTCCGACGAGGGAGTGAAGGTGTTAAATGAGCTAATAAAGAATTTCCAGCTTGCCTTCTTGCTATCGCGGATGACGCGACGGCATCGCGCACGGAGCTGCTTATATCTGATACAGTTGGCCAAAGTAGGATGGTGACGGAAAATGCGAAGAGCACGTCGCCGCTCACGTATTGCGTCACGGCATGCCTCGTTCCACCAAGGAACTGGGGGGCGCCGGGGCAATTCGGAGGTGCGTGGTATTGAACGTTCCACAGCTGTGAGAATAACGTCGGTAACATGTGAGACCTCATCGTCGACGCTGGGAAAGTGATGGTCATCGAATAACGCTAGAGACGAAAAAAGTGTCCAATCGGCTTGGGCAAACTTCCAGCGTCGCGAGCGCATATATGGCAGTTGAGGCTGCAGTCTAAGAACACATGGAAAGTGGTCACTCGAGTGTGTATCATCAAGGGCGAACCATTCGAAGCGCCGAGCTAGCGGAACAGTACCGACCAATGTCCAAATGAGATAAATTTGTCGTGGAGGCAGACAAAAATGTGGGGACCCCAGTGTTGAGGCATACTAGATCCGCTTGGTGGAAGACGTCTAGCAATAGTGAGCCACGTGGACAAGGATGCGGAGATCTCCAAAGTGGGTGGTGGGCATTGAAGTCCCCAACCAGCAAATAGGGGGGTGGAAGCTGATGAAGAAGATGAAGGAGATCAGCTCGTGCCATTGGTGTGGACGATGGAATGTATAACGTACAAAGAGAGAACGTGTATCCAGAAAGGGAAAGACGGACGGCGACAGCTTGGAAGGAACTGTTTAAGGTTGGTTGGTTGGTTGGTTTGGGGGATTAAAGGGACCAGACTGCCATGGTCATCGGTCCCTTTTTCCAAAGACATAGAACACCCACAGAGAACAAAAACGAGGAACAGAAGAGATCACAGACGATACAGAACAGGAGAGACTGAGACAAAGACAAGACAAAACGAAACGAACGAAAACCACATAGAGATAAACGGTGGTTGGCCGACCATACAAATAAAAAAGGAAAAGCCAACCACTTAGAAACACATTAAAAAATCAGTGTAAAATCATAGGCCAAAGGCCAGAATCAACACAAAACAATAAAATAAAACAGAAACACTCAGATTAAATGATAAAATCCCCCTGACCGAATAAAACGTAAAACTAAGTCAGCCATAGCGGAGTCGTCTGTTAAAAGGGCAGGGAGCGTATCAGGCAGCACAAATGTCTGCCTGACCACAGCTAAAAGGGGGCAGGCCAACAGAATGTGGGCCACTGTCAAAGCCGCCCCGCAGCGACATACAGGAGGGTCCTCCCTGCGCAGTAAATAACTGTGTGTCAGCCAGGAGTGGCCAATGCGGAGCCGGCAAAGAACTACCGAGTCCCTGCGAGTGGCTCGCAGGGATTACCGCCACACAGCCGTCGTCTCCTTGACAGCACGGAGTTTATTGCGCATTGGCAGTTCGCGCCATTCATCGTCCCATAGCGCCAAGATTTTGCGGCGGAAGACTGCCCGCAAATCAGTCTCAGGGAGGCCAAGGTCCAGAGATGGCTTGCTGGTGGCCTCTTTCGCCAGGCGGTCAACATGTTCGTTACCCGGGATACCGACATGACCGGGGGTCCACACAAAGACCACAGAGCGGCCGCAAGAGGCAAGAGTATGCAGAGACTCGTGGATAGCCATCACCAAACGAGAACGAGGGAAACACTGGTCGAGAGCTCGTAAACCGCTCAGGGTATTGCTACAGATAACGAAGGACTCACCTGAGCAGGAGCGGATATACTCTAGGGCACGAAGGATGGCGACCAATTCAGCAGTGTAAACGCTGCAGCCAACCTGCAAGGAACGTTGTTCGGAACGGTCCCCTAGAGTGAGCGCATACCCGACACGACCAGCAACCATCGAACCGTCAGTGTAAACAACACCAGAGCCCTGATACGTGGCCAGGATGGAATAAAAGCGGCGGCGGAAGGCCTCTGGAGGGACTGAGTCCTTCGGGCCCTGTCCCAGGTCCAGCCGAAGGCAAGGGCGACGAACACACCATGGGGGTGTATGCAAGGTAGCCCAGAAAGTAGGTGGAACAGTGAAAACCTGAAGCCCAGAGAGAAGCTCCTTGACGCGGACCGCTATTGTACAACCAGACCGGGGCCGACGATCTGGCAGATGGACGACCGATCGCGGGAACAGGAGACGATAATTTGGATGCCCGGGCGAGCTTAGAACATGGGCAGCATAAGTGGCAAGCAAACGTTGGCGTCGGAACCGCAGGGGAGGTACACCTGCCTCCACTAGTACGCTGTCCACGGGGCTGGTGCGGAAAGCACCAGGGACAAGGCGTATCCCGCTGTGGAGAATTGGGTCCAGCACCCGTAACGCAGATGGGGATGCTGAGCCATAAGCCAGGCTCCCATAATCCAGACGGGACTGGACTAACGCCTGGTAGAGCCGTAGCAGGGTAGAGCGGTCGGCTCCCCAGCGGGTGTGGCTCAAACACCGGAGTGCATTGAGATGCCGCCAACACGTCTGTTTGAGCTGCCGGATATGAGGCAGCCAAGTCAACCGGGCATCGAAAACCACCCCCAAAAACCTGTGGGTCTCCACCACAGCAAGGAGTTCGTCGGCAAGATAAAGCCGCGGCTCAGGATGGACTGTTCGGCGCCGGCAGAAATGCATAACGCAGGTCTTGGCTGCCGAAAACTGAAACCCATGCGCTACAGCCCAAGAATGCGCCTTACGGATAGCGCCCTGTAGCTGACGTTCAACAGCTGCAATGCCAGTAGAGCTGTAATAAAGGCAGAAGTCGTCAGCATACAGGGAAGGGGAGACAGAACTTCCCACGGCCGCAGCAAGCCCGTTAATGGCTATTAAAAACAGACAGACACTTAAAACAGAGCCCTGTGGCACACCGTTCTCCTGGACGTGGGAGGAACTATACGAGGCCGCGACTTGCACGCGGAAGGTACGACACGACAGAAAATTGCGGATAAAAATCGGCAGAGGACCTCGAAGACCCCACCCATGAAGCGTAGAAAGAATGTGATGACGCCATGTCGTATCGTACGCCTTCCGCATGTCGAAAAAGACAGCGACCAGGTGCTGACGGCGGGAAAAGGCAGTACGGATGGCAGTCTCCAGGCTCACCAGATTGTCGGTGGCGGAGCGGCCTTTATGGAACCCACCCTGAGACGGAGACAGAAGGCCCCGAGACTCCAGTACCCAATGCAAGCGCCGGCTCACCATCCGTTCGAGAAGCTTGCACATAACGTTGGTGAGGCTAATGGGACGGTAGCTGTCCACCTCCAGAGGGGTCGTTCCAGGTTTCAAAACGGGGATGACAATGCCTTCCCGCCATTGCGACGGAAACTCCCCCTCGACCCAAAGACGGTTGTAAAGATCGAGAAGGCGCCGCTGGCAGTCCACTGAAAGGTGTTTCAGCATCTGACAGTGGATGCCATCTGGCCCAGGAGCGGTATCAGGGCAAGCAGCTAGGGCACTGCGAAATTCCCACTCACTGAATGGGGCATTGTAAGATTCCGGGTGGTTGGTGCGAAACGAAAGGCTCCGACGTTCCAGCCGGAAGGCCTGGGGGTAATTCGCAGAAGCGGAACTCATAGCAAAATGCTCTGCTGAGCGATTTGCAATGACGTCGGAGTCAGTACAAACTGCTCCATTCAGTGAGAGCGCAGGGACGCTGACAGGTGGCCGATAGCCGTAGACGCGTCGAATCCGGGCCCAGACCTGCGATGGAGTGACATGGAGGCCAATTGTGGACACATACCGCTCCCAGCACTCCTTCTTGCCTTGGCGGATAAGGAGGCGGGCCCGCGCACGCAGCCGTTTGAAGGCGATAAGGTGGTCGAGGGAGGGATGTCGCTTGTGACGCTGGAGCGCCCGCCGGCGATCTTTAATCGCTTCAGCGATCTCAGGCGACCACCAAGGCACAGCCTTCCGCCGAGGGGACCCACAGGAATGGGGAATGGCAGATTCGGCGGCAGTAACGATGCCGGTGGTGACCGATTGAACCACCGCATCAATGTCATCGGTAGAGAGAGGCTCAAAAGCGGCAGTGGAGGAGAACAAGTCCCAGTCAGCCTTATTCATAGCCCATCTGCTAGGGCGCCCAGAAGAGTGGCGCTGTGGTAGTGACAAAATGATCGGAAAATGGTCACTACCACACAGGTCGTCATGCACACTCCATTGGACAGACGGTAAGAGGCTATGGCTACAGATTGAAAGGTCAATGGCGGAGTAGGTGCCATGCGCCACACTGAAGTGTGTGAAGGCACCATCATTTAACAGCGAGAGATCGAGCTGCGACAATAAATGCTCAACGATGGCGCCTCGACCTGTTGCCACTGACCTGTTGCCACTGACTGAGCGTTGAAGTCGCCCAATAGCAAGAAAGGTGGCGGCAATTGGGCG